>NC_141699.1:260617055-261217055 GCF_964263255.1 Lissotriton vulgaris
GTGAGACAAATATCATCCATAAAGTGACCGGCTCCGTGAGTCAGATAACTGTGGGACCATGAGCTCTGGGCACCTGCGTGGAGCAGTGCCACAACAACCTAAGAGGAAACGGAAAAAGAAAATTGGCAAAGATGACTCTTAGGCACAAGGTGGAGGGCCAGCCTCACTAATAGAAGAAAAGTTAAACATATCAACAATAATTACGACCTGTTCCCCAAATGTTTGTCCGTTAAATGTTCCGGAGGAGAATCATGTAAAGAATCCAAATGAGACCCTACAGTCAACTATTACAGATTATTTTTCCATGGGGGAAATAAAAGAAAGGAAAAGATCTCTTGGAATACAAAAAATGGCCAAAGACATAATAACGACAGAAATGAGCAGTATAAAATCGAATACAATATCATCCAATTGTAAGCACTTCCCAGGGGAAGAATTGATGAATAAAGATATGGCAGCTGCCAGCGTCAGTCCTCAAAAACCATTAAAGATAAATAATAATATAGCTTCTAATCAAGTGCAGGGTGCTCATTCCTTGGTCTTAAAAGCTCAAGTTCATTTTCCCTGTTATACAACTTTATTGACTAAGTCTAGAGGCATAAATAGTGGGTATGGGAATGGGAAAAAACAGCATTCTAGTTTAGAGATGGATCTGAGAAAGGCTTTGAAAATGATGAGAAAGATGGTGAAACACCTCATGGAGTGGCTTTTGGCATTTGTCGAAAAGAAGATAATATGCGGATTAGTGTATCATCAGGTATAGAGTCAAATTCAACTGACGATATATTTCTACCATGCTTCACTCAAGCACCGTCTGTTTCTCCCCCGGGATTGACTAACGGGAGAGAAACAGACGGTTGCTGTTACTGCTCTTCAAGTGATCGCGGCTGCGGCACTTCAGATCCGAATTTCTCACTGGGCGGTGATAAACTCCTCACATAAAGATTCAACGCTTGAACATAGGAGAAGTTAATAAGCTCCTTTAAGGCAATAAATAAGACGTCCCTAACACCAATCTGCGACACTTCAGATCCGAATTCTTCACCGGACGGTGATAAATTCTGTATATAAAGATTCAACGTTTGAACACAGGAGAAGTAAATATCTTCCTTAGAGGCAACAAATAAGACGCCCCAAATACTAATCTTCAGGTTGTCCCCCTCCCCCCATGTCCTGATGAAGACCCGAACTGGTCGCTAATAAGACAGCACCGCATCCCAGGGTCGAAACGTCGACGTTATTCCACCAATTGGTCCTCACTACATCTGAACAGAAAAAACATGAATAATTGCACTGTTTGAGAAAATTGAAGTTATTGTTGGACCTGTGTTTTTAATTGCATTTCTATAAAATTGTATCACTGTACCAGTCACTTCTAATCACCTGATCACATTTATTCACTTGTGCACCTTGTTATTGTTATTACTATACTGTGTGGACAACCAAACTTTTAATGGTTAAAAACAACTTTGCAAAGGGATTGAATAATAACAACTTTGCTTTTTGCTAAAATGTGTGGTGTGTGAATTTTTCATGAAAATAATTCCATGATTAATAATGTAAGAAGGCATATAGAACTATACACTGAGTAACAAAGAAATTGACCACAATCCGACAGAACCAATTTCTATATAATGCTACAGGATACCCAACATAATCCGACAGGTGTTCCAACTTCTATAAATTCCCGACAACATTCTACTATTGGCTATAACATTATTTCAAATAAATTATCGAAGAGTCTTATTGGGTGTCAAGTGGCCCCCAGAGTAGAAAGTGATCATAACCCACAATTAATTAATTACATTATTATTGTCAGTGTACTACTTACCAAAGTCAAGAGTTCCTGATACAGGGCCAGTTGCTTATAATCTGAAAAAGCTGGTGTTGAATTCAGCAAAACAAGAGGAGTTTTTTGCCTTCTTAGTCCCTATAATAGCTCTAGTACTAAATGACGACTGTCAAGGGAAATCAACAGCGGAAATTTGGCCAGGTCTCTGTTCTTCAGTAGTTCGCTTTTTGGCAAAACCAGCTTTTAGGGGAAACCACTTTAGGCCAAACAGAAATATGTGGTATTCATACAGGTTACACCAAAAAAAGGCTCCTAATAAAGCATCCCAGACTATTTGCAGTATACCACATGGAGCAATTACATTTACCCAATTGTGTTTAATAACGAATTTGAGAAAATCATATAAACATATAATTTGGAAAGCAAAAAGAGAATATAAGGAAGGACTGTGGTTAAAAGTGTACCATGTGAGCAAGACAAACAACCTGAGAGCTTTTTGGGGAATAATTAACACACTTGACCCTGGCAATATGAGAGCTAACAGTGCCAACATCCCAGCAACAGCCTAGGAGCTATTCATCCCTATCCTGTATGGGTATGGGTCCACTACTGCAAATGTGTCAAATTCCAACACAGATGCATGTATGCCATTTTCGATAATCAACATACATAACTGGAATGAAGGGCATGAAAACTCCTATGACGATCAAGTATTAATATTTGAGTCACAATATAAGGACATGGTAAAGTCAGTGATAAGTAGGATTAAATCAAAGGGTGTGCCAGGCCCAAATGGGCTCCCGAAAGCTGTCTTTAAAGCTAGAACGGACTTATGATCAACATTTCTCACTCAAATGTTTAAAGAAATTGTAAAAACAAAATTGGTCCCTGAATCCTGGCAAGGCAATATAATACATCCCATTTATAAAAGTGGCCCTCCTGACAACCCAGAGAATTATAGGCTAATTGCCTTGATGGATGTAGAGATGAAAATGTCTGCAACATTACCAATTAAAGATCTAGAGGAATGGGCAATGACATGGAAAGTTATTTACATTTTTCAAACCAGATTTCACAGGGGACAGTCCACAATTAAAAACCTGCAGTTACTTACCCTGTTGGCAGAGAGAGCCAAATACATAAAGCAAAAACGTTTTATTTGTTATGTAGATTTAAAGGCCCCTTGTGATTCTATTTCACATAATCGTATTTGGGCAAAGCTATTAGCATGGGGCGTATCATAAAAAGTGCTGGATATGATTGTATTGTTGTTTAATGTATTGTTGTATACAAACACGTGCAGGTACAATTGGGGGACAGAAGTTGTATCACTCGCTACCTTGAAACACATAGTGGCTATAAACAGGGCTGCGTACTTGCCCCATGTCTTTTTAACTTTCACATCATCTACATAATGTTAATGCGCACTCTCCAACCCTTACAGGCCAAAGTATAAACTATTTGCAGTATGCAGATGATACCATTCTATTAAGTCACACACAAATAGGGTTTCAAAGATTGATAGTCATTTGATCAATATATGTTTGCGAATGGTTTACAAGTAAATATAAAAAATAAATTATGATAATAGGATCAACTAAATCAGATAAGACATTCTGGAAAATTAATGAACTATCGAAACAGTAAAGGAGTATAAATAGCTAGGAGTTACACTTGATGATAGAATGACTTTTACACAACATTTTGAAAAAATTAAAGGCCAAAGCAACTTCATTGTCTTTTGCTTTTAGATTATTGCGAGTTAAACTATTATGCCCAAGTTACTAGTGTTTACTAAAGCTAATGAAAGCGAAACTCATTCCTTCGCTCACAAACCGGTCAATACTTTTTCGGGGCAAGGAAAGAAAACTTTTGGACAATTACAAATAAAGGTTGTTTAATCAATTTTTAGGATCCCAAAAAACATTGGACAGGCTACTGTTAGATTGAAGTTTTGGTTTACTAATCCAATCGTTAGTGAGGCAAACTGTGTTTTTAAAATGTTTATTTTCACTCTATTTATTGGATCCCGAGACACTTGCTTATATGTACTGGCAAGAAATAAATAAGAAAGTGTATATCAGCCCATGCAGATTATATTTAATGGCAAGTTCAATATCTTCAAGCTCCCATCTTTTGATTATATGGATAGAAATAAGACAGTTTTAAAACAGATTTTAAATCAATAGCCAATTTTGTTTTATTTTTATAGGATCAGGATAAGATTGCAAAAAAAAGCATGCCCGGTCAGTTATTAACTCGTATAATAAAATGAAGCCCCAATCCCATCTAACTTCCTATTTAAAACCACTAGTAAGGGATAGAGTGCTTAAGTTAAGGTTTGCCCACTATCCAACAAAAGATGGGATCCCAAGATGGGTACAAGATTGGCAATCGCAAAACTGTAGATTATGTGGCTGTACCAATGAAACATTATGGCACATTGTGTGTATTTGCACCAGATTGCGTCGAGAGGGAGGTTAACAATTTTAAAACCAATATTTAAGGAACTAGGGGTGAGAACGTGCTGCCAAGCGATTTATACTGTGCCTTCAAGGGCATATTATTAATTTAATAGTTTACTTTAAGTTTATATACATAGCTGAGAAAAAAACAGACTCGGGATGATGCTTTGGTCAGGCTATAAAAATAGAAAGTGGCTATGTTGGTAACCATAGTGACTTATCTCTACAGGTATTGTAACTGGAAAGAAATCTTCACTATGTCTAATACTATTGATGATATAATATCCTAAGCATAAAGAAATCTTAAGAAGCACAAATGCACTTTATACATTAAGTATCAAGATAATAATTGGACACAATACGTGTATGCTTTATGTATAGCTTCTTTTAAGGAACTGCACAAAGACACTTTAATTATTGGGCTGAGAGAGGTTCTTATGGTATGTTATTACTACCCCAATACTTGTAATGAATGTATGTAATAGCTCTGTTTTATGATGACATCTGTTGTTTTTATTGTAATGATTTTTATTAATTGGACAATAAAGACTATATTGACTAGTGACACTAAGAAAAACAAGACAAATTATGTTCTCTCTTCCTTTCAGGTTTCGTAGCTGTGTGGCTCTAAATTTATGCATTCAAAACTACTAGCTAATAATGACACTTCTTTTCTTTCAGCATGTTCTGCCAAGTACCAGTGAGACCCAGGTAAATAGTCACTGTAAATATTTACTAATATTACTAATTAAGTTTCTGTTCGAATTTAAATTGCAATACATTTAAACTTTTATGCATTAGAACCTCTGAGGCTCCCTTATAGGGTTTAGGTGTTCCCATACTAGGTTCCCTGTCATGCTGTAGCCTCCAATTAGTTCCAATTGTGTGTCGGCAGTACAAAATATTGCTGTATGACTTTGTGTATTCCTTTTAGAAACTCTGCATTGCCGGTATTGTGCTATACAATTGTACTAATGCAAAGCGTGCGGCACAATTGGTCTGAAACACCCCCCACCTGGAGATTCATCACAAGTTGGCCCATTTTCTCTCCTATCAAAAATGCAGGTAACACAGGTTCTTGAAAGCCGAGCTGCTCTGCTGATCAGCAGCTGCCTACCTGAGGACACAGCCAGGGAAGAGGATCTCATACTCCAGCTGCTCGGAGGAGCCACGGTTGACCGTCACACTCTGCTCATAGGTCACGCTGAGCTGGTCCCACATATAGTAATTCTTGGGTATTTCCCCACCATAGTTAATCTAAAAGAGGAAGGTAGAGGTTAACCACATTCACTGCCATTTTTGGGGTTTTAAGCACCCTATAACTACATATAGGCAAACCACAGAACTGCATAGGGGAACAATCCACTGATAAAATGAGGAAAGCAAACGTGCACCAGCATCAAAAGCAGACCCTCTTCTGAGGCCTGACCTGACCATGGATAGGAGAGCATATACACAATGACAGGACCTTTGCCGATGGCTCCTGGGTGCACCAGTCCTACGATCTACTGCAGAGGCTACAGACATGTTCACAAAAGTTAATACATTGTCTTATATTTAACACATGGGTAAACAGAATCACTTCTTATGTCCTTTTAATTTTTGAAAAATAAAGGAAGTGAAGCAAAACAGTTTGGTTAAGCGATGATGCATGGTTTAAAATGCAGTTTTAATGATGTACTTGGGAGGGTGCCCCCCTTAAGTTACATTACTCCACTGGTGTTTCGAACAAACTGAAGCGTATTCTTGGAGTTGATGAGAACATAAGAGCTATATGAATGATGATTCTAGATCACCGTTTACCATTATTTCAGAATTTTTAGTTCAAAATAGTTGTAAAGATAAGCGTGTTGACGCCAATGATATGAATGTTGTATGTTTTTGGTGGTAGTATTATTCGGATGATTAGGTCTCGCCTAAGCAATCCCGTTAGGGATTCTGGCGAGATTATAGAAAGGCTTTCAAAAGTGTCCCCAAACTGCGGATCGGGTACAGTGCATGTGAGCCGGGCGCGTGCACCTCGCACACCATCGGCGTCAGACTTCAAAGGAAGCCGCTCCCCGCCCCCGCCACCCAATGTCGCTCCCCTACCCCACCACGCAATGCAGAGAGCGTATTTAAGCAGCCTTTTGGCAACTGAGAGACTCGCGCACCTTCCAATACTTTGCTGCATTCTTTGTTCCCAGCCATTTCTTATTGTCGCAGTGCTCCTTAGTTGTCACATCTCTAAAGCATTAGTCCGCTTATAAACGCCATAAATATTAAGCGCTATATCTAGATTATTGGTCAAACCTTCCTTACTCGCATTACTACCCTGCCTCGTTGTATCTTTCTTTCTCAGCTTCTGTCTGAATCATTTTCTCTCTTTGTGTTCTCCGATTTCTTCTCAAAGCTTCGCCACTCTCGCTTTCAACCTCGCCCAGAGACAGATTTAGCTGAATTACCAGCTTCATGTAGTCCCAGCAATTCATAAATACACAAGCTTTGTCAAAACTGCGTGCACATCGCACACCATCGGCATCAGACTTCAAAGGAAGCCGTTCCCCCGCCCCCACCACACAATGCCAAGAGCTTGTTTAAGCAGCCTTTTGGCAACTGCGGAGCTAGACAGCCAGAGACTTGCGCACCTCTCCGATACTTTGCTGCATTCTTTGTTCCCAGCCAGCTCTTATTGTCGCAGTGCTCCTTAATTGTCACATCTCTAAAGCATTAGTCCGCTTATAAACGGCATAAATATTAAGCGCTATATCACAATCGAACCCTCTGGAAATATTTACACGACCTCCTCACCATTTGGTAGCCTGACTTCAAAGGAATCCGCTCCCCCGCCATGCAATGCAGAGAGCTTGTTAAAGGAGCCGCTCCTCCTGCAAGCTCTTAAACACAAGTAATACGCTCCCCCGCCCCCCATGCCGAGAGCTTGTTTTCTTTGAGAGAGCTTTTCACGATTAAGAACTTGTGCCCTGCCATAAAGGGACATCATACAAAATAGCTGCAGCATATTTTATTTTTCTTAGCCACGTCTCTGGCCCACTCCAATTTCGCTCAGTTTCACAATGAATGTACTTTTTTTTATGCACTTCAGACGCTGTGGGTGGCCTGGCCATTCTTTTGGTTACTTCCTCACATCTCTGTAGAAGAACTTGAATGCTCACATGGTAAAGGCAAGGAGACTGTAGTAAATG
Source organism: Lissotriton vulgaris (assembly GCF_964263255.1). NCBI lineage: Eukaryota > Metazoa > Chordata > Amphibia > Caudata > Salamandridae > Lissotriton > Lissotriton vulgaris. Next base: position 260,624,498 of record NC_141699.1, read on the forward strand.
TCCTCTCCACTGTTCTCCTCTGGATAGACTGTACTATGATACTTGTGACATCATAGAATGCCTGGGTGTCCCTCTGGCTCTCAGTGCCTCTCTATAACTTACTGGGCAGTTGGTCATCTGAGGCTGAGCTGTTAACAGCTGGCTCCTGGTGGGGTCTACTCCTGTACTTAATATCTTAGAAGGAACTTACATTAAAGGAATCTTACTTACAGAGTGGACTGTGCATCTTTCCTTTACTACATTTTGGCGACGTTTTAAAGAGGATGAACCTACGTGTGAAATAAGGAAGCTTCTACAGGAAAGGAATTAAAGACATTTTGCTATTGCTTCTACAAGGAAAAGAACTAAAGACATTTTGGAATTTTAATTAAACTGAAAGGTAACGCCCGGCTGACCCCACCAGTGTCCTGTTTCACCTTGGACAGCCTGCACCTGGGCGTTTGTTTGTGAAGGAGCTGATCACTGTGAAAGTACCCTTTGTCTTCTTGCTGTCATCTGGATTGTCTCCAGCAACAAAAATTGTCTGAAACTCATCTGGCCTGATCACCCTTTTGTTTTTCTTTGACCTTTTTAGCCTTGACAGTTCGCAGTTTGGTCATGTTTGGGTATCCTAAGACCATGTGATGTGCCCACTTTCACAGATCTGCTCAACTCCAGCAGTTCTCTTCACAACTACCTTTGACTCAAGGACCATCCGTGAGTGTTTATTTATAAGTTTGCAGTGTACTTCTATTTTGTCGCCCTGCAAGTGAGCTAATTCGCATTTTTTGGAAGGAAACGGTCTCCATCTTACCGATGCATGGGGGCATTTCAGTTTCCAGCTAGCACCATTTGGCCTGCGTGAGATGTCAGCGCCGGCCTTTGTGGAGTTGTTTGGAGGTTACAAATTTCTTGTGGTGCTCATGATTTGTCAAGAACTGTCTGTCATCTGAAGCCTGACAGACACCCCTAGTCAGCCGCGCTGGTGTGTGCAGAAGGAAACGCGTTTGTACGCTATTTTTGAAATACAGACACAAGCTATGCGGTCTGTGTGAAGGAGGAATTTTTACACTTTTGTGCTTTGTCTGCTAAGGTACAGTGTATTTCATAAACTTTTTTTTAGTCCGCTTTCGCATTATTTGCGCCGCGCTGCAAGTGACAGTTCAACGGTCACTTTGACTTTCAATTAACTGTGCGCGCGTTAAGCAATGCGCTCGAGGCTTACCTTGTTTTCGCGTCGAGCACCTCGGTGGCCATTCTGACGTCTGCCTATCTTAGCTGCTTCAACGGGCATACGTTTGCCCAGCACTAACGTGCTGAGAGCCACCCTGGGCAGCGTATCCTGCGTGCCGCCATTTTAGGATTGTTTTTTTTTTAGTTTGTCTCCGTTTCCTACCGTTTTAAGCATGTTATACACACGCTTTGCCAACCACGTTTTTGATGCTCTGCAAACCACGTTGTTTTCCTCAGTGCCACGTTCTGGGCGACATGTTAGACACGACCAGTATCTGTTCGTCAAGGTGCATTACGGAGCTTTTGTCTTTCCTACCCTGGGTGACTTTTATGACGTTTATGAACATTTACATTTGGATCTCTTCAGGCTTTCTCTACATCGCTGGGTGCATTCCAGACTTGCCTTTTCCAAGTGGAGGTCTTTACAGGAACCCGGGTGAGACATCGCTCACCGGAGCTTGTGTTACCTGTTATTTATTGTTTTAGCTCTTTTCTTGCTGCATGTTTTGTCTGTGTCAACACTCTGCTGCATGTTTGGAGCTTTACAATTTCATTGTTTTCACAATGCCTGTTTTTTTTGTTTAATTGGGGTTGTGTGGGCGGTTGGTATAACAGCACTTTGAACTTGTCTTTTAACCTGGTGTAATTTTTTGGGTCAGGGTTCTTAGGTCATTGTTGTTCTGGTGTACCCTATTGTTGGTCTCCTTGTGGGTAGTCAATGCCCATGTTTGTGTCCTAGGGTTATGCAGAACCTTATCTGGATGTTAGAGGTTAATGGGTGAGTATTCTATTTGGGTGAGGTTGTGTTTTTGTGGGTATTCAATGCCCCTTTTCAGTTCCCAGGTTTACTTTCCTGCGGTGTACCCTCCTTAGGGGATGTGGTGTTTTTGTGGGTAGTCAATGCCCTTTTCCCAGGTTTACTATCCTGCGGTGTACCCTACTTAGGGGAGGTTGTGTATTAGGTAGGTTGTGTATTTGTGGGTAGTCAATGCCCATTTCCCTGGTTTACTATCCTGTGTATTAGGTAGGTGGTGTATTTTGGGTAGTCAATGCCCCATCCCAGTTCCCAGGTTTATTATCCTGCGGTGTACCCTACTTAGGGGATGTTGTATTTTTGTGGGTAGTCAATGCCCCATTTCTGTTCCGAGGTTGGATATACTGTGGTGTACCCTACTTAGGTGAGGTTGTGGTTTTTAAAGGGTCAGTACCCTGTGTTGTTTTTTTTTTTGGGTGAAGTTTGTTAAACATCATTTCTTTTTGACACTCTGCTTCTATCTAAGTCTACCTGCCTGAGATTCGTGGCCAAGGGTTTCATGTCGGTGGGACTTTGTAAGAAGTTTTTTCATTTTCTTCTTTGTCACCATGTTTTGTAAAGGGTTTGTGTCTTCGCTCGTCTTTGTTTATCAGGGTGTACCCCTTTTGTGAGCGTGACAACCTTTCTTTGCTACTTTGGTTCTCATTCATCTTAACCATGCTTTTACCCTAAGGGAAGGGGATGTGGCATATAGTAGCATTTAGTTGTTTTTGTTATTTTAAAACCTAGCATGTTATTGTATTTCTGTTCATGCTAATGTTATCTCATGCAGTACTTTTTGCCTCTAAAGTACTTTGCCGAATTGTTTCTTATTTGGTTCTTTCTCCATAAGGGAAGAGGATGTGTAGTAAATGTCCTCTCCACTGTTCTCCTCTGGATAGACTGTACTATGATACTTGTGACATCATAGAATGCCTGGGTGTCCCTCTGGCTCTCAGTGCCTCTCTATAACTTACTGGGCAGTTGGTCATCTGAGGCTGAGCTGTTAACAGCTGGCTCCTGGTGGGGTCTACTCCTGTACTTAATATCTTAGAAGGAACTTACATTAAAGGAATCTTACTTACAGAATGGACTGTGCATCTTTCCTTTACTACAGAGACAACACAGCTAGCTGTTTCATGCAAAACACAGCTGGCAAGCAACCGGAGAACATTTTGGTTATTGAATTATATTTGTGTCAGCGTTTCACCTTTCATCATTTTCAATAAACAGAACACTGCATTTCTAAAGTGCAGAGGAGGAGGTACCCATTTTAAAATACATTTCTTCATTATCGGGAGATTGTTAAAAAAATATATTTTAAACATTTAATTTGGGGTTTCTTTCAGACAACGTTCTCCTTCCTATATGCTCCATCTCTGAACTTAATTAAGTCGTCCTCCAATTAGCAGTTCAGTACGCATCGTAACAGTAAGATTTACGCTTTGGAAACACTTATTTCGAAGAATTCAACTAATTTTGTTCAATTTTATTTTCAGCAGCTCAGGAAATAAAAATAACATGTTTACACGCCCTCACACTACTTTAGGCCACACACACTGCGCACTCACACACTGTGCCCTCACACTACTTTAGGCCACACACACTGCGCACTCACACACTGCGCACTCACTCACTGCGTAATCACACACTGTGCCCTCACACTACTTTAGGCCACACACACTGCGCACTCACACACTGCGCACTCACACACTGCTCACTCACACTACTTTAGACCACACACACTGAGCCCACACACTACTTTAGGCCACACACACTGCGCCCTCACACACTGTGCCCTCACACTACTTTAGGCCACACAAACTGCACACTTGCACACTGAGCACTCACACACTGTGCCCTCACACTACTTTAGGCCACACACACTGCGCACTCACACACTGCACACACACACTGTGCACTCACACACTGCACACTCACACACTGCGCACTCACACACTGTGCCCTCACACTACTTTAGGCCACACACACTGCGCACTCACACACTGCGCACTCACACACTGCATAGTCACACACTGCGCACTCAAACACTGTGCCCTCACACTACTTTAGGCCACACACACACTGCGCACTCACAAACTGCGCACTCACACACTGCTCACTCACACTACTTTAGAACACACTGCACACTCACACACTGCGCACTCACACACTGTGCCCTCACACTACTTTAGGCCACACACACTGCACACTCACACACTGCGCACTCACACACTGCATAGTCACACACTGCGCACTCAAACACTGAGCCCACACACTACTTTAGGCCACACACACTGCACACTCACACACTGTGCCCTCACACTACTTTAGGCCACACACACTGCACACTCGCACACTGCGCACTCACACACTGTGTAATTTTGTTCAATTTCATTTTCAGCAGCTCAGGAAATAAAAATAACATGTTTACACGCCCTCACACTACTTTAGGCCACACAAACTGCGCACTCATACACTGTGCCCTCACACTACTTTAGACCACACACACTACACACTCACACACTGCGCACTCAAACACTGTGCCCTCACACTACTTTAAGCCACACACAGTGCACACTTACACACTGCGCACTCAAACACTGCGCACTCACACACTGCATAGTCACACACTGCGCACTCACACACTGTGCCCTCACACTACTTTAGGCCACACACACTGCACACTTGCACACTGAGCACTCACACACTGTGCCCTCACACTACTTTAGGCCACACACACTGTGCACTCACACACTGCACACACACACTGCGCACTCACACACTGCGCACTCACACTACTTTAGGCCACACATACTGCGCACTCACACACTGTGCCCTTACACTACTTTAGGCCTCACACACTGCACACTCACACACTGCGCACTCGCACACTGCGCACTCACACTACTTTAAGCCAGACACACTGAGCCCACACACTACTTTAGGCCACACACACTGTGCCCTCACACTACTTTAGGCCACACACACTGCGCCCTCACACTACTTTAGGCCACACACACACTGCGCCCTCACACACTGCGCCCACACACTCTGCACCCTCACACACTCTGCACCCTCACACACTCTGCACCCTCACACACTCTGCACCCTTACACACTCGGCACCCTCACACACACTGCACCCTCACACACTTAGTGCCACATAATTATATGCTACATCAATCAATCAATCAATCAGAAATGTATAGAGCGCGCTACTCACCCGTTAGGGTCTCAAGGTGCTGGGGGGGAGGGGGCGCTGCTACTGCTCGAAGAGCCAGATCTTGAGGTGCTTTCTGAAGCTGAGGTGGTCCTGGTTCAGTCGTAGGTGGGTGGGTAGGGCGTTCCAGGTCTTTGCTGCTAGGTAGGAGAAGGATCTTCCTCCAGCGGTGGCTCTATGGATCCGCAGGATGATGGCGAGGGCGAGGTTGGTGGAGCGGAGCTGGCGGGTGGGTGTGTAGAACGTGAGTCGGCTGTTGCAGTATTCCGGGCCCATGTTGTGGAGTGCTTTGTGTGCGTGGGTGAGCAGTCTGAAAGTGATCCTTTTGCTGACGGGGAGCCAGTGGAGATTTTTCAGGTGGGTTGAGATGTGGCTATGGCGGGGAATGTTGAGGATGAGTCGTGCGGAGGTGTTTTGTATGCGCTGGAGACGGTTCTGGAGTTTGCTGGTTGTTCCTGCGTAGAGGGCGTTCCCGTAGTCCAGTCGGCTGGTGACGAGGGCCTGGGTGACCGTTCTTCTTCCGGAGCATGAGCAGGGTGTTGAAGCAGGAGGATGAGACGGCGTTGACTTGTTTGGTCATTGTGAGCGAGGAGTCCAGGATGAAACCCAGGTTGCGTGCGTGGTCCGTGGGTGTTGGTGCAGTGCCCAACGCCAAGGGCCACCAGGAGTTGTCCCAAGCCGAGGAGGTTTGTCCTAGGATGAGGACCTCCGTCTTGTCCGAGTTGAGTTTCAGACAGCTGTGCTTCATCCAGTCTGCTACCTCTTTCATACCTTCCTAGAAGTTAGATTTGGCGGTGGCTGGGTCCTTGGTGAGGGAGAGTATCAGCTGGGTATCGTCGGCGTAGGAAATTATTTTTATGTTATGTCTTCTTGCGATGGTGGCGAGGGGGCTCATGTAGATGTTGAAGAGTGTTGGGCTGAGTGAGGATCCTTGGGGTATGCTGCAGATGAGTTCGGTTGCTGCAGAGCGGAAAGGGGGAAGGCGGACTCTCTGGGTTCTGCCGGTGAGCAATGAGGTGATCCATTCCAGGGCCTTCCCCTGGATACCCGTGTTGTTGAGGCGGTGTACTAGGGTGCGGTGGCATACGGTGTCGAAGGCTGCTGAGAGGTCCAGGAGGATGAGGGCTGCTGTTTCTCTGTCGTCCATCATGGTTCTGATGTCGTCTATGGCTGCGATGAAGGCGGTCTCGGTGCTGTGGTTTGCTCGAAATCCGGACTGGGAAGGGTCAAGCGAGTTGTTGTCCTCGAGGAATGCGGTCAGCTGTTTGTTGACGGTCTTCTCGATGACTTTGGCCGGGCAGGGGAGGAGTGAGATGGGCCGGAAGTTCTTGAGGTCCCTGGGGTCTGCGGTGGGTTTTTTCAGGAGGGCGTTGATCTCAGCGTGCTTCCAGCTCTCAGGGAAGGTAGCTGACGAGAAGAATGTTTATGATGTTCCGTAGGTGTGGTGCGATGATGGTGTCGGCGTTGTTGAAGATGTGATGAGGGCATGGGTCGGTGGGGAAGCCGGAGTGGATGGTGTTCATGATGTGGATGGTGTCTTCACTGTTGATGGGGGTCCAGGAGTTGATGGTGGTGGTGGGGGTCGTTGGGCTGGTGTCCGACGGTGGGGTTTGGGGTCCGAAGCTGTCGTGTATGTCTGCAATCTTGCGGTGGAAGAACGTGGCGAGGGCGTTGCAGAGGTCTTGCGAGGGGGTGATGTCGTTGTTGCTGGCGTCCGGGTTTGAGAACTCTTTGACGATGCTGAATAGTTCTTTGCTGTTGTGTGTGTTGTTGTCTAGTCGTTCCTTGAGCGATGCTCTCTTGGTGTTCCGCATCTGCTGATGGTATTCGCGGGTTGCGGATTTGAGGGTTGTCATGTTTTCCATAGTCTGTTCTTTGCGCCAGTTCTTTTCGAGAGTTTGGCAGGCTTTCTTTGTGGTTTTGAGACAGTCCGTGAACCAGGAAGGTTTTCTGGTGGTGGTCTTGCTGTGGGTGTTCTTGAGTGGAGCGAGGTCGTCGGGGCAGTTGGTGATCCAATGTGCAAGGTTGAGCGCTGCGGTGTTGGTGTTGGGAATGCTGGTGTTGGCAGGTGGGTTCTGGCTCAGTGATGCGGTGAGTTGGTCCGTGGTGATTTTGCTCCAGCATCTGCGGGGGATCCAGAGCGTGTGGTGGTGAGATGTGGCTGTTTTGAACGTGAAGTGTACGCAGCTGTGGTCGGTCCAGTGTAGTCCTGTGGCGTGGTTGAAGGCGATGTGGTCCATAATTACACTGCACTCAATGCAACATACACTCCAAACAATACCACTCAGTGCCACATAATTACACGCCACATAATTACACTGCACTCAATGCAACATACCCTCCAAATACCACTCAGTGCCACATAGTTATATGCAACATACTTACACTCTACTGAATGCAACACACACTCATCACAATACCACTCAGTGCCACATAATTATATTCAACATAATTTCACTGCACTCAATGCAACATACACTCCAAACAATACCACTCAGTACCACATAATTATATGCTACATAATTACACTGCGCTCAATGCAACATAAACTCCAAATACCACTCTGTGCCACATAATTACATGCCACATAAATACACTCTACTGAATGCAACACACACTCCACACAATACCACTCAGTGCCACATAAGTATATGCTACATAATTACACTGCGCTCAACGCAACATAAACTCCAAATACCACTCTGTGCCACATAATTACATGCCACATAAATACACTCTACTGAATGCAACACACACTCCACACAATACCACTCAGTGCCACATAAGTATATGCTACATAATTACACTGCACTCAATGCAACATACACGCCAAACAAAACCACTCAGTGCCCCATAATTATACACACCACACAATTACACTCTACTGAATACAACCTACACTCCACACAATACCACTCAGTGCCACATAATTATATGCTACATAATTACACTGCACTCAATGCAACATACGCTCCAAACAATACCACTCAGTGCCACATAATTACACGCCACATAATTACACTCTACTGAATATAACATACACTCCAGACAATACCACTCAGTGCCACATAATTATATGCTACACAATTACACTGCGCTCAATGCAACATACACTCCAAATACCACTCAGTGCCACATAATTGCACGCCACATAATTACACTGCACTAAATGCAACGTACACTCCAAATGCAACTCAGTGCCACATAATTACACGCCACATAATTACACTGCACTCAATGCAACATACACTCCAAATACCACTCCGTGCCACATAGTTATATGCAACATAATTACACTCTACTGAATGCAACACACACTCAACACAATACCACTCAGTGCCACATAATTATATGCAACATAATTTCACTGCACTCAATGCAACATGCGTTCCAAACAATACCACTCAGTGTCACATAATTACACGCCACACAATTACACTCTACTGAATACAGCATACAGTCCACACAATACCACTCAGTGCCACATAATTATATGCTACATAATTACACTGTGCTCAACGCAACATACACTCCAAATACCACTCTGTGCCACATAATTACATGCCACATAAATACACTCTACTGAATGCAACACACACTCCACACAATACCACTCAGTGCCACATAAGTATATGCTACATAATTACACTGCGCTCAACGCAACATAAACTCCAAATACCACTCTGTGCCACATAATTACATGCCACATAAATACACTCTACTGAATGCAACACACACTCCACACAATACCACTCAGTGCCACATAAGTATATGCTACATAATTACACTGCACTCAATGCAACATACACTCCAAACAAAACCACTCAGTGCCCCATAATTATACACACCACACAATTACACTCTACTGAATACAACCTACACTCCACACAATACCACTCAGTGCCACATAATTATATGCTACATAATTACACTGCACTCAATGCAACATACGCTCCAAACAATACCACTCAGTGCCACATAATTACACGCCACATAATTACACTCTACTGAATATAACATACACTCCAGACAATACCACTCAGTGCCACATAATTATATGCTACACAATTACACTGCGCTCAATGCAACATACACTCCAAATACCACTCAGTGCCACATAATTGCACGCCACATAATTACACTGCACTAAATGCAACGTACACTCCAAATGCAACTCAGTGCCACATAATTACACACCACATAATTACACTGCACTCAATGCAACATACACTCCAAATACCACTCCGTGCCACATAGTTATATGCAACATAATTACACTCTACTGAATGCAACACACACTCAACACAATACCACTCAGTGCCACATAATTATATGCAACATAATTTCACTGCACTCAATGCAACATGCATTCCAAACAATACCACTCAGTGTCACATAATTACACGCCACGCAATTACACTCTACTGAATACAGAATACAGTCCACACAATACCACTCAGTGCCACATAATTATATGCTACATAATTAAACTGCGCTCAACGCAACATACACTCCAAATACCACTCTGTGCCATATAGTTACACACCACATAATTACACTCTACTGAATGCAACACACACTCCACACAATACCACTCAGTGCCACATAATTATATGCTACATAATTACAATGCAACATACACTCCAAACAATACCACTCTGGGCCACATAATTACACGCCACACAATTACACTCTACTGAATACAACATACACTCCTCATAATACCACTCAGTGCCACATGATTATATGCTACATAATTACACTGCACTCAAGGCAACATACACTCCAAATACCACTCAGTTCCACATAATTACATGCCACATAATTACACCGCACTCCATGCAACATACACTCCAAATACCACTCAGTGCTACATAATTATATGCTACATATTTACACTGCGTTCAACGCAACATACACTCCAAATCACCACTCAGTGCCACATAATTTCTCTTATCTATTGATCTATCTATCTATCTATCTATCTATCTATCTATCTATCTATCTATCTATCTATCTATCTATCTATCTATCGCCCTCACTCTATCTATTTATCTATCTATCGCCCTCACTCTATCTATCTATCGCCCTAACACTATCTATCTATCGCCCTCACTCTATCTATCTATCGCCCTCCCTGTATCTATCTATTGCCCTCCTCTATCTATCGCCCTCACTCTATCTATCTATCACACTCTCTATCTAGCTATCGCATCACCACAGCATCACCCAGGGGCACCACAGCATCACTATGCGCTACCACAGCATCACTGAACGCCACAGCATCACTCGTCGCCACCACAACATCACTAAGCGCCACCACAGCATCAATCTGTGCAACAATTCAACAACTGGTCCAAATATGTTCTCTCAATGTTTCAAGCTTTGTTACAAATGTCACAAAAAGATGTTAATATTTCACTTCTGTTCTTGGATTTTCATCACAATAAAATACACTGAACATAATCTTCACAAAAGTTATTTACAAAAGTTTAAGCTATTGCCATAATAAATTACAATAACTTTTAGTTAAGTATTCATTATAAAAAAAAATTAAAAGCCATTGTTATTTGTAATATCAATACATCTAAGTCACGTAAATACAACACATATTACATTACAAATGCTATAGGTGTCACAGCTGCGAAAGTTGTAACTATTGGCATTGTAAATGACAAAGCTATTAATTTAGCTATTTTCAAAACCAACACATAAATAAAACATTTGTCATTTACAATACCAATAGCTCAAACGTTCCTAATGAGAGACCTATTGCATTGCAAATGCTTGTTTTTTATTTGTTGCAACAATATTTCCACGGCCGACCTATTTTTGGAAATGTGTAAGTCGTTATTAATGGTCAGCACATTGTAAATGGGTGATAGAAAGTCAGTTTGGGAATGGGCCTAATGAACCTGTTGAAGACTCACTGCTTCACTACTTGACATTATTTTAACGGCCATTTAGGAACAAAGTTATCGTGTGGGTGCCGGTTCTCTATAGGCTTCCAATATCCAGTTTCTTACTATGGCTTTGTTTAAAATCCAAAACCAGTGAAACAAGAGTGCCAAAAGAATATTCAAATGCATCAACATCTGCTTTGATGTACCATACCTTTACGGTTGTATGTCAGACCCACGCAGGCCTTTACCATGCTCGTCTTAACAATTTATTTATTTATTTATTTATGTGGTTTATAGAGCGCACAGCTACCCCCGAAGGGGTGTCCCGGCGCTAGAACCTGAGCCTCCAGGGGAGAAGAAGGACCATAGAGCATGGAGCAACAGTAGGGTAAATCAGAGTCCGGAGAAGAGCCAGGTTTTGAGTTTGGCTCGGAAGATGGGTTCGGAGGGACAGAATCTCAGATCGATTGGCAGAGTGTTCCACAGTTTTGCCGCAATGACACTGAACCCTCTGCCACCCATTCTAGATAATCTAAAACGGGGGGAGATCAGGAGGCGGCGGTCATTGGATCTCAAGGATCTGATGGAGCGAGATATCGAGACACGTTTTTTCAGGTAGTTGGGTCCGAGGTCGTTGACGGCTCGGTAGGTAAGGGTAAGGATCTTGAACTGGATACGGCTAGCCACTGGTAGCCAGTGGAGTTCCTTACGATACGCGGAAACAGATTGGTGGTAGGGAATGTTACCAATCAATCTGGCCGCCGCATTCTGGACAATCTGCAGCCGGTCTAACAGATACTGGGGGGCACCAGCATAGAGGCTGTTAGCATAGTCCAGGTGGGACGTGATGAGGGCTTGGGTAACTGTACGGCGGGAATCCAGAGGGAGATAGGGGATAATTTTTTTGATCATGCGCAACTTCAGGAAGCAGGCAGAGGTCACTTTATTGACCTGAGTTTTGCATGAGAGGGAGTCGTCAAACTGGAAACCCAGGTTTCGAGCAGAGTGAACGGAAGAGGGCGCGGGATCAAGTGCCGTGGGCCACCACCAGGAGGAGGGGATGGGAGCTTTCTGATTGAAAAACAGTACCTCCGTTTTGTCTGCATTTAGTCTGAGGTGGTTAGCAGTCATCCAGACACTGATGTTGTTGAGGCACTGGCGGAAGTTGGTGAATGCGGAGTCCGAGTGGTCTCTGAAGGAAAACACCAGCTGAGTATCGTCAGCATAGGAGACCACCCTGACTCCGTAGGACTCCACAACGTCGGCCAGTGGGGCAAGATAGACGTTAAAGAACAGGGGGCTGAGGGCGGAACCCTGTGGCACACCGCATGACAGGGGTTTTTCTTCCGACTTGAAAGGCCGTAGCAGTACCCTCTGACTTCTTCCCGAGAGGAAGGACTCGATCCAGCTGAAAGCAGTGCCGCCAATGCCTATCTGTTTGAGTCGGTCAAGGAGGATGGGGTGGGAGACCGTATCGAAAGCTGCGGACAGGTCGAGGAGGACCAGCATGGCCTCCTCGCCCCTGTCCGCGCATTCCCGAATAGTTTCCGATACTTCCAACAATGCCGTCTCAGTGCTGAATCCCGCTCTAAATCCGGATTGTGATTCGTGCAGTAGAGAGTGGTTTTCCAGATATTCCGTGAGTTGCAACTGCACGGCTTTTTCCAGGACCTTTGCGGGTTTGGGGAGGAGGGAGATGGGGCGGTAGTTGGCGAAAACAGTGGGATCTGCATCGCTTTTTTTAGAATAGGAATCACCAAAGCCTCCTTCCAAGTGGTAGGGAAGAAGCCATGGTGAAGGGAGGCGTTCCAGATGGAGAGGAAGGAGCAGGCTAGCGAAGGCGCCAGTTCTCCAATGAGTTTCGCCGGGACAGGGTCAGAGGGGGCGCCGGATTTGCAATGGGTAAGTAACCTAATGGCATCGTCCCGGTTGAGTTTATTGAAAGAGAGAAAGGACGGGGAGTCTGGGGGACTAGTGGGGGTAGGCAGGGGGACTAACCCTTTAGGGAAGGAGACACAGAGTTTATTTATTTTTTCAAGGAAGTAGTCTGAAAGTCCCTCACATAGAGCCTGACTCGCAGTGTTCTGAGTGGCCCTGGCCGGAGGATTGATGAAGTCTTTAACAATGGTGAAGAGGGTTTTAGACAAGTTTTTGGCCTTGGTAATTTGAGAAGAAAAATGATCTTTCATAGCGATTTTTTTTTGTTTGAGGAATGTTTTCAGGGCAGATCTGTAGGAAAGTTTGGCTTCAGGGTCGTAGTTTAGTCTCCACTTACGTTCGAGTGCTTTGCATCTGCTTTTCTCCTCACGGAGGGAGGTGGAGAACCAGGGGGCGGAGGGTCGCGATCTAGTGGAGGTAATGACTTTCTGGGGAGCAATGGAGTCAATAGCATTGACAAGGGCAGCATTTAGCCTAGAAACATTTCCATCTATATCAGAGGAGAGGTGCTCCGTCTGGAAGTGGAATACCGGGTCCAAGGTGGCACAGGTGACCTTGTGCCACTTTCTTCCCAACTCCTTCCTAGGGGCCAGGGGGGCAGTTTTCCGTCCGAGGGCAAGAGAGAAGGGGATAAGGTAATGGTCGGACCAGGTGAGGGGGAGGGGTGGGAGGACAGTGATAGTCGAAAAATTGGCGAATATGAGGTCCAAGGTGTGACCAGCCACATGAGTGGGACCTGCGACTAATTGTTTAAGGTTCAGGCTTTCCATAGTTTCCAACAGATTGTTCGCCTTCACGCAGAGAGGATTGTCTACGTGGAGGTTAAAATCACCTAGGACTAGAAAATATTGGTGTTTGAGGGATAGATCAGCCAGTTGGTGGGAGAGGGCAGTGAGAGAAGGGGAGGTGGCGGTAGGGGGGTTATAAACTAATGTGCCAGCCAGTATAACTGTCGCGGAGTCAGATATAGAGAAGTACATGGCTTCAATTATAACAATATTAGTAAGTTTGGTAAAGGTCAGCTGGAGATAGGATTTTAGGATGACGGCAAGACCGCCTCCAGATTTACCACCAGCCCGGTTCATGCATTTTATATCGTATCCTGGGGGGATGGCCAGATAGATATCCGGAGAGGAGGAATCAGTGATCCAGGACTCAGTGAGGAATAGAATATCCCATTCGTCTGAGGAGATAGACATCCAGATGTCATTGGCATGACGGGTCCGAACCACAAATGCGGGTCCGAACCACCAATGCGGTCCGAACCACAAATGCTTCTTTACAACGCATTCCGTTACCAATCAAGTCGTTACAACAACGTGTCTTAGGAAAAGTGCTGGACTTTGGAATAGTATAATTTACTATTCCAATTCCAGTCTGCGCAACAGTAGGGAAAGTATTAGACTTGGACCAACGTCAGTCCAACAGCACTTTCCTTAAGCCAAGTCCTTGTAATGACTTGCATGGTAAAGTAAGACTCATTTGTGATTCAACTGCGTTGCTAAGGCACAGCGTGGTTCGAGCTGCAATGTAAAGGCTGTTTCTCTTTATTTACCCTAGCTTCTCAGCTACCGGGAGTGCAAGGGCAATGGCAATTGCGTTGAGCAAGAAATACTGCGAAGCTGGCAATAATATCACAAAGCCCCAAAAACTAAAACTCTCCAACAAAACGTGAAATGGGATTCCCACCTAGAAAAGAATTGTACCTCCAGAGCACCAAAGCCTGATTTCCAAAGTCCGACGTTGAGATAATTGGGCCGCGGATCTCCGATGGTTAGTGACAGATGAACTGGAGACTTCTTGAGGAGGCCGGTCACAGCTCCATCTGATTTCCAAACACTAATATTCCAATAGGGTTTCCGCTGGTCCTGGGATTATCCTAGAATGCTGAGTTAATTTTCTAGGAGTACCACATTCTAGGGTTCTGTATCTCATGAACGGTGCTCACTTTCATAATTTTCAAGTGCAGAAGCAGTTCTTTCTGGGTTTTCATCACAAAGCAGGGTGGGAGCAGGAAATAAATGTATGAACCAAGGGGGACAGTATTGGAATCCTGAGCAGCAGCTTTTTCTGCCAATGCATAACAAACATTTACAATGCAATGGTCTCGGCATCATTAAAGGTAGAGCTATTGGCATTGCTCATGACATTTTTTTTTCTTTCAATCATAAATAAATGGCATTGTCATTTACATTGCCAATACACAGCACTCTGTACTCAACAGCACACACTACTCTGCACTCAACAGCACACACTACTCTGCACTCAACAGCACAACTCTGCACTCACTACTCTGCACTCAACAGCACTACTCTGCACTCACTACTCTGCACTCAACAGCACTACTCTGCACTCACTACTCTGCACTCAACAGCACTACTCTGCACTCACTACTCACTACTCTGCACTCACTACTCACTACTCTGCACTCACTACTCTGCACTCACTACTCTGCACTCACTACTCTGCACTCACTACTCACTACTCTGCACTCACTACTCACTACTCTGCACTCACTACTCTGCACTCACTACTCACTACTCTGCACTCACTACTCTCTACTCTGCACTCACTACTCACTACTCTGCACTCACTACTCACTACTCTGCACTCACTACTCACTACTCACTACTCTGCACTCACCACTCACCACTCACTATTCTGCACTCACTACTCACTGCACTCACTACTCACCACTCACTACTCTGCACTCACTACTCACTACTCACTACTCTGCACTCACTACTCACTACTCACCACTCACCACTCACTACTCACTACTCTGCACTCACTACTCACTACTCTGCACTCACTACTCACTACTCTGCACTCACTACTCACTACTCACTACTCTGCACTCACTACTCACTACTCTGCACTCACTACTCACTAGTCACTACTCTGCACTCACTACTCTGCACTCACTACTGCACTCACTACTCACTACTCTGCACTCACTACTCACTACTCACTTCTCTGCACTCACTACTCACTACTCTGCACTCACTACTCACTACTCACTACTCTGCACTCACTACTCACTACTCTGCACTCACTACTCACTACTCTGCACTCACTACTCACTACTCTGCACTCACTACTCTACACTCACTACTCTGCACTCACTACTCTGCACTCACTACTCTACACTCACTACTCTACACTCACTACTCTGGACTCACTACTCACTACTCACTACTCAGCACTCACTACTCACTACTCACTACTCTGCACTCACTACTCACTACTCTGCACTCACTACTCACTACTCTGCACTCACTACTCACTACTCACCACTCACTACTCACTACTCCCTACTCTGCACTCACTACTCTGCACTCACTACTCTGCACTCACTACTCACCACTCACTACTCACTACTCACTACTCTGCACTCACTACTCACTACTCTGCACTCACTACTCACTACTCTGCACTCACTACTCTGCACTCACTACTCTGCACTCACTACTCTGCACTCACTACTCACTACTCTGCACTCACTACTCACTACTCACTACTCTACACTCACTACTCACTACTCGCACTCACTACTCGCACTCACTACTCACACTCACTACTCTGCACTCACTACTCTGCACTCACTACTCTGCACTCACTACTCTGCACTCGCTACTCTGCACTCACTACTCACTACTCTGCACTCACTACTCTGCACTCACTACTCTGCACTCACTACTCACTACTCTGCAATCAGTACTCACTACTCTGCACTCACTACTCTGCACTCACTACTCTGCACTCACTACTCTGCACTCACTACTCACTACTCTGCACTCCCTACTCACTACTCTGCACTCACTACTCTGCAATCAGTACTCACTACTCTGCACTCACTACTCTGCACTCACTACTCTGCACTCTGCACTCACTACTCTGCACTCACTACTCTGCACTCTGCACTCACTACTCTGCACTCACTACTCTGCACTCACTACTCACTACTCTGCACTCACTACTCACTACTCACCACTCACTACTCACTACTCACTACTCACTACTCACTACTCACTACTCACTACTCTGCACTCACTACTCTGCACTCACTACTCACTACTCACTACTCTGCACTCACTACTCTGCACTCTGCACTCACTACTCTGCACTCTGCACTCACTACTCTGCATTCACTACTCTGCACTCACTACTCACTACTCTGCACTCACTACTCACTATTCTGCACTCTGCACTCACTACTTTGCACTCTGCACTCACTACTCTGCCCTCTGCACTCACTACTCTGCACTCTGCACTCACTGCTCTGCACTCACTACTCTGCACTCACTACTCTGCACTCACTACTCTGCACTCACACTATGCACACTAACTCTACACTCACTACTTCACACTCTGCGCACTCTGCACTCGCACTCACCTTCTGCCTCACTGAGGGATGAAGTGAGCGCCGTTCTACTGGGCAGACCTGGGGTCGGGTGTGAGATTCTATAGCAAAGTGTTTAGAAATGAGGAAACACACGATTTAAAGCGTAGTTAATAAAATGGGGAATCAAAGGCAGAGGAGCAGGCAAAATGGCAGTATTATTCACCTGTGCCCGACCTGTTGGGAGAAGAGAGTAAATGTCCTCCTGGGCGATCAGTTGCAGACTTGGTTGGAATGCCCCCGGCCCTCCTGAATGCTCGCTTCCAGGCATAGCAGCTTTCATCCAGACTCTCACAACATGACCGCGCGGGAGATTCTGTCACAAGTGTAGACCAAACCTGCTGCCGCAGCAGGAGCACAGCAGTGGCCTTTTATTTCGGTTTTAAACGTCTGAGGTTCTCACAGCAGCAGTCCTGTAACTCCCGAACCGAAAACCTCCTCCCTCGCAAACATCAAAGAGCATAATCACAAGCTAAGGATCAATGGGCTCGAAACAGCGTGGTGGGCGCGCACGAGACGCAGCGTGGGCGTGCACATCAGCTGAAGATCGCCGGAGAAGACACCGAGTCTGCCTGCTGCCATGAGTGACCCGCTGCGAGGGAAAGAGCCGGGTGAGTGGGGGTAGAGGGGGGGCGGCAGAGAGGGAGTGGGCAGAGAGGGAGGGTGTGTGTGTGTGTGTGTGTGCGTGCGTGAGTGTGTGCTTCCGTGAGTGTGAATGTGGAGCAAGAGATGTGCACGGCTCCAGGAGGCTCGGCGTGCGCGTTCACGATGGGCAATCGGCGCTCGTCCCCCAGTCTACGTCCCTTCAGACCCATCTTGGCAGCAATAGGTCTCGAAGCCGAGACCTAAAAAAGGGGGATATCAAAATTGGTCCCAGGGTGTGGATTCAAGGAGGTACTAGCCAAATTTCAAATGCCTTCTGTGAAGGAGGATATTGTTGTCAACAGAACACTCTTTCAATTTTGTTTTAAGTTTCGAGCCCGTGCGTTGGAATATGTTTCCTTTTGAATGCTACTCTTGAAAGGACATTTTTTATAACTGGAAAGGGTTCAAATACTTGCCACCAAATAAGAAGATTTCAACGCCAATAACAACGAAATATTCAGTCACTTTATGTATTTGCTTAAAAGAAGTGACCTGGTATTGGATACTAGAGGAGTGTCGCGCAGCAAATAGTTCAAGAAGCTCTGAAAAGGGTTCAATTCCTTACCTTAGATTTACATTTGGGGTCTCCATCTGGATCAGTGAGGGACCCACCATAGTATACAGGAAGGTTCTCAGGGGCAATGTACTTCACTAATTCTTCCTTCCAGTTAGCTAAGGAAACAAGACAAAATATGTAAGAACCCAAAATAACCTTTAGTCAAGAAACATTCTAAAGCTTACAAATTAGCATTTCAAAACATACGCAGAATCTACGATGAAATGGTCCTCAATATGTTTCAAGCCAACAAAGAAACTTTGAAACTAGAGAAACTCTTCTATAAATATCCAGGGGCGAAGAGAACCTTCCCTTACACTACAACGCAAGCAAATTCTTCTTATCCTTCACAGAATCCTTACTGATACCATGAGCAGTTAAAAGAATAGCAAGCTCGCTCCAACCTGTTAGTGAGAAGTAATAAGTACTAAACCTACAAAATGACAATTAACAAATGTTCTGAAGATTTTCTTAACATACTGTTATCAGTTTTGGTGTCACTGAATGCAAAGCAACAGGGCCTTCTAACAATGTGAACTGATCTCCAGGTACTAGCTGGTATGTATTCCTAAGAAAGTTTGCAATAGCTGCTTGGAACATCCTGGCGCTAAATAATAACGTGTTTATGGAAAACACAACTCAATAGTACTTATTTTATCAACCTCTGAAGGAAGAAAGGCTGAGTGGACCTGCCTGAATTTGAACCATAAGGTCAGAGAGGGTGCGTTAGTCTATCTAGTCTCCAGAGCTCTAGGTCTTCCTGTGATGGACTTGATTGCTTTTAGTAAGAAAGAACAATAGCTGAGACATTCCAATTAGATAATAAATGTGTGAATGACATAATTCATGTGGAAATGGGGGCGTAAATGATGAATACCCTGATTATTTTTTCTTTTGTCTGGACAGCACCTGAGAGCTAACTAAGGGTATGCAAGTTATTTTTTTCTGCTGGTGTTGATTGATTTAGGAAAAGTATCAATGTAATTAGGTTACTATGAAATATTGAAATATATTTTGGGGGGCCACAAGTGGTGCAGCTGGTACAGTGGCACCGGGGTCCAGAGGCAGAAGGGGGGCCTCTTCATAAGCTGATTTCTTTAGTGCTCTAACATGGCCACATCAGGATCCCTTTCGTACTGTGCTTGGAGGTCCAAGTGAGATGATGCTTCAAACTTGAGTAGGAGACTGGATGGTTCCAGTGAAAAATCCTTGGGGGCACTGTTGAAGACGTCAAGAGCTGGTGCGTATTTACAGCTCTACCACGTGTGTGCTGTATTTGCGCATGTACACATACTGAGGGTGATGGGTGCACAGAGCGCATGCTCATGTACCGCACTGTGTGGGCTCCTTGGCAGTGAGTATAGAAGCATGGCAAGGATTTGCAGCATTTCACATTTAGTGAAAAAAATGCTTTAAATGAATTAGAATGTTGCAAGAGGATTTGAAATTATTGGCTTTCCTTGGTTCTAACATTGTAATATGTCATATGTTATTAATTATAACGCATGGAAAGAAAGTGTTGTGATTTTGTTTAGAATCCGTGGCTCCGCTCCTAGAACCACAGTGGACTGTTGGGGTCGGGAGATTCTGTGGTGAGAGGCGCACGCTGACTGACTGAGTGGGCAGTTGCTGGCTGAAGGCGGCAGAACCGCTGACGTCGTGTTGCTCTACCTGGAATAAACCTTTGAACTCTCATCTTGTTTCCGCTTCGTGTTGTCCATTAGAAATATGTAATGCAGGCATTTTGGTTCCTTTTGATGTGAATGCCAAAACTATTATCACTGTGGACGCATGTGACACTGGCATAGGGGCTGTATTATCACAGAATGATGGTGTTAATGAAAAAACTGTGGCATTCTCCTCTCGCACTTTGACTCCCACTGAGCGGCATTACTTAGTTATAGAAAAAGAAACCCTGGCTGCCGCTTGGGGTGTGGAATATTACAGGATGTATGTATGGGGGCGCAGATTTATGCTATGCACTGACCACAAACCTTTGCTGAAAATACTGTCACCTGGTGAAACAGGGAAGGGGTCAGCCAGACTTGCTCGGTTAGCCTCGAGGCTACAAGAATATAATTTTAGCATTGAGTTCATTTCAGGATGGCGCAATGTCCAAGCCGACTGCATGTCGCGTCTGGCCTTAGACTGGGAAGAAGTAGATAAGACAGGCGTGTCAAAGAGAGAGAGAGAAGGAGCTATCTCTAGTGCTGATGATGTGAGTCAGTGGAGTTGTGGTGCTGTCAGTAAAAAGGAATGGGTAGAGGCTATGACTCAAGATGAAATTCTTAAAGGAGTCCTCAACCTCATCGAGAAGGGCAGACGCAGGGAAAGCGCTTTGCCTATAAGCATTAGACCTTTCAATGTGATCATTGACGAGTTATCCACTGTCGAAGGAAAAGTTATCATGCGAGGTGATAAGATAATTCCTCCATTTGGTATTCGTAAGAGACTGTTTGATTTAGCCCATGAAGGACACTTGGGCCAAACCATTACAAAGAAACGTTTGAGAAATTAATTCTGGTGGCCAGGAATGGATGGGGACGTGGTTGATTGGGTTGAGAGATGCAGTGAGTGTTGCGAGAGTGAAAAAAGACTTAAGGTGGGACCCCAATCTGTGCCAAGTTCCATCCATGACCCAGGTGTGGTGTGGCACAGTATATGCCTTGATTTTATTGGACCCATGCCGGGTGTTCACCCCAGTAAAAGATTTGGCATGGTTGTAATGGATGTTCATTCCAGATGGCTTTCTGTGTATCTCCTCCCCGAAATAACCACTAGAATTACCATTAGAGTACTACGTATGATTTTCAGAGAGGAAGGTTATCCCACTGTCCTTATTACGGACAACGGGACCCAATTGACCTCAAGTGAAATCAGAGAATTTCTAAGAGAGTGTGGCATCAGACATTCTCTCACCACTTTATATAACCCGCAATCCAACGGAATTGTGGAAAGAGCCAATCGCATGATTAAGGGAGCTATAAGTTTGGCTCTCATGAATAATCTTGACATGGACGAAACTTTGAGTGAATTGATATGGGCTTATCGCACAACTGAGAATTCTACTACAGGTGTAGTTCCCTTCATTGCAATGCGAGGCAGAAAACCTACTTCTAAATTAATGCCTCCTTGGATCAGAGAATTGGTAGAAGGGAAGAATGCAAGTGGTAGTGGCAAGAGTACTCCTGTGCACGCTACCATGAAAGAACACACCCAGGAGAAAAACTTGCATAGTATTCATGTAGGTGACTGGGTCAAAGTCCTATCAGGACGTTGGGTCAGAGGTCTATGCTAGTTTCGTGGCCCCTTCAAAGTTCAGGAAGTGTATCCTTTCTATGTTGTGTTGGCTAATGGAGAAAAATGGAACTTACGTAGAGTAGCAAAGTATTGCTCACAAGATCATTCTCCTAAAACCGTTGTTAGGAAGGATTCATGTTCAGGCTACATGTTGGCTCATGATTATCAATTACTCAACAGTGCTCGTACTGTTGCAGAGACGAGGGCACCAGGTCCCAGTGGGAACAACTTGAGCACAAGTCAAAGAGCAATTACTGTGAACGAGGAGTCTCATGATTCTCAAAGCACTCCACCTTACCAGAGACCCTTGCGAGTCAGGAGACTTCCTCAACATTTGAATGATTTTATGGTGGGATGACTTATTATTTTCTGTCTCACTTTTCTGCCTTTCCCCGTCCCGTCTTTTCTTCTCTTCCCACCCTTCTTCCCTTTGTTCTTTCTCATTCTCTACCTGCGTGTAGAGGAAAGGGGGGTATGTTGTGATCTTGTTTAGAATCCGTGGCTCCGCTCCTCGAGCCACAGTGGAATGTTGGGGTCGGGAGATTCTGTGGTGAGAGGCGCACGCTGACTGACTGAGTGGGCAGTTGCTGGCTGAAGGCGGCAGGAGCGCTGATGTCGTGTTGCTGTACCTGGAATAAACCTTTGAACTCTCATCTTGTTTCCGCTTCATGTTGTCCATTACTATAGAAAGTTTGGCCCCTATTGTTTTTTTAAATGCTAACAGTCAAATGTAAATCATTCTAACATCTTGCTAAGAGTAAATATAATGCTATTACTACCACTATCTAATGAATATTGAAATGTTCTGAGCATTTGTGTTTGTAGAGGATTTTGATTGTTTATGTTGAAATGCCCATTTATCATACTGAACTGGTCAACATTGCAGCGTGCCACCTGGCGCCAACAGTATATAGTATAACACCGGGCATCTCGTCAAGGTACAAACGAAAGGGAACCTAAGTGTACAAGCTCGGACACAACCAATACGAATCCATGTATGATGTTACCTGCACCAGCGATGCTTCAAGCAGTTCAGAGGCATCACTCCTAAACTCTCCTGAAAGTTACCATTATAAAGAAAAAGAAAAAGTATACCTGTCCTGCTGAGAGATGGGAAATCTGTAAAGCCAGCCCTGTTCTGTATCATTAAGTTGGTATTTCTTCCTGTCCTCTGTTTTGTAACTTCATCCGACCTTTGAGTTTGAGTGTAAGCTGAGAGTCACCTGAGCACTGTGAATATATTATGATGTATTGTCCAGGAGCATGTATACCATGCTTCATTCCCTTATGTGGGGAGATGAAATGCCTGGCTTGGGTGGGAATAGTCCTTTCCGAATACAGAACCGCAGGCATTTCCTGCTCACCCCTTTCTTCATATAAATACTGGGCTGCACAGAGGACAGCAGGACAGGATGGAAGTGGGTCTTCAGGGCTTCCTATAGGCTTTAACAACTATTCCGTGCTACTAACAGTGATATTCATAACATTCATAGGAATAAGCACACTAAGCAGCTGTGTTAAACAGTAGACGTTTGAACAGGTATTATACAGGAGGCTGTTAGTCTTCTTTTCAGGTGAATGCAGTATACCCAAGGGCTGGATGGCTGGGAACAGGAACTAGAGCCTAGTTCATGTACCATTGTTCATTTGGGCAAGTAAAGCTTGCATTGTTCCTCTCTCTACTACACCTGTCTTGTTTGTGTGTGAGGGAAATTCAAACTACTGGTGCCGGTTCCTTCCCTGTTTTGTGTAAGGAGGTCCTGCACTACTGCTGCTGGTTCTGTACCTTTACTTCTGTATAAGATAAGTCTGCACCAAAGCTGCACATGCTCTAAAATCTAGGTTTTTATTTGAAGCTTACACTCCGACACCATGTGCCTGACCTATTGTACGCATGCGGCAGGCTTCCACTGCTGCTACTGGTTCTTTAGTAGTTCTCTATGCGGTGAAAAAGTGGCTTATCTTGTTGCTGACTGAACTCTAACGTTTTGTGTATGCTTTGTCTGCACATGCACTGCTGCTGTCCAGTACTACAACTGTGTGGTAGAGATCAGCATTGTTGCTGTTTGTGCACAAAGATTTTTGTGTATGATGATGGGATTCTTACCCTTATGCTGCATGCTCTAAACCTTTTATTTGTGTGTATCAAGTAGAAAGGAGTTCCAAACCAGAGGGGCCAGCACTAAAAAGCTATGCCCCCCAATTCTTGCCCTTCTTTGTTTATGGATGTTTAGAAGATCCATGCCGGCTAACCTTAATTCTCGACCTGGCTCATATGTCCTGATTTTAGCCTGGAGCCCTAGGTAGGCAGAGTTAGTAACATCTAATCTAGACAAGATGGTAGTCTTGATCACCGATTTAAGGGCTTCTAGTGGTAACAGATGTGCCAGTTTACTATTAGATTTTTAAAGGAAGGCACATCTAGACATAAGTGCTCCTACCTGAGTTGCTAAGGCTAGATGACTATCTACCACAATCCCCAAATTTTTCACTATAGAGATCGGGATAGCAGGATTACCCATCTCAGAATGCCTCCAGGCAGTAGGCTAGATGTTGGAACTGGCAATGTCTCGTCGACTGAAGGGAGGCCCCCAGCCAGGCAGAACCTACCGCCCCCCCTTCAAGTTGCCAGTGATTATACTCGCTGTATAACCCGTGCTCACCCTTGGGTAGCTTGGCACTGAGCAGTTAGGCTTACTACAGAGGCAATGTGTTAAGCAAAGGCACAGCAGACACTCGTGATAAATAAACCGAGTGTTGCAAAAGAGACTTCACACTGGATGTATGTAAGTAACTTTTATATTAAAAACACATATTCAAACTTTATAACATGAACATCATATACTTTTGGGCTTGAAACACATTTTGAAATATTAATAGCAGTAAATGGCCCACACGTATTATAATCTCAATAGGATGCCCAGTGTGGACAATTCCCAATCTAACCCCCCTTCCCAGTATAGAGAGAGAGAGCTCCCTTATGCAGTGCACAATATAAAAAATATGTACATACACAAAAATAGAACACTTGCTGGAGCCATGTGGGTAAACCCAATGTCAAATGTATTGTTCTTTTGGCATACCATCAATAAATAAAGCGGCACCTCCAGCCATTTTCGTAAAATATTTGGCAGCCCGCACACGATCACTCTCACAACAAGCATTTACAATGCAATGGTCTCCCCTTTGCCAAAGTTAGAGCTATTGGCATTGTAAATGACAATTTTTTTATTTATGTGTTGGTTTTGAAAACAGATAAATAAATGGCATTGTCATTTACAATGTCAATAGCTCAATCTCTCGCATATGGCACAGAAAGAACTGAGCGATGAAAGACATCACATAGAAAAGTAGAGCAACAAGTCAAGCTTAGGGAACAAAGGGCAACCTAAGGCATTGCAGGCCTTGAATAAAGCGACACAGCAAACACAGACAACTAATGGGGTCAGTAAAACAACACAAGAGAACCTACGACAAGACTTTAAACAAAGCAACACATGGCAAACTAAGACAACACACGACAAAGCAGGGCATCAAAAGGGAAACAAACAGAAAATAAACCAAAGTAATATATGCCTCACATTTCACTACAAAAAGCAAGACAATTCCAAACAGGCTAAGACACAAGGCAATCTAACGCAACACACGAAAACTACCTTAACACGAGGTACCCTGAGGTAATTTAAAGCAAACCATGAAATGCAAAGTAGGAAAAATACTTATAAGGTTCCAAAGGCGAGACCTATTGTCTATGGTGAACAACACTTACAACGCAACTTTTACATCGCAGAGCCTTTACAACGTAACCATTACAACGCAAACTATTACAACGCATTGCTCTGGGGGGCGCTCTAGGATAGGGAATATGTTAATTTACTATCCAATAACCTTCCCTAGTGTCCACGGGGACTGGAGTTGGAATAGTAAATTAAACTATTCACTATCCATCGCCCCAAAGCACTATGCGTTGTAATGGACTGCGTTGTAATAATTGCGTTGTAAAGGCATGCGATGTAAATGAATGCGTTGTAACGTCATACATCCATTGTCTATAGCAATGCTGTTAGAGTGTGCAGTCGATATGTCTAGTCAGTGTATTTTATGCACCTGCGTTAGTTCACTTGAGGGTTGTAGTTGTCTCGTCTGGAGGTCTTCATTTTTTCTGAGAAATAATGCAGCTTTTACGTGGTTCATGGCAGCAATTTCTACACATTTTACATGCAAAAGTACGAAACTAATTACAGAGGTATGGTTTAGCGGAGCTCGTGGTTGGGATGTGTAGGACTTGGTTAGGTGGCCGACTTTTTTTTTCTGCATACATTTTGGAAGACCGTTTATACAGACCGACACATTAATTAGAGCTATTGTTGTACCATGATGCTTGATTCAAAATAAAGTTTAGACATCTTGTTTTCCCGTCCTCACCACCCCCGTGACCGACGGAAGCTTTGAGAGGGAAAGAAATAAATGGTTCAGGGTTGCAGTGTTCATGAGTTGTTTTTTTTTAAATGTAATACTTCCTGATGTTCATTAAATCAATAGTTTTGGGAAGTTTGAGGGGACGACGCCGATCTAATTATGTAGCGCATTGTTTTAATCAGCAATGTCGACATTTGAACTCGCTGATGTAAAATTTAAACGTTATAGAAAAGTTTCATTAAAGGATTTGCGCTTTGCAGAAGGCTTTCACTAGTCAACATTAATCTTGTGGCATTGTGCAGATACCCATCAGTAGTATTCTGTGATTCCCCGTTTCCTGGATGTCTAAGTTGGTGTCAGAAATGCTGAGAGTGAATGCTGTATTAGTATGTTATGTGAGGGTATAGCTAGGAGACAGACAGTTACATGAAGGATGAAGCTCTGAGGGAACACATCTTCTGTTTCTGTAACCTAAGGGCCCAACATGAAATAAAGATCTTAATTGAGTGGCTCTTGTACGAAAATCCTGCCCTCTGACTTAAACGTTTTTGCAACATGTCTGAAACATAAAATACAGTAAAAATCAGTATCCTGTGTGCCCCGGTGTCACTGCACCTGCTGCCCCAAGCCTCGCTTCTGGGTAACACTAGGATGGCAGGGACGGGTCGGGCACCACGCACCATAGTATTCTAATTCACGCTCACTAAGACACAAGCGCTCAATCGCATCTGCCTTCTACATGGTTGTCGAGGATCAGCAGAGGCGTCAGTTCTGGACGCTCAAACCGCAACCGCGCATCTGCTTCCAGCTACTGCCAGAGCACACGACTGCAAATGCCCTGCAGTCCTGTCCGTCAGAAAAGAATGTGCAGCAGGATACAGGGTGCGGGGATAGGACCGCGAGCACGTGCACTTTGCACCAGTACAATAACACTTTGAACGAACGCTTCTCAGGACTAACTAGTGCAAAATCGATATTTGCGCGTAGTGAGCTATGCAAAATGTTTACCATACGCCAACAGTGCAAACCTACTCATTTCTAGGTCAGCTAACCTGTGCACATGCTTTGCACTGGTGTGGAGATGCAAGCCTGCAGTGCACTAGTGGTAAATTGGAGGGGGGGTGGGGGTGTCATTGTCTACTAACAAGATCTAATCTGCCAGATTCTCCGAATACGCGGAGAATTCAGTGTTGTTGTAGGAGCAGGACACAGTGTTTACTTTGTGCAAGAAAACACTGGTTTAATTTTGGGAATCAGACTTAATTTCTCACCAGACTGATTCCGAGAAAGCGATAGAAAGGCAGAAAAGAGGAAGAACGATTAAGAGAAACCCAACATAACAGAAAGTGGGAGATAGTGATGAACGCGAACATGAATTACATATAAAGAGGGAGTTTAGAGAGGTGTACGACAAAGGCATGAGGTGAAATAAAAGAATCACAACAAGTGTGTACTTATTGTCAGTGTTGTGCAAATCGAGTCGTCATTGGTTGATTGTTTCAAAGAAGCTTTTCATTTGAATGCTCGTGCACACAGTTTTATTTATGTTGCTTAATATACCAGGTGTGGTTCATGAGCACACAATTTTATTTATTTTGCTTAATATAACAGCTGTGTTTCAGCACCCTGAATACTCGTGCGACTCTGCTGGCGCTGAATACTGGTGGCGCTGGTGGCTGCGGAGTGACACGACAATGACAGCTCAGCATACCCTTCTGGGCGCAAAAGGAAGGCCGGGGCCAGGTGCGGTGAGCCAGGGCTATCAGCGGTCCTACATTATTGAAAAGTCAATATGAGATGTCTCACTATTGCCTGCCGCCTAGCCTACCTCTGGAGGCATCCCACTGACTCAACTCCACAGCATCCGCGTGTTCGGTGACTCCCAGGACGAGCCCCGGCCGCCTGCTCGATTTAAGGCAGGCAGTGTCATCGTCAGGCGCAGTTCTTCACAGAATCCTTCCCCGCTAAACACTCACTTCAACCATTCAAGGAGTGCTACTGAGGCTGCAGGCCTCATTAATAATAGATCCATGCCTATCAATAGATTTAGACAACTGGTATTTACGTATTGGTTCTTATTGGAGTCAACGAACTGTCGTATGCCCCGATCCCTCGTCTAGCGGCTACATAAAAAAAATTAAACAAGCTGTGAGCGTGCACTCTCCCGAACTTCCGGTTTCGGGATGTGCACGCTCACGGCTGTCGTGGGGCGGGACTTCCGTCTTTGCGAGAAGCCCGCGCCCACAGAGTGGATGGCCCAGAGGAGCGGTGGCAGCAGAAGTCAGGAGTGGCGGCTGAGGCCGCCGATGTGGTAAGTGGGGCTTGGGGGGCGTGGGGCGCGCGCGTGTGTGTGTCTGTGTCTGCGCGTGTGTGTGTCTGCACGTGTGTGTGTCTGCGTGTGTGTGTGTCTGCGCGTGTGTGTGTGCGTGCCTTCGGCCGGCCTGCATAAGCGCGTCCACAGACCTTGGTAGTCTCGTGCACCACTCTGTCTCCCTTGAGAGACAACTCGGCGACAATAGGTCTCGAGGACGAGACTTAAAAACACATACACACACAGAAACGCACACACACACTCACTTCGCACCGCATAGCGGTGTGATAGGTATCGGCCAGTCCGCACGGCACACTCTTACACATATACGCACTCAGCACCCTAATGCGGTGGCACTGATACTCATCAGGTCAGTGGATCGGGGAAAACTCTGTGAACCCAGCCTCCTTCCACCCTCTAGTTCACACCAATTTTCCTATACCCCCAGATGGAAGATAACCAGCCCCACCTCCCGGACACTGAGCCGCATATGGCCAAAGTCACACTTATTCTGGGTCCTCAGGAAGTAGGTGGCACTATATAGCAGTTTTAACCCCTTCGGGGCTAATGACGAGCTGGGCTCGTCATGGCGCTTACCTGCCGTGCGCTGATGACAAGGCCAGCTCGTCATCAGCCCCACCCTCGGGGGAAGCGCTGGCGCTCCCCCGAGGGTCTCCGATCTTCGTTGTTTTGCTGGGGGCGGCAGCGGAAGAGCTTCCGCTGCCGCCCCCGCCCCCCCATGGGAATCCCTGATGACGTCAGCGCGCACAGCGCGCGCTGACATCATCAGGGATTCCCAGCGCTCGGGAAGCCATTTGCTTCCTGCGCGTCTGGGGAAAAGGTAGGTTTTCAGTGTCTGGCGGGGGTTTGGGGCAGCGAAGAGGCATCAGGGGAGAGGAAAGAGTTTTTCCTCTCCCCTGATGTCTCTTTGCAGGGCATTTCTGCCTCACGATCGCGCACAGCATCGCGATTGTGCGGCGGAAATGCCCCCACTAGCACCAGGAATGTAATTTTAGATTATAGGAAGCGACCCCCTGGGCAAGGGTCGCTTCCAGGTGAGCTCTGATAATGTTTTCGTTTTTCTGCCCCCCCTGGGGGCAAATCGGCCCGTTTTTTTGGCCGTTTTGCCCCCAGGGGGGAGCAGAAATTCCCCACTAGCACCAGGGTTGTTTTTTGGAGCCAAGATGGCGGCCATATTTTTTGTTTACGTTTTTCTGTCCCCCCTGGGGCAAATCGGCCCGTTTTTTTTGGCCGTTTTGCCCCCAGGGGGGACAGAAAATGCCCACTAGCACCAGGGATTTTGTTTTTAGCTTTTAGGAAGCAAGGGCAAGGGTCGCTTCCAGGTGGCCTCACACTTATCTTTTTGTTTTTCTGCCCCCCTGGGGGCAAATCGGCATTTTTTTGGCCGTTTTGCCCCCAGGAGGGGGCAGAAATTTCCCACTAGCACCAGGGATTTTTGTTGGGGCAATGTGTTTGTTTTGGGAAGCGACTCCTTGGGTAAGGGTCGCTTCCAGGTGGCCATGATTGTGTTTTTGTTTTTCTGTCCACCCAGGGGTCAAATCGGACCGTTTTTTTTGCCGTTTTGCCCCCAGGGGGGGGGGGGGGGGAGGGGCAGAAAATGCCCACTAGCACCAGGGAATTTAAATTTAGTTTTTAGGAAGCGACCCCTTGGGCAAGGAGTAGTGCTTGGCTGGCGGTGTGTGTGGAGTGGCGCTTGGCTTGCAGTGTGCGTGGAGTGGTACTTGGTTGTCTGTGAACGGAGTGGTGTTTGGCTGGTGGTGTGTGTGGAGTGGTGTTTGGCTGGCGGTGTGTGTGGAGTGGTACTTGGCTGGATGGTGTGCGTGGAGTGGTACTTGGTTGTCTGTGAACGGAGTGCTGCTTTGCTGGCGGTGTGTGTGGAGTGGTGCTTGGCTGGATGGTGTGCGTGGAGTGGTACTTGGTTGTCTGTGAACGGAGTGGTGTTTGGCTGGTGGTGTGTGTGGAGTGGTGTTTGGCTGGCGGTGTGTGTGGAGTGGTACTTGGCTGGATGGTGTGCGTGGAGCGGTGCTTGGCTGGCGGTGAGTGGCACTTGGCTTGCGGTGTGCGTGGAGTGGTGCTTGGCTGGTGGTGTGTGTGGGGTGGTACTTGGCTGTCGGTGTGCGCTGAGTTGGGTTTGGCTGGCGGTGTGCGTGGAGGGGTACTTGGCTATCTATGCACGGAGTGGTGCTTGGCTGGCGGTGTGTGTGGAGTGGCGCTTGGCTGGTGGTGTGTGTGGAGTGGTACTTGGCTGTCTGTGCACGGAGTGGTGCTTGGCTGGTGGTGTTTGTGGAGTGGCGCTTGGCTGGTGGTGTGCGTGGAGTGCTACTTTGCTGTCTGTGCACGGAGTGCTGCTTGGCTGGCGGTGTGTGTGGAGTGGCGCTTGGCTGGTGGTGTGCGTGGAGTGGTACTTGGTTGTCTGTGCACAGAGTGGTGTTTGGCTGGCGGTGTGTGGGGAGTGGTACTTGGCTGGATGGTGTGCGTGGAGCGGTGCTTGGCTGGCGGTGAGTGGCGCTTGGCTTGCGGTGTGCGTGGAGTGGTGCTTGGCTGGCGGTGTGTGTGGAGTGGTACTTGGCTGTCGGTGTGCGCTGAGTGGTGTTTGGCTGGCGGTGTGCATGGAGGGGTACTTGGCTATCTATGCACGGAGTGGTGCTTGGCTGGCGGTGTGTGTGGAGTGGCACTTGGCTGGTGATGTGTGTGGAGTGGTACTTGGCTGTCTGTGCACGGAGTGTGCTTGGCTGGTGGTGTTTGTGGAGTGGCGCTTGGCTGGTGGTGTGCGTGGAGTGCTACTTTGCTGTCTGTGCACGGAGTGGTGCTTGGCTGGCGGTGTGTGTGGAGTGGCGCTTGGCTGGTGGTGTGCGTGGAGTGCTACTTTGCTGTGTGTGCACGGAATGCTGCTTGGCTGGCGGTGTGTGTGGAGTGGCGCTTGGCTGGTGGTGTGCATGGAGTGGTACTTGGTTGTCTGTGCACGGAGTGGTGTTTGGCTGGTGGTGTGTGTGGAGTGGTGTTTGGCTGGCGGTGTGTGGGGAGTGATACTTGGCTGGATGGTGTGCGTGAAGCGGTGCTTGGCTGGCGGTGAGTGGCGCTTGGCTTGCGGTGTGCGTGGAGTGGTGCTTGGCTGGCGGTGTGTGTGGAGTGGTTCTTGGCTGTCGGTGTGCGCTGAGTGGTGTTTGGCTGGCGGTGTGCGTGGAGGGGTACTTGGCTATCTATGCACGGAGTGGTGCTTGGCTGGCGGTGTGTGTGGAGTGGCGCTTGGCTGGTGGTGTGTGTGGTGTGGTGCTTGGCTGGTGGTGTGTGTGGAGTGGTACTTTGCTGTCTGTGCACGGAGTGCTGCTTGGCTGGCGGTGTGTGTGGAGTGGCGCTTGGCTGGTGGTGTGCGTGGAGTGCTACTTTGCTGTCTGTGCACGGAGTGGTGCTTGGCTGGCGGTGTGTGTGGAGTGGCGCTTGGCTGGTGGTGTGCATGGAGTGCTACTTTGCTGTCTGTGCACGGAGTGGTGCTTGGCTGGCGGTGTGTGTGGAGTGGCGCTTGGCTGGTGGTGTGCGTGGAGTGCTACTTTGCTGTCTGTGCACGGAGTGCTGCTTGGCTGGCGGTGTGTGTGGAGTGGTGCTTGGCTGGTGGTGTGCGTGGAGTGGTACTTGGTTGTCTGTGCACGGAGTGGTGTTTGGCTGGCGGTGTGTGGGGAGTGGTACTTGGCTGGATGGTGTGCGTGGAGCGGTGCTTGGCTGGCGGTGAGTGACGCTTGGCTTGCGGTGTGCGTGGAGTGGTGCTTGGCTGGCGGTGTGTGTGGAGTGGTACTTGGCTGTCGGTGTACGCTGAGTGGTGTTTGGCTGGCGGTGTGCGTGGAGGGGTACTTGGCTATCTATGCACGGAGTGATGCTTGGCTGGCGGTGTGTGTGGAGTGGCGCTTGGCTGGTGGTGTGCGTGGAGTGGTACTTGGCTGTTGGTGTGCGCTGAGTTGTGTTTGGCTGGCGGTGTGCATGGTCTGGTGCTT
This sequence comes from Lissotriton vulgaris, assembly GCF_964263255.1. Classification (NCBI taxonomy): domain Eukaryota; kingdom Metazoa; phylum Chordata; class Amphibia; order Caudata; family Salamandridae; genus Lissotriton; species Lissotriton vulgaris. The sequence continues at coordinate 260,657,206 of NC_141699.1, forward strand.
GGATGGTGGTGTGGGTGGGCTGGCACTCGGCTGGCGGTGTGTGAGTAGTTACTTTCTGTTGGTCACTACACACAGCTAGTTGAGTGACACTCTACGCAGTCCATCATTTTCTGTACTTGCTGTGTCAGATATGTGGGTGTGCGAAAGTGATGGGCCCTTGAATGGCGCTGGCAGCTGGCGCTGTAAATGTGTTGTATGTGTCACACGTACAAAAGGTGTATGAATGTCCTTACTGCCCCTGTGTGATGGGGGTACTGGTAGGAGCAAAAGACTGACTTGCACCAAAGGGGTCAGGCAGAAAAAAAAAATTCAAAAAATTAACCAGTGTCTTGATGTTAAACCTCATCTAATCCCAATTGGTCTAAGCCCTATTTGATGGCCCATCTGGCTGAATTTAAATTTGGGGGGCAAATTTGTGTGTTGTTGTTTTAGTTGTTATATTGTTTGTGAAATGTGGTAGTAATTTTTTTTTCTTCTCTATTTTTGTCTTGTTTCAGGCTTTTGCTGTTTGGATTGTTGTAGGTTGCGTGTCTGTTTGCAGCTTGTGTAGTTGCTTGTGCTTGGTAAGTGAATGTATTTTGTACTACTTTCCCTTGATGTTTGTCTTTTTGAAAAAGGCTGTACTTCTAGCAGTTTGTGTGGCTCTGTGTTTTTTTTCTTTTTCTTTTTCAGCATTAGTGTTTGATGTGCACTTTGTTTTCTAATCTGTCATTTCTTTTTTTCTTTCTAGTGGGATATCATTTATTTTTGCTGTGTCTCAACAGAGTAGGTGCCGGTGAGTGTAGCTATATTTGGTAAGAGTGAAATTGTTTTGGATAGTATTTATCTTTTTGTGAAAGCCTTACCTTGTTTACTTCTTACTTTGCACAGTGTAGGTTGTTGTTCATTTGTGTGTGCAGTCTTCTTGCTTTGTAAGGATAATGGCTAGTCGCAGGATTACTGCTCAGCAGGTTCTTGGTTTGCTTTTTGAGTCTTCCTCTGACCATGGTTCAGAGAGTGAGTCCGATTTGGACTCCCAGGTGGCGGCAGAAGATTCTGGCAGTGAGTTTTCTCTTCGCATGGAATCATCATCATCGGATGATGAATCTTCTTCTAGTGCTGATGAAGGGCCTATGGTAGAGGAGGACATTGAGGTGCCGGTAGTGGGCCAAGAGGCACCTGTGCTGCTGCCTAGGGGCGCAAGGTTTCCTTTCTTTTTACGTCGGCAAGAGGCATGTGGGCTGGAGCCTGCGCCTAAAAGGCTTCACATTGCTGTGGTGCGCAAAGAGGCATCTGGTGCTTTTTGTCTTCCTGCTGGTGTAGTGCAGCAAGAGGCATCTGGGGCTGTTAGGCTTCCCATTGGTGTAGAGCGGCAAGAGACATCTGGGCCTGCTTGGTTTCCCGGTGGTGTAGTGCAGCAAGAAGCATCTCAGGCTGATGGGCTTCCCGTTGGTGTAGTGCAGGAAGAGCCCTCTGGGGATGCTATGTCTTCTGTTGGTGTTGTGCAGCCAGAAGTATCTGTGGCTGTTAGGCTTCCCATTGGTGTAGAGCGGCAAGAGGCATCTGGGCCTGCTGGGCTTCCCGTTGGTGTAGTGCAGGAAAAGCCCTCTGGGAATGCTATGTCTTCTGTTGGTGTTGTGCAGCCAGAAGTATCTGTGGCTGCAAGGCTTCCCGTTGGTGAACAGCAGCAAGAGGCTTCTGAGCTGCAGGCTGGGGTGGCTGCTCCCCCCGTTGATAGGGATGGCCTCTGGGTTCCCCCTGGCATGGTGCAGCCGGCATTGCCAGAGTTCACTGGTGTTCCTGGATGTAGAGTGAATACTGAGAATTTTCTGCCAATAAATTTTTTTCAGTTGTTTTGTGACGATGTGTTTTTGCAAGAGATTGTTGATCAAAGTAATTTGTATGCTGAACAATTTTTGAGGGCCAACAGTGCCAGCCTTAAGCCCTATGCTAGAGCAATCCGGTGGACTCCCACAAATGTTGAAGAGATGAAGAAGTTTTTGGGATTAACTTTTTTGATGGGCTTCTAAGGAAGCCATCAATGACTTCATATTTGTCCAGTAGTCCCTTGATGGCAACAGCTATATTTCCAGCAGTCATAAGTCGTGATCGGTATATGCTGCTTCTTCGGATGATGCATTTTGTTGATAATAGTTTAGCGTTGCCACGCGATCACCCTGATTGTGACCGTTTGTTTAAAATTCGGCCTGTCCTTGATCACTTTGTTGATCGTTTTTCTGAGATCTTTGCACCTGGTAAAGAAATTGCAGTGGATGAGTCTTTGGTGTTCTTCAAGGGCCGCTTGGTTTTTAGGCAATACATTCCTAGTAAGAGGGCACGCTATGGAATCAAACTGTATATGCTGTGTGACAGTGAGACTGGATATGTCTACAATTTCAGGATGTACACTGGTAAGGAGTCCAGCATTAACCCTCCTGGTTGTCCTGCTACTTTTGGAGTGACTGAGAAAATTGTGTTTGAACTAGGTAGAGGATTATTTAACAAAGGCCATCATTTATATGTAGATAACTTCTACACTGGTGTACGGTTGTTCAAGGAGTTGGCCAAAGTGGGCACTGTTGCTTGTGGCACAATGCGCAGTAACCGTAAAGGTTTCCCAAAGGAACTTGTTTGCAAAAGGCTTGTGCGGGGACAGTCTACGGCATTGCGAAGTGGGGAGCTTCTAGCTGTGAAGTTTTCAGACAAGAGAGATGTGTACATGCTGACTACTATCCACGATGAAAGTACAGAACCTGTGCCTGTTTGGGGTCAGGGTGCTGAAGTGCGCAAACCTGTGTGCATTTTAGCTTACAATAAGTTCATGGGTGGTGTTGACAGAGTAGATCAGAGGTTGGAACCTTATGCTGCTCTTCGAAAGGCTTACGTTTGGTACAAGAAGTTGGCTATCCATCTGTTCCACTTGGCATCCTTTAATGCTTTTGTTGTGTACCAGAAGTCTTGTCCTGAGACGAAGATGCCTTTTGTTAAGTTTCAGGAGTCTATAATAGGCAGCCTTGTACTTGTGCAGCAGGCAGGTGTTCCTAGATTTGGAGTGGTGGAGGAAGTGGCTAGATTGAAAGATCGCCACTTTCCTGAATCTATTCCTTCCACTACCGCAAGAGACTTTCCGACTAGAAGATGCAGAGTCTGTTGGCGAAGAGGCGTGCGGAAGGAGTCTCGTATATATTGTCCTGACTGTCCTTCTAAGCCTGGATTGTGTCTGTCAGCTTGTTTTAGATCGTACCACATGAAAACGAAGTTTTGGGAGTTTTAATGAGCTGTAAAGTGAATTGCCTGGTCTGTATTCTGTAAACAAATGTGGTTTGTTTCAAGGTTTGGCATTAGTGCAATATGTTTAGTTTTAGAATTTGTGTTAGCTGATTTGTAGGTATTTCCATTTGTTTAGTGTTATTTTGAAAAGAAGAATTCTAAATGTGATTGTGGTGTGTGCCGGCTGGTGCTTGGATGGCGGTGTGCGTGGACTGGCACTTGGCTGGAGGTGTGTGTGGACTGGTGCCTCCCTGGCAGAGTGCATGGTTTGGTGTTTTGCGGGTGGTGTGTGTGGATTTTTGTTTGGCAGGCAGAGTGCATGGTTAGGTGCTTGGCTGGCGGTGTGAGTGGATGGTGCTTGGCTGGTGGAGTGCAAGGATTGGTGCTTGGCTGGTGGTGTGTGTGCACTGGTGGTTGGCTGGTGGGCTGCGTGGACTGGTACTTGGCTGGTGGTGTGTGTGTGCAGTGGTGCTTGGCTGGTGGTGTGTGTGGAGTGGTGTTTGGCTGGTGGTGTGTGTGGAGTGGCGCTTGGCTGGATGGTGTGCGTGGAGTGGTACTTGGCTGTCTGTGCACGGAGTGCTGCTTGGCTGGCGGTGTGTGTGGAGTGGCGCATGGCTGGATGGTGTGCGTGGAGTGGTACTTGGCTGTCTGTGCACGGAGTGGTGCTTGGCTGGCGGTGTGTGTGGAGTGGCGCTTGGCTTGCGGTGTGCGTGGAGTGGTGCTTGGCTGGCAGTGTGTGAGTGGTACTTGGCTGTCTGTGCACAGAGTGGTGCTTGGCTGGCGGTGTGTGTGGAGTGGCGCTTGGCTGGATGGTGTGCGCTGAGTGGTGTTTGGCTGGCGGTGTGCATGGTCTGGTGCTTGGATGGTGGTGTGAGTGGACTGGCGCTCGGCTGGCGGTGTGTGAGTACTAACTTTCTATTGGTCACTACACACACTGCTAGTTGAGTGACACTCTACGCAGTCCATCATTTTGTGTAGTTGCTGTGGCAGATACGTGGGCGTGTGAAAGTGATGGGCCCTTGAATGGCGCGGTCTGCTGGTGTGAGTGTTGTAATGTGATGGGTCCGCGGCTGGCGGTGTGAATGTGTAGTATGTGTCACACGTATGAAAGGTGTATGAATGGCCTGTAAAGAGGTTGGTGCCTTGATGTGGCTTTACAGCTCACGAGCTGTGAGTCAGTGGTTCAGTTTATCATACTTTCAATTATACGCAGTGTATTTCATTTTTGTGAAATTACTTGCAAATAAAATTGTATGTACTGAATCATCACTCATCCTCGTACCAAATCCAACCAGTATGTGTGTGTGCTTGCGGTTTAGATGGCTGTCCAGTAATATTTGTTTTTTTTTCTCTTTCAGAAGTAGGATGTACCTTGTCCCTTTTTGTGAATGTTGTAATGTGTTGCTTTTCCTTCCGGATGGTGTCAATGGTCTGGTGTGTATCAGGTATGAAAAGTGCGTGAATGGCCTGTAAAACGGTTGGTGCCTTGTCGTGGCTTTACAGCTCACGAGTTGCGAGTCACTGGTTCGGTTTTCCTGCATTTATTTATTGACAGAGCATTTCATTTTGATGAAATATCTTGTTAATAAAATTTTATGTACTGAACCATCATTCGCCCTCGTGCCAAATCCAACCTGTATGTGTGTGTTGTTGAGGAATAGATAGCCGTGCTTGAATGTTTGACTTTTGAGTAAGTCTGTTAAGGTGTACATTATAGCTAGAAATAAATTACTAAATTTAGATATTATTGATAAACCATGGGAGTATATGGTCATGTCTTTATGGTGTATTCTATTTTTTTTTATCCACAATCTCCTGCAAACTTGAAAATGTCTGTCACAATTGCCATGCAATAGTGTTCCAAGAATTGTACGCTCTCAAATTGAAAACTTAAATCTTTCAAAACAATTTCGGCACAAATGTCCTACCACCCAGCGTTCCCCTTGTTCTCCCGAGTAAAATGATACCTCACTTGTGTGGGTGGGCCAAAGGCCTGTGACTAAGGCAGGGGGGCTTAACTTGTAAAACTTAAATACTACTTTCTTCAAAATTCATTTTTGGCCTGTTCTGCTTTGGGGTACCCACACAAGTGAGGTATCCTTTTACTCGGGAGAACAAGGGGAATGCTGGGGGGTAGGACATTTTTGCCGGAACGGAGATCCCACGCAAAAAAGTTTGGAAAAGTGATATTTCTACCTAATTTTAAGGTTTGCAAGGATTTCTGGGTAGGAAAACATTGGGGGACCCACGCATGCCATACCTCCCTGGACTCCCCCGGGTGTCTACTTTTCAGAACTGTTTGGGTTGGGTAGTTTCCAAAGATGCCCGCCGAGCCCCGGTGCAAAAACTCAGCCCCCCCACCCAAAAAAGAAGGTAATGTTGCTATAGGTTTTTTAAATTTCTCCACCGTATGATTTGGACCTTTTCCTGTTGCAGCCACTATGCCTAACCACGCAAGTGAGGTACCATTTTTATCGGGAGACCTGGGGGAACGCTGGGTTGGAGGAAATTTGTGTGAGCCCAGTGATGCCACGATTTCCCACACAAAAAAAAGTGTGAAAAAACTGATTTTTTCAGCAAAAATTGAGGTTTGCAAGGGATTCTGGGTAAAGGAACGTTGGAGGATCCACGCAAGCCATACCTCCTTGGAAGCCCCCGGGTGTCTACTTTTAAGAAATGTGTGGGTTTGGTAGGTTTCCCTAGATGGCCGTCTAGCACGGGGCCTAAAACCCAGGTAACCCCTCTTGCAAAAGCTGGTGGTATTGACATTCCAGATAGGGGGATGAGTTTTCTTAATGTCTTCGAGGAAATTCTTGACTTCAGGGATTTTGAAAAATTTTGTGAAGGACATTTGCGGTAGAGCATAATTGCTACAAGATGGACTTTAATAGAAGAACATTGCAGTTTTGCTTTAGTCAAATGAAGCAGATCTAGTAGAGTTGCCTCTTCCTGGCAAGAGATAGGATCAAATTTCTTCTGAGCACACCAGTGGCAGAACCTCTTCAGTTTAAGAGAGTATGACACAAATTTTGTTTGTTTGTTTTTTAACAATCATAACACAGCTGTGTCACAAACAGGACACTTCTTGACAATAATCCACAATGTTCAATGACTGTACAGGGCATGATTTCCCAACCATTGAGTACTTACCCAACAGGGTCCACATCACTCCTTATCCTCCTTTCCTCCTGCATTTCTTACTTGAAACTGTGATTACCCTTGAAGTCTCCTGTATGTCTTCCATGCCCCAAATCTTTGTCCATTTTTGTGGGCAGCCATTGTCCTCGTAGATTTACTGCTCTTCCACCATACACCAATGCATGTTGTCCTTCCATGTCGCTGTCGTGGGTGTTTCTCCCACCTTCCGCAGACTAGCTATGTGTCTCTTTGCCACTCCCCATCCCACTGTCAACAATATTATTGTGTATTTCAAGACTCTCCCCCCCCCCCCTCTATATGTTCAGTAACGTGCATTTTACTGGGCTGTGTAAATTCGCCCCTCTCCCTCCCCAACTGCTGCCATGCAGTCTCCTATTTCCTCTTAATAGCCCTGCACAGTGGTGCATGTCCAGAGTATGTGAATGAAGGGTCCTACCTGGGTGCAGTCTCTGAAACAGCAGTCTGAGTTGGCTCTGCCCATTTTCTTCTGGGCTACCCTGGAATTGTAGGATCTATGAAGAATATGTAGTTGGAACAATCAAAATCCCGATCTTATCACCATTTCGGGCGGGGCTCTTAATGCCTTCTCCTCCCAGGGGCCCAAGACTACCTTCCAGCTTTCTTTTAATGTTTGGAGTGTGTCAGGGAGTGGTTTTATGTTAGATCCCAGAGACTGCTTTTTTCCTCAGAGGGTCACCCAGCACGCTATCTTCTAATGGGGAGGAATCTGGGATTTCTATACCTTTTTGAACATGGACCACTATGCATATCGGAGCTGGAGGAACGAAAGGCCTCAGAATCTGGCATATCATATTCATCCTGAAGGTCTCTAACTTGGATAAAGTCATCTCCATCGCAGAGATTCCCTAGTTTGCTTATGCCAATTCAGTCCCAGCATTGAAATCTGAAAAACTTGACTACCTCATACATGAGGCCACTGTCCCATGGAGGGGGGTGTCTCTCTCGCCAGTCGTGCTTCCCATCTTGAATATTTCGTGACTTTCCTCTATTCCCTCACCATTGCTTGAATGCGAATCAGCATGTCTACTGCTATGCTATGCCTGTAAAGTACCACCATACATCATGTGTTCTCCATCACAGGCCTATCAAACCTGATTGCCGGCATGTCCTGTTTTGGGAATACCCAATCATTTATCGTGGATAGCTGTGTGCCCCAGTAGTACTTCCGCATATCCAGTTGCACGATTCCTCCTTCGCAATGCCCGCTCTTCAACTTAGCGAGTTCTATCCTGGCTGAGCCCACAGCAGAAGTCCAATTTCAGAATCTAGTTTCTGAAAAAAGCTGAGTGGTATTTTATATGGGGAATTCTGGGGTGCGTATAAACATTTTTGCAGCCTTGCCAAGCAGTAACAGCAGCAGCTTCCTCCATTGTCAAATGTTCCCCTGGAATTTATCCAGAATTGTGTATAGGTTGCTCTCCAAGAAAGTGCTCCTGTCTCCCGTGATATAGATGCCTAGGTATCCCTGGCATGAGACCTTTATCGGCCATTCTCTTATTTTGTGGATATTCATTCTATTCAGTGGGTATATGTGGGACTTCTCCCAATTTATTATATAGTCGAATATTTCCCAAAGTTTCCAAAAATAGGCAGTATCCTATCTACTGTCGGTTTGTGCTGTACCATGTACAACAGAATATCGTCTGCATATAGGGAGATTCTCTCCTCCCATGTTTCCTTTCACTATAGTCCTGTATTTAGGGGGTGTTCCCTGACACAAGCCGTTAGTGGCTCTAGGGCCAGTGTGAATATCATCGGTTACAGGAGACAGCCCTGTCTTGTGTCCCTGTCTAGCTCAAATGGACTAGACAGAACCCCATTAACTCTCACTTTTGGCAGCGGTTCACTGTAAAAAAGTACAATAGATCATCTTAAATTAGGACCAAGGCCCAGTCTGTTTAATAGCTCAAGCATGTAGGGCCATTCTAGTGTATCAATAGCCATAGTTGTATCCAGGGGTAGCACTAGTGTGGACTCCTGTATTTCTCTACTGTACTCTTCAAACTGAGTCTCAGACTTCTATCTGGCATAATTGATCTGGGTGGATCAGGGATTATATAATACGCTGCAAGTAGGACATTAAAATGTTAGTGAGGATCTTGGCCTCTGCATTTAACAAGGATATAGGTCTACAAATGGCTCAAGTGTCACATTGTTTGCCGTTGTTTCGTATGACTGTGATTGTGGCTAGCGCCTAGTAAGGGGAAAGCTTTCCTTTTGCTCATGCCTCCTCAAACATTCTGAGCATGTGAGATGTCAGTTTGTCAGACATTGCTTTTCCATTTGGGCCTGGCGCTTCACTCGATTGTTGTCCCCTTATTGCCATGCCTATTTCATTAGTTGTCACTGCGGCATCCAAGTCCTGCCTATCCGCCTTGGAGAGTTGTGTCATCTTCACATCCTGGAGAAAATTGGTACTCTCCTCGGAAGTCACCTTTGCGACAGACGTGCAGACTTATGCAATAACATGCAGCAGCCTGAGCAGCTGAGCCTTCACGGGGATGTCACTTGGCAAAAGTATTGATTCTGGACTCAACTTGTAATATTCATTGCGCTGATTTTTCTGGTCCCATCTTGTCCCTCTCCCTGTGCTTACCCTCCCTCTCTCTTAGCCCTTACATGCCTGCTCTGAGGCATCAACACCAATTTGCCCCTTTACATCTCCTACCCCTCCGTGCTGTGTGTTTGCTCGGACAACAGGAAGCCTCCTAGGCAGGCTTTTGGTTTTGGCTGCGGCGCCTGGCTCTTGCTGTGCTTGCTTGGCACCGTAGGCTTGGGATGCACATTTAAAGAATAAGGTATTATTCAAGGCCACCCACAGGAACGCTGCTGGCATGGACGCTCAAAGATCCACGTGTGGGTAAAAAACAAACAAAAAACAAGGTCTTAATATATGGTGTGTTTTTATACACTTCATCTTGGGGGAAGAAGGGATTCTAAAGTGCTACTAACAGTTCTGACATCTTGAGACCACAAACATGCAGGGTCAAGATTATTCGCTTGCATGGTGCAAGAGAAAATTCTAATACTTCAAGCTCTGTTGTTTTAGTTTTTATTATTGTATTTGATTTTAGTTTACTCACAACATTCTGGCCTAATTACACTGTTGGGCGTTCAACCAATGGCGAAATCATCCAAGGTTTCCTCCACAATGGAACTCCGGATCAGATAAAATCCTCTTTGTGGACAGAGTTTGGAGAGTATTTTTTATACTTGGTTGATCGGGTAGCATTAGTTTGTGTTTGGTCGGTCTTGGGCACATGTTTATTTAGCTATTTGCATGCTCCATTTTCGTGTTTAAATCATTCAATAAACGGCAGCGGGCACTTTCAACTTTATTTTTGGTGTCTGCAACCTCCTACGCTGTAACTGGCTTTGTACGTCATTTCACCAGGTGGCAAATAATAGTAACTTATCATAACGGCCGCACTGCACCTATTCCCTGAACTGTACCATACTTATGTATCTGTATTACTACGCACAGCCATCAGTCATTGTTTATGTGGTGGTTGTTGGCCACAGTTTTATTACTCATTACATTCTCATATTTGTACAACTCCCCTGGACACCTTCTCGGAGCCGGGTCATAAATCAATGGGTATTATAAATCATTCTGTCACAAATCTGTCATCATTTTGTTGTCATAATGTGTGTGGCCACTCCGCTGGCCACACGCTTGACCCCATCTTCTCAGCAGGCTCCCACGTCTTCTTCAACCGCACCACCGAACTCCACTGGACCGACCACTGCTGCATCCGCTTAACCTTCCGGAAACCCACAACACACCACAGCACCCAGCAGATGCCCCGTCACCGCTGGAGCAAGGTCACCGAGGACCAGCTAACCACCACCCTCGCCCAGAGCCCACCAGCAGATTCGACCGCCGCCGCCGCCCGTAGCCTCAGACAGTGGATGGACGACTGCACCAACACCCTCGCCCCGCTCAAGAAGTCCTCCAACACCCATACCAGCAAGAGAGCCAGCTGGTTTACCGAAGACCTCCATGCCGCCAAGCGAACCTGCTGAAAACTAAAAAAAACTGGATCCGTGAACGAACACCGGAAGGCTACACAGCCCAATAGAACGCCACCCGCAGACACCACCACCTCATCAGATCCGCCATAAGGACCACCTTCAAAGACGGCCTAGACAACAACGCACACAACAGCAAAGAGCTCTTCAACATTGTGAAGGAACTCTCCAACCCCAGCTCCAACACCAATGACATCCCACCGTCACAAGACCTGTGCAACTCGCTGGCCACCTTCTTGCATGGCAAGATCGCAGACATCCACGACAGCTTCGACGCTGTCAACACCCGGCAACCGCTGAGACCCCCGCTCCCACGACCACCACCCGCACCAACCGCCTGCTCGCTTGGACCAACATCAACGACACCATCAAGATCATGAACACCATCCACTTCGGATCCCCGGAAGACCCTGCCCGCACCACATCTTCAACAAAGCCAGCAGCACCATCGCACCCCATCTCCAGAAAACCATCAACATCTCCTTTGAGACAGCGACCTTCCTGGAGAGCTGGAAGCACGCCGACATCAACGCCTTACTTAAGAAACCCAAGGCGGACCCCAAGGACCTCAAGAACTTCCGACCAATCTCCCTGCTCCAGTTCCCGATGAAGGTCATAGAAAAAGGCCGTTAACAAGCAACTGACAAGGTTCCTCGAGGAGACCAGCAACCTGGACCCTTCCCAGTCCGGGTTCCGCTGCAACCACAGCACTGAAACTGCCCTCATTGCTGCCACGACGACATCAGGACCCTGCTTGACAACGTAGAAACCTCGGCCCTCATCCTCCTGGACCTGTCAGCAGCCTTCGACACGGTCTGCCACCGCACACAACGAACACGCCTCCACAATGCCGGAATCCAAGAGAAGACCCTGGACTGGACCACCTCCTTCCTCTCCGGCAGAACACAGAACGTCCGCCTCCCCCCCTTACGCTCCGAAGCCACCAAGATCATCTGCGGCGTCGCCCAAGGCTAATCCCTCAGCCCAACGTTGTTCAACGTCTACATGGCACCGCTCGGCCACGTCGCATGACGCCATGACCTCAACATCATCTCCTACGCCGACGACACCCAGCTGATCCTCTCCCTCACCAAAGACCCCCACACCACCAAAACCAACCTCCACAAAGGAACAAAGTCCATCACCGACTGGATGAGAAACAGCCGACTGAAGCTGAACTCGGACAAGACGGAGGTCCTCATCCTCGGATCCACCTCCTCGGCCTGGGATGACTCCTGGTGGCCGACTGCACTAGGAGCACCCCTACACCCACCGACCACGAACGCAACCTAGGGGTCATCCTCAACTCCACCTGTTCCATGACAAAGCAGGTCAATGCTCCTCCTGCTTCAACACCATCCACATGCTTTGCAGGATCTTCAAGTGGATCCTCACCGAAACAAGAAAGACGGTCAACCAGGCCCTCGTCAGCAGTAGACAGGACTACGGAAATGCACTCTACACAGGAGCCCCGGCCAAACTCCTGAAACGGCTCCAACACATCCAGAACGCCTCCGCATGCCTGATCCTCGACATCCCTCGCTGGAATCACATCACACCCCACTTGAGAGACCTGCACTCGCTCCCCATCAACAAGAGGATAACCTTCAAACTCCTCACCCACGCACACAAGGCACTACACAACACCGGACCAGCGTACCTCAACAGCTGACTCAGCCTCTACACCCCCACCCGCCAGCTCAGCTCCGCAGACCGTGTCCTCGCCACCTTCCCCCGCACCCGAAGAGTGACCGCCAGCGGCAGACCTCCTAACCTTCAGGAGACTTCTGAAAACCTGGCTCTTTGAACAGTAGCGGCTTCCCCCCCCTAGCACCTTGAGACCCTCACGGGTATGTAGTGTGCTTTATAAATGCTATGATTGATTGATTGATCAATCATTTTGCATGAGCATCATACATCATCCGCCAATAGGCTATTATTTGTTGTCATAAATCACTCTACCTGATCATTTTAAATCAGCAGCCATAAATCATGGTCATAAATCATCGGGATGTCCTAAATCATTCTGTCCCAAATCTGTCATAATTTTTTTGTCATAAATCATTCTGCATGGGCATCATAAATCATCAGCCATAAATCATCGGCTGGTCATAAATCACTGGTTAGTCTTTTCCTCATTTGCATATCCTAGGGACACAAATCACCCTGACAGCTCGTAGATTGTTCTTTGTTGTTTTCCACGTCCCTCTGCTTGTGGGGGGTAGCCTTTCCCTGGAGCCAGGCCCGAACTCACTACCTTGCTAGTCTCTCCTGCGCCCTGCCGTCCGGTGGGGGCTGGGCTGCGAGTGCCGTCTCCGTTTGCTACCCCAATTTTTTTGTCAGGCGCACTCACCCAGCCGTGAAGCCTTCCTGAGTGAGTGGCCCTCCTTCTACACACCGCACTGTCTGTGTGTTTCCGTAACCAAACCAATACACCTTTTGTTTCCGCCCCTTTTGGTTGGGTTCGCGATCTTTTTGCGCTCTCATCGCATGAGGGTAGCTTCTTCCAAGAGTTAGGCCCCAGCTCGCTATCTTGTTGGAGTCTGTTGTGCCCTGCTGTCCGGCGGGTGCTGGGATGCGAGTGCCATCTCAGTTTGATGCCCCCTTTGTTAGACCACTTCACTTAGCCGTGAGGCATCCCAAAGTGAGTGGCACAACTTCACTGAGCCGTGAGGCTTCCCAAAGTGAGTGGCCTTACTCCCACACACTGCCGGGTGTGTCTCCATCGCCAATCATTGCATCATTAGTTCCTTTCGTCCCTGTCAGCACTGCGACGCTGCTGTTGTAGGTGTGGGTGGGTGGGACTCAAAATCCGTTGGCACCGCTCCCCCAGCTCCCTGATGTAAAGGTGAGCTGCCCAGGGAGAGCGTCGCCTCAAATCCTCCTCCCCCTTTCTCTACTCCCTTTGTTCTTGGGAAGGGAGAGGAGAAGTCCTTAGGTGCTTTTCGCCGCGCGGCCATTCCCTGCAGCACAAACCAGCGCTAACCAGATCTGTTCCCTGCAAGCTCTGGTGGTCGTTATGGCGCCAGCCCTAGAGGCCCCCTTTGGGGGCGGCCTCTGCTATAACAGCGTCACTGCGCCCATTCCCGGAACCTTACCATACTTGCGTATCTGTATTGCTACACACAGCCAACAGTCATTGGTTTTGTGGTGGTTGTTGGCCGCAGTTTTTTCACTCATTACATACGTCATATTTGTACAACTCCCCATGACACCATCTCGGAGCCGGGGTCATAAATCATGATCATACATTATCATAATTGGGTATCACTTGGTGTCATTTGGACATCATAAATCAAGGGACATAAATCATCGGGTACCATAGATCATTCTGTCACAAATCTGTCATCATTTTGTTGTCATAAATCATTCTGCATGAGCATCATAAATCATCCGCAAATTGGCTATTATTTTTGTCATAAATAACTCTGCCTGATCATCATAAATCAGCAGCCATAAATCATGGTCATAAATCATCGGGATGTCCTAAATCATTCTGTCCCAAATCTGTCATCATTTTGTTGTCATAAATCATTCTGCATGGGCATCATAAATTATCAATATGTGTGAATAAAACCACCCAGGCAAATACTCAATACCTAATAGCACATGAAAGGTGGCGAACACCACACAAATAATGATCAACTACTGTTTTTACACATAGAATACATTTTAATTCCTTATAGAAAATATTGTATGATAAAATCAATACATGGTTATTGACATTTGATAAAACATTTTGGCATTATAGCATATGCATTCTTTCATACACAAAACACTTTTAAATATTAAAACTAATGGATGTTCGCCACCTTTCATGTGCTAGTAGGTATTGAGTATTTGCCTGGGTGTTTTATTCACACATATTGTTTACCCTGACCCAGGAAGTTGATTCTTATCAGGGGGTCCTTGTTTCTCCACATACATCATAAATTATCAGCCATAAATCATTGGCTGGTCATAAAGCACTGGTTAGTCTTTTGCTTGTTTGCATATCCTAGGGTTGTAAATCACCATGACAGCTCATTGATTGTTCTTTGTTGTTTTCCACGCCCCTTTGGTTGTAGGGGTAGCCATTCCCTGGAGCCAGGCCCCAACCCGCTACCTTACTAGTCTCTCCTGCTTGCTGCTGTCTGGCGGGGGCTGGGCTGCAAGTGCCATCTCCGTTTGCTACCCTGATTTATTTTTTTTGTCCGGCCGCACTCACCCAGCCATGTGGCATCCCAGAGTGAGTGGCCCTCCTTCTACACACCGCCCTGTCGGTGTGTTTCCGTAACCAAACCAATACACCTTTTGTTTCCGCCACGCCGCCAGGGAGGCTTCCGTCTTCCTGCTGCTCCCCCTACCCTGTGTCATCCCTTTGCGCATCCTGCTGCTCTTTCTGTGGACCTGCCCATGTCATTGCTCCACTCGAGCGCTAGGATACCCACCTCTAGCCGTATCTCTGTGAGGCTGACGTCTAGTAAGCTCTGACAGCAATCTTCCTACAAACGCCATGGTGTGCTCTGCTCCATCTTTGCTATTATGTTGTGGCACGCTTGTGTCCTTTTTGGAGTTTTCCAGCACTGTAGCCTATCCCCTCGAAATCCGTTGGCGCCGCTCCCCAGGCTCCCTGATGTAAAGGTGAGCTGCCCAGGGGGAGCGTCGCCTTATACCCTCCTCCCCCTTTATCCCCTCCCATTGTTCTTGGGAAGGGGGAGGAGAGGTCCTCGGGCGCTTTTCTCCATGCGGCCTTTCCCGGACGCGCAAACCTGCGCTAACCGGACACGTTCCCTGCGGGCTCTGGCGGCTGTTATGGCGCTGGCCCTCGAGGACCCCTTCGGGGACGGCCTCTGCTATAGCCTTCTGTTTTCGGAGTTTCAGCATCTGTTTTTTACAGGTGAATCTCGTTACTCCTTTCATTTAATTCCATTTACTCTGCATCTCGTTTCAGGCAACAACCTATATTGAATCAAGCAGGATAAAGCTCTGCTTCCATTTCACGTGTATGGGATTCCATACTCTATGGGTTCTTGGCAATTTCTCCTCCAAATGCTTTTTGAGGAATGCCCTTTATTCTTTTACATGTTAATTTACTCCCCCTTAAAGTATAACAATATTACAGTGCAGTACTAACTTTAAAAGGATATTATACTGTTTATTCTTTTTGTTATAATAGGGTTGTTCAATTGTACGACTTCTTGTTTTTGGCTTCCAATAGTCAAATGAGCACTCCTAACCCAAGATTAAAGGGGCTGTAAAATGCAAACATTCCTCAGCCCTCTGATTCAGCAGCACTTATATATGTGCAATACACCCAAGGAGAGGCTTTTTTTTACGTACGCACCTGCTACCTTCCTGTGCCACCTCATGCTGTGCACTGGTCCACCTCTCGCCTCCCCCTCTGGGTGCCCCTCCCACTCGTTTGTCTCTCTCTCGTAATCTCTGATACTTCTCACTCACTCTTGCTGCCTCTCACATTGGTTCACTTCACGTCTTCGAGCACAGTTTCTTTCCTGTGCCTTTTCAAGATTTCTATCCCTCAAACCTATGCTCTCCTCCTTTTTTTGAGGTGTCTTCTGCGTACACATATGCACCCTCTTTATGCGTCTGTGCCCTGCTCTCCCCATCTTTCTCTTTTTCACACACTTTCTGCTCCTCTATACGAAGTTCATTCACCACTTCATTCACAAAGTACTTGTCCCTCGCTCCCGTTCTATCTATTCTGTGCAGCTCTCACCCCTATCTATTCACCATGCCACCTAATTCCACTGCACAACACACAGTTCCATCCCACACAATTCCACAATTAACAATTCAAATTCAAACCACATAATTCCACTCCAAACCACATATATCCACTTCTCTCCACTAAAAACCAAAACACTTGGGGAACAGACATTGTCATTTACAACGCCAATAGCTCTAAAGGTACTAAATGCCCGACCTATTGCATTGCAAATGCTTGTTTTTTAAAAGTATTTTATAAATCCTGAACCCAGTTCCAAGAAGCAGCAGAGACTTTAGCAGAGAAAATGTTTATCGTATTAGGCATATTTCATATATGATCTTTTGTAAACAGAGCAACATAGTAGGGTTTGGATGAGGGTGAACCATCACAGCGATGACAGTGTGTGGGTTCTTATGTATGACCAGCTTCATTGTCCAGAATTCTCCATCACCATCATGTGTGATGTCTATGCAGCCTCCATCCATGCCCACCACTTAAGAAAATGGGTTGCAGATCTCTTACCTCCCAATACAATGATTTTCTTGCGGGTGTTCTCACTCAAAAAATGCTTGATAAGGTTGTATGCAACTGGGAACAACCTTGGGGCTGTAAATCAAGGCAAGGAATTAGATGGTTTGTATTATCTCAAACATAAACAATAGGTATGGTTGCACTGAACACATGGGCCAGTAGATTTCGGTGCAGTCAAATGACGCAGAAATTATCATGAGAAACAAACTATGCAATATTTAAAAATGTCTAGCATTGTACGTGCTTATAGTAAATGAACATACAATCTAATAGGAACCAAACAAAAATCAGGCGTCCACATACTAGATGAAATGTAACCGAAAGGGAATGGCTACAATAGAGTTGCTTCAGTGTCTACTGAGGGGCAAGCAAAAGGAGGGCACTTTGTTCAGTTGTTTTCCAAGATATACCACATGCTACAAAGCATAGCCTTCAGGATGAGACTTATCACTCCGAGTTAGGGATCTGACTTATTATGGAGAAGAAACTTGGTAAGACATTGATGTGTGTCAGATGTAGGACATCCTAGGTACCAATATCACTAGCACTAGGCCATTAGTATTTCTTCCCACGAATGCTCAACTGCGCACCTACTCGGGCCTCTATAGCCTTCCCCATGAACGACTACAGTCTTGCTTGCAGCCCATCTATTTATTTCAGCTCCTGGCTTAGTGGTGGAGTCCCTAAAGAATGTCGCGTCAGTGCTATCGCTCTTTTAGCCAGCAGGAAAACCAAATTGAGGAATCTGTTGCCTCCATTCTTGGGTTTAGGGCTGGCAAAAGATCTGAGACACTGAGTGAGGTGTGTGCAGATCCATCCTTCCCAGTGTCTAATCTAGTAAATCTGTAATTTCTTTTAAATATCTCTTGATCTTATAGCAGGCACATACTTTGTGAACGATTCCACATCTACTGCACTGCACCTAGGACAAGACAGAACGTGTTGAGCAGGTATTTTATTGAGTCTCTTTGGTGTAAAAAAATTTCTGTGCGTAAAGTCAATTTGTATTTATAGAACTCTGGAGTGTCGAGAGATTTTGTTTGCATATTCTAAGATGTTTCTCATTTCCCATCTTATATTTCTTTTATTTGCGTCGGTAAACAGACAAAATATCGACTACAAAATATCGAATGGACATAATATCGAGTAAAAAATATAGGCTGGACAAAATATCGAATGGACAGAATATAGACATCAAAAATATCGTTTTGAAGGTAAGTAATGTAATATCAAATTTTAAAATATAGTCAAAATATCGAAGTACATAATATAGGTTAATAAAAATATCGAACATTTAATAATATCGAATTTTTTATAGTGTATTTTATGTGTTAAAAGTGTTTATTTTTGTTATAATGTAATTTAATTAATGAATTTAATGTTATTTAAATTTTGCGTAATTTAATTCTGTAGCGGGTTGTGGGTTTATAGGGGAATAGGGTGGGAAGTAATTTAATTATAATTAATTAAATATGTAAATTTATTTATTGGTATTTGTTTATAATTAATTGTTAATTAATTTTTATTTTTAATAATTAAATTTTAATTGGAAATTAATTTTATTTAATTGATTAATTGATAATTATGTTAATTTAACTAATTTAATTTCTGTAGCGGGTTGTGGATTTATAGGGGAATAGAGTGGGAAGTAATTTAATTATAATTAATTAAATATGTTAATTTATGTAGTGTTATTTATTTACAATTAATTGTTAAATAATTGTTATTTGGTAATTAATTAAATTTTAATTGAGAATTAAAGTTATTAAATTGATTAATTGATAATTATGTTAATTTTACTAATTTATTTTCTGTAGTGGGTTGTGGGTTCATAGGGGAATAGGGTGGGAAGTAATTTAAATATAACTAATTACATATATTAATTTTTTTGGTATTTATTAGATTTTAATTGTTAAGTAACTTTTTATGTATTAATCAATTAATTGTTAATTTGTAATTAATTAGTAATAATAGATAACTAATTGTAATGATTAATTTAAATTAGTATTTGTAATTAATTAATTATTATATTATAATAAATTGGTAATTAGTTGTAATTATTTTTTTTATAGATATTAATATATATATATTTTTAAATAATATATGAAGTATCTACTTTCCCTACTGTTGCACTCACTGGAGTGGGAATAGTAATTTCTACACCTACGCTATCCAACGCTTTCCCTACTGTTGCACTCTCTGGAGTGGGAATAGTAATTTTTACCCCTACGCTATCCAACGCTTTCCCTACTGTTGCACTCTCTGGAGTGGGAATAGTAATTTTTACCCCTACGCTATCCAACCCTTTCCCTACTGTTGCACTCTTTGGAGTGGGAATAGTACTTTTTACCCCTACGCTATCCAACGCTTTCCCTACTGTTGCACACTCTGGAGTGGGAATAGTAATTTTTACCCCTACGCTATCCAACCCTTTCTCTACTGTTGCACTCTCTGGAGTGGGAATAGTAATTTGTACCCCTACGCTATCCAACGCTTTCCCTACTGTTGCACTCTCTGGAGTGGGAATAGTAATTTTTACCTCTACGCTATCCAACGCCTTATCTACTGTTGCACTCTCTGGAGTGGGAATAGTCATTTTTACACTTCTGCTATCCTATGGTAATAATATTGGATATTTTTACTATACATATATGTTTTACCAAATATGATTATAATTTTTTTTATAGCTTTAATTAATTATTTAATTATTATAAGGTAATTTAAGTATTTTTAAGTATATTTTAGTAAATAATTTCTAATATTAATTTAATTTAACATTCTTTTTAATAAAGTCGATATTTTTATAAACTATATTTTTGTAAACGATATTTTTTACTCAATATTTTTGTACTTACCTGTTTGTAGATACAAAGTCGATATTCTGTCTGTCGATATTTTTTCGCCGATATTTTTGCTAGTCGATATTATGTCCCTCGATATTATGTCAGTGATCCATTTGCGTCATGCCAGGCAGGGCTTTATATTTTCATGTGAACGGTCCCACAATCTCACCTAAACTGATTATTCAGTGCGTCGGGCTCTGGGTTACCTGTTTCACATTTGCCACACAGTATGTTTGTCAGGATGCCATATAATTAGAATTGGCCCCTGGGAAGTCCGTCCGTGCCCATCAGGTCAGTTAATGATTTCTATATGCCCATGTCATGACACTCACCTACCATTACTATCCCTACCCTTGTTCAGGCTGCATGCTGACTGGCTGTGAGAAAGCTGTGGGCCCTTGGTATGCCCACATATGGGAGGCATAAGGTATATGCTGAAAACATCTTGGTTTCCAACAAGCAACACCTCTAACATTTCAATGATCTTCAGAGCGGTCTGTGGCATCTACCATATGTGATCCTCTGTCCAGTGAAGAGACCGGTCAGGACCCCTCAGCCTATCACATCTGTTGACAATCCTGTTTCATGTAAATGGGTGTCACCCAGCTACTGTTTCTACCCATTGAAACTGCAAGGCTAAGTAGTATTTCTCAAAGTCTTAAGTGTTTAGGCATCATTCTTTTATAGGATATTTCAGATTTTCTAACACAAACCTGTGCCCTTGAAGCTAGCACCCATAAGCAAAGGGTAATAAAATAATACGGTAGATGGAAGAGCATCGCCATCTTGGCCAGCGCTGTTTTACCTACGGTAGAGATTGCCACTGTGTTTTAGAATCTCATACAGCCTTTCAAGGAGCACATGGCTTGACCTATGTTTTTGACCATCAAGCCATCGTTGACTTGATAAAGTTACACTGCAAGTTACCTGAAGGGGCACCTTTCCCACGTGGCTCTAAACGTCACCAGTTCAGCCCCCCTTCATTGGTTAAATCTGGAATGCACATGACTTTCTCCAGTTGACAATGAGGTCCGAATGTTGACCAGATTCATGAAGATGGCCAAAGTGGGTACTTTTTAAAGAAAAAATGTATTTGAGTTTTATATGGCGCTGGCTAGACCTGGAGGTATCAGAGCGCTTTACATAAGGTTCCACAAAATTACAAGATTACATCAATTACGTCAGTTACTAGAAAAACATTTCAGGAGTGTGGGAGACTAAATAAATGGAGCTTGGAGGGAGATAGGATGGAGTGACGAAGGAGACTCGGCACAAAGTCTGGCTGGGTAGGTGACGGCTGAGGGGGAAGACCACAGCCCATCTCCTCTATAGCTATCAGGTAGCTCCACCGGGCATCAGCCAATGTTGGTCCATCAGAAATATAAATAGGTTGTCATCATATAAGAAGATAGTCTTTGGGCCATCTTTTGACCGAATATTCCTGTCGGCACTGCTGTTCTTCATTAGGCTGACATGGCAGCACTGTTACCAGGAACAAGAATAAGGGGGTGGATGGGCATCACAGCCTAGAGCCTGGGGTCACTTACACTGGTGTTTAAATAACCCTGCCTGTCATAGCTTTAGCAGTGGTATTGGCACACAGCATTGAAAGCCATTGGAGTATCCCCTCTCCAAATCCTGTACATTAAAGCACAGTAGACATAATGTGAGCTATGGATATCAAACACCTTGCTGATGACTCTCGACAGGACCATTAAATAAATCATTACTTGTGAAGCACAGCTTATCACCCGTGAGGGTCTATCCAGGTGCTGCCATTGTAACCTGGTATGCCTCCTCCACGACCCTGAATAGCCTACGAAAGTTCTAGGATGTATTATGGTTTGCAATGGAGCCACTTGGCTCTGACATACCAAGGAGGGTGCAGCAGGTAGATCCATTGGGCAAGGATCTTGCTAGCTATCTTATAGTCTGTATTCAGCAATGACAAGGGCCTCCACGAGGTCCTGTCCAGAGGATCACGTTAGGGTTTGAATATCGAAATTATAAGCAATTCACCTCAACGCAGGTGCTATAAAACCCCACAAGTTGGCAGACGGAAGTTAAGAATGCCCTAAATGTGCTCTTATGCGAGCAATGCCAAAAGCAGCTATCACCGGCATGACCAAGGACTGCCTGAAAAAGCAGGATACTGTAGACTCCACTGCTTTCGACAAGATGTCTACCTGCTACCAACATTACTGAGAGCGGCCAAATGAACCCATCTCTGCCCAAGGGATTCAAGGTCTCTATACGGACCAGGAACCCTCTATTGGCTTGCTGTGCATACAGGCAGCTCGCAAACAAACAGTGTAAATTGTGCAGCGACTTTTTGCGACCAGCCTGTCATTTTTTAATGGAATCTATTTACAAATAGATTCTTGTGAACACTTATAACTCCTGATAGCTTCTCCCACTGTAGTGTGAGTCTAAACGTTTCCACATCACATATACCCAGTGCGACTTTCATCAATAGCTTTCCACTGTGTGCTGAAATCCTTGTCCTTAATGCTGAGTGTTGTAAGGATGAATATCAGTTTCTGACAGTGCAAGGAGGAAACAACGCTCACAAACTTTTTTTAGGTTGAGCCTAGCTGCAGCGCGCATGCACTGCTCGCTCTGCGAGGCATGCTGTCAGAATATGCAGTGGAAGCCCCGCCCACTCTCCACCCATATTTTGAATTGGCTTGCGTCATTGTCTTTTGTAGACGCTGGCTTCCGATTCATTATACAGCTTGTTAGTCCTTCCTGGGTACCTCCTTGTCGCCATTTGTTACCGCCCATAAGGACTGGACCTTTTACTTGGCTCGTTACACAGTCTGGTTTATCTAGTAGGTAAGCACTATTTTATTTATTGACACTAAAGGGTACAATGGGGGTTGCTTTGTTGTACTTGCATGCTGAGCATGGCTCCTGTTTAGGGACACCGCGCTCCGTTTCAATTTTATTTTTAAAGTTTGATGGGTTTTTTTCATTTTAAATTTACTCCCTCTTCAGGGACACCGCGCTCAGTTTTATTATTATTTTTTTTTTAAACTTTACTACTGAGCGCGGCGTCATCCCCAGGGACACCGCGCTTGGTTTCAATAATATATATTTTTTTAATTTACTACTGAGCGCAGTGCCCAATTCAGGGACACCACGCTCGGTTTAATTTATTTTTCTAACTTTACTACTGAGCGGGGCGCCTGCTTCAAGGACACCGCGCTCTGCAATGGGTATTGCATTTGTGGGTCTTTGGACTGTTGGCATTGTAAATGACAATACCTTTTATTTTTTTATGAAAGGCATTGCCATTTACAGTACAAATGGCTCAAAGGCTCACGACTGTGAGACCTATTGCATTGTAAATGCATGTTTTACTTAACTTTCCTTTCAACTTGTTTTCAAACTATGTCATTTTACGTCCAAAGGAAGTATGTAATAGCCACCTTTAAGTTGCCACTCCAGTCCTGGGCTAACGCTGCGTGACAGCTATGTCCAAAGAAGACCTTTTAGCTATTTCAGACACCTTCAATGGTTGCTCTGTTTTCTTTTTCTATTTTTGCACAGGACCCAGCATTTCACAAATAATTACAGTACTAAATACGTTTCAATATTTGTTGGTGAGAAAGTACTTCACTCTCCCAGTTACAGCTAAGCAGTTCTGATACCATTGCTGCTGGTGAGAATTAACTCTACAGACTTTGTGATATGTACTTAGAGGAGTCATTCTGCTCTTTCACTGAAAATATCCAATGGGCGGAGCCTTGTAGCAGTAGGGGAAGGTGTGCACAGTGTGTGTTGTTTCTGATGATCCATAGCCTGTGTGTCCATTTGCTAGTGCGCGTTTGGGTGTGTGCATGTGTTGTGTGCACAGCGGAGTAACCTAGCACCTGCAGCAGGATGTGGTCTTACCTTTGATAATGAAGAAGAACTTTAGAAACTCTGGATAGTTATCTTCAAACATAGTCATTATCTGTGGAGACAGCAAAAGGGGTTATACAGCTTTACTGCAGATCTCTCAGAACCTAGCTTCAGGCCATGCCACAATAACAGTCAATAAGAACATCAAACGCAGAGCTAGACTTGCAGAACGTCCTTAATAGTGGCATCCTTAAGTCACAGGGACTCTGCTTCAGGGGAGTTTCTCCTCACAGGTGCATACAGGTGCATACGTGTTCTCAATGTGTCAGTTGCAGCCAGACAGTCATGATCTGCATTTCTCCAAGAGAGTCTGTTTAAGATTTATAGGCAGTCACTCTTTGAGTTTTTAACACCATCACTCTGCAGCATAAAATAGCCAACCTTTAACTTTGTTGAGTAGAAAGCCATTGGCATAAAGAGTAAAGAGAAGAAAATAAGGTCAAAATCAAAGCTGAAATGCTAAAATATAAACTAATACTTCTCAAATAAAATCTTTCTACTATTCTAGCAAAATCACTGAAGCTCCAGACAAGCAGAAGGAGATCTTTGAGATACTGAATGAACTATCGACCTAAAAATGAGTTACAAAGTTTAGAGACACCAGAAAAGTTTTGCGACTCTCTAATTACCTTCTTTATAAACAAGATTGAGTTGATTATAATTCAGTACAAATCAAAAGAGATGTAAAGACCTGGTTGTTTTAATAAAAAACCTTCACGGAGTGACTACAGCTCCAGTGCCTCAAGACCCCCATGGGTGATTTGTTGCGCTCTACAAATGATTGATTAAAGAAGAGCCTCGTGACTAACTCTATGGGCTTACAGATCTCGGTTGAAGATTAGAACCCTCATTGCCTTTCTTCTTTTGACCTTTTAGATGGGAGCTACTTACAACACCTGATGGCAATTATGAGGACCATAGCCTCGGCAATAGCACTACCACTTTTAAAACTATTGAACAAATCCCTAATGCAAGTCTCAGTACCTAAAACATTTAAAAATTCAATGGTCATTCCATAATTTAAAAAGCATGGAAACAACTTGAAGGTTTTAAAAAAACTACTGCTCCATTTTCTGCTCCCATCTCAATCCAAAATAATCAAAGTATACGTACCCCAGGCATTATGTAACCTCCTTTAAAAATCTAAATTCCTCGATCCACTACAAGCAGGATTCCGTCCTGATCACAGCTCCAAATCTGTGATTCTATCTGTATTAGATGACTTTTGGCATGGCAGTGATAGCAGCTAGGTCTTTGCTCTAGTGTTTTGGGATTTGACTGCAGCCCTTGATATGGCCAACCATAAGATCTTGCTCGATCAATTAGAGGTAGCAGGACTTAGTGGGACTGCCTTGCACTGGATGAATACCTTCTTGGAAGTACTGGAAATTGTGGTTCAGCTGGGACCTTTTACCACAATCTCAACACATGCATCTTATGAAGTCCATCAGGGATCCTCTTTATCCACACTTTTATTTAATGTGTATGCCAGAGTTGGGACCATGACAAATGCCCGTACCAATCCTTCCGGCAATAATAAAGCCTCCTTATCAGATTTCCTATTGGCGAGGAAATTCTCCTTAGTCCATGCTATATCAGATTTTCGACTAGGTTCAAGGGCTGTAAACAACTCTGACCACCCAAGAGCCTGAAAAACCTTTTGCACATACTTCAGCCAGGCAATATTTGTCCTACAACCCATACAAGTAACCTACCTTTGCACCAGCACTTTCTGGTGGATACTCTATCTAACCAAATATTCCTCCCCTTTTGAATATTCCATAGGTGTCAAACTGGATCCGGTGGAGTTGTGCGGCTCGGTGCTGACTCTGAAACGCATATAGGTGCCACTCGTATGCATTTACATCATTTGCTTTCCAGGCTGTTCGCACATCCACACACAAAACCCAACAGCAAAGTGGGTTTGACCAGTGCGCAGATATCTATCTTTGGCACCTTTTTAAGTGGAAAAGAACTCCGTTAACAGAACAGGGAGGGGTAAGTGGGGAATCTGCAATTAGATTGAGTATTTACCAGAAAGAGCATTACTGAAGGTAAGTAACTTGTTCTTCTGATAGATACTTCTAACCACAGATTCCTTACTTAACTTTTAAACAGATACCAAAGCAGTACCTTCTAGGGGGTGGGTTTGTGAAGTGGCTGAAACTAAAACTTCCTAGAGGATGGAGTGGACAAAAATGTCCATCTCGACCAACCTGGCTGTACAGACAGTAGTGCTTTGTGAAAGCATGGGATGACACCCACATAGCAGCCTAGCAAATATCTAGAACAGGTTCTCTCAGTGCCAGTGAAATGGTAGCAGCCTTGAATCTGGTAAAATAAGCCTACAAACTTCCTGGGGATATTTCTTGGCGAATGCATAGCTGATTTTAATGTAGAGAATGATCTACTGAGAGATGGTTCTCTTCTGCACTGCGCTGCCTTTTTTAGCTCGAGCGAATCCCACAAAAAATGGATCATCTGCACAGTGTTCCCTGGTACGATGAATGTAAAAGCTAAAAGCCCATTTACTTACTATCCAGCAATTGAGTCTCTTTTCCTCCTACTTAGATGGAGCGGAGAATACCAGCATGGTGATGTTTGCCCTATGTGAAAACTAGTCACCACTGTCGGAAGAAAGGAAGCTCAGGTTCTCAGGACTAGCTTGTCCAGGCTTTAAGTAGTGTATGACAGGTTGACAGAGAGAGCTTGCAGCTCACTCACCCGTCGTGCTGATGTTGTGGCAATCAGGAACACTGTCTTGAGGGTGAGAAGACGTAATGGGCCGCTGTGCAGTAGTTCAAATGGAGTACACATCAAAATGTGAGGACCAAGTTAGGGTCCTACTGAGGCATGATAAAGGGAGAGAGTGGAAACAAATTCTGCAAACCTTTAACCCTGTGAACGTATCACAAGTGATTTCAACAAAAGGCTGATCCAGTCACCGCAAAAAGGCCGAAATAGCCAACAGATACCCTTTAACTGTGCCCAAATCTAGTCCTTGCTGGGCTATGAACAACACAAACAGCAACACTTTGGATAACGAGGCCAGTCAGTCAGTCTGTTGAATACCTCACCTCACTACAAACTTGTCCCATCGGCAGGCATTTTCTGATTTTGTTGAGGGTTGTCTGCCTGCCAATATGACATCTTCAACCTCAGGAGGGGGAATTTAGGGGCTGTCAGTGGTTGCCACTTAATCTCCAAGTATAGAGGTGAAGATTGCAAAGGCCTAGGTGCAGGTGCAGGCCTCTGCCTTGCTACTGTGACATAAGATACTTACCGAGGTAGTAGCCTGCTTAATGGACAGATGCTCATGCCTAGAGTTCCGGATACCACACCGTCTGTGCCCAATCTGGTGCCACTAGGACTTGGGCCCAGTGGTTCCTGATTTTCACATTTCTGGTAAGAAGTATCAACAGAAAGGCATACAGGAGTCCTGAATCCCACTTCAGGCGGAACACATCTCAAAGAGTGTGAGAGAGATGCCTTGGAAATTTCAATGTGCAAAAGTGCTGACATGGCATTTATGAAAAGATTGAGGCAAGGTTCCCCCCAGTTGCAGAAGAGACGTTACGCCATCTCTGCATGCAGCTGCCATTTGTAATCAGAGGGGCATTGTGATTGAGTACATCCTACCTGGCATTTTAAAGATCCAACCTGGTGGTGTACCACAAAGAAAATAGATGTAGTGCTTCCCGGCACAAGGTCAATGACCACGCCCTGCCCTGTTTGATGGAATACCACATGGCAGTGCTGTTGTCTGTGAGCATCTGCACCAGCCTCCCTTTGATGATTGGTAGGAAGGCATTCAATGCCAAGCAGAGGACCCACAGCTCCAGTAGGTCGATATAGAGCTTGGACTCCACCAGAAACCCGCTGCCTCTGATCTTCACCTCTCCCGAGTGGCCTCCACAACCCAGAAGCGATGCATCTGTCACCACTGCTAGCTCTGGGTGGGGTACAGTAAGGGATCTGTCGCTAACCAACTCACAGTCCAGCGACCGTCACAGCAGATCTTTTGCAGTCTCCTCCAAAATCTGGTTGTGATTAGAGGATGCTCTAATGCTATGCCCACTGGGACTTCAGATCTCACTGCAGAGGCCGCATATGCCTCCTGGTGTACTTGACCAACAGGATGCAGGAGGAATTCAGTCCCAGCAGCCTCTGAGATGCAGGACAGAGGTTAAAATATTGGTATATTAGATGGAAGGTTCTGGACTCTTCATTCCAATGGAGAATCGGCGTGTCTGTTAAGGAGTCAGGGGTGACTTTGACATGTTTATAGTGAACGCCAATGAAATGATGAGGTTCGTGGTGGTAGAGGTAGGTGACTAATACATGTGGCGAGCCCTCCTTTTTTCAGCTCTCCTAAGTCGTGGTAGGGCTAAGACTAAAACCCTGATCTCAGACGGTGTGCTGCAACCACCACCATCACTTTAGTGAACGCTTATGGGGCATTTGTAAGGCCAAAAGGGAGCCCAACAAACTGAACATGCTCCTGCCCACCATAAACCACTGATGGCGCTTGTGGGCCTGCAGGATAGCAATATAGAAATAAGTGTCCTATAGTCAATCTCTAAGGTCGAGGGGCAGACAAGGCCTGAGCCAGGGTGAGCATCTTGAAATTGTCCTTCGCAGGAAGTTGTTTAGGGAGGCAAAGTTTAAGATTGGACTAAGGCCTCAGTCGTCCTTGGGTACCAAATAGTAGCTGGAGAAACAACAAAAGCCTACTTCTGATGCCAGCACCCTCTCAATGGCTCCATTGGCCAGAAGGGGCTGCACTTCTTGCTGCAAGAGGGATGGATGGTCCTTTGTCAGACATTCTGAGCCTGGTTGAAGGTATAAAGGGGTTATCAGAAATGGTAGGGTGTAACCCCGCTGGATTATCTCTAGGAACCACTTGCCCAATGGTTTTGCATGCCCCGGCAGAAAATGTCAGATTCTTCCTCCGACATGGTCGCTGTGTGCCTTGATGGGCAGATGAAGGAGGTTTTAAGGCTGCAGCAACAGGTGGGGCAGAAGACTACTGCACACTTCCCCTGTTGTCCACGGGGCCTGCTGTTACTGCGACATCAGCCACAAAAAGGCTGAAGGGTTTTCTGGGCAAGTTGAACTTGATGGAGATATTGGAAGCCACTAACAGGATCCATGGAGGGGGAAAAAATATTGGTGCAGCAGACATATCGGGGTGAACAGGCCCAAGGAGAGTGCTGTGGCTCTACTATCCTGAAAGTGCTCAAGGGACAAGTCTGCCATCTCACCAAACACACAAGAGCAATCAAAAGGCAAGTCCATTAATGTGGACTGTACATCACTTTAGAAGCCAGTGGACCTCATCCAGGCGTGCCTCCTGAGAGCAACACTGATGCCAATTGCCCTGCCTATGCAATCTGTGGTGTCCAAGACATAGCACATGGTAACTTTTACTGCATCGCCGCCATCCTGAATAATCTATATAAAGACAGTATGCAAGTTGCCGGGAACAACCAATAGAAATGTCCAACAGAGTCCCAAAGGGTGTAAATATAATGCCCTAAGGGGTAGCTGACATTAAAGGAAAGTAGTACCAAAACTGGTTGATGAAAACATGCGCCTCCCAAGGGTTTCAATACACTTGGATTTCCTTGCTCATTGAGTCTTGCACAACTATCCTCTCAGTCATGGGATGCTGAGTTAAAACATTTGTGCTATCTGCATGTTTGCCGCTGGTCCAGAACAGAGTTTTTCCCTAGTTCTGAGAAGAGTATCTGTGAGCGCTTCATCAAAAGGAAGTACAGGCTCAGTATTTGACTGCACAGGTTGAAGGCCCTCAGTGAGGACATTAATTTTAACCTCCATATTGGTAACTGGAGGTGGAAATCCTCTGCACCCCCTTTGCATGACTATGGCTAAGGAAGCATTTCTTCCATGGCAGAGCCCGAGGCAAAGTATGCCCAGTGTCGGGCAAGGTGTCCAGTACGCTAGCACCATGAAGGTTCCTATACCAATTGTCATCGGAGTATGACTGGGCAAATTCATCCTCAGCCTCATATGCATCGTTGTTAGTGGCCGTTCCAAATAAATCTGAAGGGTTTGGTCCCTACCTTGAGACAGGGGCGAAATATCAGAATCTGATGAGTTGCCGGCTGCGGCCCATAGGAATCAGGGCATAGTGTCAATTGAAGTCCAAGCTGTGCCAACTGAGTCAAAAAGTACAACAGGTTGAGCTTCGTTGCCCAATGTTGACATCCACAACTATTCTCTAGGGTCTGGCATGGGTGAAGGCGCTGGGGTCGGAGTCGGCAGCAAAGCCAAGGCCGAGTCCGTAGCAGGTCCAGCCAGCACAGTGGTTGGACCTGCCGATGGAGTCCCAGGTTAAGGCCCTCACAGATCTGTTGAGGCTGGAGGCCTGCCAGACCGAGCCGGTAATATGTGCTGCAGTATGGTTCCACAGAATATTGTGATTTGCTGCAGCCTTGCAGATAACCCTGAAAATTCAGATTCCCTCAGGACAAAGATTTAGCACCTGCTCTGATTTAAAGGCGCCCTAAAACATAATGATCACATCACCAGGCTCGGTCCACTAGGCAGACCAGGAGCAACGTGGCCGGTTCTAGCCAGCTACACACCACATCCAGACATCGAAAAAATGTCAGACCGGGAACTTTTAGCCCAGCTAAAAGTACTAATTAAAATACATAGACAATTAGTCCAATATGTAATGCGGACTTCAACAGTCCAACCAGCTATTAACAGTCCACAGCTGACCCCTCATCAGGTAAACACAAACAAAATTACACCACAGAACATACAATCATGTCTTGGTAAAACACCCGCAAAACGGGAACAAATTCCATTCTGGCTAGCACAAAAGATAACTCAAATAGAGGCAGTATTTCCGGATACTACCCCTAGTGAGAAACACAGAAGTCTTACTATCTGCCTTCCAATGGGGATCGCACCACATGTGGAGGATTGTGACACTTGGGGCACAGTCTTTGCTTCCATTTACACAAAAACACACGGTGTTCCGTCCATGGCGGTAATACCAGATGTACTGAGACAGATTCAAAATGAATACGGTCCAGAACCTGCTTTAACTCTTGGTATGAAATTACTGAAAGACTTCAAGCAGGTCTCGGCTATATTATTAGCCAACATAAAAGGAGAAGCAGCATCTGTGGCGATCCGCCATAAATTGAAATAAACAGATATAACAGCCCAACCAATTGAACTTGCCAGAATCATAGAAAAATCCTATGAAGAACTAGGTAGAGATAGTTTGGGTGGGAAACCGGTAAAACCCCAACTAACTGAAAATCCTGAAAAGATATTTATTAAAAATAATCTAAACACTCCAAAAAAGAGTTGGGATGGAAATAAACAATCCACTCCAAAAGAAAAAAGATTCCAGTCCAGAGTAAGGTCTCCTTGGCGGAGAGAAAGATCTCCAAGGACATAAGTCTCCCCAGAGGGAGCCCTCTGAAAAAAGATACAACCTTAGAAATAGGGATAATTTGAAAAAACCTGATAGATATCAAGATATTGATACACGTCCCTCTCGATCTTTTCAGACTTCCTCGCAGAAATCGGAAAGAAGAGGACGGTCAGAACACAGGGAAGAGCACGTCAAGTCCAAAGACAAGGAACCTGCTCAAAATAAAAAATTACAATTTCCAAGAAAGAAGGTAGCCAGTATTAACATAATCAAACATGCCGAGGATACTGAGGACACAGCTGAAAAACGGAGAGTGGGCTCAGACAATGCTAGACAGCGCAGCAAAAGTGACAATAGCTCGCAAGATCCTGATGAATCATCTGGAGACAGTGGACACGAATGAATACATTCAGGTGGAAACTGCAGATACCAGAGTTAGCAAACCTCATAAAATATACGAAATAACATTGCGTATAGAGGGAGATAAGACTAGGAAAGTAAGGGGTCTGTTTTGGGATAACCTTTCAAAAGGCTATGACATCCTATTAGCTGAGAAAGACTGGCCACCAGAGTTTGTCAGGGAGTGCCCTCATGGCGAAGAAATGATTATGCCTGCCTTCTCAAATCATATTCCAATACATAGAAAATACGCATATGCAAGAAAATGGGCAGTAGCTCAAGCTCCTGCATTATATAAAAATCATGTAGGATGGGATGAGGACTCCCCTCCTCACAAAATCCAGTTAAAATGTCAACCAACTGCACAAAGGCAGTACCCAATGAAGCAAGATGCTAAAAAACAAGTCAGGGAGATCTTAGATCAACTTGAATGCCAAGGGGTGATCGAAACATGCACCTCTCAAATGAACAATCCTTTGTTTCCTGTCTCCAAGCCAGACGATTCATATCGTCTAGTCTTGGACTACAGACACCTTAAATCATGTTGCAAAACATTTGCAGTACAAAACTCACACAGTGCAGCACTAATGAATAACATCGTTCGCAAAAAATACAAAACAACATTAGACATCTCTAATGGATTCTTTTGTCAAAACATTGCACCTGAAAGCAGGTATTTAACCGCTTTCTCAATAATGGGGTCACAGAAATTTCTGTCGACTCCCACAGGGATTCAAGAATAACCCAGGATTATTCTCAGCAAGGGTAACAGAGTTACTACAAATATATGATGATGAGGCATTATCTTTTGTCGATGACATCTATCTCACAGATGATGACATGGATACTCACTTGAAAAGAGTGAACACCATAATACTTGGGTTCGCAGCAAAGGGTTACAAATTCAACTTTAAAAAGTCACGAATTGCCCACCTAACTGTCCTGTTTTTTGGATATGAAATATCAAGTGAAGGCAAAAGCCTAGCAGACAACTTCTTAGAGAAGTGCGCTGTACTCCAAGCACCAAAAACGCTGAAGAACTTACAATCAATACTAGGTTTCCTGAATTTCGGAAGAACTTACATTCTAAATTATGCAGAGAGGGTTAAACCTCTCTATGAATTAATAAAACCTGATTTTAAATCAATCAATTGGACTCAGAAACACACAGAAATTTTGAGATCATTGCAAACAGACATGTTAGCTAAAACAAAATTACAAACTCGCGACAACACACGCAACCTTGTAATCCGAGTCATCCCAGGAAGATGCGGATTCACGTACCTGACCTCTGATGAGGGAGAAACGGTACCAATAGCTTACAAATCACATTTGTACACACAAGCTGAAAAAACATTCAGTCTTACAGAAAATATTGTAAATGCGGTCAAAATTGCTGTAGCAAAAGAAAGAGCCCAAGCCCAAGGCAAAAGAATAACTGTTTATACAGCAGAATCAGCCCTTGAGGCGTTATTAAGCCCAGTTAATCTAAAAACAGTGGCATTAGATCCAAAATGGATACAGTGGGAAAATTCTCTTGCTGCAGAAGACGTGAAATACTATTTTGACCCGAACATGAAAAAACGGAAAGATCTAAAATATAAAGAAGAATATCCTCTGCCAATCGAAATTCTGCCTCTCCAACAGTACTCTTGTGTAATCTATATGGACAGATTTGCACAACATTACGATGTGGATAATAAATCCTACAATGCAGCGTGCGCGATTGTTAAAGGTCGCTGGGGCTGTGGTAAATTCAGACCAAAAATAACAAAAACTGAATCACTAAGAAACTGTTCGGCTCAGCGAGCTGAAATCAGATCTTTAAAGATGGCGCTTGAAAATGCCGATCGTGAATTCCCAACACTAATAGTGTGCGATTTGCATTTCTGCGTCAAATCTTACAATAATGACTTGCAGAACTGGGTTCAAAACGATTACAAAGATGACACAGGTGCCACAATAAAGCATAAGAAGCTTTGGGAACAGGTAGTTCTTTTGCAGAAAGAACTACGAAAGACTCACGTGATACATACACTGAGTCATCAACGGGATGGCGTTCACGTTGCAGGGAATTCATTGGCTAATACAGCCACAGCGGAAGCAACTCAACCGGCTTCCGTAGCCACAAAAAAGCGTTCAGAAAAATACATAGACGGGAAACCATGGTGGCGGTAAAAACGTCTTCAAAAGGCGACTGTGCAGCATTACCCGTGAACTATCCACTCAATTATACATACATAATTGATGCAAACTCCGTTCCTTTTGCTCAAATCCCTGGAGTGGGGAATAGAGTAATTCCAAACACGAACAAGGAGAATATTCTTGATAGCGGACGCACACATGGGATTGGGTCTAAGGCACCAAGAGATCAAAGAATCTCTGAAAGAATTACAATCAGAATACTGGTGGCCGGGGATGAGCCTGCAACATTACAAATTTGCAAAGAGCTGTCCAAACTGCAACAGAGATCGCAGTAGCGAACCGACCGGAGTATTGCCATGGCCATTCTTGTAGTTAGCATAAGTAAAATCCAGCGTCCAATTAATTTCTTTTTAAGACTAGATTCACTTAAAAATACAGACCTCAGCGCTCGGCTGACTCCAGAACTGTTATAAAAGATTTGCGAGTCTTTATCGGCACATACACAATTGGCATGCTAAATTCTGACCAGGGTCCTGCTTTTAGCTCTCGAGCTTATAAGGAGGCCATGACCAGCATGGGCATTGCATTGCGGTACTCTTGTCCCTTCCATCCTGAGGGAAATGGGATTGTGGAAAGAAAAAACCGGGACATAAAGCAATCTATAACGGCGAGGGTATTAGTTTCGGGTGATGGGTGGGTCCAACATTTAACAAGTGTCCAGCGTAGTCTTAATAATCTGCCAAGAAATTCTCTAAAAGGTTTCAGCCTGTACGAACTATTGTTCGGTACTAAAATGCATATTCAGGACTTAGATAGTCAGACTTCAGTGGTAGAAAGAAAATGCTTTGATATCAAAGATCGTTTGGCTGTTTTACAGGACTTAAATGAAACAAGAAAAGCCCTGAGCAACATAAAGTTAAAACAGCAGCCAGCAGCCACTGAAGATAAACCACCTGTCCCAGCAAGGCCTGTCTGGATTCCAAAGATTGGGGATCTGGTCAGAGAGAAGATCGCGGTGAAGAAGGAATTTGGGCCTTCTTACAGAAAAGCAGTACCTGTCTTAGCTGTCAGCGGAACAAGATCAGTTGTACTACCGCCCCTTGCTGGTAAAAAGGAGAACCGAGTTGTATCCATCGACCTGGTAAAACCACAATCATGTGGCCAATAATAAGTAGTAGGCCCAGTGGACTCCCAAGAAATAGCAGAATGCCAAAATTTGCTACAATCCAAGAGGTTCAAACTGAGAGACTAATCACATTTGATAAACATGCAGTGAATAAAAAAGGACTATGCAACCACGCCATGGAACTTGTGCCTCTTGAAACCCAAATTGAAACAGTCCATCAAGAAACACCTGTCTACAACGATGTAGCCTCAGACTATGCTAATGAAAGGAAAAATGAAAAAGCAAAGGAAAATTCGGAAGCAATTCCAATAATTGACAGAACTGCATCTGGCTACTTCATCAATTTCGATAACTTTTCTGAAGATCCAAGCGAACCTGAAGAAACGCCAGCAACAAACACCTTCAAAGACAAATTAACTGAACTCTTTCATCAACTAAAAGAAACCTATCTGATTTCTCCATGGATTGAATTTTGGATTGTGTTAGGTGTACTTTTCCTCCTGCTTTGGCTCATCGTGGTACTTTGTTTGGGAAAATTAATTGAGGGAAAATACAGTACAATGGACACAGCAAGTCAGAACATCAACTTGGTCCTAAAGCCACACAAGTCATCTCACATCGAGAAAAGAGAACTATCATCAGTGAATGTCACAGCCATTCCAATACCCGGCAGGGTAGCTTGGGACAAAATGGATTACGAAATCTATGGCCCGGTTGAACTCTTGAAATATCCACATCAGTTAAAGGTTTCATTAAGTGACTTTGTAAAACCAAGTACATTCTTTGATGATTGGGACTTTGAAAGCATAAATAATATGATGTCAGATTTAGTAATGTCAGCAAAATTTACAGAACATGATTACTTACAGGGTTCGTCGAATTATGAACAAATGTACTGTTACAATCACTTTGCACATTACTATTTACATAAATCTGCTCCAGCTAGAAATGTTTTTAAGTATAATCAATGGGAACATTGTGCAACTCCACCTAAAAGCAGTTCAAAAACCTTTTATGAGAAATTCCCATACTTCTCAGGGTTTAACACAAGTGATGCAGAAACGTTTTATTTTAAACTGTTAAATAAGACAGGGATAAAAACAATGTTGACAAATACTAAATTGATTTATTCTGAAACATTTTATGAAAAAATGATTACATTTGGTTTTGAATTCTGGAAAAACAACATTGAAACGAAAACCATCTGGGGTACAAAAAATTGGCAGGTCTAAGGTTTAGAAGCATTATTTAGAGCCTGCATGATCCCAGAACAAATAATATTCTTGAATGACACCATTCAACAGACTACTTGTCTTGGCCTAGCTAAGATTAAAGACTTAAACAAACCGTCTATTCCAAAGCCAATACCTGATGGTAATACCACCACAGATGTTGAGATAGACGTATCCAATATTTTACACCAAAACAGAACACATCCTGATTGGAAAACGTGGTTGATCTGGCCAACAGATACAAATAACTGTCAAGATAGATTCCTGAACAAAAAACAGGGGTTCAAAATGACCAGACCAGACCATAGATACTCCCAGAGACAACATCTAGGGATAGTAACAACATACAGTGTAGGGAAACTATGCCTTGAATGGCTACAGACATCCACACTGGCTGAAATTAAGCAACACTTGACTTTACTTAAAGACGGTGCTGACTTGCGTGATTTCATAATGGGACCACGCAAACAGCGTCAAAAACGTTTCATAGCGGCCGGTATATACGCTGCATACAACGAAGCTTGGAAAGTAACTCAAATTGAGACAGCAGAGAAAATACGAGAAATTGATCGTATTAATTTGGAAAAATCACTTTCTGTTGTGGACAATGGGTTAATGACTCTGTCCTCCAGAATATATTCACTGGACAGTATTGTATCATCTGCTATCGATATAATAGATCAGGACTTACTAATGTTACAACACGGTCAGTCCCAATTACGTTCTATTGTACAGCTCGGCTGGACGTTGCAAAATCTGCGTTCAGGCTACGTGCCATGGCGTTTGATAAACACAACGTCATTATTCTCTATCTTTAACCTTACTGATAAACAAATCAGTTTGGCACAAAAAGGAGCAGACTATATGATTCTGAGCATTGAAAAACTTGAGAGATTACCATTGACAATGTCAGAAAGACCTGTCATTGAATGGATAATACACGGAATAATTACAATTCCGATAACAACTTTCCAATTTAAATACTGCCAAGAGTATATACCAGCGGGCCAGTATGAAAGGTTGGGTAAAGGGTACATTAAGTAATCATGGAAATTGCCTTACACACACACATGTTATAGTGAAAATAAACAGAATGTATTTCTTAGTGGTAACAATTTTAAACAATCACTAAGCGGTATACTTCTGTGCCAAGGTATTAATTTGCATGGGGCATATGAGGGGACTTCAAATAACCTTTCATGTCACCAGCACGGCACACCTGCAACACAAATAGAGCCATTCTTTAGACGGGAGCTATATTCTAATAATGGACCACAGCTGTTGTGGCATGGTGCCAGGGAAATATATAACAAAACGGTTGGAGTAGGGTCTAAGGGGAGAACATGTTTATAGACCTGCTAGACAATCTACATACCCATATACCATGTGGAAACAAACAAACTGACTGTCAGCGGTCTGTAAAGTAAGAGGACTAAGTGTCTGAAAAGCAATGGATGTCACTATGTATAGGAAATGAATCCCATCAGCCCACCCAAATGGCGGAGCATCATCATCTGGGACTTTTCTGGATAGTCGTATGGATAGGGAGATACACTTGTTGGAATAGTGTGTTAATCTCCACTTCGCCGAGACCACCAGTGATGGATCCAACCATGGAATAACAGGGAGGGATAAAGTGGTGTGGGATATTTTAATTGCAGTGCGAGAAATATGTAAACAAAAAGTGAATAATTTAAAATTGGCTACCGTGACAGCAAGAGAAACTTTAATAAGGAGCAATCAAGGTGTCAACATTAAAACAAAGTGTACGGCAGTTTGAAAAAATAACTGTCCAGAGAAGATGGTCAACATGTTTCTGCCATTTAGTAGGGAAATTCCCTCCTGGCTTTCATCAGGACCTAATAGTACACTACTGCAAAAGACAAAAGAAAGTGCAAACAAAAGTATTTACACCAAGATACATGATACCGGATATCCAGTTGTACGTGGAAGGTCTCCTACGTCTCTTTGTCCGGTTCAAAATCTATTGGTTTCTTTCCCAATAATCCTTGTGAGTAAGCCTCACCTCACCTGGCCACTGCTCAGGATTTGGAGGCCCGCTCTCTCCGTCGGTACCTCTGGCCTCGTCCTAAGCCAATGGTGCCAGGGAAAGCCTATCTCGTAAGCGTTAGTTCCATGGTCACTTGCTGTATGCAAGTATTGTATCCAAACAGCACTCCAGATACGGAGGCGACGATTTGGCCTTCTTTGAATATCTCTTCTATTCGAATTGATACTTTAAGCAGAATGAAGTCTGTTCTTTTACAGACAACCGTGCCTTTAACGTCATCAAAAGAAACGTATGATCTTCTGGTTGCAAGGACAACGGTGGAGATACATACCCTTTTATCAACAAATTGCCCCGTGTATTTCGTAGAAATGCTAAGTCAAATCCTAAATATGTCTGATGCCAGTGGTATCCCACATATATTTACGGGACTGTTAACACCCTTCAAAACAGTTCTTGGCATTTTTCCCAATTTTGTCCATTCTGTCTTTGGCGGCCTACCACTACTTTTGGGACTCGTAGCAGGAATTTTATTTTTGATCCTTCTGCTCCGATATGGCAAGCCTAGTCGCAGACAAGACTCCAGCAACGATGGAAGAAACAATCCTAGCTATACGCTATCGGGACCGCATAACTAAAGTCCTTGGATTAGCCCGGCTAAGAGATCTGAATATGACCTGGTTTCTTCCATTCAGACCAATCTGGCAAAATTGCATCCTACCTGTGCTTCGATGTATGCTATGCGGAGAAGAATGTGTGTTGGATGTCTGTCTTACACTACCATCAGCAGTACCATTGGATACAGATACTTTGCTAAGTCCTATAACGGCTCATGCATCGTGTTGTCCCCAGCGGCTACCCATTCTGATGACGGCATTCGTTGAGACTTCACCACTACGATTAGGTGGCAGTGAAGTACGAGATGAGAGCAGCATCACCCAGGTACGACCTTCTGTGAGCATTGCTGATCCTGGCATCGATAATAGCAATCATTCTCACGACTGCACTGTTGCGGCACTTTCAAACTTGGTCGAACTTTCACCTGATGTCGTAGACCAATTTTTTGCGAGTTTGTCTGAAATGATGTTCTCCCCTGAACAGAAAGAATAACTTTTTAAGCAACGAGCACACAACGTTCCCCTGAACTCTGAATTCGGCCTTCAGCTTTGATAAACAAAAGCTACTGAAAACATTTGGAACTATTTTTTCCCCTGAAAGCGAAATTATTTTTTTTCAAACTTCCAAAATATTTACCTTTTTCTGGCACATGTACTCTGCTTAAAGTAGAACTATTCTTAAAGAACAGAGCTTCTATTTTTAGGAACTCTAGAGACAATATATTACCTCAGCCTCTAGCACATTTACAGCAACTGTATTTATATGTGATGGAATGGTCTCGACCTTCTTTTCTGTATTAAGAGCCATTTCATGTGTAATTTTCGCAAATCGTTCAGCTAATATATATAAGCATGTTTAACTGAATGATTACACTGCTTGAAAAGCGTACAGTACCAATAATCATTTTCGTGTATTTCGCATACACCATTTCAAATGCAAAAATGTATTTTGGGGTGGGTTGGAATACACATGCACCTTTGAATGTTTACTATTGCTTAGTTTTAGTAATGATGGACATTAGATCGTGGAGTGGGTATTGTGTTTTTATCTAGGAACCTAAATCAATATTGCTATTTTATGCCCTTGTACGGCTATAATCAATAATATCTCTATAATGGCATAAGAATCAGATCCATATTTAGTAAATAGCCCTTGTAGTCCAAAGCACGGCAAAGCTACTTCCTTGGATTCCTAGAGAGCACAACAAGTTCTTTCGACACACCAAACCTCCAGCAACCTGGGAAATCCCCATTTGCTTTTGTTTTGATTTGTCATTGAACTCCTGTGAACACTAAAGGAACAGTCAGTTCTTAGTGACATCTTTATTGACGTCTTATGTCCAAACCTTACGTCAAACTCGGCACCTTTCAGGTATAAATATACCAACATTGCCTTAAGCAAACACACGGTGGTGGTTTTGGAGCCGAGCAGCTATCTACTTGCCCGAGAGCCCAGCTGATGCGAGAGCCCACGGACGCTGCCCCTCCCTTTTGACGCACTGAGAGAGACGCTGTCTTTTCTCCTGCCGAGAAATCCAGCTCCGGTGTTCTCAGCCGCCTTCGCTGGCTGCTGGGATATCGAGTCCTGAAAGAGAGATACCAGACCTCCTGCATTCTATTACCCAGGTACGGAGCTGACTAAATCCTTAAAGAGAATTCTTGAGTCAGATTCTTGGCAAAACCAACTTAACTTAAACTGCTACTTACTTACTCCTTCCCACGTATTAGGCTTAGGTCAGGTACACCGGGGTAGGCGTATTTAGAAGCACCAGTTGAGTGAAGTAGTGTGGCTCACTGGTTAGAGGCGGCAGACCCGAGGACGGCCCGGGACCAGGGTTCGATTCCCGGCGCGGCAGGTTTCTGGACCAGGGTCAGCGGACTCGATAATTCTCTCGCCTCGGTGCCCACTCTGATCAGCGATCACACTCGGCAACTCTGGGCATTAGCTTGCCTCATCTTCACTAACGGCCCCACCAGACCGCCGGGGATGCCTGGTCTCACCCTGGAGATACCCATTAAGGGACCATCTCTCAGGGAAGCCAGGAAGGGTTTCGCAGCGGTCGAAGCGCCTTGGGACCCTACGGGTAAGTAGTGCGCTATATAAATGCCAATACATGATTAGTCAATGTATATATGTATGTATATATTTTATCTATTTTAAAGTATCTTATGGCTAAGAAACCATATCAATGCTTTTACAGTATTATTTCATAATACTCTTTTTACAGTACGCACTTTACTTTACATTAAGTATTGCAATTATGGCAATTCATTTCTCTTGCATGAGAAAGAAGACAGCTCAATAAATTACACCTTTTATTGAAAATGCCCGTCTCTCTTTTCTCTGCACTCTGGTGAAACGAAGTACGCACAATTGGAGTGAGTGAAATAGCTGTCTATTGTTTTCACACGACTCTAGAGATACACTCTTATTCTGAGGGAGCAAAGTTGTCATGTTATATGGTTGTCAGAAGCTAATCCCTTCATGTCTATCCAGGGAGGTTAAACTCCTCCTCGTTTATTTGAGAAAGTTTCTAGTTACCTCTGAGCTAGCTGGCAAACCTTAAGTCTAATATAGTCAGTAGAGACCTAGTCGACCTCAGTCCTACGTCTACACTGCTGAATATATTATTCCAATGCGCAGAGCCTATTGGGAATATTGGAACTACACTACAGCATCTTTTTACAGGTTTTCTGTGTATTTTCATCTTCCAGGCCTCTTCTCACCTCTCCGTAGGTCTCTATTGCTGGAATCCAGAGATGTTTCAGCCCCAGCCCCTCTAGGTCATAAATCATCACAAAGTCTTCATTCCGTTTACCGAACTGCAAGAGACAAATCACATGTCAAATTAGATAGGCTGTTTAGGAGCTTCAAGAGAAATTTAGAAGAGGCATACAAAATAATGTCACACTAAAACTGTCCAAATACAGGCTTCCACCAGGCACCATCCTGACACTTCCCTTGAGGGTGTGGAGATCCAAAAACCCTACATTAGGAAGACCACAAGAAGAGTGGAGCAACTGGAGACTCTAGGTACAAAGCTCTCCCAAACAACAATCCTTCACCAGACGAGGCATGCACCAGCAGAGGTAAAAAGAACATTCGAAGATCTTAGAAAGTTTAACACTCCACTGTGAATGAAAAAACAAGGAAAGATTTTGATCAATTGAATGGGGGATTCTTATGGTGTCAAGTACAAATCCTGCACAAAGGGCCTATGCATCCAAATTAGCAATAAGTACAGATATTCACGGTACACAGATAGGAGAAGAGAGATAATTAGGTCCTCAAAGCAGATGCCCCCAGAGGCTGGTGTATGGATTTGTAACACAGTGGGCAAAATGACACATTGCGACACTCTACGCACAAGGACAACTATTCTGCTTGCAGGAGGATTCTGAAACTCCTCTCCGAACGACAACGAAGTCTGCATCTTAGTTTTGTCTTAGTATATAACCAACGCCAGAGCTCAAGAAAACTTGGAGTACAGGGAGAGATAAAACCAGCAGCCAAATGCAGCTTCTTTTACCACATCACTTGTAAGGCATTGTCTGGAATATTGTCTAGTTTTGGAGTCTGTCTCACTAGAAGAGTAATGGTAGAATGGAACAGTCTAAAGATCTGCTACAAATGTTAAATAAATTGCCTAACTAGAGGGTCCTTTTAGGAAAGGCTCATTCTTTAATTTAAACAATTTTGTAAATTTTTTATCAAGTCTTTGATATTGCATTGCCTCTTGATGCAGACCGTACCTAATTGGGGAAAAAATATATATCTGAAACAAACAGGGTAGTATTAGATTCCTTACCTTAGAATATCCCGAGGCGCCAGACTGGATCCGGAAACTTTTGCGTAGCAGTACCCCTGCGCGTCGGTAGGCATCGTCTGCGGCTCCGCGTCCGTCATCAGCGTTGTTGGCGCCGGGATGATGTTGCCGGAGTACTTAGATGCCGCCCGCGCGCGCTGACGTCAGTTCTTCTTTTTTCCGCGCCAGCAAGCGCCGATCTAAAAAAAAGTGGTACCCTTAGTCAATTTTTGACTAAACTTTTTTGATCATTTTTGATCTTTCTTCGAAGTCGAACCACTCCGACGGTGCCGGTAGGGATGCCCGGGTTCAAGCCCTGTGTCGACTGCAGCTGACTGATGTCGGTAGCCGACCCCCATCGCCGGTGTCTACATTGCCTGGGGCCCGACCACGATGACAAGTCGTGCCCCGACTGCAGGGCCTTGACGTCGAAGGCTAGACGGGAATGGTCCCGTCAGTGCCTCAAGCTCCGGCAGTCGGCCCCGGTCCGGAAGGAGGTCGAGGGACCGGTCGCGGGGCCTGAGTCATCACAGCTGGGAGAGTCGACACCACTCCTCGGGCTCCAATTCCTCGGGTAAGAGGCACGAGAAGTCGAAGAGGCAACATCGCTCTT
This sequence comes from Lissotriton vulgaris, assembly GCF_964263255.1. Taxonomy (NCBI): domain Eukaryota; kingdom Metazoa; phylum Chordata; class Amphibia; order Caudata; family Salamandridae; genus Lissotriton; species Lissotriton vulgaris. The sequence continues at coordinate 260,700,023 of NC_141699.1, forward strand.
CTGACTCCCCCCGACGCACGCGCAACGGGGCCGGGGGTTCGGGCAACACCGCCCGCGCGGCTCCACCGGAGCCGCAGGCATCACAGCCTGCTCCATACTCGCCGGTCCCTGGGTACAACGTGACATCGGATGAGATCGATGCCTTCCTAATGGCCATGAGGCCGCTCCCTCCTCCGTCGGGTTCCGCGGTGCCTTCGAGCCCCGCGGTCCCAGCTGGGAGCCCAAGCGGGCCGGGCCCCACTGGATTCAGTTCCGGATCCGGGTCCTCGCCGGCGACGTCGTCCCCGGCCCCCCCTCGAACCAGTTCCAACGCCGGAGCGGCGGCGCTCAACACCGGCATTCGACGTCGAGAGAAGAATTTTTCTTCTATGATCCAGCCCCATCATTTGACCCGGAGTACCAGGAGATGGGTGGCGAGGCGGATTGGGAGAGGTCTGAGGACCTTCTGGCACGTGAGTGTCAGTCTTTTCAGGACTGGGCAGGTGAGCTAGGGGATGCCAATTGTTTGGATACTTCGACAGACACTGGTTTTGTCTCCTCTCCTACTGTGGCTACCGAGGAGGGGGCTGCCTATATTGTGGTGTTGACGCGGGCGGCCAAGGCCTTGGCCCTTGAACTCCCCGTCGCGGCCGTGAGGACTAACCTCCTCACTGAGGTCCTTAAACCCCAGGCAAGCTCATTCCCAACGGCTCCCCCCCGATCGGAAATCCAAGAGGTACGAACAGTATGGTAAGAAGATGTTCTCCTCACTGAGTTTGGGGTTGCGGTCAGTTAACACCTCATGCCTCTTGGGCAGTTATACCCACTCTCTGTGGGACATGGTGGCGGACGTGCTGCCACAATGTCGGAGGAGGCCCGGACTAAACTCGCCCAAGCCCTTGTGGAGGGTCGAGATGCGGCACTGTATTCCATCCGATGTGGGCTGGATACAATGGACTCGCTGGGCAGGGCGATAGCAACGACAGTGGCGATTCGTCGCCACGCCTGGCTGAGGTCCACCAACTTTTCGGCTGATGTCCAGAACACCCTTATGAACATGCCGTTTGATGGCAGTCGCCTCTTTGGTGACAAGGCAGACGATTGAGCGCTTTAAGGACTCCAGGGCTACAGCCAAGTCCTTGGGCCTGTTGGCCCGCGCCAGCAACCTGCTGCCTTTCGCTCCTTTCGTGGCCAAGGAAGGGGCGCCCCAACACGTCCTGCCAGCCATGGGCTGCAGACTAACATCCAGCGTGGTGGCGGACGTGGTAACCGCTGCGACGGTGCCTGGGGACAACAGCGAGGCCAGTGCACATCCACCCCCGCAGCATCCGCCTCAAAGCCCTCCTGGTACGTGCTTTCAGGCCCATGTGACGCCAGTGGGGGGCACGGTTCGCCATCACCTCCTCCACTGGCGCACTATCACGTCGGACAGGTGGGTGCTGCAAATCGTCCGAAGGGGCTACTCCCTCCCCTTCGAGACGACCCCTCCAGCCATCGTGTCGGGGGATCACTTAGATCGTCTGCGAGAGGAAGTTACGGTACTCTTGGCCAGGGGGGCCATTGAGCGCGTTCCTGGGCCAGAAGTAGGCTGTGGTTGCTACTCCCTCTATGCCCTATCTTGGACCTGCGGAACGTCAACGGCTTCCTCCGGAAGGAGAAGTTCAAGATACTGACACTGGCTCAGGTCTTAGCTGCCCTGGACCCGGGAGACTGGATGGTAGCGTTGGACTTGCAGGACGCTTATTTTCACATCCCCGTCCTGCCGGCCCACTGGCGTTACCTGCGGTTCACGGTAGGCCATGAGCACTTTCAGTTTACCGTGCTCCCCTTCGGCCTTACCAGCGCCCCACGGGTGTTCACGAAAGTGATGGCGGTGGTCGCAGCTCATCTGTGCAGGTTAGGGGTGTCAGTCTTCCTCTACCTCGACGACTGGTTGTTGAAGGCAGGCTCGCCCCAGACAGTCGTCAGCCACCTCCAGACTACGACCGACCTTCTGCACCTGCTGGGGTTCTCCATCAATGTGCCGAAGTCACACCTGTGTCCCTCTCAGAAGCTACTCTTCATCAGAGCGGCTCTAGACTTGGCGCAGTTTCGGCTTTATCCTCCTGAACAGTGGGTTCAGGATATTCAGGCTCTGATTCCGATCTTTCAGCCTTCATGCCGAGTTTCGGTCAGGTTGACGCTGCGGCTTCTGGGGCTGATGGCCTCCTGCACCCTTCTGGTGCATCACGCCAGGTGGGCCCAGCATCAGGGCAACTTGTCCGGCCATGTCTTGATCTCGGAGGGCACTGCAAGATAGTTGCAGTGGTGGCTCACGGACCGCGATTGGGTCAGCGGCAGATCCCTCCCCCTACCCCAACCGGAGCATGTAGTTGTGATGGACGCGTCCCTCCTGGGCTGGGGGCGTCACATGGGGGAGACGGAGATCAGAGGCCTCTGGTCTCCGGCGGAGTCCCGGCTCCACATCAAGCTTCTGGAGCTGCGGGCGGTCCGGCTTGCACTGAAAGCATTCCTCCCCTCTGTCCGGGTGAGTGTAGTGCAGGTGTTCACGGACAACACCACCGCCATGTGGTACTCCAACAAACAGGGCGGGGGTGGGGTCGTGGACCCTGTGCCAGGAGGCTCTGCGCCTCTGGCAGTGGCTGGAACATCAGGGCGTGACCCTGGTGGTTCAACACCTGGCAGGTTCCCTGAACGCCAGGGCGGACAAACTCAGCCGTCGGTGCATGATGGATCAGGAATGGCGTCTGAACTCGGACGTGGAGCAAGGTCTCTTTCAGCAATGGGGAGAGCCTTGGTTAGATCTATTCGCCACAGAAGAGAATGCGTAATGTCATCAGTTCTGCGCATTGGAGTTTCCAAGGCGGCACTCGCTCGGAGACGCTTTTCGTCATGAATGGAGTTGCGGTCTGTTGTACGCCTTTCCGCCTATACCATTTCTGCCCAGAGTGCTGAAGAAGATCAGACACGACCGGGCCCAAGTCATCCTTGTGCCTCCGGACTGGGCACGAAGATACTGGTATCCCGAGCTACTCAGTATGTCAGTCGACCCCCCGGTTCATCGGCCTCTTCAGGAGGACCTTCTGTCGCAGCGGCAGGGGACGGTCCTCCACCCGAACCTGTCCAGCCTCCACCTCCATGCGATTGAGCGGCGACAGTTGAGGCCATTTCACTTGCCTCCTGAAGTCTGTTATGTGATTCTGGCAGCCAGGCGTCCCTCCACAAAATCGGTATACGCCTGCCGGTGGAACAAATTTGTGGCATGGTGCACAGCAAAAGCTGTGGACCTTCTTTCTGCCCCTCTTTCTGAGGTTCTCCTTCTTTCTCTGGCCCAGCAGGGCTCTGCTCTGGGCACCTTTTAGGGCTACCTCTCTGCCATTTCCGCCTTTCTACGGCTACCTGATCAGCCCTCTTTGTTCAAGTCCCCGGTTGTAAATAGGTTCTTGAAGGGCATCACTCATGTTTCCACCTGTTCCTTTCGTGATGCCACAGTGGGACTTGAACCTTGTTCTGACTTATGTGCGCTCCCTTTGAGCCACTTCATAACTGCCCTCTTCGTCTTCTCACTCTTAAAACTGCATTCCTGGTTGCCATCACCTCTGCCAGGAGAGTGAGTGAGCTCCAGGCTCTTTCTTCACAACATCCTTTCCTTTCTGTCCATCTGGACAAAGTTGTGTTGCGGACGCGACCCTCTTTCCTGCCCAAGGTAGTCACAGCCTTCCACATCGGGCAGTCCATCACCTTGCCCACTTTCTTTCTGCCTCCGCAGCCCTGAAAGAGGAAGAGAGGCTCCACCGTTTGGACCCAAAACGTGCGCTCTCATACTATCTGGATCGCACACGCCAGTTCCAGAGGGATGACCAACTTTTTGTTGGTTACGTGGGCGCTAAGAAAGGACGGGCGTTGCACAAGCGAATCATTTCTCGGTGGGTCGTCTTGGGTATCAAGGCATGCTATTCTTTGGCTAAAAAGGAGCCTCCTGTTGGGCTGAGGGCCCATTCCACTCTGGCCACGGCGGCTACTACTGCCCTGGGTCGGAGAGTCCCCTTGCATGACATCTGTCTGGCAGCTACGTGGGCCTCGTGGCCTCGCTGCACACGTTTGCTAGACACTACTGCCTGGACAGCCAAGTCCGGAGAGACTTGGCTGTTCCATTCTCCAGGACTTTCTGGTGGGATCATTAGTTCGCAGACCCACGGTTGGTATTGCTGGGGTATCTATTCTAAGGTAAGGAATCTAATACTAACCTGTTTCTTTCAGATGCACAAGTTACTTACCGTCGCACTTTCCTTTATTTTCTCATTTTCCCCTTCTCTTTCATTATATCCTTCTCAAGTTTGTTCCTTCTCTTCAAAATGTGTTTCCTCTGCTTGGTTCCACATTTCGTTTCCTTCTTTTCCCTTTTCCAGTCCTTATTTCCTTTTCTCTTTTCACCTTCAGTCCCTACTTCTTTTTCAACTCTTCTTTGTTCAATTTTGTTCCTTATCTCCTTTTGTCCTTTGTTCCATCAAACATATTCCTACTTCTTTCCTTTCTCTCTTTCTATATTTTCTGTGTTTTTTTCCTTTTCTTTCTTTCTTATTTTGCCTCCTTACCTCTTTCTATGTTCTCTCTACTCCTCCCTCCCTGACCTCTAGCTTCCTTCCTTCCTCTTCTCTGTTCAGTCACACCTTTTTCTCCCTAACTTCTTTCCCTCCTTTCTTGCAGTCCCTCTTTCGTCCTCTCCTTCTTTTCCAATATATTTCTTTGTTTGTCTCCATCATATCGGCTCTCCTTTCTGCAAGTCTTGCTTTCACACTTTCATTTCCATTCTCTCCTGCCATCACTCTTTCATTTCTTTTCTCTTTCGCCCCTACACTTGTATTATATCCTTCTCAAGTGTATTCCTTATCTTTCATACTTCTTTCCTTTCCTATTCCATTCCTCTGCGTAGTTCGTTTCCTTTCCTTCTCGCTTTTCCATTCCTTGTTTACTTTTCTTTTCACCTTCAGTCCTTGCGTCATTAAAATCTCTTCTTTGCTCATTTTTGTTTCTTATCTACTTTCTTCCGTATTTATGTTTTCTACGTCCTTCTTTCCTTTCTCTCTTTATACCCTCTTTATATTCCTCTTCTTTTTTTCTTTTACCTTTCTAATTTTGTTTCTTTCACCCGTTCTATCTTTTCTCCATTCCTCCCTCCCTGCCCTCTTTCATCCTCTCCTTTGTTCATTCTCACCTTTTTTCTTTTCTTTACTTTTCCTTTCTCACATTCTTATTTTCATATTCCTCTCATTTCTTTCTTTCATCTAATTTTTGCCTCCAATATATATCCATGGACATAAGCATGACTACAACAATAGGTTTACTGGTAAAGCCCAATGAATCCTTCATATACATATTGTGCTAATAGTCATAGTTAAAGGTATCATTTATATGTTACAACTCTCTTTCTGTGTGTCAATGCTTAATCATTTTGCCAAACAGCAATAAAATATCAATAGCCAGCTGTGTCAATACTTTTTCTAGCATCACAACAACAAGTCAACATTATTCTTAATTTTAAATATTTAAGGCAGGACCAAGATCTATAATGGAAGTCCTTCAGGATGATCTCTCATAATAGCCAGTATCTCAACCCCTGAATTTTATAACAGAAAGTGACACTTGCATCTTACAAGTCAAAGTAAAAGGATTAAGCAGCTCCTTAAGAACCCTTCAGGATGCTGCTGTCATGCCATTAATAATTTTCCTCAGTGGAACCAGACTAGGTGTTTAAGGTACAGTGTTTAGGTTGCTCAGCATTTTATCCCTTATTTGAAAACTAGACAGTAGCTCCACATGGGTTTATTTGATCAAAAATCGCTCTCACTATTTCTAATTCCTATTTTACAGAAGGAAGGTATTAAAAAGGTTTTCATTGGAGGGAAATAAACTGAACTGAAATCAACTACAATAAAGAGGATGTATGACGTTACAACGCAGGCTATTACAACGCCTGCCTTTACAATGCGGTTTTTACATCGCAATCCATTACAACGCATAGCGCTTTGGGGTGCTGGATAGTGAAAAGTTTAATTTACTATTCCAACACCAGTCCCCGTGGACACTAGGGAAGGTGTTGGATAGTAAATTAAACTTATTCCCTATCCTAGAGCGCCCCCCAGCGCAATGCGTTGTAATGGTTTGCGTTGTAATGACCGCGTTGTAATGGTAGTGCGTTGTAAAAGTTTCGTTGTAAAGGTTGTTCACCCAATAAAGAATTTCTCTGTCTTTCTTGTTATCCTTCTTTTATCTTCATCTTTTACATTCTCTTCAATGTTTTTCTCTTTTTCCCCTCTTGCTTTCTAGCTGCCTCTTCTTTCTCCTTCTCTCTTAATCTACTTTCTTTCCCTCCTTTCTTGCAGTCCCTCCTTTCGTCCTCTCCTTCCTGTCTTATTTTCAATATGTTTCCTTGTTTCTCTCTTACATATGTTTCTCCCTTCCTTAATTTCTTGCTTTCTCACTTTCTCTTTACTACTCCACTGCCTTCCCTCTTTCCTTACTTTTTCCTTCTCCCCTTCTCTTTCATTATTTCCTAATCAAGTTTATTCCTTATCTTCAGTACTTCTTATCTTTCCTATTCCTCTGCGTGCTTCCCCATTTCCTATCTTTCACCTCTCTTTTCCATGTCTTATTTCCTTTTCTTTTCACCTTCAGTCCTTACCTCTTTTCCCTCTCTTTTTTGTTCAATTTTGACCCTTATCGTCTTTCTTCCTTTGATCCGTCTTTCATTTTTCTAATTCTGTCAAACTTTTCTCTCTTTATATCCTTTCTGTGTGCATTTTTTACTATACTTTCTTTCTTTCTTATTTTACTTCCTTCCCTCTTTCTAGCTTCTCTCCATGCCTGCCCTCCTCCTTTATTCCTCTCTTTTGTTCATTCTCACTTTTTTCTTTTCTTAACTTTTTCCTTTCCCACATACCTATTTTCATATTCCTCTCATTTACTTCTTTCTCTCATCTAATTTATGCCTAAAATTTATATCCATGGACATAGGTATGACTACAATGATAGGTTTATTGGGAAACCAATGAAGTCTTTCTGTACATATTGTGCTACTAGTCATAGTTAAAGATAAAATGTATATGTTAAAAATATTTTTCTGTGTGTTAATGCTAGTCATTTTGCCACACAGCAATACAATATCAATCACCAGACATGTCAATTATTTTTCAAGCATTACAAGTAAACATATTCTAAATCTAAAATATTTAAGGTAGGGCCATTATCTATAGTGGAAGTCGTTCAGGCCCTATCTCTCGTAATAAGCAGTGTCTCATCCCCTAAACTTAATATCAAAAAGTGGCACTTGCTTCTCACAGGTCAAAGTAAAAAGATTAAGCCGCTCCGGACCCTGCAGAATACAGCTTTCATACCATTAATCATTTAGCTCCCTGAAACCGGACTGGGTGTTTAAGGCAGTGTTCCAGTTGCTTGGCATTTATGTACCATGATCTGATAACTAGGCAGTAGCTCCACATAGCTTTATTGGATCAAAGGTAGCTCTCACTATTTATAATTTCTATTTTACAGGAGGACCTATAATAATAATCCACATTTGGTTTAATTGAAGGACAAGAAACAGAACTGAAATAAATTGCAATAAAAGACTCCACCGAATTTATCAAGATCACTTTATGGAGAGAGGCAATGTAATTTCCAATAAAATGGCGAATATATTAAAATCACACATGTGACGCTACCTGGATTTAATGAAGAGAAGATCTTAAATACAAGACAATATGGCGTACTTAAAGTAAGTTTAAAACAAAGACAAAATATACAATAATAGACCCACCACCCCTACCCAAATGTAACAAAAATTGCAATTAATAACCTTCAAGCCTTTTAAATAACTTCCACAAAAACAACTAACTCATCTCAGCGTCCAGTACTCTTTAACCGTAAATAGTGGCTACTTTCTTCTGTCATTTTGAAACATGTTTTGAAATAATAAAAATATTTGAAAAATAAACTATTCATAAATTGGAATCATTAAATACCTACTGCTATTATAAACAATCTCATACAAATTTAGCTTAACAAATCACTAGATCCCCTCACATTTTAAAAACAAAATGTTATATATGAAGGTATTAAAAAATAACTTCATAACCAGCCTATAATCCCACTATAATTATTCAAATAAAACTATTATATTTCCCGTACAAAAATGTAATATTCTTTTAACAACCCCAGCATCCCAATTACAACAGTACCACAACAGCAAACAAAAACATTACACTCCCCAGAGTATGATATAGTAAAAGAATATCCCCATTACAAATGTTTTCCTCATAATTACACTAATCCTAAAAATAAGGCCAAAAAATCATAAAAAATCACTTCCTTAGAATACCTTATTCGACGATCTTTAAAAAAAAAGTCAGTATCTTCTCAAATTAGCAATTTGAACCTAGAAAAGATCCTCTTTTCAACACAACCTTTTTTGTCACTCCAACCCAAAAAATATCTCATATATTATACAGCAGCAGCCTGCAAATAATATTTAAAATTAACTTAAAACCACCATAAGAACTAAATCACACCCAGTACAAACAATACCAAATAAGTGCTCACCCTAATGGAAGATTATTACAATACCATTGGTTAATCATATAGAGTGCAGCTCTTCAAAGTAAAATATATACTACAACTAAAGTACTTTTTATAAATACAACAAAGTTATATACTCACTAAATAAAGTATACATACTACCAAAATATAATCAGTTTACTATATACAAATACATAGATCCATTAGCAATATTTTAAATATGTAATGTATATATTTATATATGGATGTAAAACTAATCTTTTCATATATTTGATTCATAGACTACAGAAGACCTGCCAGAAAAAATAACTTCACATATATGGAATTGAAAAAAACATGCAAGAAACAATGACACTAACAACACAAGTTCAAGGCAATGAAAACTTACAATCAACATTAATATTGAATCATTAATGGATTGATTTATTATCATCCCACAAGTACATTTGGCAGATGAATTAATTAAACATTTACCAGTAACATGTACAATCAATAACAATGGACTCATCAAAGACATTCTACAAGAACTTTTAACAGTATGAACAAATAAAGAAATGTACATGCTTTATATTAATTAAAATGTTCTTCTGCTATTCAAATAAAATCTTTGCACAAAAATTAAAATCCTATATACATATACGCACAAAAATAAACAATAAAAAATTAAGAAAAAATTAAAAAGGAGCCATTTTAAGTACTTACACTTACTCATTGAAACAGATATACAATTGTATGCTCCCAATACCCTTTGTATTCAAAGAGAAAAAAAACAGACTATAGAACATTTTCTCTCACAAGCATTAGTTATAACTTGCTACATATCTTTCACTCTCAAACAATGACACAGAAGCTAATCCTCTATTTTTTCACTTCTCCTGTAATCATTATCCTTCTAACAAACACAATCTGTTCCCCCTCTCTTAGATTGACTCATCCTCTCTCTTGCTTCCTCTCTCTCATTCCACAACACACAAATCCATGCTGCATACATCCACTACACACAACTCATTTTCACATTTCATAATAACATGCCACACAATTCAATAGAACACACATCTGCTCCACATCATTCCACTCCATGCCATATAATTTCAAACCAATAAAATAAACTCCACATAATTAAACTCTGCTCCATACCACAAGATTCCACTTCACATTACACTGTGCTGCATAATTCCACTCCAAACCATATAATTCCACTCCACACAACACAATTCAAGTCCAGATAATTCCACTACACATAATTGCACTCCAACCTACATTTATTTATTTTTTTATTTATTTTTACAATTTATAGAGCGCGCAAATTCCCTTGGGTGTCTCGGCGCTATGGTCAACAGGGTCATGTTAGTTTATTGGGTAAAGAGCCAGGTTTTAACATTTTTTCTGAAGCTAAACAAAGAGGGGCTGGTTTTAATATGAAGAGGAAGAGAGTTCCAAAGTTTAGCAGTTGTGACCAGAAATCTTCTGTCACCCCATGAGGCCTTGTTAATAAGGGGACAGGCAAAAGGAAAGCTGAAGCAGAACGGAGGGATCGAATAGGGGTATAGAAGAAAAAGCTTTTTTTTAGGTATCCTGGTCCTAGATCTCGGGTGGCCTTAAAGGCAATGCATAAGGCCTTAAATGTGGTTCTTGATCTTATGGGCAACCAATGTAACTGAGTAAGGACTTTTGTTACTGAACTGAATTTAGGTGTGCCTGATAAAATTATTGCAAAAACAACATGTGATGGACTGAATGTGGACCAATGTCACACACTCCCCCAGTCAAAAGATCTGGGCCCAAATCCATCATTTTTTGCACTCCACACCACCCTGGGTCAGATAATGGCTTTATGCAAATCAGCTCTGACCCTGTGCCCCATGGGAACAGTCCAGTCCGAACTACAACAGCCATATCTTTCCCAGACCGGAATCAAGCATCCGAGGACCGGACCGGTTTCGAGGTAACACCTCTCATCAGCCCGGCTAGCTTGACTCCAAGTGGTGTGGAGTGCCTGGGACCCACGTCTGGGCATCCCCAGCGCACTTAGGGCGGCAATTGCAAAAACAACATGTGATGGACTGAATGTGGATCAATGTCACACACTCCCCCAGTCAAAAGATCTGGGCCCAAATCCATCGTTTTTTGCACTCCACACCACCCTGGGTCAGATAATGGCTTTATGCAAATCAGCTCTGACCCTGTGCCCCATGGGAACAGTCCAGTCCGAACTACAACAGCCATATCTTTCCCAGACCGGAATCAAGCATCCGAGCGGCAGCATTCTGCACAAGTTGGAGCTTTCTTATTACTTTTTCCTGGGCGTTTAAAAGGAGGGCATTACAATAATCCATTTTTGACATTACTAATGTGCTTATTAGTGTCTTGCTTACATTGTCGGGGAGCCACGGTGTGATTTTAGTTATCCTCTTTAAAGTGTGGAATGATGAAGAAACAATAGAATTAACATGAGGGAGAAAGGAGAGTTTATCATCAAAGATCACTCCTAAATTTCTAACCTTGGTGACTGGGCAGGGAGGAGATCCTAATTCCTCAGGCCACCAAATAGGAGAGAGATTTCCAAAGGTCATGACTTCTGTTTTGTCTGAATTTAATTTTAAGCAGTTATGTGCCATCCAGCTAGCATTCCCTCTTGAAAGCTTGCTGCCACTACTCCGCCATCCCTATGCACCGACAGCACAAGTTGGGTGTCATCGGCGTAGGAGGTTAACCCCATTCCAAATGCTCTGATAATCCGTGCTAGGTCCAACGCGTATATGTTAAATAGTGTCGGACTTAAGGATGAACCCCACATGGGAGCATGAAGGCGGGGGAAGAGAAATCGCAGAGGGCAACAGATTGAGTTTTGTTAGTGAGAAATGAGGCTAGCAGAGTTTTTGCAATGTTTTTAATGCCTAGGGACACACATTTACATTCCATGTAGATTCACTCAAATCCAAAACAAATATTTACACTCCACAAAATAAAGTCAACTTCACAAAATGCCACATAATTACCCACGGTATAATACTACTCCACACCATGCCTCATAATACCACTCCAAACCATGCTAAATAACTCCACATAATTTTAAGCCACACATTTCTGCACAAAACAAAATGACACTACACATAATACCACTCGGCACCACATAATTACACTCTACTTAATACAACATAAATACACCCCAAATAACTAAATGCACTCTATGCCATATACCAGCAATCCACATAAATGCACTCCACACCATGACACATAATTCCAGTAAGCATAATTTTGTGCAATGCCACACAGTTTCACGCCACACAATTCAACTCCACTCATTTCTAATGCACACCACATAATTCCACACCAAACCACATATTTCAAATAAACAACACATTTACACAACACACTACATACCTCTAATCCGTACAAGAAATTTACACCACATAATACAATTCCACATGCCAATCCACAACACACAATGCCATTCCACATAACTAACTCCATAACACACAAACTCACTCTACATAATTCCAGTATGCCTAATACCATTCAATTCCTATACACATAGTTCTACAGCACACCGTGCCACATATTTCAAGTACACAACTACACACCACACAATTCCACGCCACACAATTCCACGCCACACAATTCCAATTCACACCCATCTCTCCCTTGCACTTCCACCAGCTGTCATCTTTCCCCATCACACCCATTGCCCCGCTCATCTCTCCCTCACACTCCCACTACACGTCTGATCTTGCAATCTCACTTCCCCCTCTCATCCCTCCCTCACACTCCCCATCTCCTCTCTATACTGGCAGCTCACACATGCTACCTTCCTACACCTCTTCGTGCTGTGCATTGGTCCACCTCTCACCTCCCCCCCACACCTGGGTGCTTCTCCTACTCATCCTTCTCTGTGTCTCTTTCATACCATCTCTTACCCCTCCCCATAACTCTCTCACGCACTCTTCCCGCCTCTCTTATATGGTTTACTTCAGGTCTTCGAGCACAATATCTTTCTGGTGCCTTTTCAAGGTGTCCGTTACTCAACCCCACGCCCGCCCCCCTCTTCTTGGGGTGTCTCTGCTTGCAGAAACCCTCGCTCTCTGAGTCTGTGGCCTACTGTCCCCTTTTTCTCTCTTTCTCACACACTTTCTTCCCCTCTGTCTGGAGTTTATTCAGCACTACGTGCACAGACTACCTATCCCACTGTAACTTCCTTTCTATCTATTCTCTGCAGATTGCATCCCTATCTATTTATCATGCCACATTATCCCACTACACAAATAAACCACACACTTCAACTACTAACAGTTCCATTTAATTCACAAAATTCAACTCCACATCACATACATCCACTCCATACCAAATTGGACCTATTAAATTGCAAATGCTTGTTACTTTAGCAACAAGAAGAAAGCAAGTATATGAGCCCAAAACTGGAACCAAATGAAAGAAATATATGTTAAATGTATTAGAGTTATCAGTGCACCAAAACCCAATGTCCCTGTGGGATTATTTTTGCTTGTAAATGTCTACATTTCATGTTGGGGTGTCATACGTAGTCAATTTAAAATGTAAACAATATTTTTCAAATGAGTACTTTTTAGGTCTCGCCTGTCAATGCACTTGCGCATTGAGCTTGCGAGATTATAGGGGCTTATCCAGAGCTTAACTAAACTGGCGATTTCATGCAGTGCACGAGGACACAAGCACGCGCATTTCCCCACATCAAAGCCATCAGCCTCCCTCCCACAGGCTTCCCCAGCGTGCGCAGTGCGTGCTGGCCTCACTTCTCCTCCCCCCTAATTGATTTTTTTCACGGCCGCCAGGCCGTGAGCTACATCAAAGGGTTCGGCTCCCCGCCCCCTGCTTCACGGACGCTTCTCAGGCCACCAGTAGTTGGGTACTTCCTATGTCGAGAAATGCAGTGTTGGGAGATCGCCCACGTCCACTTTTCATTTCCTCTGCTGCAACTTTCACGGCCGCCAGGCCGTGTCTCGTTTTAACTTGTGTTCTCCTCCCCCCAGTGTACTTTTTTTTATTTTAAACTTGTTTGATGCCCTTTCGTTCTCCCACCCCTTGCTCGCATTTTTATTCACGGCCGGCCGGCCGTACTTTCACTTTCACGGCCGCCAGGCCATGTCTCGTTTTAACTTGTTCTGCCCATGCTTCTGACCCGTCCAGACTGTACTGCTGGTATGGCCTCTTTTTCTGCGTTCCTGCTGCCTGTAGCTCTCCTAAAAGTAGTTGGGTACTTCCTATGTCCAGAAATGCATTGTTGGGAGATCGTCGCGTCCACTATTCATTTCCTCTGCTGCATCTTTCACGGCCGCCAGGCCCTGTCTCGTTTTAACTTGTGTTCTCCTCCCCCCAGTGTACTTTTTTTATTTTAAACTTGTTTGACGCCCTTTCGTTCTCCCACCCCTTGCTTGCTTTTCACCGTGCCCCCCCCACCTTCTCCTGGACAGTCCCCCCCAACCCGGTTCTTCCCTCCTTTACTGGCAATCCGACCCGATGACCTGTAGACTGGCCCATTGTTCAATGTTTTCTACTGTTGGAAGTGTGCAGCATATGGTCTAATGTGCTCTGCATTTCTTTCAACACTGATGAAGTTTGTATCAGAACTTCAAGGCAAACGCTTTATTTAGCAATTACGTTTAATTGACAAAGCCCTTGCTGCCGAGTTCACTGGCGCGCTTTCCGCCCTCCTCCTCGCATGACGTTACCCATCCGCATAACCACCAAGCCCATGCCACCTTCGCCCGCTTGAACCTCCCGCTCCCTTGCAACTGCACTTTTCTTCTACCATTCAATCTCCATCCCACCGCAACTTTGGTCCCCCGCTGCGTCATCCCGACCCCTCCCCCCCATTCTGTGCCCCCCGCAGTCCGGACGCCCTCCGCCTCAATGTTTTTTCCATCCCTTTATGTAGTTTCGCATACTTGATCGGCTGTGAGTCTGTGTCTTCACAACCTCGGGGTGCAAGACTTCCGTCGGGGAACACTGTTGGTCTCATTGGAATGTAAGGTCCAAAATACAAGGGAAAGCAGAACAATTCAATTATTTAGTCGAGGGCGCTAAGGGCATAGTAGCCAGGTTCTGAGCTGGGGTGGTGCAGTGAGCTAAAAAACGTTGATGGATCAAGAAATCTGTTGACTGGGTACGAGTATTCTGCTTAATTCAGAAACTCTGTCCATCACCACCCACTTTTCTGAATCGTTTTGTCCACCACAAGCGTGGAAGGGTATGCTCAGATGTGAGTCCCTTGCTCACTGCACCATCAGGATTCAAGCAAGGCGGGCCGAAGACGGCTGTAATGCCAGAAACCGGTCCCCGGAAGCTTGTTTTCTTTCCAGTAAAAGAATTGGCTTGGTAGTTTGGTCTGCCCTGTTCCCATGATGCACTGGGCCAGGGACAGACTAATTTGCATGTAGCCAGGTTCTGAGCTGGGATGGTGCAGTGAGCTAAAAAACGGTGATGGATCAAGCCCTGATCTGTTGACTGGGTACGAGTATTCTGCTTAATTCAGAAACTCTGTCCATCACCACCCCCTTTTCTGAATTGTTTAGTTAGTGAGGTACTGAAACACAATGGGAAATGAATTGTGAAATTTTGAAGCATTTTTTAGGTTTTAAAGGGACGGCAAGAATAAAGAATTTGGAAGAAACCAGGTGCTGTCGCATAAAGTGTGGGGAAACAAAAGATGCCTGCATAGAAGGAAGATAGAGATTCGGACATTAACACAAACAAGAGCCCTTGGATTGGAGAATTAAAGCTTGACAAAAAAGGACGCGGCCATGGAGGAGACTGAGAGAGTGACAGATTTGTAAAATGGAGCACTGGAGGGGAGGGGTGTAAAAACACAAACATAATGAAGGAATCTGTATGGAGGGGGAGGGTGGAGGAATGACGAATAGGACAGGCACCACAAAGGAAGCTGTAATTGCTGAGAGGGGTGGGGACAAACTAAGCATGTGAATCGAAAAACAGAATGCAAGCATACCTTTCTATAATATACAATGTCTCTCACCTTGGTATTAAAACCAGATATTGTGTGTTCATTTGTGTAAGGGGTTGGCTCCATTCCCTTCTAGTAAACAATATCTCTCACAAGCAAGAGTGCATGCACTGTCACAGGTGAGACCTAAAATCGCTTTGTCAATATGGATACCTCTACACTCACAATGCTAAACAGCCACAGTTGCAATGACCCTGACTCCAAGTTAATAATACCACTGTAACAAAATTAATAACAAGTCTCTCAATACTGCATGTTTTATCATTCAAATATGAGCTTTAAATATGTTTTAGAACTGATGGGTTGTGAAAATCCACACATTTACATCAATACAAGCTTTTCAATTTTGGTATACATATATTAATTTAACAAAGAAAAAACGTCTAATTTAATTGACTGGCCTGCACATAGGAGAGCTATTTATAGGTAGCTGGAGAGCTACCAGTAGCTCACAAGCTACTCATTGGAGAAGCCTGGTCCTCACTAGGGTTGGGCGTAATTTGCGAAGTAGCGCTACGCGTAGCTACGCAAAGTGCACTTCGCACTACGCGAGCTACGCGTAGCACTTCGCGAACTGCGTAGTAGCATGTTCGCACTGTGCAAGATGTCGTTTTCAATGATTGCACAGTGCGGAAAAGCATCCGGCACTGTGCAATCATAGAAAACGGTATCTTGCACACTGCGAGCTGTACTTTTCTGCCGCTCGAGTACATTTTTACTCGAGCTGCAGCTTTCTCTGGTAGTTTCTCATGGCGAGCGGTCGCGACCACTCGCAATGAGAAACCTGACCTCCCCGCGTTGAGAATCTAGCCTGGAGGTTTATTTTCCATGCTCGCGATCGCGAACAAGGAAAAAGTCTCACGAGAATGTAATTTTGCTTGCTCGCGGTCGCCAACTTGACGCTGAGGACCGTGAGCTAGCAAAAAATGACCGCTGCACTACGCTACGCATGTTTCCACTGTGCTATGTGCAGTTTGCGTAGTGCGAAGTTGCGCAAACTACACAAGCATAGCGTAGTGCTTTGCCCAGGGTTAGTCTTCACTCTATAGCTCCTCCTGTGGCTAGTCTGTGCTTTCTAAATGTTGGCACTTTCTCCCTCAGATTTGTGTGCATTCCTACTATCGGTGCACACTGCTGTTTAAGTAAACATTGTCTTCATATCAGTACTCACTTTCTCTGACATTGTCTGAACTCGCGCCACCTTAGCCTTCTTTCCTGCTCAGCACTCACCTTTACTGACATTCCTCTCTGCCTTCAGTTCAGTATAGCACTCATCTTTGTTTACTGTTGCCTGTATTCTCACCAGCTCAGCATTCACCATCTGCAGCCCCATCACCTCAGCACTCGCCCTCCTGCAAAGTTGTCTGCAATCTCTCTAGTTCAGTCTTCTTTTTGTCATACAGCAATCAATACCATGGCCTGGGAGCGTGTGGAGTGGGGTGCTAGTGAGAAGCACCACTCCCGCTTTTTGTTACAGGGATCCGATATTGCAGCACTGCTGCAAAACCAGCCCCTACCCCTCCAGCCCACTGGGGAAACGCACGGTGCCCGCTACGCCCAGTCCTGCCCTGATCAACACTCACTCAGCTCTTACATTATTGGAAAGCTGTCTGCGGCACTTGCTTTCAAAATCTCAGAGTTTGCCTTCTCTGATATCACTCTGCCATCTGTCTAGTTTAACATTCACATTCTCTCATAGCTGTGTGCACTCCCTCCAATTTCGGGTTCACTTCCTCAGACAGCAAACTGTACTCTCATCAATCAGCACCCATCATTTTGTACTATTTCCAGCTATGCACTCACCTTCTTCAATATCAGTCCGCAATTTTTCCAGAACAGCACTCGACTTCTAAGATCCTACTCACCTCCTCAGACAGCCGTCTGCCCTCCTGCTGCAGTTTTTCACAGTCCCGAGCCTTGGTTTTGACAAGGTCTTGTTTGGATGCAGATAAGAGCAAACCTTTAACATCAAGAGGGCCCAAAACATCGTACCAGACAGGGCTTCCCTCGCGGTCATGGCCACACATCCCTCCGGACATGTACAACTGGACCACCTGCAAGCAGAAAAGGCATGTCAGCTGGGGGATGGAAGAAGAGCCAGCACTGTGGACCTCAACAAAGAGGCCATGACATTCATCCTCCTTGCTTAGCTCGGAGACCTACTATTATATTATTCTCCATGTGGTTCATTTTTCCACCTAGTGATTTGGGAGCTAACGTGTTTTAACCAGCTGGAACTTCAGAAGCAACATCTTTTCCCCAGCAAGGATGAGTTGGTGCGGGACGATGAACACACTTCGGTGGATTAGCTTTCTCTCTTTCGCCATGCCTCCTCCTTCTATTAATGGGGATCATCTTTCGGTATAAAGCAAAATACATGTCCCGCTACATTTGATCTTCTAAATTTGTGTTAGCTGAACAGACACGTTTTCATCCTTGTGAATACTACCTTGATGGCTTACAAAATTGAGATCGATCTTGAGGCATAACTATAACCATTGTTGAAGAAGTGTGATGGGGAAGCAAAAGGTTAGATATGGAATGAAACTGGCTTGCCCTGCGACCCATCTCTCTTTTTGGACGTACTTGCTTTAATTTAAAATACCCTTCAGCCCTGGAACCAGAAGGGGTAAACATCTGTAACAGAAGATATAATGAAAAGAACATCACTCTGCATGAGTTCCTTCTTTTGTAGCTGTTTGCCAAATTACAGTTTGCCTTCTAACTCGATCATCAAAATATTTCTATTAGATAAAATGCTGTATTGTGGAAAATCTTCACAACACCAAATGCTTGTGCTTAACAGTCAATTAATTGTATAATAATTGTTGCATGGTTTATCACCTAGGGACCTCTAGGTGTCAGCTTTGTCTGACAGAGGAGCACACATACAGCAACTCTTTCATCGGTAGGGAGGCATGTTCCTAATGGACAATGGGCAAATGCCTTGTTTTTCTCAGTACACCTTTTTTGGTACACCTGGGGCGTATCTGCCAACCTCACTGGCAGCGGTGGCCGGCACAGGTAAACTCGGTGTGGTGGGAGCGGTGTGAGGCGAGAAGTCGACAGACGATGGAATAGGTATATTTAATTAAATAAATAATACCTATTCCGTTGTCTGTCGGCTTCCCCCCTGCCGCGCTCTGCCCCGTCCCTCCACCCCGCCGCGCATAAATGAGCCGGCCGCCGCTGTCTGCTGGTTCTTAGGCCATGGCCCATGTACAGGACAGTAAGGCGAGAGTGTTAGCTACATTTTAAGAATAAAACCTGGTTATAAGTAAATCATGACATTGATACAGCATGATCTTAAATGTTTACTTGCATTGGATGCTGTATGGAGTGTTTTGGCATCACACTTGCAATATTTTTTTATTTCTGTCTTTGGTTTACCTGGTTGTAGATAATGTAAAAGACTGCGATGGTTGTCTGACACCTGTGAATTTGCATACCTCAAACACCGAAATCTGAAATATTAGCATTTTTTATTTTTGAAGATAGTGCTCAATTATATTTCATTGGGATTTGCTAGGAAAGCTCTGCACTGTGTATTTTACATATTAATACGAGAAGTTTCATTCTGCAAGCTTAATTATAAGTGGCTCATTTAATAGCTATGTCTGTGCAAACACCTATTGGAGCACGTGGCAGTTCTTGGAGTTTATCCAGAACTCCACTCTTCAGGCAGAACGCAGAGTGGGCAAAACTATGTGAACTTCGCCGACGGAGCTGAGTTTACCGTCCACTGCTAATGAAAACAAACAGATCTGAGAAGCAATGAACACTTGATCAACTGTATATATTTTTCTACAATAAAAAATTACAGAAATAGAGAAAACACTCTGCAATTTCCTTCGAGGAATACAATTCAACCTAAGTAGAGTCTATATGCCTCCGGTGCACCCCTTTAAACTGTGTTACACTTTATCACTAGTTTAGTCCGAGTACAGACACTTCTCATTTTACTTTAACTTGAGTTGGAACACGGCGACCCTCCTCCACCCTTTCGAATAAAGAAGAGTGCGGTTATTGAGTGCTAATAGGTGAAACATGAGCCATAAATGATGCAAAAGTAACAAAAGTTGAAGAAAGGTAAAGACCAATAAAATGTTGATGGGCCTTTTGAATTTTATGAAGGTTGATGTCCTGTCTGAGAGTGACAGGAGATGTCCTTTCTGGAGATGAACTGTGCAGGTATACTTACTGTACCCGAACCGCTGTTGGCCAACAATTGTAGTCGGGTCTCCTGGCCCCATGTCTTATCAAATCAAAAATGGTATATTAAGATCTTTGGTTTGTTTGTTTCTTACATGTCTGGTTTTGAGGATCCGACTGGTATCTCAGTTCCAATCCTTGACACTCACAGAATGTTTTTTGCTGAACTTCAAAACATCTTACACAAACTAATTATACAAAAGCAATCTACTATGATCAGGAAGAGCAAATGGTTTAACCACGAATGTAAGCAAGCTAAACTTAAATTGAGGGCTGCTGCTAAAATATATGTTTGGGACAAAATAAATGAGGCTAGAAGGCTATTCTGTACTGGCCAAAGCCAAGGTAGAGTGGAATGATAAGGCTGGCCAAGACCGACTAGTAGCACATAACCAGAAGGATAACAGAACCTAATGGCGTATTATGTCTAATGGTGGTACAGACAATCCTCTGACTTTCCAACACCACATACAGCCTGAAAATTGTATTTTCTTATTTTAAAGTATTATATGCTCCAGCGGATTCTGCCCCCTCCGCCACTATTCCGTTAAGCCCAAAGAGGGCAGTTCCCACATCACGAGTGAAATCCTTTAAGGCTCTGAAACTTGAACCTGTGTAGTTTACCCTAGACGAAATAGCAGATGCAATTTCTCCCTAAAATCAGCCACGGCTCCTAGACCTGACTAAATACCTAGAGACCTGTTCAAGTCTGAATCTTTGATTTGGACATCTTATCTCAAATGTAATTACTCTTGGAGCGAAAATTCTGGCTACCTGGAAAGCTGCTGAAATTATACCAGTGTATAAGAAAGGTGACCCATGTATTCTTTCAAATTATAGGGCTATAAGCCTCCTGAACAATTTACAGAATTGTTTTGCAAGGCAGGTACTTATCATCACTCCAAGCTGGCTTTCGTCCTAAGTCCAGCACGTCTGACTAGGTTTTTTCTGATTGGCTCATATCTATTGGAAGTAGGTTTTACTTTGCAAGCAAAGATTGTATGTGGCCGTTGTGGATCTCAGGGCTGCCTTCAATATACTGCCCAGAGAGAAACTGTGGAATGTGCTGCTGAAGCTAGGGATACCCAGAAATCTGGTCAATCTTATAGTATAGTAAAGTTGCACACTGGAAATTATGCTCAGGTTCATTGGCTCAGCATGGATTTCATTCCAGTTTTGTGCAGCGTCCATCAGGGGTGTTTCCTCACCCCCACTTTATTCACTCAATACATTGATGATGTGGCTCAAACCCTTTTAGATTGTCAGAATGACTCTCCTCTTCTAAATAACAAAAAATACCAATTCTATTATTGGTTGACGACTCACTACTTATTTCGAAATCTTCCATGGGACTCCAAACACTAATTAGCAAATTCCAGGATTTCTGCACGAGCAGAGGCCTACAACTAATTGCATCTAAGACTGAGTTTATGGTATTCGGAGCGGGGAGAGGCAGGGCCTGCATTGTGAGAGCATTGTGTCCTTGAAAGAGTAAATCATCTAGATTACTGAGGAGTTAGATTTACTGATAAATTTAGTTGGGGTCCCCAACTTAACAAGAGAATGCTTCTCATCAAGCATGGAGCTTTGGCTCCTTTGTGGCAGCATACAAAGTCAAACTCCTGTACAGTATCGCCTGCACTAGAAGTGTACCGTGCAAAAGCCCAGAGCGCTGCATCCTTTGTGGCAGAAATCTGGGGATAAACTAAATCCCAGCAACTGTCTACAGCTAAAAATAGTTTTGCAAGGTCTCTGCTATCTTGTCTGGCCAGCACCCATTGGATTCCACTTTTTTATGACTTGGACATCAATTGAGTTAACCATACAGTTGCATTAAAGCCACTGACATACTGACTACGCCTGTGGACTACCCCAGAACTCATGGAATACAGGGATTCGGCTAAGAAAATGACGAACCGTAGGAATGTCTGGCAGATTCTCTGGTTTAATTTTGTATGTAAGTGGTTTTTGATACTTGGGCTTGAAAATCTTTGGAATAAGGTTAGCAACAACTCTAACGTGGAAGCTAGAATGTTTAAAACACATTTTTGGCCTTTTACGCACGAGCAATGATTTATGAGTAAGACAAGTAGGCAACTAACTGACAGATTGTTGGAATTTAAGGATATTCCGATGTTTGAATCCTACCTTGATTTGATAACACCTGCATTTACAAAGGGTTTGTATGTGCCTTTTCGCCTTGGTTGCCTCCCATCAAAGGTTTTTACCTCTAGGTGGAAGAAAGGCACTGGTTTTAATCTCTGCCCTGCTTGTGGGATGACACCCGAGACTGTGGAGTTCCCACAGTTTTTTTGTCCTGAATATATACATCTAAGGCGCAAATGGATACAAACAATTTGTCTAAATCTCAGATCTAAATCTTATCTAGAAGTCTATAGGATTTTGACTACAGAGACGTCGACTCCTCTAGTATTCGCTGTCAGCCACTACCTAGCTGCAGTATTGCGCAAGCGTGGACTTATCTTGTCTGTGGAATGCTGAAACAATCGAGTTGTATTGAATATCATTTTATCCTGAGTCTCTGCTGAATTAATTTAATGAAGTCTTACATTACTATTTTGTGAGGGAGCCATGCATTAGGTTGCTATATTCTGTTGAAAGATGATTTTTATAGCATTTTACTGTATAGGTAATATTTATTTTTTATAGATGGTACTTTTTTAGCTTTGGATTTTTTCTTTTACTATGAGCTTTGATGGTTTTATAATATAACTGAATCAAGCATATTTGATGATGGTGCTACGCCTGCGCCGCAGAGAAAGTGGTGATAATAAAGCTGTTGTTGTCCTGATGAATGGCTTCAAGCTCAGGTTTCTGAACTGATAATGAAAGGTCCTGTTAAAAGTGATACCATTTCTTGAACATGTTTATGACTGATGGAGGAATCTTTCATGAAAACCACCTATCACATAATGGTATTGTACCCATCCTCCCCTTGTAGTGATATAAGCTAGCAAGATCAAGCCTTGCCAATTTCTCTTCCACAGAAAAGGGATTGATGGAAGAATTTGAACCAACAATTCTTAATGAGTAATTCCTCTAGGTAAGGTCCAATCCATCATTTTAGCTACTTTATTCCATTACACAAAATGACCAAATATGAATATCAGTCTTGGCCACACTCCAAAAGAAGAAGTCTAGGTCAAACTGATAGGCCATGTCCACTCTACACAGGAACACTAGAAGCCCTGCATACATTTTGGCTTTATTGTGGCTCGACAGTGTTGTGTATCTATGTAACTAGGCACAGTGGGTTCAAGGCTCACCTATAGAAAAGGGTGAAAAGTTCTCAAATATGTATCATTGATTGAAAGGTACTTATTGCATCCTATATGTTATTGTGTTTTTCCAATAAAAAGAGGGTGGTAACATAAAAGGTGATTAGGAAGAAAGGACATGGCAAAATTACTTAAGAGGCATTTCTGCAATATTTTAGTTTATTTGTGCTGTGTGAAAACTTTATTTCTTCCCCATGGGGAGTCAGGGGAATTGATATCTCTATAGTATTTACTCTTCAGTAAAACACCAGCACGCTGCAACATTAATTATTTTGCTACCCTTGTGCAAAAGTTAAAAAAAGTTTAATTGCCCAAACAGGATCGCAACAAAGAAACTTGCTCCTGTTTTAAAGAAACGCAGTGGTCTCTCACTCAAATATCTGAATTTCACACGGTAGAGGCTCACTGATGAAAGCGAGAGCAATCCGAGAGCGTAGGGCTCTATACTCCCTTTAGAAACTGCTCTTTGGTAGATCCAAATCTATCCTCACTAACCCCGATCTTCAAGGCAATTAACAGAGAGAGAGGCAGAAACAGAAAGTGTCTTTTTCAGTTTCTATAGGTTTCACATACTTGCTTCTCCCTTACCCCCATGCATCAACCAAGAAACTGATGATGGGCAAATGGTGAGATGGTAAACCCTGTGATGTAATTTGATGACATGGAGAAGTGTGGCTCAATGGTTAGAGCAGAAGACCCTGATGCAGAGGTCTGGCCTGGGACCAGGGTTCAATTCCCGCCTCGGCGGGTCTTGGGGTCAATTTCCTCGGACCTGATAATTCTCGCCTCAGTGCCTATTCTAATCATGGGTACAACTCTGGGCAATAGCTTGCTTAATCTCCACAACGGCCCCACCAGTGCTGGGATGCCTGGCTTCACCTTGGGGGTGCCCAGGAGTGGGCATTTCACAGGGAAAAGCCAGGAAGGGTTCCACAGCGGTATGCGTACAGCTATACAAGTACAAATTAATTTCATTTCATTTCATTTCATCAAAGTGCCAGACTCATTGACTTCTGCAACCCCTGAAGGCTTGGTGAAAAGGCATCCATGGGAAGGAGGGAGTGGAGGATAGGCAAAGGGAGAGAAGAATATTGGTTGGAAAAAACAGTCTGACAACAAAGATGGGAAGACATTGTGAAGATGAGATACATAAGAGAAGAACACATTAAAAAGAATTGAGTTTAAGGGGTTATGTGGGGAAAGAGTGCATGCATGCTCACCTCTGGGGGGCTCCAATTTGTCACGATGTTATCAGCATCCATATGCTTCCGGAACTCAACATGCTGGTGAAACAAAAAAAGAACAAGTAAGAATAAATGCAAATCTCTGTGGCTTTGTGCTTATTTGCGTCTCCATTCCCGCATCACAGTGTAATGAGGAGATTAGTGAG
Organism: Lissotriton vulgaris; assembly: GCF_964263255.1. Lineage (NCBI taxonomy): Eukaryota > Metazoa > Chordata > Amphibia > Caudata > Salamandridae > Lissotriton > Lissotriton vulgaris. The sequence goes on from NC_141699.1 coordinate 260,724,474, forward strand.
GGGCATATTCCCACCTTCTGGGGCATCAGTCCTGGAACAAGAGAGTTCTTCTAGTGCACTTCAACCCTGACCTAAATCCCCCAAAACAGAAAAAGTGGCTAGATCTTGAGTCTCCACCCTTTTCATTAATAAAAGCCACTTACATTCAATGAAAATCATGCAGAGCTACTTATATTGTTTGTGTTGTGCACATCAGGCAAGACTGCATTAGCAGCCACCCCATGCAAGATTACCAACCATGATCACTTCAGGGCATGATTGCCAGCAGTACTGTATATAAGCCTCAGCAAAGCTATGTTCTATGTGAGGTCTATTGACCTTGCCAATGTTTTTAAGCCATCTCCACACAACTGCTGTGAAACATGACTGAAAGAAAAAAAAAGTGCTATGCGGTCAACACTGGACACTTTATAGCGCTTTTTGTTTTACTTTCAACACAGCTGTATGGCAAAGAAAATATTGACAGAGTCAAATAGCTCAACTATTTGGCAGAGTCAATGTTTTTTAAGCCAAACGAGGCACCTTTTTATTTTACACTTTCATCCATACTGTGCAGCAGCTGTTTTGCTGTACAGTATGGGCAACAAAAAAAAACACACACTGACAAAGTCAATAGAAAGGAAATCCCTGAAGACTTTACTCTTCAAAGACGCGTTTACATCCCAGTAGTTAGGTCGCCATCTCTAGACATTTCTATACTTTCATCTTGTTTATTGTTGCAGTACCTGGTCAGAAGCGCTTTGAGACGACATGTCGGTGAGTTGGCGCGATACAAAACCCAGTTACAAATTACAAATTACATAGATCTTGCATAGGTGAGACCTATTGGCTTTGCCAGTGCTTGTTGGGAGCACTTATCAAATAATAATCTGTTGATTAAAATGATGCAGATGGTCCTTTCAGGAAAATAGACTGTTTAAAGAGCCTATATTTATAGAAAGTATTAAAAAAATCTGGTATTTACTTAAAATAAAAAAAACAGCTCCACTTTTTACCTTCGCAACAGGAAGAAGGCAAGTCTGTGAACCCTTAAACAGGAACCAAACAGTGGTGGCTCTTCCGCTAAGGCAGACGAGCGTCGCCCCACTGCTCTGTGAGCAGTAGTTAAAGAAAAATAAAATTATAACTAATGTTATTATCATTTTAGTTTTCCTTTCCTGGTGTAGGGACGGCTGGACTGTCAGAGCAGGGCAGGGGAGGAGTGGGATGCCAATTCCAAGGTGCGCCATGATGCTTTGACCTGCCCCCTCGGGCTGGCCAACATGTCATGCGCACTTTGCATGTTCTGCACCCAGACTGCATTACAGCCTGGGTGCAGAACATGCCAGGCTCCCATTCCATGGCTGAGCGCTGATCCACGGTGCTCAGACCAATCACAGCGCTGCATTGGCTAGGGGAGTCAGGAGCCTGAGTGCTTCCTGTGCCAGAGGCGGCGGTGGCGAGTGGACAGAGAGGCGGTGCCGGCCTGAAGGTAAGTGGTGTTTTTTTGTTTTGTTTTTTCCTATTTGCAACACTCTCTAACCCACCTGCCCCATTGCCCCATTACCCCCGTAAATAGCGGCCGCCACTGGAACCAAATGAAAGGAAATATATTTTAAATGTATAGAATGAGTGTTTCACCAGAGCACAAAAACCGAATGTCCCGGTGGATTTTTTTTTTGATGTCTATATTTAATGTGGATGTGACAAAAGAAGCAGATTCACAATGTAAACAATATTTTTCAAATGAGTACTTTTTCCGGTTAGTGTGGTGCCGCAACCCAATGGGAAAATAATTGTGAAATTCTTGCAGCAAGAATGAGCGATTCAGAAGAAACCAGGTACGGAGGCATAAAGTGTGAGGAAGCAGAAGATGCCCATATAGAAGGTAGAGATGGGAACAACGAACACAAACAAGAACCCTTGGGTAAGAGAAATAAAGCTGGGGCCAAAAGGGACGCGGCCATGGAGGAGACTGGGAGAGAGAAAGATTCAGAAAATAGAGTGGGGGGAGGTGTAAACACAAACATAATGATTAAGGAAACGTCATGGGGGGTAGGGTAGTGGAATGATGAATGGGACAAGCACCGCTAAGCCAGAGCCCTGGGGGAGTAAAATACAAAACCAGAAAAAAGCTGCCTTTGTGGAGAGGGGTGAGGGCAAACTAAGGGCCTCATTTACGAGGGCTTAGAGGCACTTTTGCGCTGCCAGATCGTTACTTTTTTGACGTTCCAGTGGCCCAATGTGTCGCAGATTATTTACAAGGCCATATAAAGCTACTTTACATAATAAATATTTGCCCCTTTCATGCAGAACACTGCACAGAGGGGCATTCCATGGGTGTTGCTGTAGGTGTTCCCATGCAACACCCACGGAATCTGACGCATTCCCAGATTTACAAGGAATCGTACACCTGGGAATGCGTCAGATTCCTATGCCTCCCTAGGGAAGGCATAGGTGTGGAGCAACACTTTTATTTCTCCTAGTGTTTTCCTCTTTCTATGCGTGCTGCATTCTGCAGTACGCATAGAAGGAGGAAAATGCCACCAATGATTGTTTTTGTGCGGTAAGGTGTCCCTTCCTACACAAAACCGTCATTCCGGCAACGCAGGTACCCTTGCACCATGGCACCATGGCGCAATGGTATCTGCGTTAGCGCATGGCTTCTGTTTGTGCGCTGGCTCAGGGGAGAAGGACCGGAATGCGCTATATCCTGCAGATACGCAAAAAACACAGTTGATGGACAGAATGCAGAACAATGTCTTACATTCACCCCAGTACAAAGATCTGGGCCTAAATCCATCGTTTTTTTGCGCTCCATACCACCCTAGGTCAGACACTGGCTATATGCAAATCAGCCTTGACCCTGTGCCTCATGGGAACAGTCCAGCCCGAACTACCAAGCCATGTCTTTCTTTGACTGGAATCAAGCATCCAAGGACCGGTTTCTGGCTATCAGCCTTCTTCAGCCTGGATAGCTTGACTCCAGTGATGTGGAGAGCCTGGGACTCATGTCTGAGCATACCCAGCCCACTGGGGTGAAAATTACAAAAAACACAGTTGATGGACAGAATGCAGAACAATGTCATACATTCACCCCAGTACAAAGATCTGGGCCTAAATCCATCGTTTTTTTGCGCTCCATACCACCCTAGGTCAGACACTGGCTATATGCAAATCAGCCTTGACCCTGTGCCTCATGGGAACAGTCCAGCCCGAACTACCAAGCCATGTCTTTCTTTGACTGGAATCAAGCATCCAAGGACCGGTTTCTGGCTATCAGCCTTCTTCAGCCTGGATAGCTTGACTCCAGTGATGTGGAGAGCCTGGGACTCATGTCTGAGCATACCCAGCCCACTGGGGTGAAAATTGCAAAAAACACAGTTGATGGACAGAATGCAGAACAATGTCATACATTCACCCCAGTACAAAGATCCGGGCCTAAATCCATCGTTTTTTTGCACTCCACACCACCCTAGGTCAGACACTGGCTCGGGCTGGACTGTTCCCATGAGGCACAGGGTCAGACTGATTTGCATATAGCCATGTCTGAACTGGGGTGGCAGAGTGGGCGAAAGAACGGTGATGGATTAAACCCAGATCTTTTGACTGGGTGTGAGTGTTTGATTGATTCAGATGCTCCGTCCATCACCACCCCCTTTTGTACTGCTTTTGGCCGCCATAAGTGTGGCGGGGTATGCTCAGACATGAGTCCCTTGCTCACTTTGCCACTGGATTCAAGCAAGCCGGGCTGAAGACGGCTGGAATGCCAGAAACCGGTCCTCGGAAGCTTGTTTCCGGTCCAGGGAAGACATGGCTTGGCAGTTCGGGCTGGACTGTTCCCATGAGACACAGGGTCAGACTGATTTGCATATAGCCATGTCTGAACTGGTGTGGCAGAGTGGGCTAAAGAGCGGTGATGGATTAAACCCAGATCTTTTGACTGGGTGTGAGTGTTTGATTGATTCAGATGCTCCGTCCATCACCACCCCCTTTTGTACAGCTTTTGGCCGCCATAAGTGTGGCAGGGTATGCTCAGACGTGAGTCCCTTGCTCACTTTGCCACTGGATTCAAGCAAGCCGGGCTGAAGACGGCTGGAATGCCAGAAACCGGTCCTCGGAAGCTTGTTTCCGGTCCAGGGAAGACATGGCTTGGCATTTCGGGCTGGACTGTTCCCATGAGGCACAGGGTCAGACTGATTTGCATATAGCCATGTCTGAACTTGGGTGGCAGAGTGGGCTAAAGAACGGTGATGGATTAAACCCAGATCTTTTGACTGTGTGTGAGTGTTTGATTGATTCAGATGCTCCGTCCATCACCACCCCCTTTTGTACTGCTTTTGGCCGCCATAAGTGTGGCAGGGTATGCTCAGACGTGAGTCCCTTGCTCACTTTGCCACTGGATTCAAGCAAGCCGGGCTGAAGACGGTTGGAATGCCAGAAACCGGTCCTCGGAAGCTTGTTTCCGGTCCAGGGAAGACCTGGCTTGGCAGTTCGGGCTGGACTGTTCCCATGAGGCACAGGGTCAGACTGATTTGCATATAGCCATGTCTGAACTGGGGTGGAAGAGTGGGCTAAAGAACGGTGATGGATTAAACCCAGATCTTTTGACTGGGTGTGAGTGTTTGATTGATTCAGATGCTCCGTCCATCACCACCCCCTTTTGTACCGTATCCTGCAGATACAGCGCTTTCCTGCCCTTTTCCTTTCATGCCCGGCAGCGCAGGAAGTCCTGCTACACTGCCATGTATCAAAAGTTTGTAAATGAGTCCCTAAACATGTGAATCCAAAAATGGAAACAAAATGCAGGTATACGTTTTTTTTAATATACAATTTATCTTACTTTGTTATTTAAACCAGACGTTACAACGTGTTCATTTGTGTACTTTTTCGTCAAGGTAACGGAGTTTGTTAAAAAGTAATATGTAGGCTACCTTGGAAAGTAAACAAAAAAGAGATGTGAGTAGGGAGCACAGCAACTTAGAACAGCCCTTTTTCCAGAAGACATCAATCCTGTAACATGAGCTGTTTCCTTTTGATGTGGCTGTGAGAAAAGACTGGTGAAGTATATTCTTTATCACAACCCCAACAGCAAGACACTAATCAAAATGAAGCAATCAGTATTTGGTCCATGGTCCAGACAAAAGAAGAAAAAGTGAAGCTGGGACACACTGCCCAATGAGAAGGCAGCAAGTAAGAGTGACAGTGAAGCCAACGAATGGTAAGCAATGGGTTGGCTCCAAGCCCCTTCTAGTAAACAATATATCTCGCAAGTAAGAGTGCATACATTGTCACAGGAGAGACCTAAAAAGGCTTTGTTAAAATAGAATGCTTCTACAAGGGCAATATTTAACAGCCACAATTGGAATGCCCCAATCAACAAGTTAATAATGCTACTGTAACAAAATCAGTAACAAGTCTCTCAATGCAGCATGCTTTATCATTCAAACACGAGCTTTAAATATGTTTTAGAAATTATGGGTTGTGAAAATACACACATTTTCATCTCTGATATTCACTTTTCAATTTTGGTACACGTATAATAATTTAACCATGCAAAAGCTTTTAATTTAGTTGACTGGGCTGCACATAGGAGAGCTATTCATAGGTAGCTGAAGAGCTACCATTAGCTACTCTTTGGAGGAGAAGCCTGGGCTAGATGAAGCAATGGAGGACTATCTTACAACAAAGTGGAGTCGTCTTTCGCCACTCATTCAATCAATCAATCAGGGATTTGTAAAGGATGGCTACTCACCTTTGAGGGTCTCAGGGCGCTGGCCTCACTGTGTTTGGAACATGAGAATTGTGTGAAAGGCATCTCAATCGTTTAAACCAATACAGATCTAGACAGTAATCTCACTTAAAAATTCACCATGTAGTACCCTTCCTCTCAAAGTTTAAGGGATACATCGTAGTTCCCTTGATTTCCAAACTGTTATCTTCGATTCACCCATCTTACAGTGCACCTCAGCTCTGACTTGCATCTCTACCTGCATTTTGAGTACTTGTACCATAGACGCAGATCTGCTAGTGTGCATAAGGCAACAATATCTGCATCCCCTTTAGTTCCAGTACCATGAGCTCTTTCACACTTCGCTTACAAAATCACAATCCTGGTGTTTTCCAACATAGTAAAATAATGGCCCACACACCACCCATCCTAGCCTTCTGATACATATCAATGTATGTTTCTGATAGAGAATTCCAGCAGCAGATTCCTCACGTTTTGAATAGTCCCCAGACATCATACTGAATCCAGAAACTTTTCAGCAGTACCTCTGTGTCCCGGAATATGGAACAGTGCGACTCGGCACTGACGCTGTTCTGCTCCAGAAATGAAGTGTGGGGTTTATATAGACACCACTACCACGCACAGACATCAATCCCTTTCTTTCAGCGTCTACAGCCACAGATCCAAAGCTCTCTCCGTGTCTCTCAGAGTTGTTACCTTAAAAACGTTTTTCAGTGTGCAAGGAATGTCATCCCTAAAAACAACAAGTTTTAAGCCCTGTAGGGACGTCGTAAATAAATGTCTGTAATGGATCTCCATCAGGTGTGTCTGTGGTTCCTGGGGTTGAGCCATGACTCTAAGGCCTTCACCAACTTCGTGTCAATGAATCTGAAGTCTATCAATGATGTGAAGCCAAACTTTACATCGCCAAGCATCAGAAGACTCCTTGCCCAGAGAATTCCAAGTCATGCTCTGCGTCCAAGGTTCAATCTCGGTCCCATTCCCAAAGGCAATGTAGCCACTCCACAAGCCAGTCTTTGTCGTGCTCCAAATCCTCAGGAAGAAACACAAGAAATCAAAGCCCTTCTTGATCACACTCTCAAAGTTGGCTGACTTTAGAGCCAATCCCGCTCCTGGTTCCTGCAGAACCTGAGTTTTCGGGACCTTTATCCACTCTGGAGCCCATCGAACCCTTGCCCATATCAAATCTCCCATAGAGCTGCCACCTCCATCGCCCCTGTGTTTCGTCGCACCATTTACTACTCCATTTAAACCACCACCTTCCACATGACTGGAAGCACGCCAAGATCAACCACCTGCTGAAGAAGCCACCTGTCGACCCGACAGACCTCAAGAACTGCAGACCCATCTCTCTCCTCCCCATCCCAGCCAAGGTCATCGAGAAGGCCATCAACGTCCAACTCTCCGAGTTCACCGAAGAGAACCACGTACTGGACATCTCTTAGTCCGGCTTCCGAATCAACCACAGCACCGAGACCGCACTCCTTACTGCCACCAACGGCTTGCACTCCATCCTCGACAAAAGTGAAACTGCAGCCCTCATCCTACTAGACCTCTCAGCTGCCTTCAATACCGTCTCCCACCCCACACTAATCACGAGACTCCACGACGCTGGTATTCACAACAAGGCCCTGGAGGGGATCCACTCCTTCCTTACAAGCCGAACACAGTGAGTCAGACTTCCTCATTTCCTCTCAGAACCTACAGCGATCAGCTGCAAAGTGCCCCAGGGCTCCTCCCTGAGGCCCACCCTCTTCAACGTCTACAGGGCCACCCTCGGGGCCATCATCAGAAACCACAGACTCAGCATTGTCTCTAACACTGACAACACCCAGCTGATCCTGTCCCTCACCAACAAACTCACAGCCGCCAGAATTAAATTTCACAGCGGGATGAAGGCTGTTACCACCTGCATAAAAGATAGCTGCCTCTAGTTCAACTTGGACAAGATCAAAGTACTTATCCTGGGATGACTCCTGGTGTACCACCGCACTGGGTACCTCTCCGACCCCCATGGACCACGCACGTTACCTCGGCATCATACTGGACACCTCGCCCACAATGTACCACCATATCAATCCCATATTCACAAAGTCCGCCTGCTTTGAAAAACAGTCAGATGGATCCAACGCATTCCAAAAAGACGGTCACTCACGCAATCATAATCAGCATACTCTTTTTTTTTTGTAACTCTTTTTTTTTTTGCAAGTAGGCATGACACATAGGTAAAATTTTGATCTGCAATTTAGCAACAATTGTTACATTGTAAGCGAATCATTAAATGTTACTCCTTGCAAAGTGAAAGTGAGTTACATTTGTACAAGGTTAATACACTGATAAAATACTCCCTGGACTTCGGAGGTTCACAAATCTCCCCTTTGTGGACATTCCACCACCCCCATATTTGCGTCCATTTGTTTGGACACCCCCTGGATTTGTAAATTAACTTCTCCGTGTCCATACACCAGTCCATATCTTTGTCCCAGTTTGCTGAAGTCGGTGGGCTCCTGGCCCTCCACAACTGCACCCATCTGCCAAGTGATCATTCAATCAGTGGTCTTGTCTTGTCTTGATTACTGTAATGGACTTTTATTGGGTGCAAACAAAACGGTCATGAAGAGACTACAACGGGCTCAGAATGCTGCTGCCCGCACCCTCTTTGCCTTCCCTAAACACTGCCACACCTCCCATCTCCTGCACCGCCTACACTGGCTTCCAATCGAACGGAGAATTCACTTTAAAACTCTTTGCACCATCCATAGGATTCTGTACAATCAGGGCCCCCAGATTCTGCAGGGGCTCTGCTCACTGTATGTGCCGACACGAACACTGCGCTCTGCAGACTTGCACCTGGCCTGTACTCCCAGGGTGCGCAGGAGCAGAGCAGGGGGGCGCTCATTCAGGTCCCTGGCCCCTGCCCTTTGGAACTCTATCCCAATCTCAGCTCACCACACTAAAAATCACTGGGCTTTCAGGAAACAGATTAAAACCTGGCTATTTTCCTCCATCTTGCCGGTGATGCCTGGGTTGGGCGCCAATGCCCCGTGGCGTCCACATCTTAGGCCTTCCCGGGCTTTCCTCCTTCTAGTCTCTCACCTCCCATCTTTGCTTCCTGCTCCCCTAGCGCTGGGACGCCCCATTGCTGGGGTAGACATGCGCTATATAAGCCCTACTAACATAACATAACATAACCGAGCAATGTTTCTTTTTGCAACCATCAGCCCCAAGGTAACCTACGTTCATTCCTGGAATTCAAGCCAGTATGGTCCCATACGTTCAACATGGCCAATTTAATATTACAATGAATCTGTCGCCCCAACGCTTCCCCATCAGGTGCAAAACCTCCTCCCAGTAGCTCTGGATCACTGCGCACTCCCAGAGAGTATGGATAAATGTACCCTCCTGCCCACATTGTTGCACACAGCCACTATCCGGAGTGTAACCCATACTAACCATCAGAGCCCTGACAAGTAGGATATATGGAGAAGCTTTAGCTGCACCTGACGGAGCCTGGAAAAGAGAGATGGCCACCTCCCGAGGGGAGGCCACCACCACCTGCCATTCCTCATCATCCAAACCCACCAAATCATGGTCCCATTTGGCCTCAAGCGGGTCAGGGGATCTGTCATGTTGTTGCTTTTTATGAATGAGTGATATGGCTTTCTCTGGTAGGTCACTGTCCAAATTTCTGTCTTCGAGTGGGGAGGATTCAGGGAGTTCACTACCCCTGGGAAGCACAGCGAGCAAGGCATGCCTAATTTGGAGATACCTGAAATATTCAGACTTAGCTAAATCGTCTTCTTTCAGAAACCGGGAGAAAAGGACCACCTCCCCCGACTTCCACAAATCACCCACCTTGGAGATACCTATGAGGTCCCATCTATTGATTCCCTTCAAGCAGATGAGCTTACCTCATCACCAGCAGACTCGACTGTGGCAAAGCACTCTACGCCAGCGTTACCCAGAAACAGCTCAGGAAACTACAGAACGTTCAAAATGCTGCAACCAGACTGGTCTTCAACATCCCCCGCCGCAGCCGCATCATCGAACACCTTCGACAACTCCACCGGCTCCTCCCAGTCAGCAAGAGAATCACCTTCAAGCTCTTCACACATGCCTTACAAATCTCTCCACAACTTAGGTCCTGCAAATCAGAACCACCGCCTCTCATTCCATGTACCCCCCAGACAACTTTCCTCCGCCCAACTTGCCCTGACCACCGACCCACGGATTCACAAGACCAGAACCCGGAGGAAGATCCTTCTCCTACCTCGCCACCAAGACCTGGAACACCCTGCCCCTGAAACTCAAGCAATCCCCGTTGCTGACCCAATTCAGGAAGGATCTCAAGACCTGGCTCTTCGACTGAACCTCCACGCCCAGACGGATCAGCAGCCCCCCTACCACTCAACGCCTTGAGACCCTCACGGGTGAGTAGCCACACTATACAAACTCCTGAACAATTGATTGATTCAGCCACACCACATCAGATAAAAGAGTTCTGTGCAGCTGTGCTCCAGCTCTTTGTTTCCCTGCAGACTCCCTCTTGAGTGTCTTTGGGCTTTAAGGAGCAAACCTTTCACCTGGGATACCGCCGGCAGCTTTGCCCGCTGTTCCAGCTGAACCCTCTGAGTCTGTCTTGCCTCGCAGCCCCAGGCACGTTGATGGTAACTTCATCAATGTCAGAGAAGGTGGCCGGCTGTTCTCTCCGATGCCAGTTTACCCTCGACCGAAGTCACGCCCAAGTCCATCCGAGACACCACTTCTGCTACTTGATTTGTAACAAGGATGTCAACACACTCTGCATTCCATTTTTGGGACAGATGTGGAAAATCACTGTGACCCGAAAATTGAGTTCACTCAGCCCTACCAGTATGACAAATGGTACAAGGACTTATAGGAGGCTAGTGGCCATTATATATCCCCAGAGACAGGTCTTTTTTCTACCTAAGACATGGTTATTATTCCTGCTGGTCCTTTCTAGTGCTCAAGAAGGATGGCGATCTTCAGCCTGCATCATCTCAATGCCTTCATCCAGAGAGAGAAATTCAAAATGTTCACCCTGGCCCAGGTCTTGTCTGCCCTCTATCCTGGAGACTGGAGGGTGGTGTTGGACCTGCAAGACACTACCTAGCGGTGGAGCAGGAGCATTTTCAGTTTGCTGTGCTCCACTTTGGCCTCAGCAGCCCCCACAAAAGTGATGGCAGTGGTATCAGCACTGTAAAACAGACTACATTATCTGTGGGTCTAACCAGTCACTTGGCGCCTTAGGGCGTCCTATACACAAGTAAAAATATTTTGAACCTCTCGATGGGAAGTCCTATTTAAAGGACGGAATCCTGTCACTCACCAAAGGTGACATGTTTCATCATCTGGGATCTCCTCCCAGCTGTAAATCTTAGTACAGCCGAGGGCTACAACCCCCTCACTGTGAAGGAAGAGCTCAGGGATGTTTTCAGAGTACAACAGGATGTACTAAAATCTAACAAATGAAGAGCTACAGTTCCTTACTAGGTAATGGGTGCAGTGCTCAGTGAAAAACCGTGATGGTGTACTGAAACTAACTACCCGAAGAAAAAAGAGTTTAATATGTATCTCGTGGTGTCAGGGTTAAAAACAGTACTAGCGCAGTTTTAAAAATAACTGCCACTTTCAAGTTAGAGGGTCGGTCTACATGTTTCTGCTATCATGACCTACAGAGTGTCTAGGATTCCTCAGGACCTAAAAGGAAGTGTGAAAAAGATGAAAAAAATTGAAATATCTACAGCGCAGGTAACAACCGCTCATTAGAACAGATATAACCATACACACCAAACCTCTGTATTCTAGGCTTGTGTAGTTGTCAAACCGGTATTGTGTGCGTAAGACACCTCACCTCACCTGGCAACTGCTCAGGACGTGAGGCATCTCTCTATCGGTTGGTACCCCAGGCTACACTGAACCGTCATCGGAGGTGGTAGCAGCACACCTTCAGTGTTCAGGAGTGTCAGTCTTCCCCCACCCTGAAGACTGGATGTTGAAGGTGGGCTCACTCCAGGCAGTCGTCAATCGCTTCTAGACTACGGAAATCCTCTGATCATCTTTGGGCTTCACTATCAACATGCCAAAGTCACACTGGACTCTTTCCCAGATAATCCCCTTCACCAGAGCTATTCTAGACACAGTTCGGTTTCATGCCCAGAGTCGAGGACATTAAGGCTATGATCCCATTCTTTCAGCCTTGGTCCTTGTTTTCAGTGAGGTTCAACTCTGGGGATGCTGGGACTGATGGCCTACTGCATCCTCCTGATGGCCTCCTGCATCCTGCTAGCTGAGCATGCCATGTGGCATATGCAGGCTCTGCAGTGGGATTTGAAGTTCCAGTGGGCCCAAAATCAAGTAGACCTCTCTGACCATGTTTGTATCGCAGTGCAGACGCTGAAATGTCTGCAATGGTCATTGCTAGACCGCACTTGGGTCAGCGGCAGATCCCTCTCCCTTTCCTATCCAGAACTGACAGTGGTGACTGATGCATCGCTTCTGGGTTGGGACCGCCATGTGGGAGAGTTGAAGATTAGAGGTCTCTCGTCTCTTGTCTCCTGCACAGTCCAGCTCCAGATCAAGCTTCTGGAGCTGGGGGCAGTCCATTTGGCATTGACACCCTTCCATCTGTCTATCGAGGGGAGGTTGGTGCAGGTGATCACGGACAACACCAACACCGTGTGGTACTGCTACAAGTAGGCTGGGGTAGTGTTGCTCAACCTATGCCAGGAGACCTTGTACCTCTGGAAATGGCTAAACCACCAAGAAATATTCCTGGTGGTGTACTTCCTGGCATAATCATTGAATACCAGGATGAACAAGCTCAGCTGCTGGTGCCTAGTTTATCACACAGCAGTTACACCCAGAGTTGGTGCTAGCCCACTTCCACGAATTGGGAGAACCATGGCGCGATCTGTTTGCCAAAAGTAAGAAGGCACAATGTGAGCACTTCTGTGCATTGGAATTTTCAAGGTATTTCGGGCTCAGAGATATGTTCCACCTCGAGTGGACCTAAGGACTCCTCTATCTCTTTCTACTGATACCACTCCTACCCCAAGTTCTCAAGAAGATTAGGATCGACCAGACCCAAGTCATCGTAGTGGCTACGGATTGGGCACAGAGAGTATGGTATCCAGAACTTCTATGCTTGAACATATGTCCTTCAATCATGCTGCCCCGCTGGGAGGACCTGCTGATGCAGCAACAGGGCAGGTTTCTGTACCTGGTCCTCCTTTATCTCTCTCATGCTTGGAGATTGTGCGGTGACAGCTGAATGCCTTTTACCTTCTTCCTGGGGTGGTTAATGTCACCTAGGCATCCAGGCATCCCTCAACTAAATCTATATAAGCCTGTTGTTGGGGCAAATTAGTGGTTTGGTGTGGCACATGCCGGATTGACCCCTGCAAGGCCAAGTTAACTGCTGTTCTCTTGTTTGTTCTGTCTCTTGCCTTGCAAGGCTGAGCTTTGGATTATCTTTTGGCTTCTTACGGTTGCCAGATCAGCCCTTGTTGTGTAAGTCACCAGTTGAGATGTTTTTTTTTTAAAGCACTGCAACACGTTACCCCTACTCCTGTTGTAATGCCCCAATGGGACGTTAATCTTGGTCTGATTTATCTGATGCGCGCCACTTGACAGCTGTCATTTACAGCTCCTTACTAGTAAAAGTTTCTCATTGCCATAATATTGACTTGGCATGTGAATGAGATTCTAGTTCTCTGTGTCAACCTGCTGTTTTTCCCAGATAATCTGGATCTGCAGACTCGGGTATAGTTCTTGCTGAAACCATGTTGTCCAAACCATCAACTTGCCAGTGTTCTATGCTCCGTCTCATCCCTGGAAGAAGAAGGAGAGACTCCATCGCTTTAACCCTGGAAGAGGGCTGTGCTTTTACATTGAGTGTTCCAAACACCACTGGATGGACAATCAGCTCTTTATAGGGTTCTCTGATGCGAAAAAAGGCAAGGCGGTGCAGAAGAGAACCATCTGCGGTTGTATCATACTATGCATTAAGATCTGCTACACACTGGTTAAAAAGCAGCCTCCGGAAGGACTGCATGCTGCTTCTACCATGATCAAAGCTGCTACCTCTGCGCTAGCATGCAGAGTCCCTGTCCTAGACATTTGCCAGGTGGCTGTGTTGGGATCAGTCTACACATTCTCTAAGCATTATTGCCTGGAGAGTTGGGTTCACCGGGAGGGGCATTTATCTCGCTCAGTTCTGCAGGTGTTTCTGGTTTGAGTCCATTCACAGACCTGCATCCAGTTGGTACTGCTTTGGTATCTATTCAAAAGACGAGGATCCTGCTGCTAGAAGTCTCTATCAGAAGAACAAGTTACTTAACTTCAGTAGCACACTTTCTGGTACCCTGCCATCTTCCCTCTGTGATTGGACTCTACCCATTAATAAGATCCCAAGACTAGTAATCTGCACACCGTCTATCTATTTGCTTTGGGGGTCTGCGTCTGGTGGCGTAAATAATCTTGAAAGCAGCTGACATAAGCGCGCAGGAATGGTGGCTATATAGGCCCGGCATGCTAGTTCCAGAGCGGAATGACATTAGTGTAGAACTACACAGCACCGCCTTCCATTGCGCAGAGGTACTGCTGAAAATACCCAAATACCCATGTCCACTCTAAACCCTAAAAATACCCTTGCCGCCCAAATACCCCTACCCACCTTAGCCCTAAAAATACCCATGCCATCCTCAACCGTAAAAATACCTTTGCCATCCAAATTCCCTTACACACCCTAAAACTACCCTTGCCTCCCAAATACCCTTACCCACCCTAAACCCTACAAACATGCTTACCACCCAAATACCCTTATCATCCTAAACCCTCAGAACACCATTACCACCCAAATACCCTTCCCCACCTTAAACTCTAAAAAAAACATTGACACCCAAATTCTCCTACCCACCCTAAACCTTAAAGATACCCTTGGCACCAAAATACCCTTACCCGCCCTAAACCTTATAAATACCCTTGCCACCTAAATACCCCTCCCCAATCTAAACCCTAAAACACCCTTGCCACCAAATTACCCTCACTCATCCTAAACCCTACAAACACCCTTGCCTCCTTAAACCCTAAATGTGCCCTTGCCACTCAAATATCCTCACCCACCCTAAACCCTAAAAAATACACTAATCACCCAATACCCCTACCCACACTAAATTATCCTTGCCAGACAAATACCATTATCCACCCTAAACAGTATAAATACCCTTGCCACTCAAATACCCTTGGTCACCCTAAACTCTAAAAACAGCCTTGCCCACCCTAAAATTACCCTTGCCACCCAAATACCCTTACCCACCCTAAACCCTAAAAATACCCTTGCCACTCAAATACCCTTACCCACCCTAAACCCAATACCCTTGCATCCAAATGTCCCTACACACCCTAACCCTAAATACCCTTGCCACCCTAAGCCCTAAAAATACCTTTGCCACTCAAATCCCCTAAAACACACTAAACCCTAAAACAGCCCTTGCTACCCAAATACTCTTACCCCCTAAACACACCCTTACCACCCAAATAACCTTACCCAACCTAAACGCTACAAATACCATTACAACCGAAATACCCTTGTCCACCCAATATCCTAAAAACACCCTTGCCACTCAAATACCCTTACCCACCCTAAACTCTACAAATACCATTACCACAGAAATACCCTTGTCCACCCAATATCCTAACAACACCCTTGCCACTCAAATACCCCTATGCACCGTAGATCCTAAAACTTGCCACCCAAATACCTTTACCCAACCTAAGCCCTAAAAATATCCTTGCCACCCAAATACCTTCCCCCACCTTCAACTCTAAAACATATCCTTGTTGTGTAGATACCCCTACCCACCCTAAACCCTAAAAATACTCTTAACACCCAGAAACCCCTATCCACCCTAAACCTTAAAAATACACTTGCCACCCAAAACCCTAAAAATACCTGTGCCACCCAAATACCCTCACCCACTCTATACCCTAAAAATACTCTTGCCACCTAAATACCCCAACCCACCCTAAACCCTAAAAAATAAAATACCCTTGCCGCCAAAAAAACCCAAACCACCCTAAACCCTAAAAATACCCTTGCTATTCAAAAACCCCTACCCACCGTAAACCTTAAAAATACTCTTGCCAACCCAAAACCTTTACCCACCCTAAACCCTAGAAATATCATTGCCACCCAAATACCCTCACCCACCCCTAAACCCTAAAACCACCCTTACCCATATATATACACATGCACTCGTACCTGTGAAATACTTACATTTTTGTTGTAAAGGCATGCATAGAAAATGTATATGCGTGGTAGAAATGTGCATAGTAAAAGCATTTGCGCAGCAATGGATGCTTGGTAAAGGTATTGTGTGGTAATGGCCGAGTGTATAGGCTGTTTCCCCCATAGCTGTCATGTGTTGGAGACAAAGATATGGATAGGGTGAGGGACAGAAGGATGAAAGGCTTATCTGTGGCACTGATTTTTTTTTCTTTCCAAGGACCAAAATTCCACCTTATAAGACCTCAAATAAGGATTTACAAAGGACAGCTAAAGTACAGTTCCATCGCACTGCCCTTATCAATGCCACAATTACTGCGATGCTTAGGTGCTATATCCCTCAAATTTAAACCATCTACAGCCCTCTCATGTTTTTAATAAGCAACTGCTGCATGATTCAAATATTTAAACAGGATGTTTTTTTGTTAGTTTGGATCTACAATATTGCTGTCAGTCAAGCACAGTTAAGGAAAGCATGTAAAGCGGGTCAAATTAGTCTTTCAGCAGCCCTATAATAAAGGAGTGGTTTGAAAAAAATCCCACGGGTTGGTCCCGGGGGGGGCAAAGAGGGGTGGGGGGGAGGGAGAACATCCTTCACCACGCAGTCAATAACATGATGTGCCTTTACACCCGTAAACAGTCTAAATATCGATTTTTTTTATTTCCACAGGCAAAAATATCGAGTTTATAATTTCGGAGGGACAGAATATCGAAATCAAGAATATCGACGATCAGAATATCGACCTGAAGGTAAGAAATATCGTTTTTGGTAATATCAAAGTTAGTAATATTGATAGCAAAAATATTGATGTTACTAATATCGATATTAATATTAGTGTTATGTATTTTATTTTATACGTTTGTTTTTATAATTTTTGCTAATTATTGTACTAGTTTTAAAATATATGTATTACATTTTTAGAAGCTATTAATAATTTATTTAAGTAAAATATGCGTTGTAGTACCGTAGCGGGTTGTGGGTTTATAGGAGAATAGGGTGGGAAGTAATTTAATTACAGTAAATTAACTAAATATTTTTTAGGAATTATTAAATATTTTTAAATACATTTTGCATTTTAGTTCTGCAGTGGGTTGTGGATTTATAGGGGAATAGGGTGGGAAGTACTTTAATTGTAATTAAGTATATATGTAATTCTTATTTATTGGTATTGATAAATATTTTTAAGTTAATCAATTATTAATTGGTCATTTTTTATTAATAGGTAATTAATTTGTGTTAGTTGATTGATTGGTAATTATATTAAGTGTATTAATTTTTTTTGAAGTGTGTTTTGAGGTTATAGGGTAATAGGGTGGGAAGTAATTTAATTGTAATTAAGTAAATATTTTTTTTAGTGTTGAGTATTGATAATTAAATTATTGTTATTCAATTATTAATTGGTTATACATTTTTAATTGTTTTATTTTTTAAATAATTGTTTATTAGTTATTATTGGTAATTAGATTAGATTGTTTATAATTTATTGGCTTTCATCAATTGCTAAATGTTTTTTAATAATTATTGTTTTATGGTATTGATTTTTAAATTTTTTAATGTTATTATTATTTGTTAAGAAATGTTTAATAATTATTATTTAATTGTATTTATTTTAATTGTTAATTATTAATTGCCAATTATTTTTTAATGATTATTTCTTGGTATTGTTAATTAATTTGTTGTAATTTAATAATTAAATTGTTATTTTTACAAACAAAATATTTATTTAATTATTAGTAAGTTGTTTTGACCCCTATGCTGTCCAACACTTCCCCTACTGTCGCACCCTCTAGAGTTGGAATAATAACTTTAACCCCTACACTATCCAACACTTTCCCTACTGTTGCACCCTCCGGAGTTGGAATAGTAATGATTACCCCTACGCTATCCAACACTTTCCCTACTGTTGCACCCTCTGGAGTTGGAATAGTAATTTTAACCCATACGCTATCCAACACTTTCCCTACTGTTGCACCCTCTGAAGTTGGAACAGTAATTTTTACCCCTATGCTATCCAAAACTTTCCCTACTGTTGCACCCTCTGGAGTTGGAATAGTAATTTTAACCCCTATGCTATCCAAAACTTTCCCTACTATTGCACCCTCTGGAGTTGGAATAGTAATTTTTACTCCTACTCCATCCAACACTTTCCCTACTGTTGCACCCTCTGGAGTTGGAATAGTAATTTTAACCCATACTCTATCCAACACTTTCCCTGCTGTTCCACTCTCTGGAGTTGGATCAGTAATTTTTACCCCTACGCTATCCAATGTTTATTGTTTTACTTAATGTAGTGTCTAATTTAGTTAAAAAAAAATGTTTTAATGTGTTATATATAGTTTTGATATTTTTATTTATATTATTATTGTATGTGTATTCATGTATTTATGATTTATAAAATGTTTTTGAACAATTTATAAGTTATTAGGGCAATTAATTGTAAATATTATTAGGTAAGTATATATATTATATTTTATATATATATGTTTATTTTTTTTACATTATGGGGTCGATTCAGATTTGGGAAACAAATCCATACGACGATTCGTATTCGTAGCCGTTTCCGTACGAATCGTAGTAATTCGTCCGAATCGCGTAGTACGATTTGTTGGCTCGAAATACGTACGAATCCTCACGAACCGAAAGAAAGTCAAGGGTGAGTCCGCACGACATAGACCCGCACAGTAAACCGTACGAATCATCAACATGCCGTACGTCCCGCCAAGTACGATCCGGACCGGGGAATGAGGACGAGATTCGTACGGATACGTCGGGTATGAGCAATTCGTACGGAGTTTTACACTATCGCATAAGCACCGTACCCCTAAATTCAAGGGGAGTACGCAAGGGGTGTACGCACCATACACGTACGACCTTGGGGGGTACGGACCGTACCCCTACCCACCGTACACCTAAATTCATGTGGGGTACTCACAGGGACATACGCACCGTACCCCTGTAATCCAGGGGTTTACGCACCGTACCCGATGCACCGTACCCCTGCAATGATGGGGTGTAGCACTGTACACGGGGTCCGTTCTGTATGCATTTCGAGTCGAAATCTGGTTTTCGGGACGTAGCAAAAGCGTTGTACGGAGTGCTGTCGACACGAATCATACTTGCTGGGTCGGAAAAAGCAGCTTCGAACCGAACGGAAGTCGCGTACTTCGTGTTCCGAATACGATTCGTACGGATCATTGAGTCGTACAGTCTTTGGTACGAATCGTACGGAGAACTGCATTGGGTACACATCGTACTACATCGTACGTACGTGTACGGTTCTCCGTATGATTCGTACGGGAAAAGCTCCGTACAACGATTCGGATGGGATTTTACCGAATCGGAATCGGCCCCTTTATGTATTCCTTATAATTTTAAATATATTTTTAACTATGTTTATTTTAATTATATGTATTATTTATTTAATGTTATATTATTTTTAAACATTAAAAAAAACAATATTTTTTACAAGGCTATTTTCCCCCCGATATTTTTGTACTTACCTTAATGTAGATAGGACTTCGAAATTCTTGATGTCGATATTCCACCTCTGATATTTTTGACGTTGATATTTTCGACGTTGATATTCTGTCAGTGATTCTTTTACACCGCAGTCAGTTCTACGACTGTAACATTATCACGCATTCCTATATCATGCAAGTCGTTGCATCAACTTGCTTTAGGAGACGCATTGTTATACTGGTGTTGAATTTTAAGCCCAACACCTTACCTACTGATACCCTGACTGGAGTTGGAATAGTAGTTTATACTATTCTAAAGTCCAGTGTCCACCAAGGCAAGTCATAGTAACAACTTGCATGTTAAAGGAATGCGTGCTAACGTCACTGTTGGGGTATTGACTGCGATGTAAAGGCATGCGTAGTGAATGCATACAGGGTTCCATCATACAACAGTCATAGGATGGTTGGGATCAGTGAATGTTTCATATCCATCCAATTATGCGCTATTAATCGAAATCTGAGAGTATGTGTTACCAACGCTGTGTGCTTGTCAACATTATTTTGGGTTTAGGTTCTATTAGGGACCTATTCCGATGTCGGACGGACTTAGTTCCATCCGACATCGGTCAGGTGCCGTAACCTACTGACCTGCTGTCATCGGTTACAGCCCTACTAATGCAATGCGACCGAACAGGGCTCGGTCGCACTCGTATACTTCACAATGCAGGCATGCATTCAGAGCGGAATGCATGCCAGCATTGAGAAAAGCAGGGGTGAAGTTCATTCCTGCACCCTATGGCTGGCACCCCATGGTGCCTTCCACCGTGTGCAGGGATCGACAGAGGGGCACCATAGATTCCCCCAGGGCACCATTTGGCGGCCTCGCACCCATGTGGGCCCGGCTGGGGGCCCATGGAGACAGTTTCCGACTGCCTTTGCTTGCCGGAAACATCGGCACAAAAAGGCAGTGAGAAAACCGCCATCATACTCCCTCGGTCGTAAAGAGGTGACCGGGGAGTACTGAAGGATTTCCAGAAGACAGACGGGCTCCCGAGCCCATTGTAAGCCATCTGGAAATTCGAGTTGGATTCCATTCCGACCGAGGCCATCAGAATGGCTCAGTCGGAATGGAATCCAGCTGGCACATACCGATGCGGTCGGCCCTTCCGACCAAAATTGGAAAACGGCCCCTTAGAGTTATATTGTGGGGTTCAAAATAATTTACGCCCCAAAAATGTAGGCCACACGTGCACTGCCAGGGAGTCCCACGCAATCGATCCCAACGGAATACATGTTGTTAGCGTGGATCCAGTTCTTATGTTATCAGAGGGGCTGATTCCGATCTCGATCGGAAGGGCTAGGAATCGGGTTCGGTATTAGCGGGTTGGATTCGTAGGCTGAATTTCCGTCCGGTTCGTACACGGGTCCGGACGACGAAGTACGATGCGAACAAGCGCGAAATCTCCGGCCGAATCGTTTCCAGGTCCGAACCGCTCTGTACGTCTCGGCCGTAGGCTAACCGTGGCACGCAATTGAGGCGAATTCCGACCGAACCAGTACAATGCGCGATTCGGACAGCCGGATCGAGTAGGAGCTTCCGGCTCACAATAGCTCCCGGAGCGGGACTTTGGGGGTCCGCATCGGACGCCCTGTTAACCGCAGCCTTACGCCTCGGACACAGGGGGAGACCCATGGGTCTCCCCAACACAGGCATGTACGGTGAGGATGGCATCAATGCGTACACACTCTAGGGGGCGCACTTGTCTGGAACAAACCCATTCAGTCAATGGGAGCCCATGTACGCCTTGTATGACCGGCTCCCATTTACTTCAATGGGAGTCCAGCCGAAACGAGTCCGACAGCATACGGACGCATTGTACTCGCACGGTTGGACTGCAGGAGTCCAGATCGGTCAGAAAACACCACGGATCCGGCTCGGTCGGAGTGATTTCCGACCCAGATCGGAATCGGCCCCAGAGTGGGAATAATCTAAATGCATTTCAGGACTCATTCATTAATGCAGTGATCCTGACAATACCATACATGTTTATAACATTAAAGGTGTATTGGACTGATACATACTATGGAGTTCGATTAGGAAGGATACATTTAAGTAAGTTGACAAATTATTAGGTCCTTTATAATTAACGGTTTGATGGAACAGGAGAGGAAATGATACATATTGATTTGCATGATTGATATTGGTTACCCATTGGATGAATAAAAATATGAACTCTATCTATGTTTACAGAAGACAAAAAATTGATGTAATAGCAGTAAGTTTTACTTACATATGAAATTCAAAAGAAATGATCATCCAAAAGGTGAATAAAAGGTGCCCTAGGGTTAAGTAATCATTTATTAAGAACAGTGACCCTCTTAAAACCAATAGAAACAAATCAAGGACTATCATGACTGCTGTTTACATGTTAGAAGATGATGAGAATTACACATGGTTTCTAATTTTATTAGCAATTGTTCTTGTGATCTGAAGAACGTATTCAAATTTCAAATTCAAATTCAAAAAGCTTTATTCGAAATTCATAATTGAAATCATAAAAGCATGCATTAAAAAGTGCCTAACACATTAGTTAAGTTGTACAATATAAAACATTCACCAGGATTAAAAAATGTGTTTCAATAAAACAAAAAAGTCTAAAAATATGGTTAGTTCTCATGATTATTTACATTGAATTTCTAAACTTGATTACTAGTTTTAAAAAGCTAGACACGGTGTAGATAACAGAGTCATTTTCTAGCTGTTGCAGCCTAATAAATGCTAATTTGCAAGTGCAGTGCCCCCACGCCCTTAAAATTGGTTTCAGAAAAGCCCTCCTTGGTGCAGTATACAATTTACAGAATAGTATACAATGAATATTTGGTTGGGCAGAGGTATCATCACATGGGCACATTAAGTTCTCCCTTGACCAGTTGTTACAGTCTGGGAAAGTGGTCAAGCGGAAAAAAGTACCCAGCCTAAAACGGGTCAATAGCATCCGAACATAACAGCTTGATTGATTTAGAAGATATCGTTGGGTCCCCTCGTTAATAGTAATTTGCTGATAATCCATAACTGAGATTTTAGCTTTTTCCAAGCCCCACCTCTTTTGCACTAAGAGATCTAAGATCATTTTTTCAATGACTTTCGGGCCACCAATTCCATGCTGGATATCCTCGTAAAGTATTCTGGGTGACCAATCTCAGTCAACATGTTCTTTACGTATGCTAGCCATTTAATATTTCTAGCTCCGTCAAGATTGAGGCAGTTGAGGATCAGATCTCTGTTTAACGTTGTCTCGGGAGTGACCCATACCTTGTGCCATAATAGTATGGGTGCTATTTTTATAATATCTAAAATGTACGGTTAACCCAGTTCAATATGTACAGTAAAAGTGGGTGTTGATTTGGGGGCACCCAGTAAATATCGGAGGAACTGATTCTCACTTTTTTGGATCGATTGTGAATTTTCGATCCCCCAAAGGCCTGAGCCATATATGGCTGTAGGAATACATTTAGCCTTGTATATTAGAATTAGTTCTTTTACTGGTTTGCCCCCTATTTTGGCTGCAAAATTATTCAGGGCGCCTACTGCCCGGGAGAAGGCTAAGTTTCTGGCACTCAGTGCTGTGTGCCAAGTACCCCTCCTGTCGAAATGTATTCCGAGGTAGGAGAATTGGTCCGTTGTCTCGATTCTCCGACCGTCGAGAAAAATTGGACAGGGAGCCCTCTTAGTCCCAGGGCCGCAAGCCATGGTGTAAGTTTTCGTAGTATTAACTTTAAGCCCTCTGTCTCTCATGAAGTTGGTAAATTTCAGGACAGCCCTCTGTAAGTCAACCCTAGTTCGAGACATAATAGCGGCATCATCAGCGTATAAAAATAATGGTGCTGGTTTTCCCCAAATGGTCGGATAGTCAAACTGTGATTCCCTAAGGTGTTCGCCTATGGAATTTATGTATAGGGTGAACAGGAGGGGTGCTAGTATGCACCCCTGTCTCACACCCCTCCTAACGGGAAACCTGCCTGAACACTCTCCCATTCTGCCATAGCGTACCCTGGCACCTGCAACCCTATATAATTCTTTAATAAAAGAGAGGATATGATCTTCTAAACTCATATCAGTTAGTGTGGACCATAGTTTCTTATGGTCCACACAATCAAAGGCGGAGCTCAGGTCCACAAATGTAAAAAAAAGGTTTCCCTTTTTGGCCTCGGTGTATTTAGAGATAACTAAGGCCAGGTTCAACCCCTGCTCTATTGTGCCTTTGCCTGTTCTAAATCCATTCTGTAGGTTTGAGATGATACCACCCTTCTCTGCCCATATTTGGATCCTGTTTAAAATTATACGGCCTGCTACTTCATTAATGCGTCGAGAAGCGAGATTGGGCGGTAGCATATGGGGTCATTTCTGTCTCCCTTTTTAAAAATTGGGACAACTATTGCTTCGTTCCAGGACGGTATAAACCAGTGATAATTTGCGTAATTTAAAACATTTGTTAGCATGGGAGCCCAAAGATCGATCACGGTTTTATAAACATCTATTGGGACTCCGTCCGGGCCGGGAGCTTTACCTGAGGAGCTTTCTTTGATAGCCTTGATGACCTCCTTATAGTTAAAAGTGATACCTAGCGGGAATGCAGTGGCTTGGTTATTATCTTCTTCAACATCCGCCTTCTCGGTCATAGAATTTACAGGGTCCAGGATGTTCACGTTATCATAAAGATGTTTAAAGTGATTCACCCAAGTTTCCCCGTTAATGGCTATGTCTATAACGTCTGTCTGTTTATTCTGCAAGTAAGGTATATTAACCGCCTTCCAAAAAGCGGTGTTGTCCTTGCTTTTTGAGGCTGCAATCAGAGCCGACCAGGCCTCTTTTTTCAATGATAATTTTCTTGTTTTGACCGCTGTCTGATACAGTTTTCTGGCTTGACGGATCTCCATAGGGGACCTGGGGGTTACGTGCAGTGCCTTTTTTAGCGATTTAAGTGCTTTTGTACAGTTGTTATCAAACCAGCCATTAGGTCGATTTAAGTCTGATCGATATTCTCTGGTCAGTAGCCTTTTTAACTCAGCTTGAATATTTAAAAAAGAGCCCAGAACTTTTAGGAGCTCCTCAGTTTGTGACAGACAGATAGAGATATCTTTGTGGGTTGTGATTACTAGGTTTTTTTAAAAGTCCCACGGGTTCCACCTTGTCCCATTTGATGGTATATCCATTTCTGGTTACTAGGTTAGACATCGATTGGTAAAATAATTTGTCCCCCGATGTCTGTTGACACCCTGCAACTTTTAGGTTAAAAGAAATTGGTTAATGATCACTAAAAACAGCATCAAGTGTGTCCCATGAGGATACTAACCGTGCATGGGTTGTCGATATAAGGGTAAAATCTATCGTTGAGTTACACCCCCTTCCGTGAAAAGTTGGACAGAACGAGATAGATGGGGTGCATAACTCGTTTACAAAAGCCAAATTAAAATAAAAAATCATGCTATTCAACGTGTTACCAAGTTTAGAGTGTATGAAATGGGTAGGATTGTCGTCCTTTTGTTCAGCTAGGCCGCAAATGCCTGTCGAACTGTAGGGACAGATAGTACAGTTAAAATCACCCACCCAGAACAAGACCGTCTCCCCTACAATCTGGTCTTTAAGAGTGGTAACATTGTGCATCAGTTTATTCATTACATTTTCCAAAGTGTTTGTTGGCACATTATTGTAAAAATGTATTAAAATCATATTCTTTACATGTCCCCAACTAATTATTAAGATTTGGTAGAACTCAGTGGTCAAGTATCTAAGTACTTTAATACCCCCTGTAGTAGAGACATAGATACACAAGCCCCCTTTATTTCTCCCCTGGGAGCTTGCTACTGCAGGTGTATGAAAGGTCTGAAACCCAAGTATGTGTAGTTCCTCTATGGACCAGGTTTCCTGAAAACAGAGGATGTTGTGTTTGATAACTATGTCTAACCATGGTTGGTGGGTCACTTTATTTGCCAATCCTGCAACATTCCAGGAAATTATATTATGGCTGGGATTCATCCTCTTGGGGGGAGTATTATCGATTACATCTCTAAGTGTCACGACCCTAGTTGGGGAGGGAACTACCATAAGTTGATATTCATTTTGAAGCCTAGAGTCAATGAGTGGTTTGTCTGCCTTATTTTGGTCCAGATGGGGTGTTACCCCTTCTACTGCTAATTCCTTGTCCGTATTTTTAATCCTAGCCCTGCCTAGATATGCATTGCTCTGAGAACTAGTTAAAGCCGGTGGAGACAAAGGGGCCATTTCTTGTAAATTCCCCACCGGGGCATTCGTCGTTTGTCAATCTAATTCATCCAGGCCTGTTAATGCCTCATATCGATTACCTAAGGGAATGGACCATTGTGGGTTAAAAACTACTTGCTGTTGTCTGCCGTGGTGGTGAAAAGAAGGCTTATCTTCATATGGTTGCTGTGGGTAAAAAGGCGCCCATCGATTAGAAACTCTGAGGGTTTGAGCTAAGGGGATGCGTCTAGATCTCTTGAGGGTCTCACAGTAAATCTTGTATTAGAAGAGGCCAGTAACGATTGGGGGTAGATGTAGCTCAGATCACGAGTTGATATTTCTCCACCTCCCCTCTCTAAGTACCAGTCAACTATATGAGTGACTACCCTGCGGTCCCTAAAATTAATAATTAAAACGTCCTCCTCAATATCTTTGGATCTGTGCCCAACCCAAGCTAGTCTTCTTACAAATACTATTTCTCCATTTATGTTAGGGGGCAGTGGTCTGTTATTTTTTAACCAGTAAATTGCTTTATTTTTAAGGTCTATATAACCTTCCTTCTTCCCTTCTGCCAGCTCTGGAACCCCAGTAAGGACTATAATATATGGGGCTGCCTCTGGTGGCAGATCTATATGCTTCCCAATTCCTTTTATGATCCTATCCGGGGAGTGTACCCTCCTAGAGGTTACATTATTAATTTCTGACACATTCGCACAGCCTACTAGTCTCGCCTCCCCAGTCATCCTTGATTAGCTGTCTTTATTTACAGGCAGTGATGTAATCTCTTTTGATGTTAATGGATGTCCATAATGGTGTTGATGTCCGTACCTTTCTGACCACAAGTCACCTGGGACTGAGTATGGGGTTTCTGTTCCTTTAATAGCTTAGTATTGGAAACAGTTACATTCAATATCGTACTAATTTGTTCGCTCAGCCTCTTTACCCTCTCAGTAAGGGGTAATAGGAGGGATTTTACCAGATGTTCTATACTCTCTAATAAAACAGCGGTGGGAGTAGACACAGGCGAAAACATATTCTTTTGTACCGATTTTCCTTGGCCCTTTGCAGGGCTTGTATGAGTTCTAAGTATTTTGGCACGTCTACCCCTGTGATAGTCCCCACCCCGCTTTCTCTTTGATGTAACCCCTTGCCCAGGATATTTATGTGGTATATAATTTTTCCTGATCCTAAGATTGGGTTTAGGTTCCGAAGTTGGTGGAGACTTCTCCAAGGAAGAGTCGAAGGAGGGATCCAGATTAACAACATTTGTATTTTTCTCCTTAGAAGATGCAATGTTGCTAGTCGGTCTTGTAAGAGTAAGGGAATACCAGGGTCACTGTTTGGATTTGCTTCTATACATTGTGTAGGTGGGGAAGTTGCTGTTTGAATGGAACCCAAAGACGAGCGTTTATTGTGGTGAAGTTCTAGGGACATACGAAGTTCTGCGGCTGCTATCTCATGATCTAATTTAGTAGCAACCTTGGTTAGAAAATGATCTAGCGTCCCCCTGATGGTCCCACCCGCCAATGAGTTCTTGCTTTTACTTAGGCATGTGGTCATTTTGTTATATGTTTAATCAGGCAGATTATATCATGCAAAATAGATAAAAATAGATGAATAAGCACCACCGTGGACCCTTAAAATTTGATAACAAGTCCTTAGCATAAGCAGAGTCTCTTACTGTACGTCCCATATGTTAAGGCCAAGAAATGTGCCCCGGCCTGGCCTCGTCTGGCCCCGATGGCCACAGATGGCCCCGCCCTTGTCCCGGGCGTCTCCCGGTGCGTCCCGCCCGCGTCCTCGCAGACGAGGGTCAGCACTGATCTTTATGCGCCTCCTGGCGTGGATTGATGGGCAGGGCAGCAGCGTCACCTGGAGCCGGACTGCGGGGCTGCTGGCAGTGGTAGTTCCGGGCCGGCGGAGCTAAGCCCAGCCGGTGCAGAGGTCAGTAGGGATTGGTGGTAGTGTGTTCTCATCGGAGCAAAACCCGGCCGAACACAAATTCCCCTGTAGTAGCAACACAAAGTCCTCGGGCCACACTGATCCTTATGCGCCTCCTGGCGCGGATTGATGGGCAGGGCAGCAGCGTCACCAGGAGCCGGACTGAGGGGCTGCTGGGAGTAGTAGTTCCGGGCTGGCGGAGCTAAGCCCGGCTGGTGCAGAGGTCAGTGGGGATTGTCGGTAGTGTGTTCTCAGTGGAGCAAAGCCCGGTCGAACACAAATTCCCCCGTAGTAGCAACACAAAGTCCTCGGGCCACACTGATCTTTATGCGTCTCCTGGCGCGGATTGATGGGCAGGGCAGCAGCGTCACCTGGAGCCGGACTGCGGGGCTGCTGGGTGTGGTAGTTCCGGGCTGGCGGAGCTAAGCCTGGCCGGTGCAGAGGTCAGTGGGGATTTGCGGTAGTGTGTTCTCAGCGGAGCAAAGCCCGGCCGAACACAAATTCCCCCGTAGTAGCAACACAAAGTCCTCGGGCCACACTGATCCTTATGCGCCTCCTGGCGCGGATTGATGGGCAGGGCAGCAGCGTCACCAGGAGCCGGACTGCAGGGCTGCTGGGAGTGGTAGTTCCGGGCCGGTGGAGCTAAGCCTGGCCGGTGCAGAGGTCAGTGGGGATTGGCGGTAGTGTGTTCTCAGCGGAGCATAGCCCGGCCGAACACAAATTCCCCCGTAGTAGCAACTGAAGTATGTATAATAGGACCCTACCCAGACACCTTAATAACTGGATTTGAAACAGTATAAATGTACCTGGAATTCAACAACAAAATGTAACACATTTAAAAAAAAAAAAGTGAAGCAGAAGTTGTACTGAAAAAGGTGACCTGTATTGCATAGATTCCATTAAGATATCAGAAAGTTGAAAGGAAAGACAAAAAACTTGTATTTATTGATTTTAATTTTCCTCTATTATATTTCAACCTTGAAAAAGTTATTTGGAACGAAATGTTTTGGTTGATTGAATTTTATCGCTTGAAGTAAGGAAAGAAAAAAGGATTTCTTGAATTAGAGGTGTACAGGGGGCGAATATCTTTGGATCTTGTATTACAGTTTGGAGAAATATAAATGAACTCTGACTTACATTGAAAGAAACACTGTACATACTAGAGTACGTTTCGCATAATTATAGGATCTCACCTTGCGCAGCATGGCCTCCGATTTCTGCAGATCAAAGTTTCTGGCTGAAATATAAGAATAGAGATTTACTGGGGGGAAACAGCAGCTTGTGAGACTTTAGACGGGTGAATTCCAATGAAACATCCACCTTTAGTTACCTTAATTTCCAGTTTATTAGCCATTATATACTCTTTGCCAACCAGCAATCATGATTAAATCCCATGCTTTATGCTACCTCGGTCTGGCAGCAAGCCCAGGGCCAAAGTGAATAGACTGCGTGTGACCCATAGAAGAATGCACCATTTATGAGCAAATCGCCTACAGTTATGTGGTTAATTGTGCCCATAAGAACAGCTTCCAAACACCACGCAACTACGGTTAGGCGCAGTAACTGGCACGAAATAACACCCTCAACACCATCCACATAGTGTTGGCTGCTTCACATTTCAACCCAAAAAAACCCTCCCAACCCCAATAGGTGTTAACTTTAGTTATCTTGTGCATGCTATGCCCAAAGGGGTGTTGCCAATACATGGTCTGATTGTGAATGTGGTAGACAAACAGCATACACCCTGGAAGCAGTTGGACACGCGTGAACTACATGGCTTGGATGGCACTGCAGTACTCGCTGGCACACAGCTTTAAAGCCACAGACAGTGGCATCATTATTCAGCTTGAATATCACACAGGCTGAGGGCCCGGCCATCCCACCCTTGTCGCCAAAATGTTGTAAATAAATAATCCAAGGAGTAGCCCCACCAGGAGCAGTCTCCCTCTGCTCAGCCTCTCATCCTCCAACTGACACTCTCCACCAGTCCACACACCAACATTCCATGACATCACACATTATTCTCCTGCCATGCAGGCTGAACAGAGAGAGCATTGATGTGAAGAAAGAAGAGGGGAATTAACCATTACAACACATAGCATGGGAGAAGGAAAGGTTTCTTGCCTGTAATACTAGTTCTCAGTCATAGGAATCTTTGATGAATCTAAAGGGAGCCCAAGATATTTAGTATCCATGGATATCAGCAAAGATACTATGGTGGAGAAATATGGAGTTCCTGCCTTCACATTCCCAAAAGGCGGAGGAACTCATACGGCATGCTGAAGGAGACACCAGGTGCTTGAAACGCATAGCCTGGAAGGTAAGGCCCCCAATACATTAAGAACAATTCAGCGCATGCTTTGGAATCCAAGAAAGGACCTAGCAGCACATAGCCTGGAAGCTACAACTGATCCCATCAGATCAGAGCGGCGGCTTCTCTGCAGTGCGAGAAGCAAAAACATAAAACAGTAATAACTTTTAGTTATTACCATTTTATGTTTGCGGGTGCTGATCTGCTCTCCGAAAAGGGCAGGGGAGGAGCTGTGTGCCCACTCCTGAGTACGCAAAGATTTTTGGTCGTCCCTATTGAGCCTCCCAAAACAGTCATGCGCACTCCCCTGTCCTCCATGCAGGCTGCATAGCTGCCTCAGTATGCACTACTGCTCCCTCCTCCTACCTCCCCGCCCACCACACACCACCCACCTCTCCCTCCTCCACTCACACTTACATCTCCCCAATGCTTACCTCTGAGCCATCGCAGGAGGTAATAATCGTCCTGGGCTGGGAGTCCGGGCAGCACATCCTTGATATTCTCTTGGAACTGAGGAGATAGAAAGTGCAGCAGGCGGTTTAATGTGTAGAAAGGGCTCTTGAAGGTGTACAGTTGTGGGGCCCTAG
The DNA here is from genome assembly GCF_964263255.1 of Lissotriton vulgaris. NCBI lineage: Eukaryota > Metazoa > Chordata > Amphibia > Caudata > Salamandridae > Lissotriton > Lissotriton vulgaris. Next base: position 260,755,074 of record NC_141699.1, read on the forward strand.
GCCCCCATGCAGTGATAGTAACAACACAGACACAGTCATATAGTTAGTGGAACTGGCCCAGGGTATGTGCACCCGGCCCCTTATATTACCAGGGTCATATGCCCTGTGATGGCTGTGTTGGATTGGTGTGGGGTGGAATGTAAGCCAGCACTCAGGGAGTGGCTGGCACAGCAAAGGCTAGAACAGTAACCAGCAGGTCACTACATCCCTCCCAAACTTTATTAAAACTAGAACAACAAGTCCAACCTGCGGTAGAGAATAAAACAACAATAGAAAACTTCCACTGAGTCTATTCAGCTGCTTTCAGAACAGGACAATGGTACAACTGCAGCTTGGATCACCAGTTCTACTTGGCACAGTTCAGTGGTGAACTGCTGATCTGTTCCTCCCTGGACTCATGGCGTTAAAATTTACAACCAAAGCCTATATGTACAGTTCACAGGGACAGTGCATGTGGAACGATCGTGAATCTGGAAGATGTTACGTCTTCACAAATACGTCCTGGCTTCATGAACCTCAAGCCACCGACAACGGATGACATCCTGGTTGTTGTTGCAGCTGCAGAATGGTGGAGTAATTACAGGCATCCTTCTCTCACCAGGATGCCCCTATCACAGGTATTCCCCTCTCACAGGATGCCCCTGAGGTCCTCTTCACCAGGCTTCCACTGCACTGGGTGTACTTCACTGTGTCACTCCAACACCCACCTACAAGTCCCTTGATTCACCTGGAGGGTAGGTGTTTCCGGATTGGAGTACTCCTGCCATACGGATTCTGGTGCACCAGCATTGATAGGATGGTCTTTGGAGGATCCAACTTACGACACGAGCTCTTCGTCTTCCTGGGACCTGCGGGGGAGTTGCTGTGTCCTCATCACTCGTTTCGGGATCCCGCTCTCACTGGTAATCCCTGAGGCCCTTGCCCCTTGATCGCCACGGTCTGGTGTAGAGTGGTCGGATCCTCTTCTAGATCCCATGTCCAAGGTCACTCAGGACGTCCGGGCAGGACCACAATCCAGTCTCCCATGTGACCCCAAAGGTGGATGGTACCAATGGTCCAGCTTGCTCTCATCTGCAGGTGCCAGGTTTGCTTGGTGTAACCAAAGGCTTCTGGACAGCCACCCTCTCATGGTGCCACAGATGTTACATGGGTACTGTGCTTCGCTCCCAATGTTCTTTCACTCAGTCGTCTTCTGTACCTTGTGGTGTGCCAGATGTCTGATCACATACGTCGCTCTTCTTTCGCTTTTTACTTTAGACTTTTTCTGTGGTGGCCTCATGCCACACAGTTTCCTTTTCCTTGTTTTTCACTTTGCGATGGGGTCTGGTCCCATCTTGTCTTACACTTCTTCTATGACCAGGCCTCTCCATCTGACGTGCACTTCATACGGGTCTTCCTGGCCATGTCCTACCCCTAGGACAATGCTTTCTCCTCATCCAGTGACCAGACCTCTAGTCGTAACCTTCTTCCTTTCACGACCTCTCCTGGGTCTTCATCCTTCGGCTTCAAGTCAATCTTCATCTTCTTTGACCACTCGCAGGTCATCTTCTATGACATCTGCAGGCCATCTTCTCTGACTTCTCCCAGGTCATGTCCTCTGACCTCTTGCAGGTCATCTTCTCTTGAAGACACAGTCCTGACGCCTCAATACTACGCCGATGTGGGTCTCTCCTTGCAGCCTCCACTTGGGCTGGCTTCACAGGATCTGTCACCTCTTGTGACAATCTGGGCCCTCTTCTTCGCAGGGCTCTCACTCTCTGGCTCCTGTCCATACTGTCATCTTCTCCAATCTGGTCTTCGGCCTACTTCTGACTGTGTACCGTCCTTTTATCACTTGAGGGCACTCCTACTTCTGGCACCATGTGCGCTCAAGACCTGCACTTGCATCTTTTCACCACTGAGCGCACATGCCTCGCTATTTCTTCAGTCCTTCTGGAACTTGCTGCGTGGGGCTGTTGCCCTGTACCACACCCTCCATCCAGGTGCAGTTTCTACTGGTGTCCTTACTGCTGCAGTGACCACCCATGGCCACTAGATGTCACTGCATTCCTTCTCACAACCCCTTGGCAGCCTTTCCCATCAAGGTTCCCTTCCTGCCACTGTCCAACTTAATCCCACTGGGGGAGGGAGGGCTTGCAGCAGCCTTTTCTATCCTGCAGTGCACTTCTCTATACTCTGTTTTCCATTGCCATTGGCCCTCAGCTGCCTTACCTCTTAATGTCCCTTCAGGGCTTACTTTCTGACTGGGATTTAAGTCCTTGAGCTTACATGGCATGACCGGGTCTTGGGTGGGTTTGCCACTTCAGTCTCTACCTATTCACCCCTCCCCACATCACCTTGGAGCCACAGCAGCTGTCTTTGTGCTGTGGTGCAGTTCCCTTGCACTGTCCCATAACAGTCCTTTTCTTTTTAGGGCTCGCCTGCTGATGCGCTTGCGCATAGCTAGCGAAGCTCTATAGTGGCTTATCCAGAGTTTAACCACAGGCGATTACACTGGCGATTCCATGCAGTGCATGTGCGCTTTTTAGGTCATTGCGCAAGCTTTGTATATATGCTCCATGGACCTTCAGTCCTATCTGATCTGCCCTGCATGAAGGGTTGAAACCAGTAGGGTGAGAGGAGGATGGACCAGAGCATTTTGGTTATAACAGCATGCCACGTGTGCCACCAGGTCAGGAGCAAGATACAAGCCTGAATAGGGCTTTTGGCACTGAGCATTGAAAGGCTTGGGGCACAAACCCCTGATCCAAAACTCCCACTTTAGTTCCAATTGGAGTAGGCAAAATCTGCTCATGTTCAGCTGTAATCATGCTCGTTATATAGGTCTCTCCTCATCTCACTATCTGGATTAATGGTGTGACCTACTGTGATTACGCCCTTTTAGTGCACATATGCGCAGCACTTTGTTTCCCTTACGCTTTGCTTAACTAAATCGAAACACGTGCCACTATAAAACCACACACCTCCAACAATCTGTGTTCACATATCTCACATATCTCACAAGGACCCAACACAGCAGCCATATATTCTACAGCGGACTATCAAGGTGCTCCCAACCTAAGGCACACCGTGCCCAAACATCCACAAAGCCAGCTACACCAGGCCCAGATCATCCCTAACTACTGGACAAAGAGAATGTTGCATAAGCAACTGATAAATGCCCTCTGGTAAATTTCTCACACACCCAACCATAAGGTAATTTAAGATGGCACCAAACCCGAGACGGTCCAGGAAACAATATGCAGAACACTTCATCACTGAATGACTCCGACTCCAGAGAAAAGGGCCGAAGCACACACTGAGGCACCTTCTGACAGCCAATGGTGATTCAATGACATACTAATGGCAGAGTGTGTTGTACAAATAGCAAATTAATGAAAAATGTTTGCTGCCTGCTATTATTAGAACTTCAGCTGGGTATGCTTTTCGGTCTGTGCCTTTATCTGTGATTTCTCACAGGCATCTGTTTTTAGATGTATTGTCCTTTGTCACTACTGCTGAAAGCCAGTTCTTGACGCAAACTATCCTTCCTTTTGGAGAGCTTTTCAACGTCACTCCTACCACCTCACCAAGCTTCATCCACTCCTCCCGGTCAAATCCCTTGGCCTGCGGTATGCTCCCCTTGTTTGCCACGTGAGCACTTTCCTAATCAGGGCTCTAGTTTTCACAGGACAGTTTGTGGAGGGTGGTTATAAGGAAGGATTGAGACATGACTGTGTACACAGAGTACTTGGTTGTGGTAAGCAGAATTGTCAGCCTTGAGATCTAGAATGTGGAACAGGGTGAACACATGAAGGGCTATAGAAGTGCAGAGGTCCTTTGTGAATCTCTATATTACTACTTGCGTTACTCCCTCAGTAGAGAAAATCATGTAGAGTGTAGAGCTTGTGATATCAAAGCTTCCTAAATCCAATCATTCTAAAAATCCAGATCCACTGGGAGTCATGGTAGCAGAGATGATGACAGTATGTAGTGTGAAGGCCACCTCTGATATGGAAGGTTGCAGCAGAGTGCTTACACGTGATCCATAGCCATGCCCGACATGGCTATGGATCACCATTGTGGAGCCGCGGCTAATATGAACTTTGGATTATATCAGGACGACTGCCTTTACGTAAGGATTCTATGAACTGTGCTTGCCTCAATCTCCCTCCTGACTGTAGTCCTTACATAGCAGTCTTGGCTAAAGTTCCATGTTTGCCCACAGCCGGCTGGAAACCCATGATGACCTGCACCGCCAGACAGGGAACCCAAACCGGCCCTGGCAAACAGCTCGGCCGCCCCTGAGGGGGTGGGTGCTAGTTGGAATCACCACTCCCTTCTCATCACTGCTGCTTTTATTACAGTGGACCGATATTACGGCTATGCTGCAAAACCAGCCCCGGTAACAAACACGGCTCCCCAACGGTCCAAAATCGGCCCCCACCCTGGCAGCCCACCGGGGAAATGCCTGGTGCCAACTATGCCCTGTCCCGCCCTAATAACCTGAAGAACAAGGTATATTATTGGCTAATTAAAAATATCAGACATCAGAATTTTAGAATATAGAGACATTTTATTTGTCATAAGGGTGGGTTGGATTTGCCCATCAAGAAAACATTTTCTGTGGACTGCATCGTCATAAACCATAGAAACTCGACCCTATCTGGACGTTCAATTCTGAACTGGTCTCAGCATGCTTGTTGGAACTTTAAGAACAATCACATAACTATCCTGCCATTGAGTTATTTCTGTTGTCAATTTTCTTGCACACAGCCTGTCAGGAATGGTTTACCACCCAGGTCTTCTGAGCACATCACGCGAGCCAGTATCCCTACCTCTAACATATTCAGCACTCTATCGGGTCTAGAGGATTTAGATTGACTGTCAAATGATCATGGTGTATCAATTGAGTCTAGTGGTAATGTTGGGGCAGGGTCGGCCTGGAAATGCCTGCTCACAGTGAAATGCCTTCCGAGCAGCTACAAGATTTGGACCCTTTAACTAATCCGATTTGCTGGAACATTCTAAATGTCAGATCCGAATTGGTTCAGTTATATTGCAACTATGATACTGTGTTATTGCAGGAAACCTGACACCAAGGAGATATCATTTGGGATGGGTATGAATTTTTTTATTGTACCTGCCACTTGTCTGCTGGGGAAGAGACCTGGGAGAGTTGGCTAATATGGTCTGAGTGTCTAAGCTATGTAAGTTAATTTCAATTTCATGCAATCATTCGGGGATTCGAGATTTGTGAATTGTTCACTCCAGCAGGTTTCATTTTTTTCTGATTATTTTTACAATCTGATGGATGAATTTGGTTGTCAAATTAAGGTATTGTTTAACGTAATTGAAATTTTGAGAAATTGGTCTAAATGCATATTGAGCAAGTTTCTTGTGGTTGTCAAGGGTGACTTTAATGCTAAGTTAGGCCAACATGAAATCCAGCTCGATCCTTTTGCAGCGATCAACTGTATCCGGCCGCAGTGTCGATCAGAGAGTACCACTATTATTGAGACACTTGTTGGCGTTTGACCTTTGCAACCTGACTGAAATTTAGAGTGACTTGGCAATGCAAGACACCATCTTTATAGGCCAAGAACAAGGAACAATTACAGCTTACATACTCCTGTTTAGTGGTGTGGTTAATCATGTGGTTGCCGGGGGCACTGACACAAGTGAGTATAGTGACCATAATCCTACTGAATGAAAACGCTTCCTGCTAACTTGCTTTAAACCATCTCAGTGTAAAGGAGTCAGTAACCTGATCCCTAAAGAAAAGGGACTTGGGCTTAGATGGCATGTGATACATATTCCTTCCTTGCTGCTAATGAATGAAAACTCTTCCTGCCAACTTGCTATCAACCAATCCAGTATAAAGGAGTCAGTAAACTGACCCTTAAGAATAAGGGACTTAGGCTTAGATGGCATGTGATAAATATTCCTTCCTTGCTGACTACTACTGTCAAGGCTAATCTTAGTGGAACATCCACCACCGGAACTAATTGTAGCCTTTGAAAAACTAAACCAATTCATTAAGTCCCTTTTTATTAGCCCTACTGAAAATGTTAACCTTTATTCAGCCTGGCTGGTTTGATAAGGATTATAGGGCTGCTATCAAATTGTGTGAGCTGCCCTAATCATCAGCCCTAGGGATAGGAATTTGTAGCTAACGCTAGGCAACACTACCAAAAGAGTCTTAAAAACAAAAGATGGCCCTCAAAGAGGAAGCTTGGACTAGCCTTACAATCTCATGTAAGGAAAAGGACAACAGAGGCTTCTGGGCTATTGTGAATGGGAAAAGGCAAACTGAATTCAAAAGTGATGGGTTAGGGACCAACATCAATGCAGACAGCTGGATCAACCCCATTAACCACATGGCTGCTGTGGGGATTTTTGCGCTGTGCTGCAAATTGCCATTTTGCTGGCACCATGACGAGCTCAGCTCGTCATCAGCACACGACACCCGTGGGTGATGACGAGCTGAGCTCGTCATCAGCATCGAAAGGGTTAAAGGTATTTATTCCTTTGAAAATTGCAGGATTGTGCAACCAACTGAGATTTCCCATCCTTTTCTCTTAGATGTCAGGTTTAACCTCAACAAGGTAATTACTGTTATCTCCACCAGTCCATCTAAAAAAGCACCTGGTCCAGATGGGGTGCCCATGGATCTCTACAAGGAGAACACTGTACTGTAGGCCCCAATAATCACTAAGGCATTGAATGATGCAGTATCCTGTTAGATTCTTGCCTCTTGGCAGCATGCTGTTATTATCCCAATATTTAAGAAAGGCAATAGGGAGGGCCCTCGCTGCTATAGACCAATCCCACTTTTGGGTTCAGTGGTGAAAGGGGGAAGCTCCATAGCCTGAATCCGCTGTGAGGGGAACGGCCAATGTCACTTACCGTTGCGGGAGCCAGCGGGAGACTGATGCTATTGCTGCCATTGCTGCCACGTTGTTGGAGCCGCCAGCGCAGCCGTGAGGGGACCGGCTCTGCTCAAACTACAATCCCCAGAGGGCCCTGCGAGGCACAGAGCCCATGGCGCTGCCGGAGGGCACCAGTGGCCCTCAAAATCAGCTGCAGCATCAGTGGCCAGAAGAGGCCGGGCTGGGCCACCCCCCTTGGCGAAAGACTTTTCTGGAACTCACGAAGGTACCTGAACATAACGGTAGGGCCAATTATTTACCACGTACTGGTTGCAAAGAACTCTGTAAGTTGCAGGTTATTTAAGATCCTGAGCCATAAACCCTTTCCCGGGTAAACTGTGTGTGTTCCTATTTTGGTACCTATTGCATATTGAATAATTAAGTCAGCCAATTGATCTATTTTATTTCTTTGTATTGGAGCAAGCAGTTGTGTATATTAACTCCTTCCTTGCTGCCGTTGGCCATTGGCCGACGGCAGCACTACCTCCCCAGTGCTGCCGTCGGCCAATGGCCGACGTGGCCCCGCCCGTTTTGCGGAAGTGCCGCACTGCGGGAAAAGCGGGGCCACAGTAAATGGGTTAACATGGGGAAACAGAGCATAAAAGCGCTGTGCCATGCACCTCCACGACCAGTAACTCCCCCTCTTCCCCAAACATCCATTGATAAAATGCTCCAAAGAGCGATATGGGTGGTTGCAACAGAAATAGAATGCACAGAGCGTAGGTTATCTCTGACCCCTGACCTTCAACCACTGTGTACACCTCCTAACCACCCGATTGTCTCTGATTCCCCCACCCCTACCCCGGAACAATCTTGCCAAGTACTCCACAAGACAAGGGAGAGGGCCTCACTCAAAAACTTTTAGCGAAGAAAATAGGACCGGCTAGAGGAGCTAAGAAATCCATTGTTTGTAAGTCTAACAGTAGAAATACTAGAGCCGGGACCAAGAGGAAAGCCACCCATGGTGATTCCATAGCACTCATAGAGAGTGGCCTAGACCCTAATAAGCAGAGTGAGGCCAAGCGGAAAAAGGTTGATTTAGAACCTACTTGGTTCCCTTCCCTGCTGAGTTTTCTAAAAGTACAAATTAGAGCTATAGTAAGGTAAGAATTAGCACATATTCATGGGCATATTGATAAAATAATTAGCCTCCAAGGGCAGAGAATTGAGTGTTCACCAGCTATTGCAGTCAAAAACAGCCCACCAGTCCAAGAAGAGGTGGTGGGCTCAGGACCATTAGAGACAGGGGTGAGCATTCCTGGCCAGGACGGGGGAAAATGTTACCTGTAGGGAAAAGGAACCTAATTGCCCAATGGAAAAAAGAGCAAACGGAGGGAATAGGGAGGTCGATGGACCAAGAGTTGCTATAAATACTGCCGCCAGTCTGGACCCGGCTGACAAGCCATCTAGTCCAGAGTTGCCCATCCCACTCTTCCCCCAGCTTTAATCCCTTATGTAGTAGTTCTTTCTGGAGTTCCGTCTCTCAGTCTAGGGGCAAAGGAATCACACTCCGAGTTAAACAACAATGCCTACATTTTTTCTCTAGTAGGGGCCAATTTGTCAGTGCAAACGATATTCTGCTGACAAGTAGAGTAAGTTGGGTGGGTAACAGACCAAAAGATATAAATGGGGAGTGTATAATAGTTAATCTAAGGAAGCCTCACATTATACAACATCAACTGTACCCAATCTCTGACCATCAAGCAAGAGGGGGACATATTAGATGCCTTTCTCTTACCTATTTTTATGTGCTCAACAATGTTAGTGTAAGGTGTGAGGAACAGGGCACTGGTTCAAATGTATGGCGCTGAATACCCCCACAGGGGGGACAGAATTGTTTATACCAAAATCTCATCCAGTTTACTCTCCCTTCACAAAATAGATTCAGTCATTTAGATGCAGTAGACTGACTGTTGGAGATCGAAAAGGGTAGGGAAACAGCTGGGATAGCTAGTGAACAGCAAAGACCTGATAGCTCACACCCTGAGAAAGAGAAATCTGCCCCCAGTCATACTGATGTTTATCTCTGTCCTGTACGAGCTCCACCTTCTGTCTCTTCGATCCAAAAATTGGCTTTGGCCAAGTTACAGGCTAAAAGTGGGCATTTGCCCATTAGAGGAAATGGGTCCTCTAATAAGGCTGATCTACTCTCCGTTAATTCTGCTTGTTCTCTCCTCTTGGCTTCCCTGCTGGTCTTAAATGAGGATGCCACGGAAGGGATCCACAATACCCCCCTATCCTTATTAAAACCCAGTCTAAATTTGAAGCTTCTTTCATGGAACATTGCGGACATCAAAAACAAACTGAATTGCCCGGACTGGGAAACACTGGTAGATTCCTGTGACATTTGTATGTTCCAAGAAACCTGGGCTGTCGAGGAACACACTTGTCCGGGATTTGCATCCTATTACAAATTAGCCTTCTCTAAAGGGCAGGGAAGACCGTCGGGAGGGCTAATTATATGGATCGGGATCCATCTAGGATGCACTGTCTCACAAATAGAAGAAACTGGGCCAGACATCTTGAGCCTTATCCTGTCTTTTAACAAGGTTTACAAAATCTAATTGATTAATGTTTATTCCAGGCCTGTGAATAATGGAAAGGAGTCACCAACAATAGACCATCTACATATAATAATGTCGGGCGATATAAAAGATGGTCTGATTCTTTTGGGTGGTGACCTAAACTGTCAATATGAACCCCTAAAAGACTTTGATGACTCTTGTGGCAGAGAAGAAGATGAGGTATGGGCTATCCCTGAGATAAACTCAACCCCGATCAGGGCCTGGTCTTCTCTGGTGCTTCAAATCAAGGCTTTTACTTTGAAATATTTTCTATGTGCCTGCAATGGTCGATTTAGTTCCGATTCGCCTGGTAAATACACTTTTAACAGGGTGGGCCACGAGTCAATATTGGACTTCGTTTTAATAGAATCCAGAATTTGGTCTTTCGTGACTGGATTTACTATTCTACCCAGGCATGATAGTGATCATAACGCCTTGTTAGCAACCTTTGAGTTACCTCTAAAAATGGAATCAAGAGACTTAGATCAGTGTCCCAGGGATATTCCTCTCCAATAACAAAAAAAGGTTAAGTGGGCACAGATGGAAAACTGTCAAGCGAAAGAGGCACTAGTCTATGAAAGTATCATTCCCGATCTCATGACCCTATCAGACCTGGCGGACAAGGGGCTACACCTGAAAATCACAGTAGATTACGGGCCATAAATCACTCCATCTACTGTAAATTAAGAGAAGCATTTTAGAGACCCTGCCCGTGGGGCAGAAGAAGTCATCAAAAGGTAACGTGGTTTAACAGCACCTGTAAACAGGCAAAGAATACTCTTATAGATGCTCTTAAACATAAATGTCAGAGTGCCATCAAAACAGCTCGGGCCCAGTATAAAAACAATATTGCTTCTGCCAAGGTGGCCTGGGGAATAGACAAATGGGACAGGTTAAAAACTGCCCTGGAATCCAAGGATCCAAGATCATTCTGGAACATTGTTGCAACCCTGCAGTAGTGAGTGTCGGACTCCCTTGGATGCAAACATAGCGGCAGAGAGTTGGGTTACCCACTACCAAGCTCTGTACTCTATACCACCAGACACTGGTTCTATGGTAGTATCATCTCCCTTCACACTCCCTACCGTAGATATAGATTCCCCTCAAATCTCCCTGGCTGAAGTAGAAACTGTAATTAAAAAAATTCCAATAGGAAAAGCTGCAGGGCTTGACAATGTACCGCGAGAGCTATATAGAAAAGAGCCTATAGTCTGAGCCCCCTACCTGTGGTTGATTTTTAATGCCATTCTAAAAGGGATGAACCTACCTGAATCGTGGCTGGGGGCTGAGGTAATTCCGGTATTTAAGAAGGGCTGTCCTTTTCAGCCCTCCAACTATAAACCTATCAGTCTAATAGATATAGCTCAAAAGGCCTTCGCAAGTATCATTCTTGATAGAGTCCAGACCTGGTTGCAGGAAAATAAAATAATGTCCCATCTACCGGCTGGGTTTAGATCCAAAACTTTGACTATGGACCAGATATTTAGGCTCCAACTCCTTCACTTGAAATCAGTAGTAGCAGAGGGGGGAGCCTCTATCTTGTCTTTGTGGACCTGCGGAGTGCCTGTGACATGGTTCCTAGGGAGACTTTGTGGAGAGTGTTGTGGGAGCTGGGGATACCCCCATATCTTTCAGAGATCATCATTCGGCTCCACGCAGGGTACTATGCCAAAATTAGGTATGGGAAAGGCGGGGATCTCACCATCCCTATTTCGGTTAATAGGGGAGTTAGACAGGGGTGCGTCCTGGCCCCCACCTTATTTTGTATTTACATCAACGGCCTGGTGCGCGCCCTTGAGCCAATGCAAGAACATCGATGCCCCGAAGTTGGCTCGGGGTCATGTGCTGGCGTTGATGTTTGATGATGACACGCTACTCCTGTCTAAGTCCCCTATGGGGCTACAAAGAATAATGGATGGATTTTCACTTTTTTGTAAGGATAGGGGGTTGGAGATAAACATACAAAAAAACAAATATATGGTTTTCAACCCAGGGAAATCGCTTCATTCTGGCCCATGCCTGAATGGCTCACCCCTAGAGAGGGTTAGCGAATTTGAGTACCTGGGCGTCACCCTAAATGAAAAAATTACTTGGGGGCCCCAGGTCACAAAGGCTAACCTTAGACTAACCCGAATCTCGGGGGTTTGGCCAAAGTTTTTAGGGATACCCATCACAAACCTATGAGCCCTGTCTTAGAGATTCACAAAACTCAGGTGAGAAGTGCGTCACTGTTTGGTGCTGAGATATGGGGCCACTCAAATATTAATCCAATGCTGATCACCGAAAATACATTTCCAAGACAATTAGTTGGTCTTCCGGTGAGCACCCCTCTATTCCCTCTCCGTATGGACCTAGGAGTAAGACCAATCACCCAGGTTGTAGGATGCAGGCCACTTCTTTTTTGGCGAAGGATATGGGCTACCCCAGAACTCGCTGAGTATAGAACTGAGCTAGAGGAGATTCTTAGAACTTCGGGGAACTGGAAGTTTCCATGGCTCATGTATGTTAAAAACTGCTTGATTGCTCTAGGATTCTGTGATTTGTGGGAGAACCCCAGATTGGCCTGTGAAAGCATTACTAGGAAGGTCCTGATAAGAAGAAACTGGGATGTTCAAATGGGTAATTTGTATCTCAAATAGGGCCGGCTCCAGGCTGTCTATATTCCTAGACGTAAAATGTACATACATGTTGGAGACTGTACTTGACGTTATTTATCCAACCCTGGCTAGGAAACTCTATTTACAGTTTTGATATGGTTGTCTCCCGCTCAATGCATACACAAATCAATGGGCAACCGGGCAGGACCTGGGCTGCCCTGCTTGTCCAGCCAAGGAGGAGACTGACCTTCCCCTGCCCTTTTTCTGCCGAGGATACTGCAAAATACTTCGGAAAGAGATTATAAGCTTGTTCAAGAACTTGGGCTCTGGGCACTGCAAGGAAGTCTATAGACTTTTAAAAACAAATACAGACTTGCATATTGTATTTGCAGTTTCCAGGTTTTTGTGTCGTATGTGGTGGGCAATTGCAAAACCAACAGTTGATGGACAGAATGCAGAACAATGTCATACATTCACCCCAGTACAGAGATCTGGGCCTAAATCCATCGTTTTTTGCACTCCACACCAACCCAGTTCCGACATGGCCATATGCAAATCAGCCTTGACCCTGTGCCTCATGGGTACAGTCCAGCCCGAACTGCCAAGCCATGTCTTCCCTGGACCGGAATCAAGCATCCTAGGACCGGTTTCTGGCTATCAGCCGTCTTCAGCCAGGATAGCTTGACTCCAGTGGTGTGGAGAGCACGGGACTCACGTCTGAGCATACCCTTCCCACTCGGGGGGACAAATGTATGTGGTGGGCAATGTCAGAAATTTTAAAATCGGGATGGTTTTTAGGTTTAAAGTATTTTATTAAGGTATAAAAAACATGGGGAAGGGAATAGGAGGTCAAGCGAACATACAGTACAAAAAGCGAGATGTTGCAGCGGTTCAGAAGGAAAGTAGGGAGACAGGAAGCCCCAGAGGGTAACAAGGCATAAGTCTTAAGGCAATAAGGCATCGCGAATGACCCCCCAGGAGACCCCCATTCTCTTAGCAAGGCCGAGCTGAAATAGCGTCCCGCAACACAGTAAAAAAACACACCATCCCTCCAGCCCCCCAACCCCGGAAAATTAGGAGAAAGAGAAGCAAAGGAAGAAAAGGAAGAAAACAATACCCCAACATCCCCGTCCGAAGGTCAGCATTAGAAGCATATAACCCCGCCCCCCACCCCCCGCCCCAAACCCCTGACCCCGCACATTCACTCCGCTGGAGCCGCCGGCGGCGTCAGCCTAAGAAGTCGCAGGTACCGTGGGCATGTGAGCTCGCGGAATTCCGTGGATAGCAGTGCCAAAAAGGGGTGCCAGAGTTCTTCAAACTGGTCAACATTCCCAGCCACCGTCAGCAACATCTTCTCCATGCCCAGTACCTGCCAGAGCCTGTGTAACCAACCAGTGACAGAGGGGGCAGTGGGGGTACGCCAGAGTACCAGGATGTTTTGAACCGCGGAGCCCAGCGCAATCGCAATCTGCCTACCCCTGCGGGACTTCAGCGGGTACATCAGGTCATTGGGGAGGCCTAGCAAGACATACGCAGGGAAGCGCGGGAGCTCAATCTCAAAATGCCTGTCCACCTCATCCAAGACCTCTTTCCAATAGGCCGACAGCACCGGGCACTCCCAGAGAATGTGCGTGAGGGTACCCTCCTGTCCGCAGCCGCGCCAGCAACCTCTATCGCCGATTTTGCGCATCTCGTAGAGCCGCTCCGGGGTGTAATACCAATAGGTGGACACCTTAGTAAAGGTCTCCGTCAGCCCAGTGTGGTACGCCGAGTGCCTCGCCCGATACGCAATCCTGTCCCACTCTTGGTGGCTCAAGGTCCTGCCCAATTCCCTGTGCCAGCGCTCCCTCCCTGGGTTATGGTAATGAAACGGCGGGGGTTGGAGAAACTTGTACAAGTCGGTGATAAGCATGGCATCCGAGGTCCGGGTAACCAGCCAACGCTCATAGGGCGTAATCGAGCGGGCAGCGACGTCGCGCACTGGGGGTTGTAGAGCCCAGTGGCGGACTTGCATATAACGCAGTCTGTCCCCCTCCGTCAGGCCAAACTCCTGTCGGAGCTGCTGGAAGGGGAGTACGCCCTCCGGCCCGTAGATCTGGAAAAGCGCCCTGCAGCCCGCGCTCACCCAGTGGGAAAAGGCTCCCGGTTCCAGGCCCGGAGTGAAGTCCGGATTGCCAGCAATGGGGGTGAACGGCGATGGAAAAGTGGTGAGCTCGCGAAGCTCGCACACCGCGTCCCACGCTCTCAGCGGAACCCGGGTGATAAAAGAGGCGTAGAGGTTTGGCGGGCGGTGAGTGCGCCGCAGGAACGGGACTTCCTGGAGCGTACGGCCCGCAACTGCCTGGTCTTGAAAGAGCCAGTGCTTGTCCGATTCCCACCAGCTCCACTCCACCAGATACCGAAGTTGTGCCGCCTGGAAGTACTTCCGGAGGTCCGGGACCCCGAGACCCCCCGCCTCCGGGGCAAGCATGGAGAGGACCCGCTTCATCCGAGGCTTACGGCCCTGCCACACAAAGCGGGAGATGTCTGCCTGCGCCTGTCGTATCCAACCTACAGGGGGCTGGAGAGGTAGGGCGCGAAAAAGATACAGGATCTGAGGCAGTATCGTCATCTTCACCGCTGCGATACGGCCCAGCCACGAGAGCAGGCCCTTGTTCCATCGGCCGAGTTCCTCTTTGATCTTTTTGCCCAGAGAGGAATAGTTAGCAGCGACCATTGCAGGCAGGGAAGGCGCAAGCAAAATCCCCAGGTAAGGCACCGTGGAGGAGGACCATTGCAGAGGAAAAAGACGCTGGAGGTCCCGCCTGGTGTCAACAGAGAGGGACACGTCCAGGGCGGCCGACTTAGACATATTCATTTTGAAGCCTGCCACACGGGCAAAGGAATTCAGTTCCTGGACGCAGGCAGGGAGCGACCGCCTAGGGTCATCTAGGGTCAGCAAGACATCGTCCGCATACAGGCTGACAGTATGCGTGTATTGCCCCATCCTCACTCCGATAGCGTCCGGGTTATCGCGAATCCTCTGGGCAAACGGCTCCATATAGAGGGCAAACAGGAGCGGTGAAAGGGGGCAACCCTGTCTCGTGCCACGCTCAATGGCAAAGCTGCCGGAGCTGTGTCCGTTTACACGCACCGATGCTGACGGTCTCTTATAGCAATTAAAGATCATAGTGCGGAACTTCTCGCCGATCCCCAGTTTCCCAAGAACCAGCTCGAGGTACGGCCAATGAACCCTATCAAAGGCCTTCTCCGCGTCTACCGATAGCAGCATCCGCTCCCCCGGGACGCGTGAGGCCTTTTCTAGCACGTGCGTCACCCTCTTGGTGTTGTCGACCGTCTGCCTACCGGGTACAAAGCCGGTCTGGTCCGCCTCCACCAAACCTGGTAGATGTAGACCCAGTCTGGCCGCCAAGATCCCCGTGTACAGCTTGAGGTCCACATTTAGAAGCGAGATGGGCCGATACGAGCCGCATAGAGTCCGGTCTTTTCCCGGTTTCGGGATAACCGACACGGTCGCCGAAAGAAGGTCTGGCGGGATGGCTCCCGGTTCGGAGAAGGAGTTGAATAAACGAGCTAGGAGAGGCGCGACAGTGGGACAGAAGGTCTTGTAAAACAAGGCCGTATAGCCGTCCGGGCCCGGGGCCTTGCCGTGTTTCAGCCGTGCAATAGCGGAGATGACTTCCTCCACGTGAATATCCCTCTCCAGGTGGGTCGCCTGGGCGGGGTCCAAGGCCGGGAGGGTCACTGATTCCAGATAGGCCTCAGCCTCTCCCGGTGGGGAGGGCTCTGCAGCGTACAGCGCCTCGTAAAAGGCACGGAAGGAGTCCGCCACCTCCGCGTCACCGGAAACCGGGACCCCATCTGCTCCCACTAGCTCCTTCACGACGTTGCGTTGCTGCGCAGCCCTGAGCCGGTGGGCCAGGAGCTTACCGCACCTATTTCCGCCGGTGTAAAAGGCATGTTTCAGGCGCAACGCCGCATACTCCGGCCGGTCCAGGTCCAACGCAGAGAGAAGTTTCCGCGCCGCCTTCAGCTGCCTCCAAACACGAGGCGCCTCCGTCCAGCGGTGAACTTGCTCAAGTTCCCTGACCTGCGCCGTTAATTCCTCCCTCTTGCGTTGACGCGCCTTGTTCTCCGCCGAGGAGATGGAGATAAACTCCCCTCTGATGACCGCTTTCAGAGCTGCCCACTGCGTTGCCAGGGACGTATCGGGGTTGCTGTTGTGGATCAGGTACTCTTGAATAACCTCCTCCACTCGCTTCACCACCGATTTCTTATGGAGAAGCGTGTCCCGAAGCCGCCACATCCCTCTGGAGGGGGGGGCCGCCGGCCAGGCAAAAACTCCGGAAACCGGCGCATGGTCGGACAGGGACAAAACCCCGATGTCAGCCGCCGTGGCGGCGTAGCGGAGCGGGCCACTCACCAAGAGGTAATCCAACCGCGAGTAAGTGCGGTGTGCGTGGGAGAAATATGAGTAGTCCCTATCGGCGGGGTGCATGATGCGCCAGAGATCATGCAGATCCATCTCTGCGATCTGGTCCTGTACCGCTCTAGAAAGCTCCCCCGTCTGCGGAAAGCGCTGGGCCGACCTGTCTAAGGTGGAGTCAAAGACCATGTTCAGGTCTCCCCCCAAGATGACGTGGCGGTCGGGCGAGGCAGTAACGTCTACCAACACAGATTCCAGGAAGCGATCCTGGTGGTCATTTGGGCTGTATACGGAACCAACCGTAAAGGCAACACCCCCCAGACGCATGCGATACACTAGGAGCCTCCCCTTCTGCTCGGCATGTTTATATAGCACCTCACCTCGGAAGGAGCTGGCTAGAAGAATGGCCACCCCTGCAGTCTTAGTCACCGCAGAGGAAAAGAGTTGCGTGGGAAACTTGGCAGAGCGCAGCCTATGGCAATCTTTAGAGAGTAAATGGGTTTCCTGCAGGAGGCAGATATCCGCCTGCGACCCTTCTAGCAGGGAAAGAATTGCCCTACGCTTCACAGGGTTGTTCAGACCCTTAACATTAAGGGTCACTACTTTCAGGGGCGGCATCACTCCCAGGGAAGCAAAGCGCTGTGCAGCAAGCTCGGGATCAGTGGAAGGGGCGCGCGGGGCAGGGGCGCAGGGAAGGCCAGAATCGGCTCCGCATATGTTCGGACAGTATCGGACGGGACCCCCCCAACACCAAACCAGCTTCGAAACCCCCCCAAAACCAACCCATGGCAACCAGCCAAAACCAAAAACAAGAAAAAACACCCCATAGTCTCAGTCCAGCCCAAATGGGCGAGTCTGCAGAAAACAGTCAAGTGGACGTTCAGCCACACACCTCCAACCTCACCCCCCCAACCCCCAGCCCCAACCCAGCATCGAAGAAGCTAAGAGTCTCTCCCCCGGAGAAAAGTTAGGCCGTCTGGGCCACGCCATTAGATTCAGGCAAGTTCCTGGCCGCAGTCCTCAGGGCCTCCGCCATATCCGCCCTGATGGTAGGGGAGTCAGGGCGACTCGCTGGTGCTGACGATTGGCGCCTCCTCGATCTCCGTCGGCCTCGCCGCTCTGGGCGCCTCCATGCGGGTGTCGCCCCTTCTTCCTCTGTAGCTGTGAGTCCCAGCACCCCACAGACATCTTGTAAGGAGCGCAGCTGATGTAGCACCCCATTCCATCGGAAAATAAGACGGAAGGGGTGACCCCAGGAGTAGTTCGTCTCATGCTCTCGCAGAAAGTCTGTAGCAATGCGGAAAGACCTGCGCTTCTGCAGTGTGATGGCGGACAGGTCTTGATAGAGCGCCACGGGTCGTTCTCGGAAGGACAGCGGCTGCTTCCTGCGGGCCTCTGTCATAATGCGCTCCTTTAGGGGAAAATCCGGCAGGAATGCCAGGATATCAGGTGGGGGTGCCGATGATTGGCGCTGGCGGCCCACTCTGTGTGCTCTGTCTATGCGGATCGGGAAGTCCGCTCCTTCTCCCAAGATGTCGCGGAACAGGTCCTGCAAATAGGCCACTAGGTCCGCACCCTCATCCGCGGACGGAACGCCCCGCACCCGGATATTATTCCGCCTGGATCTGTTCTCGAGGTCCTCCGAGTGGGCCTGGAGCTCGACACACTGCTCCCGTAGGCGGAGGACGTCCTGCTGGAGATGAACTATCTCCTCGTCGCGGCGCTGGGCCGCCGTTTCCACCGTGTCGACTCGTTCGCCCAGGCCTTCGATTTCTCTCCGCACTTCACGGACCTCTCCCGCCACCTCGGTCTTGAGAGTCTGAAATTCCTCCTTGAGGGAGCTGAATAAGTCCTCCATGAAGGACCTCGTGACAGGCGGTTCGCCCCCGGTGGCGTCTGTTGAGGCTCGGGAGGACCCTGGGGATGTCTGCGCCCTGTCGCGTAGTTGCTGGGCCCTGCCGAGCATGTCCGGCAAAGTGCGATCTCCCCGTGTTGCGCCTCGTCTTCCGGCCATCCTGGCCTCCGCGGTAGTCGAGGCCCAGAGCCGGCCGTTGTAGACGCGCCCAGGCGCTCGTGGGCACCAGATGCGAAGTCCTCACCGAGGACAAGGGTAGTGCGTCACAGGCGACAAAATGGCGGCTCGGGTCAGGGCGAGACGACCACCGGGCCAGGCAGGGCGGTCAGCAATGTCCGAGTCGGAGGCCTTCAGCCGTGTGCCCCCAGGGAGGACAGCAGATGTGTAGGTGCCAAGAGAAACCCAGGCGCCCGTATGACCAGGGCGCGGGCGAGGGTCACCAGCATTAGTTCGGCAAAGACAAGATGGGGGGAGGGTAGAACCCAGGATGCCAGCCCAGACCAGCCAGTCTATGGGCGACCCTCAAATGGCCACGGGTCGGGGAAGTGCGAACCCAATGTCTCCCAGTACCATCGGCCAAGACGCCCGGCCCGGGCTCCGCTCAGAGTTCACCGTTCCACTCCTCCAGGCTCGGGGTCCGCAAGGCGTCACACTCCGATACCCATGGCGGGGGAGTAGATCGTCGTCGCAGGGCAGGGGTCTGTCGTCTAGCGATGGTCCCGACCACCAGGGCGCCGGTCAGGAAGCCTCCACACTCCGCGAAGTCCGTCGAGTCCGTCCCCCGGGATCTCCAGCTTTCAGCACTCGACTCCGCCGAGGCGCGCGGACAGCGCCGCAGTATGCTCCGCCTCCAGGCCCTTCTCCTCGGGGCGACCCAGGCTCCCTTTCTCGGTTCAATCGTTGAACAAACTTTTAGGGGACTTCCCCCGGGGCAACAGAAGTCAAAGTGGTATCAAAACGTGCCCCAAGAACTCCGGCACAGTTCTCTCGCCCGCAGTGCGACGGCGGGGGGAGAGAAGCGCAGGAATCGGGGCTCGAGCTGAGCCGGGCCGGAGGAGCTACGGGAGGAAGCGTCCGCTCACCCCGCCATCTTGGCCACGCCCCCCCGGGATGGTTTTTAAATTATTTATTATTATCACTTTTGTAAAAATGGAATTTCCCTGTTTTTTTATGTTTTAAAAAATTGCTAAATGTTTTATTCTTGCTGCTTCTTTTATGGCTCCTGCCGAACTAAAGAGTTTTTGACTGACTGACTGAAAGGGGTTGGCCATATCATTTTGTGAAGGATAGAGGATTGGGTCCAACAGATTGGTGTCCTTAACAAGGTGCAATATAACTTAGAGAGCGACTGGAGTGGAAGCCCTAGGAATCCCAGACTTACTCACCACACCTTGTGCCATCTCAAGAGGGGAAAGCAGTAAGGTTAAGGAGCTCTACCTGAGGTGTGTAGTCCCAAGTAGGGAGGGCAGGGAGATTATGAAGCCCAAATTGAGAGAGTTGGTTAGCATCCAAACCATTATAGTTGTTGAGGCATGCCTTTCATACAAAAACAATGTTTGTGAAAGGGTACTCTTGATGAAATTCTGCATGGGGACTATCAGATGTCATCTCTGCTTTCCTATAGGTCAATTTGACTCTATGTCCATTTTACTTTGCCCTTGCGATGAATCTTTTCCTCAAACTTTGTCTCACTTTTTGATTTTTTTGTAAATGTTATCAAACATTTAGACGTAAATACTTAGTACCAATTCTTAAAACTACTCGTGGTTTTTAGCAACAGAAACCTGCACTATATGTTCTCAGTAAGTTGCCTGACTATTCTGTGTGTTATTTCAATGAGAGCATTTTTTTTTTAAAAAGTCTTACTCTGACGCAAGTCCATTGATTTCTAGCTCTCTTCTAATTTCAAATGCTTATTTCGTTGTATATGTATTGGAGCACATTAATTGCTATTAATTTTACTTTTTTGCACAGTCACCTATGGAAGATGGCTGAATTACAAGGTGTGCGGTCACATGGCTTGATACTGATCTTAATTATGTTTTTATGTAATTTTATTGTATTTTTATCTACTTTATATTATGCTTTTTCTTTTATGATTATATGGTTATAAATTAATAAAGATGAATAATGCAATGTGGAACTTCCCTTGCCCTTACTATGTTACCGATAAGGCTGGAGGAAGATAAAACAAGCTACAGTGCCTGGCCTGTGGATTACGAAAAGCACTGTCCCCGGTGGCTTCTAACTGCAGCTTCCTTCTCTAAACAGGTTGCCTAGGGCCTTGTTAGTAAATGTTCAGTCGCGGGTCCAGCATGTAATACATCCCTAAGGTGAAAATGATGTAATGGTGGAAAGTACAATGTGCATTGATCCAAATTAGATTGTTACATAATAGCTCACTTGTGGTCTTCATATGATAAACAATCATACGAATTTGTTAAACTGTGGGCACTTACCAAATCAGTGGGCTGGGGTTTATTTGTTTTTATGAGAACACAAGTCCTTGTGATGTGTCCTCATCAGGCCAGTCTAAACAAAACATGGCCAAAACGCATAAACAATATTATACCAGGGAATCAAAAAAGGACTAAAGAACTATATGACACTTTTTAACGTTCTAAAAAAATAAGGGGAAATAAATCCTTATTATAGGAAAAGCACCTCATGGTGCAAATAAGGACACTGAAACTATCGTGTCCTGCCCCCGAATAAAATGAAAACAGAATGAGCTATGAAAGAATGAATGGTTTTCATGCAGCTTGATATGTAAAAAAACGTGAATAATGAACTGATGTAGTTTTGAGATGAATTAAAGAACTATATAAAAGTAGGGGTGTAGAATGGTAATAACATACAGCCTGATTCATCAATCATATTTGCGCTCGCAAAGGGCCAGATTCTGAGAATCTGGCCCTTTGCGAGTGCAATTTTTGCATTTGGGATTCATCATCCCAAATGCAAAATCGCTATTTAGATACACGCAAATTTGCGAGGAATAGCATTTAAGGAATCTCTATTAGAGATTCCTTAAATGCTATTCTTGAAACATTTTAAAATTGCGAATTCGCAAATTTCGGCCGCTATTTACCTCGAGGTCAAACCTCGTGGTAAATAGCGAAAACTTAGAAAAATGCTTTTAAAAGCATTTTTCTAAGTTGCATGTTACACACACACATGTCCTTAGGACATGTGTGTGTGCAACACCTGTTGAAATGTGCATTTAAGGGGTGCTACAGGGTGTCCTTTGGACACCCCTGGCACCCTTCAAATCGCTATCTTATTTGCGATTAGCAAATTGCTAATCGCAAATAAGGAATACTCCCCATTCATTCCTATGGGCCTTTGGCCCATAGGAATGAATGGGGAGTTATTCCTTATTTGCGATTAGCAATTTGCTAATCGCAAATAAGGAATCTGTAGGAATCGCATTTAATTTTGCGATTCCTACATGAATCCTGTTTTGCGAGTCTGTAATAGCGATTCCTTATGAATCGCTATTTCAGACTCGCAAAACGGGTCTTTCATGAATCTGGCCGATAATGTGTTACCCTTTGAGAATATATATAATTGATCCCTAAGAAGAATTAAAGTTATTGTAACAAGTCACTAAAGACCAGCACCCACTCCCATGCAGAGGTTTAGTATCCTATGAGGAGGTCAAGCATGTCACACACTTACTAGTTCTTCTTTGTCTCCTTGCTATGTCACCTCCTGTCCAACTATTGGACACTCCAGAAACTGTTACAGTCCTAGGTGACAGTAGCAGGGACACTCCACCTCCATGTTAGCTCACCCTGAGTGCACAGCAGCACCACTCCTCTTCTCAGCATATTTTTTCCTTCCTCTTATTGCTGGCCACCCGTCTCCCACTACGACTTGACCAGAACATTCTCTTCCACCCCTCCCTCTACGACTAAACATAACATTCACTCACATCCTGTTGGAAGATAGGATTCTTCTACATGGTTACCCCCACTTTTTGCCTGGTGTTGTAGTGTGGCTCACCAGTTAGAGGCGGCAGACCCGAGAGCAGAGGACGGGCCGGGACCAGGGTTCGATTCCCGGCGCGGCAGGTTTCTGGACCAGGGTCAGCGGACTCGATAATTCTCTCGCCTCGGTGCCCACTCTGATCAGCGATCACACTCGGCAACTCTGGGCATTAGCTTGCCTCATCTTCACTAACGGCCCCACCAGACCGCCGGGGATGCCTGGTCTCACCCTGGAGATACCCATTAAGGGACCATCTCTCAGGGAAGCCAGGAAGGGTTTCGCAGCGGTCGAAGCGCCTTGGGACCCTCCGGGTAAGTAGTGCGCTATATAAATGCCTATACATTTACATTTACATTTACATGGTTTTGGACTAGTCTGACTGGGATCCTGCTAAACAGGACCCCAGTCTCTGTGCTTTCTCCCCTAAATTTGTATGGTAAGTACTTAGGTACCTCCCAGATTGGACACTGGTGTACCTTTATCAGTCCCTACTATATGGTAGTAAGGTACCCGGGCATAGGTACATCAGGGGTCCCCCATGAGATGAAGCATGTATTATGCCGCCCATGAGGGACCACTCAAACTGTAACTACAGGTCTGCCATTGCAGTCTGTGTAAGTTGGTGCTATCACCACTTACAAAAGATATAGGTTTCCCTATATCTAAGGTTACTACACTTAAAACCTATAAGTTATCCCTAAAGCAGGCCTTTCAATCTTGGAGGCAGTGTGCATGGTTCTAAGTGTGAGGGTGCCCCTGCATGAGCAGGACACCCCTACAGCCTTCACAGTCCATGATCCCGGGATGTAAGTGCATCAGCCATTACGATATATAGAGTGGCCATGCGTCTTTACATGATGACCATCTCTAAACTGGCTGTAACGAACCCTATCATGTTTGGTATCAATCATGTTTGAATCATACCCCCACACCCTAAACGGTGTCAGAGATATGATTCTGTGCACTGTAAAGCTCCTCTGGGAGGCCATCAGTGCTCCAGGTACCAGTCTTCTAGATCTAGACAGCACAACATGGATGCTGCTGACCCGAGACACGATTCTGCCCTCCTGCTGCTTAGCCAAGCTAGAGCAGGCAGGTAAAGGCAGAATAATAAGTATCCAGTCACAGGGTGGTGTGACCACCAACCAGACAGGGTTTAGTGTATTGGGGCCGGTTGGGAGCACTTTCCAGCAACATTCAGTTGCTTGAAGGGCACATTTGGTGCCCTCCTTCCATGATCCAGTTCATACCAGCTCAGGGAGCCGTCGGCTCCCGCTCTGGTGCAAAACTGGAAAAAGGATGTGGGAATAACCTCCCCACTGTCCGACCCCTCCCCTGGGAGGAAATCCTGAATCGTGCCAATCCTTTCCTTAGGGTACTAACAAGCTTACCTGAGGGTGGGTCCCTAGATTCATCGTGGGACACGATTCATTACAAGGTACCACTTCCTCATCAACATTATGGGCACTCAGGACTTCGCTCTGGGCATCAAGGCTGCAACTGGGAAGTCTCACGCTGCTCCTGATCTCGTCGCCCTGCTCGTCTGCTGCAATGTCCATGCCTCTGCTCCATACAGGAACCTTCCATGGCCTGTGGGTATCCAAGACACCCAAAGGAATCTCCCTTGAAGTGAAGGAGCCACTTCCCTACATCTGCAGGTACCGCAACTAAGCTGGCCAGTCTGCTGATCCTGAGCTTCCACGGACTCCGAAAGGCTCAGTAACACAGGTGGTGGTTCTTCATATCCCTTGTGGCTTTCCCTGTCCTCTCACCAAATTTGAGGCCAGTAACCCTCATTGAAGCTGCAGGAACTGAACCCTTATGCACCATGTTGACTTGCTGTTGCAAAGGCTTTTCGGCTTCCTTCCATCAAGATCTTCGGGCTCCATGTAACCCCCACCTCAAACATCTCCTGTGACCAAGGATTTGTCCTCACTGCATCCCTTGCACCGTGAGCCTGCATCTTTGGTGAGCTGGTCAAGGTCCTCTCACAACTCCATTGCCTCCGGCCTTTGGGTCCTTTTGAGGATCTTATTTGCTTTATATGGGGTTCCCTGATTGCTCAGGGCCTGCCCTGACTCCCCTGCTTGTGGTAAGTCACCTGGACTTTGCTGATCCCCATAATGCACCTTCTTTGCTTTCCACATTGTTTGCAGTTGCCAAGGCTTGTTGGTGCTCTCAACGGACACCAATCCCTCAACTCTCAACATCCGACATGGGACAGCTTGTGAATGGCTCTGGTCTTCCACTGCATTGCCTGGTCCTCACAGCTGCAGCTCCAAGGTCACTGTTAACTTCCCTGCAACTCTCGACTTCGGTGGGCATTCGTCTTCCGGGCCTCCTGCTCACTTCCAAGTGCCCTAGACTCTGTCCCCTCTGCTTGCAGGTTCTTCACATCTTGAATCCACCATTGGGTTCCACCGGACACTTTAACCTTCTCCAGCAGTGGCATCTTCCTGAAGTCCTCCATTGAGTTCGACTGCGGTTTCCGACGCCACTTCACACCTATGCACCCAGCTTCCCTGGTGTAGGTATCCTGGTTCCTAGGGTATCCACAGGTGGGGTGGCTCTCCAACCGTATGTCTTCCACAGGGTTTATTCAGGATCCACTGGAAATGGTCCTTCTTCTTTTAAATTGCAACTGCAACTTACTCATTGACTTACATTGATTCTAATGTTGTGTTCCCACTCTGCACAGAGCCTCCGTGGTGCTGCTGGTTACTTACCTGGGGTTGGTCCTTGGGTGCTAGGCACTTCTATGTCTTCTGGGTATAGTCTTAACTCAAGTCGTAGTTCGCATACCACTATTTTAGTATATGATTTGGTCTCCCCCTGGTGACCACTGTGTATTTCATGTTACTTACCCGTTTCTATTGAAAAGTATTGTGTGCATTGCGTATATCTCTGGCTAAGAGATAACTGTATGTGATAGTGAGTGTGTTATAATAAATACATATTTTTATAAATACACTGTGTGGTTCTTTTTGACTTAATCTATACCTATAAGATTATGTTCTGGTAAAACAAGCTGCTTTACACTCCTTCTGGACTTAGCCTGAAGGCTGCTCTCCACAGCTACCACTTAGATAGCTTTCTAAGGTTGTCTAGGACCACTAAAATCACCACAAGGGTTGTATAGATTGGTGCAGGGTGCCCACTTACATATGTGTGCATATCACACATCCTCTTCCATCACTCACCAGAACATTCTCTCCCATCCCCCTCCACGAGTCACCAGAACTTTCTCTCCCACCCCCTCCAAGACTCACCAAAACATTCTCTCTTTAGGCATGCCTGTGGGATCCTCATGCTGTAGTTTCCTGTGTGTCCCATACACAGTATGTTGAAGCTGGTATCTGGAACTCTGGGAGCAAATGCTGTTGTGTGTGTATGTGTGTGTTAGGAGATGTGACAGTTAGAGGTAGAATGGAGCCCTGACAGGACCTAATTGATGTTGCTATAACCTAAAGGTTAACTTAATATAAAGAACTTTGATCGCATCTGAGTGGCTCCAGACTCCTGTATGAAGACCCTAACCTCTAACTGCAACGTTCTGGTGGCAACTTGTTAAGGACCCGTGTGAAAATGCAGCACGATGCTGGTGGCTGTTGCCTCCTTAAATTGTGATAATTTGTAATAAGTTTAAAATAAACAAGACCTTTGCTTTGACTTGAATTATTTTAGGAAGGTAGAGGGTGAGTGTTGGGATGGATGTCCTTATTTTGAATCCTTGTCAATAAAGAAGTGATTTGGATACTGAACTCTCAGGTTCCAAGGTATTCCAGCAAAAGTGCCTTCATAAATACTCCACCACTCAGATCAAGAGTCAGCACCACATTGGTCTCCAGCAAGCTCTTAAGCAAGAGCGCCACTGGTGTTGTGAATCCCTTCCTACACTAATTACCATCCCAGGCAACCCCCTGTTAGAGATAGTTTTTTTTTGTTAGCAGGTTGTTACCCTGTCCTAGTAGGGAGCCTTCTTCCTAGTCAGGATAAGGGGGATACACTTGTAAAATAACCCCTACTCACCCGCTTGGTAGCTTGGCACAAGGAGTCAGGCTTATCTCAGAGGCAGTATGTTAAGCATTTGCACATAACCAGCAGTAATACAGTGAAAACACTACAAAAGGACACCACAACAGTTTTAGAAAAATGTATGTGCAAAACAAGACCCATCATGATAAAAATCCACCATACAGTTCTTGAAAATATCACTAAGCAAAAATAGACTTCGAATACAGTTCCTTGAAGTCAATAGCGCAGTCAGGGCTATCATGAAGTTGTGAACAACAAATCCAAACAGTTCTGACTGACCGCAGCGTCACTGGCCAGCTACGGTGTCGGGAAGAACAGCAAAACAGTACTTTTAGAAATGTAGGGCGTCGGGGACCTCGTGGTGAAGAGTCGGTGTGGCAGGCGTTTATTCGGGAGGTCGGTGCAGGAGTCTTCGGGCCCTTGAAGTAACGCGCTTTGTAGATTGAACTCCGTGCGGTTAAAGTCAGGAGTGCTGGTGTCGGTGGGCGTTGGGCCTGCTGTGCAAAGTGCAGCAGTGCGACGTGCTGTGCCCTTAGGACCAGGTGCAGGCAGTGGGTCAGTGACGGTCGTCCAGCAGCGTCAGTGAAACCAGGGTTGCAGTGTGAAGTGGTGCAGTGTTCATTGCAGTGCTGGCAGGTCAGGGCGCAAGCAGCGGCGGCATCGTTGCTGAAGCACCGTAGTCGGCTGATGAACTGAAGTCAGTGGTGCCGGCTGCGGTAGGCCAAGGCTGCGGTGTGGGGCAATGCATAATGTAACTTAACAAGCTGTGCCCTCAGACCACAGTGCAAGCAGCAGCGTCGATGTCGGCATGTAGCGTTGTCGGGGATACCAGGGCGGCTGTGTGAAGCAAGGCAGTGCAAAGTGCTGTGCCCACAGGCCGCGGTGCATACTGCGGCCCAGTGGCGGCGGCGGGCGGCAGCAAGACCAGGGTTGCGATGCAAAGTGAGGTGGTGCCTTCAGTACATGGAGCCGTCAGCGGTGTTGTTGGCGGCGTCAGATTGCTTTTTCTTCTGTTGCAGCACAAAACACACAGTTCACAGTGCTGGTATCAGATGAACTTGAAGCCTTTGCTGTTCCTGAGACTTCTTGAACAGGGAGAAGCTCTACCTCAAGCCCTTGGAGAACCTCAAGCATAGAAGTTGCAGAAAGTTCAGTCCAGTCCTTTCTCTGCCCAAGACAGCAGCAGCCACTGAGGTGGCAACACAGCAAAACACAGCAAAGCGGTAGTTTCTCCTCACAACTTCTCCAGCTCTTCTTCTTGGCAGATTCCTTGATCCAAAAGAGTTCTGAAGTCCTGGGGTCAGGGCCCCAATATTTATACCACATGTTCTCTTTCTCTTCTTTGTGGCAAGGGTCTCCGAGCCTAGTCCAAATCAGTTCTGCCCTCTCTGGTCCAGCTGCACTACAGGAGGTGAAGACAGCATTGTGCATAGGAGACACTGCCTATTCAGGTGCTAGTGGAAACGCCTCCCACCACTCTAAATGTAGACCAGGCCTATTCAGCCCTACTATGAGTCACCAAGGAAAGGCAGGACACACCTCAAACTCCCTAGTGACTGTCTAAAATCAATGCACATCCCCAGCCGCTGTCACTCCAAAACCAGACAGTCAATACACAAACCAGCAGAGGCACACAGAAAGGTTTGGGAAGAAAATGTCTACTTTCTAACAGTGCATTTTTCAAACACACAATTTAAAAAACATCTTCTAAAAAGAGGTGTTATTAAATTCTATCGTATCCCAGTGGAGAGTTATTCTTCTAAGATATTACAAAGCAACTCCCATGTTAGCCTATGGGACAGCTAGCCTTGCAATAGTAAAACAACTAAATTGGTAGTATTTCACTATCAGAATATGTCACACACACCAGGACATGTTCTATCTTTCAAATACACTGCACCCTGCCCAGAGTGGTACCTTAGCCCACCTGAGAGGTGCCTTACATGTAAGAAAAGGAAAGGTTAGGTCCTGGCAAGTGGGGCACTTACCAGCTCAAGATGGCAGTAAAAACTGTGCACAGACATTACAGTGACAGGTCTGAGACACCTTTGAAAGGCTGCTCATGTGGGTGGCACAATCAGTGCTGCAGGCCGACTAGCACCATTCGATTTACAGGCCCTGGGCATACACAGTGCACTATACTAGGGACTTAACAGTAAATCAAATAAGCAAAACAAGGAAACACCAATCAATGAACACAATTTACAGTAGGAGCACTTGCACTTTAACACTGAACAGCAGTGAAAAAGTGCGCAGAGACTCTAAACCAGCAAAACGAAGTCCAACATACCATAAAATCAGAAGGCCAGAAAGCAAAAAGACTGGGGAAACACACCACTACCTAACCGCCCGGGAGTTTTCTTCCCTAAGGGGGAAGAACCTAGACAGACCATTGGCGCTGGCATGTTCTGTGCCAGGGCGGTGTTCCACTGTAAAGTGATGTGCACATGGCTGCCTTTAGGGCATCAATAGCTGTCTGGCAGGCATCAGTTCTGATCATCTTCCTGGGCTACTACCTGGAAGTCAGCTCAGTCAAGGGGCAACAATGGTACCATAGCCCTTGACAAATCTCCTATAGTCACCAGTGAGACCTAAAAAGGCTCTCACCTCTGTCTGGGTCTTGGGGGGCACCCAAGCCATAATGGTGTTGATCTTAGGTTGTAGTGGTGCCACGGGCTGCTTCCTACCAGTGCCCTAAGTACACCACAGACCCTTGTCTGATCTGGCACTTACTAGCCTTGATCGTGAGGCCTGCCCTCTGCAGAGCCTTCTACACTTGCCAGAGGTGGCACAAGTGATCTTCCCAGATGGAACTGAACACTGCAATGTCATCCAGGTAGGCAGCACTGAAGTCCTCCAGTCTAGCCAACACCTGGACGACCAACCTCTGAAAGATGACAGCAGCATTTTTCAACCCAAAGGGTATCACCTGAAACTGGTAGTGCCCCTCTGGTGTTGAGAATGCAGACATCTCCTTGAACCCCTTGGTCTAGGCAATCTGCCAGTACCCAGACGTTAAATCAAATGTGCTGAGGAACTTGACAGCTCCCCACCAATCGATGAGCTCATCAGCTCTGGGGATGGGGTGCATTTCAGTCCTGGTGACGGCATTGAGCCCACGGTAGTCCCCGCAAAATTGAAGTTCAGGAGTGGCTTTGGGTGAAGCAACCTTAGGGACTAACACCTCTGGGCTGCCCCAAGGACTGTTCGAGGTCTCTATCACCCCTAATGCCAACATCTTAAAAACTTCTTCTTTGATGCTGGCTTTTACTCTGTCAGTCAGCCTGTAAATTTTTTATTTCTCAGGAGGACTATCCTCAGTGTCCACATCATGGGTGCACCAATGGGTGATACCTGGGGTCAGGGAGAACAGGGTGGCAAACTGCCCCAACAAAAGGCAAGAGTCACTCTGTTGCTCTGGGGTCAGTGTAGGGAAGAGGTTCGCACTTTCCACTGACCCATAGCACTCCTGCCCTCCTTGGTAGACAGGAGATCTGGAAGAGGTTCACTCTCCTCTTCCACCCCATCATCTCTCACAAAGAGTACGCTTACTTCAGAACTCTCAAAGTGAGGTTTGAGTCAGTTCACATGGAGGACCCTCAAAGGATTCCTGGGATATAACTTTTATGCTACACCACCTCAAAAGGCCCAGTCCACTTGTCCTGAAGAGCGCAAGGCTACACTGAGGCAAAGACCCACATTTTCTGGCCAGGTTGAAACTCTAACAGAGTGGCATTCTGATAGTACTAGCTTTTCAGTTCCTCCTGGCTGGCTTCTTGGTTCACCTGAGCGAGTTTCCAAAAGCGCAAAGTTTGGTTCCTGAAGGCCAGCATGTAGCTAAATACATCCTAGGGAGTTTTCCTGAGAGCTGCCTCCCTGCCTTCCTTCACAAAACTGAGAGGTCCTCTCACAAGGTGACCATTCAGAAGCTCAAAGGGACTGGACCCTAATTACTTCTGTGGTACCTTCCTGTATGCAAAGAAAAGGCATGGTAAGAGAATGTCCCATTTACGTTCTGTTAGACCCTTGATCATGCCTTTTTGGATTTGGTTGAATCTCTTCACCAACCCGTTACCTTGGGGGTGGTAAGGCGTGGTGAACGTGTAGGTTACACTTCACTCCTCCCACAGAGATGTCATAAACTTCTATATGAAATTTGTACCCCAGTCAGTTACCACCTCTCTGGGGAACACCATACGGGAAAAGATCCCCATTAATACCAGGTCCACCACTGGCACTGCCGTTGTCCTGAGAGGGGTAGCCTCCGGGCATCAGTTGGCATGGTCCACCAAGACCAGGATGTACCTGTTGCCCATGGCTGTCTTGGGGTCCAGGGTCCCCACAATGTCCATACCCACCCTCTCAAAATGGGTGCCAACAACCAGAAAGATTGGAGAAGAGCCTAACACTTCCTCCCACTCTTACCACTTGCCTGGCAAGTTTGACAATACCTAAAAGGAGCATCAGACTGCCTTCGCATTTGGGGCCAAAAGAAGTGGGTGACAATCCTTTCAAAGGTCATGTCCTGCTCCAAATGTGCCGTTGAAGGAAAGACGTGAGCCAGACCCAGTAGGAAGGTCCTAAAGCGCTGGGGTACCACCAGCACACGGCTGACCCAGGCTCAGCGACCTTAGGCTCACTGTATAGGAGACCATTCTCCCAGTAGATCCAGTGTGAAAAAGACAGGGGGAACATGCCAAAGGATGCCAGGTCTAACACCCCCCTTTTGTTTACAGGTTCTTTGCTTGCCTTTTAATTTAATTCCTGCCTTGTGTTGAGGTGATAAATGAATGTAGTGCACCTTGCTGCACTGGCCATCGATCACAGTCTTGGTACCCTCGTCTGAGTTCGAGCAATTCAATTGTCTGCTCTAGCTATTAGATATCAGTACACCTGGGATAACATCCAGCATGGGCTGAGGTTCACCTGAGAGTCACAGCCCACCAGGTGTGATCGGTGCAGATAAGAGCGGTGGGGCGGAGCAGGAGGCATGGTGGGGAGAAGTCGACAGACGACGGAATAGGGAAAATACAATTAATAAATAAATAAATCTATTTACTTTGCTCTCGCCGAGTTGGCAATGCGGCGAGCGCAAGTAAATGGTTTTCTTCCCCCTTTAAAAATTAACATTATTGAATTATTATGCAGGCTGAATGAATTACAATGGACTGCCCAATTGCTGAGTGTTATGGAATGGGGGTCAGAAAGGTAACATATTACGTTGTTATTGTATGTATATAGCGCTAACTACCACTGACGAGGCATTGAAGTGATTTACGCCGGGCGAACAATCCTTCTTTGGAATCCAAGGTTAGTGGTTAATCCTGTGGTGATTGGGATTAGTCTTGTGCTCTTATTAAAACCCTGTCATGCATTTACTCCAGTTTCTTTGTGGTGGTTTGAATTCAAAGGAGTTTCTTATACTAATTTTGTTTAGTAGAGTGTGACCAGTACCCAACGCCATCAAGGCACTATACTGGCCATATGTGAGGTCATGCAGTTGGTTGATGAGATTAACAGATGAGATAGAAGAGATTTGGTATTGTGAGGTTGCAGGTATGGCTTTCAAACAAGGAGAGGTTGTGATTTTTGGCAGAAAAACAGTAATAAAGCTTATAGCAAACAAGCAGGTGATTTAAAGTAGGCGGTGATAAGACATAGGAGGCATGCAGATTTGGAAATCAATGAGAGAGTCACTTGTAAGAAGGGAGAGGAGAGTTTTTATGCAGGATTTGGGGAATACAGAAGGGCTTTTTTGCGATTGCATGCAATCTGAAAATTCAGAACTGTAGAAAGAACATTTTTACCTGTGAGATAGTACTGTAATAGCTACTTTGTTAGGCACAAGAACAGGCAAACAGTCTATCTGCTGCTAGGCTACCCCTAGACTTCATTCTGTAAAGACTGCTCTTAATATATGTTGTATATATTGTGGCATTAATATAGCACTTACCCTCCGTGGAAGGGGTTTGAAAGATCAGCGGTTGGAAGAATAAGCTGATGGCTTGACGTATATTTAAGAGAATATCAAGAGCTTTAGGCTGCACTCAAAGGACTCAGTTACTTCATGATCACTACTACTTCATGAATACTACTATCCCTCAGAAAATCTATAAACCCCGCCCAGCTAAAAATCAAGAAATCTGGTTTTCTGAAGAGTTAAGATCTTTGAAACAAAATACTAGAAAACTGGAAAAATTATGGAGACAGTCTAGGAGGCTGGAAGATAAAGTACTCTTAAGTTGTACCATAAAGCCATCAGGACTGCTCAGAAAAATCACATTGCAGCACAACTTATAGAGGCAGGGAAAGATTCTAGAGTTCTGTATAACATCCTACAAACCTTTACTAGACCAGCAGCCTGTGAGACTGTGGAGGTAGCCACTCAAGAGCTGTGTAATGAGATCTCTGCCTTCTTTATGAAGAAGATAGAGGCTATCTATGAGAGGATAGTGGCCTCAAAGACGGCTGAGGGAATGAATAATAACAACAGATCCCAGTCGAGTGTACAATCAGGACCTCTTACCCAATGCCTCTCCAGCTTTCCTCCTATCTCCTTGGAGGAGGTATACTCATTGGTTGCACAAATCAAGAGTGGCAGTCCTCATGATAGTATCCCTGCCCGTATCTTGCCTAAGCTGGTAGAAGTTCTTGGACCAGAAATCCAGAACTTGGTTAATCTTTCCCTCTGTACAGGGCAGGTCCCCACGGACTGGAAGAGGGCGCTAGTAAGACCACTGAGGAAAAACACTGCCATTCCCTGGACGGTGTTGGCGAATCTAAGGCCTATTTCTCTTCTTCCCTTTCTGGGGAAAATTATAGAGAAACATGTAAATCGCCATTTCTCCAGCTATACTGAGCTAGTAGGCGGTCTGGATCCATCCCAGTCGGGCTTTAGACCAAGACACAGCACTGAGCCCACCTTGCTGTCAGTCGCAGACGATCTACGCATGCTCCAGGATAAAGGTCACTCTGTTATCCTGGTTCTGCTGGATCTGTCTGCGGCGTTTGACACCGTGTCATATGACATCATGACCACCAGGCTAGTTAACATCGGCCTGGAAGGCAAGGCGCTGTCATGGCTGAGGAGTTTCCTGACAGGTTGCACCCAAAGGGTTACTCTGGGGGCTTACCGGTCAGAGGAGTTGGAGATCTCTAAGGGGGTGCCACAGGGCTCCTGTCTGAGCCCTACTCTTTTTAACATCTATGTGGCCCCCCTAGCTAACATCATGAGATCTTATGGATTTATTCCTGTGTCATATGCAGATGACACCCAACTCCTCTTTCCTTTTGAAACCCTTACGGTGGAGGTCAGGAACTCCTTTGCTCAGGGGATGAAGGCGGTGGCACACTGGATGGCATCCAACTTCCTGCAGTGCAATGTTGCAAAGACGGAGGTGATGCTGTTCGGTGAGGCCAAACTTCTGTGGACTCCAGACTGGTGGCCTCAAGATCTTGGCCCGGCTCCAGAGCCTAAGCAGGTAGTGAAAAACATCATGGTAATCAAGTGGTGGGCTCCTGCTTTCATATCATCGGGATGCTACGAAAGGTATTTCCCCTACTACCAGACTCTACTAGGAGAACTTTGGTGCAGGCCCTAGTATTGAGTCGCTTGGACTACTGCAATGGATTGCTGCTGTCAACAAATGAAGCAGTAAGCTCTAGGCTCCAGGTGGTTCAGAATACCGCTGCCCGTCTGGTTTTGAACCAGCCCTCTCGCACCCCCTCCAACCCCCTTCTGAAAAAGCTGCATTGGCTATCCATTAAACAGAGGGTGAAGTTTAAGATCTGCTGTATAATGCATAAGTGTCTACAGGGGAAGGGCCCAGCATATTTGACTAATAAACTCTCCTGGTATATACCGACACGCTCCTTGAGATCCAGTGAGCAGGCCTTGCTTCAGGTCCCAAGATTTAAACAAGCATTTGCAATGCAATAGGTCTCGCATTAGGAAAGTTTGACCTATTGGTATTGTAAATGACAATTTTTTTATTTATGTGTTGGTTTTGAAAATAGTGAAATTAATAGTTTTGTCATTTACAATGCCAATAGTTTTAACTTTCGAAAATGTGACATCTATAGCATTTGTAATGCAATATGTGTTGTATTTACATGACTTAGATGTATTGATATTACAAATACCAATGGCTTTTATTTTTTTAAAATAATTAATACTATAATTAATAATTAATAATAAACTATAAAAACAACGTAGCGTGTTATCATTTTATTTATCCTGTGCTGGCAGGGGGGCTACGCTCGTCCGCCATTACAGAGGAGCCGTCCCTGCATGATGTACCTCATATTCCCCTTATAACCAAACCATACATCGGTGGTGGCGGCCATACAGAAACATTGGAGGGGAGGGCTCATCGAACCGGACACGACTATGGCATGCCAGTACGTAGTAATGGCAGCGGGCACCTTTAAGGCGGTGACCTGCCTCCATAATAGGATGCTAAACGAGGGACTGGAACCGCTCCTGGGGCTCAAGGCGAAATGGGAGGAGAGCATTGGTAGGCCCATTCCGGACACGGCATGGAGCCATATACTGCAGCGTACGTGGAAGGGCACGAGGAACGCGCGTTTCCAGCAGGTGCACTTCTTTGTGTTACATAGGGCTTACCTGACTCCGGAAAAGATAAGACGGTACTTCCAGGTGCAGGACGCACGGTGCCCGAGGTGCTTGTCGCCGGAGGCGGACATGGATCACCTGTTCTGGGGTTGCCCGAATCTGGAGGCCTATTGGGCAGAGGTAGGGAACCTTCTCAACGCAGTGACCGACAGGGAGGTGGAATTTGATATGGCGGCATGTCTGTTGCTCTGGTTCCCGCACACCAAACACACTAAGGTGACAAGCAAATTCATTGACCTGGGGTTGATACTAGCACAAAGAGAGATTTCGTGGCATTGGAAATCTAAGGGAGGGCCGTCAGTAAGGAGGTGGATGAATGATTTGCTGCGGTGGTCCGAGTGTGAGAGTGTGCTTCGAATGAAGCAGGCTGCCAAGCTTGATAATGAGAAAGCCTTGGAATCAGCGCGTGCGTGGGAATTGGTGGTGCAGGCCTTGCGTGATTCATTAGTGGAGGATGAGGACTGAATGGATGGGACCTGAGGACGCCGCGAGGCATACTAGTTCAGAGATATCATTGACACTGTAGCGGAACCCATACAATAATCAGGAACATGACACACGCCATTAGCGGTTGCTGGGGAGGGGGCACTAGGGGGTTGTTTAGAGGGAGTTCGGGGTGGGTTAGGAGCCGGGAGGTAGATTGGCTGCAGTAGCGACTCTGGGACTGAGACTGGGCCTGTGGGGCGTAGGTGGATAGAGGGAGGTGGCAGGGGGTACGGGACAGACATGATAAGGCCTCACAGAGCACGGGGGTGGAGCGGTAGCGGCTCTGTAGCATTGAACTGCACATGTAGGATGGCTGATGTTGGGGATAGGTTGTGGTTGGAGGGGTAAAATGCGGATACGCAAAAAGTTTTTCGACCATTGTCCCAGGGACGCTCACCATGATGTCTTACTATTACTTAGGACACTGCGCCGCCCGGCCTCCGGGATGCGGGCTGAATGGCTGTGTATGGTACACGCTCTCACAATTGATGCGGGGGGATACCATCAGTGGACTGGTTGAACAATTGTAAGCTAAGGTTTCTAATTCTGCAATAAAAACAAATTTAAAAATAAATAAATAACCAAACCATACATATGCAGCCCCCACGCTTGCATGACACCCCACACAGACGCTAGCCTCACACTCTAACCGCATACACACACGCACATCGCCCATGCTCGCATGCTACACACACATTTATGTTGGAGCCGATGCTGGGGGGCTTAGGTGGGGGCCTGGTAGTGAGTGCAGATGCTCTGGCTGGCAGGCAGCGGTGGCTTGTGTGTTTTGTGCTCTCTCTGGCGAGCGGAGCAGTTTGGCTGCCGAGCAAGCCGGGGCCGTGGGAGATGATTGGCAGTCGCACACAGCTCATTATACAGGCAGCTGAACATTTTGTGGCGAGGGGGGGAAGCTCAGACCACGCAAACCTCTAAAAGTGGGAGAGGCTGGTACTATTAATTTTCAATTTCATTTGACTTAATAAACACGATTGTGCACATCCCAGACAGCGCCACATGTGGCGGACTGTCACAAGAGCTGGTGCGGACAAGTAAGTGCCGGTGCCGAGCACCAAAACTGCTGGCTCAAATTAAAGCACTGGCTCCTTATACAAAGTTACAAGCATTGGCAAAGCTAATTGGTATCATAAGATCTAAGGAGTTTGTCTATGTTTTTTAGCCCGAAAAAAGAAAGGCTCTGATGCAGCCAGAGCCAACGGCTCATAGGGCTTTTTTTTCTTCTTTTTTTTTCACTTTCCGCCATTCTGCACGATAATCTTTCCGTTGTACTACCTGGCTATGTCTGTCACTCTGCCTCTATAGCTACCTGCCTGTTTCAGGTGTCTGCCACCTTGTTAAAGGGAAAAAACGCAGTTTGCCTTGTGACCGTCGTATTTCTAAGCGCTGTCACAGGGGCACCCTATGGATGTATGGGTCCCGGGTAGGTTTGCACGCAGTGGTCAGCAGGGGACGTCGTGTGCAAAGAGGGCTGCGGCAAGCACCTCACAGCTCGGGTGCATGTCACGCATCAGGGGTGAGCTTTGTATGCACTGTACCTTCGGTAAAACATTCCTTTTGACCGTAAAAAGCTTTGTGCGTCGCAGACAGCCCTCCGGCTCTGGTTGCCACCGTCCTCTGCGTCACGGCGGCCGTCCCTGCCAGCAGACTCAACATGTGCCGGTTTTGATATCAGCAGCGAGATGCCAAGAGTGCTCGCGTATGTATGAATGAAATGAGCAGCTGTTTCACTATTTTCGGGGGAATAGCTATCCAGAAGAAAAGACAACAAGACCTGGACGAGATAATAAGCTGCAAAGAATAACAAAACGACAAACGGGCAAAACACAAACCTGCATTAAAAAAACAAGAAAGCAGCTCGGGCTGGGCGGAAGTCAGGCAGCCCTCCTCGAGACAGAGGCGGGGCCTGACCAGAAGCAGGAAGTCAAGCGCGACCAGAGCTTCCCAGGAGGCAGGCTGCAATGGCTGGCGCAAGGCTCCGGAGCAGAGAGAGGAGAGCCCTGCGTGCAGCCGGCGTCCGCCCAGGAAGCCAAGGAGCGGAGTGCCAGTGTCCCTGTGTCCATTGACGCCGGAGGGAGCAGCCCCGGAGCGGGACCTGGCTGGGCACATTGTCTCCCCGGAAGAGTCCTGCGGAGGAGAAGTCCCGGTGAGTGGGGCTCTGTCCTTGCGTTTCTGGGGACAGGAGGTACTCGGGGCATGTTGAGGGCTGCGGGGGCCATGGTATTTGGAGTCCCCAGTGTGGGACTCCCAACGATAGTGCCGGCATCTCTCCAGAGCCCACAAGGCTGCCCAGGGGCACTGGCTCGAAAGCGAAACTGACGACGCACACACAGCAAGTAGCTAGGAGCGCGCTCCCGCGGTGAAAACTGGAAACGAAAAGCGCGTGGCACATTGCTGTCCACATTCCCAAATACGGGTAACATTAGGTCTGAAGCAGACCCCATCAATGCTCACGCATTGAGGGTCTGCTCGACCTAAAAAGTAAGACAAGGGGGAAGAGCTCTCGCTGTTGCTGGTCCAACCTTGTGGAACAGCCTCCCACTGTTTTTGAGACTGTGGAAGGACCACTTTCCTTTTAGGAAACAATTAAAAACCTTCCTTTTTCAAAATTTATCCATACCTATGGCCAAGCTCCGCTAGTTGTTTTCTTAGCTGCCAAAGGCGCGGAGATACTCCTATGGGAGGTGATCCTAGCGCGGTATAAACATGCAAATAAATAAATAAATCAGTAAGTTGAGAGAATATACAGGGTAAATAAAGCAAACACCAAGAAGGAGATTGTGCAAAGGCTGCAGTGAATGTCTTCTGATGTTCATCCTTAAACTTTGACTTAATTTGAAGAGCAAAGTGGCATAGCTTTGTCTATCCCTGGTTTAGGATGGCACAAATTAGATGTGAGGACAGCTTCCCCAGAGAGTGGAAGTGTATTGACTGCATTCCTGTGGCTGGAGGGTGGAGACCCAGACACTTGAATCCAAAGAAAACTTTGTTAGCAAAGGCCTGCTGACTAGACTTGTTGAAATCCTGTATTTTGGTAGGGCTAAGGGGTGGAACTGTTGATTCTGTTGTGCAAGTTGAAGGGGCCCTTTAGTGACAGCCAGCCTTTTAACTTTCTTGATAACACTCATACAAGGTACTGATGTACTGCCTGTCACAATGGAAAACCAGGCCAGAGTGCACTTATACAGAAGTCAGGCATGGGGGAGATGGCAACAGATCAACAAAATGGGGATGAGTTAGAAATAAGTTAAATGATCACAAGGCAGATGAGAGAAAGCAAAGAATCTGTGCAAGTAGGCTTTCCACTGGTACGGGAGAAAGTATGGGGCAGATTTACAAGAAAGTGACACATCTGTAGAGGTGCGTCACTTTCCCTGCGCCACCCTGAGAAACCCTTGCGCCACCATGGATGCGTCATATTTACAATACAGCGCACCATGGCGCAAAGGTTTGACAGATGCGTCAGAAATTCTGACGCATCTGTTGGTGCAAAAGTCATGCATTGCTGGAGTCGTGTTGCAAGCAAGACGCAACTCCAGCAATGCATGGGGAAGCCTATCCTCATTGTGCAGCATCACTCCTTCCGCCTGCTCCAAGCAGGCAGAAGGTTTTGACGCAGTGGCGTCCTAGAAGAGGTGCAGTGAAATCTCATAGATTTCACTGTGTCACTTCCACGAGGCTTTTTCGCATCGGAAAGCCCACCCTGCATACATTATACCTGATGCACGTATAATGTGACGCAGGGCTTTACAACGTGATGCATCTCCCTAGATCTCCCAGCATCACATGGGACACATTTTTATGGCGCTGCTGCATCACAATAAGTGTTGCAACCGCAGCACAAAAATGACGCAAGGGGCTTGTAAGTCTGCCCCTATGTGTATAGTGAGATTGGCAAAGGAAGCACAAGAACAGAATAAGCAGAGGTCGGGCACATAATAATACAGAGAAAATGCAGAGATGGCTGGCTGTACGGTGAATCCAGAGAGTAAATTAACAGAATTCATGCGAGATCCAAGACAGCAAAATGTATATGCATATGCAAACATTGGCACCAACAAACAAGCAGTGGCAAAGAGGAATAGAAAAGTGCTGCAGGACAGCATTCTGAACTTTATCACAGGCACCATCTTCTGCCTGGATCTCCATGGAGGGTCTTTGGGAGGGAGCGAGTGTGGGATGGAGGAGACAGGGAGAGTGAAGGTGGAGCAAGGGAAAGAGCACAAGTGCATTCTGGAGAAAAGTAAGGAGAAAGACATGCGCTCCAACAGAATGCTAACAAATGAAAGTTTAAAAAAAGTATTTGCATGACCCCAGCACCATGTTGTGGTTCCGTGGTCCCGAATTGGGTTCGATAGTTTGGAAACCCGATTTATAAAGATTGTCGGAAATGGACGATCTTGGTGTCAGCAGACCGCAAATGACGAGTCTAACGTGTCTGAGTGTTTTCGTATGAATCGATATAGGAGAACACTCTGCATTTGAGGATTTAGTTTGAACCCTCTGGTTCCATTTTGTAAATGAGGCAGCCATCTTGTATGGTTGCCCTAACATAGGCCCTATGATTGTGGCCGAACGAGTCCTTGACACGTACGCCTTAGCTGACTTCTGGTTGACCTGACCGAACTGACTCCTTGCCTGGGGCGAATCCTGCTGAGCCAGTTCCTTGGTTAGCAGCTGCACTGATAAAGATCAAAGAACAGGACGTGGTCCGATTTTATGGGCCACCGTTCCCACTCCTCTATCTCCTTTTCATCTGTTTCTGCCTTTCCATTACGACATGTTCATCGATCTGGGTTGAAGGTTTTATGATGGGTTTGTCCGGCCTGATCGAACAGGAAACTAGCATATGTGCGATCGTTTTGGTGGGCTGGACAACGGAAAGTGGGATTAACTTTGACTGTCGTGATTCGCTACTTTTTGAAATGCTACTTGTTCATTGGTTCGTTTTGTATGAACCGAATGTAAATTGTGATGTTGCCAGAAGTGTAATTTTCGGCATAAAAGACTGAGTTTCGTTCATTGAGATGGTGCAGTCTCTTTCGAACTACCCGTGTGTACTTCGTAGACCTCTGTCCCTGGTTGTAACCAATAAACTTTGGTCTTTGACGTCATCGAGAAGTATCCCGTGTCTCTGTTTGCCAAGACAGGGGAATCCGGGGTCTTTGGGTGTTGCCCTGACACCACTGGGTTATTGTAATAGTATCGGTTCCGAGAAAACTCAGTATCTCATTTGGCGCCCAACGTCGGGCGACTTCAGCGGTACCGGTCCAAGCCAGAGGTTCGTGAGGAGTGTCATGAGAAAATTCCAGAGGTTGGCCAGCCACTTCAGCGACCCCTGTATGTCGACGTGGTTCCGAAGGTCTTTGCTTCGAGGCTTCCCGCGTCCCGACGGCTATGAAGGACTGCTGCCCTGACTGTCGCCCTGTTTTGGAGCCTTAGAGGTTTGTAGAGCGAGACGATTGACGGGTCTTCTGGTGACGCCATCGACAACTCAGTTAAGTATAAAGGGAGCGTCTCCTAGTTCTTAGTTTGGTTTGTATCCTTTAGTGGATAGCTTTGATTTGGTACCTGCAGGCCCCAAAGCCAAGGGATTCGTGTATTCACGAGCTTATCAATTTTAGATTACCCTTGTTGTTTGAAGCTAGACTAGTGAGCAAGATGCCTGGTTTTACCAGTCTTAGGAATTTGTTTAGTTGCGGTACTATGAGGGATTCCCGGTTAGAGGATTCGTGTCCGGTTCCTCCGATCGGAACTCCTACATACGAGTTGTATGTGAAGCATGGAGTAGGTCCTATTAGCTATAATGAGATTTGGATTAAATATACGAAGAATGACGGTGTCCTACAGTGGCCCCGTTATGGTAGTTTTGAGA
Source organism: Lissotriton vulgaris (assembly GCF_964263255.1). Lineage (NCBI taxonomy): Eukaryota > Metazoa > Chordata > Amphibia > Caudata > Salamandridae > Lissotriton > Lissotriton vulgaris. The sequence continues at coordinate 260,796,466 of NC_141699.1, forward strand.
CAGAAGTCTTAGACAATCTTGAAGTGAAGTTGTTCAAGAAGAAAGCCCGGCCAGCGATGTTTGACTCTTTCCGCATATGGCGCAAAGAAGCCAAACAGAAAGAAATTAAGTTAGCGAAGAAGAATAGAAAGGGTATGTCAATGGTGCAAGCCGCCGTTGCATACAGAAATGATGAAGAAGAAAGAGATAGTGAACAGATGCTTAGAGTGAGGAAGTTAGCGGTAGACAGATGCTACCCAGTCTTGCCAGCTAAAGAGCAGAAAGATGAAAAGGATCTTGTGAAAGACCCTTTGATGTCGCATTTGCTGAATTCACCACCACCTTATATGCAGAATGCTACGGCACCCCCACAGCCTATTGTGGCCGTGCAAGCTCCTATTGCTTTGCCTCCTGTTATTCCTCCACAGCCAGCTCCTCCGTTGGTTGTTCCTTCTAATGCGCAGCCTTCTCAAGGGTTGCCCACTTTGCCTCCTGCTACTACTGCTGTTTCTATGCCTGTTCCGACTATGGCTCCTACTACTATTGTTTCGTCTCCTCTTGTCCTTCCTACTGTTCCTTCTCCTAGACAGCGGATGACTGCTGCCTTTTCTAATTTTCTAACTCCTATTTTGGGACAAATGGGTATGTCCCCTATGAATGAGCGTAGACAATCGCGTAGTCAATTGCCCGATACAGATGAGCGAGTGGTTCTAGACCATATGACACGTAGATGGGTGACGTATAAGTCCCAGTATGATCTAGAAGGTATTATGGATGTTTTCCGACAATGGGAAGCACCAAAGCAGCGTTACGTTTTTGAACTCATGTGTGCATTCCTCCATGAACAATGGATGGATGAAGTGGGTAGAGTTCCTGTAGAATTATCCCGATTGCGTTCGGAATTTGCCAAAGGAACGATTGTGAGTCTACCCAATGTTGAGAAAGCGGTATCGACGTTACTGTTGCTCCGTAGCGATGTTCCTACTGAACAGTTGTTTGAGCCAGATTCGTCAGTTAGGAGACATGCGCGCCAATATCCGATGCGAGAGGTTCCTCCAGTATGGAGACCTGGTGATGCTGCTGCTATTCCACCGGTTCAAGCACATTTCCAGCGAGTGTGGGTACATGTACCATGGAAGCGAGTAGAAGTTCTAGCGCTTAAGCAGACGTTACCAGATCCGCGAAAAAGTCCGGCGGGATATTATAAAGAACTTGCGCAAACTGTGAGTTCGTGTGTCATGAATTTGGCGGACATAGATATGCTCTTTGGGAATGTTGTTCCACAGTCCATTTGGAATGTCATTCGTCATACAGATCATGATCATGAATTGGGTGATTCGTGGGTGAATCTCGCTGCAGCAAATGATAGACAAGTTGGAGGTGCTAAGCCTGAAGATGTTATTACTGAACTTCCTGGTAGGATTATTACTTTCATGAAGACTTTAATGCCTGAAGTCCGTGTTAATTGGGATAAATTGTCAGCCTGTAAGCAGAAGAAAGAAGAGTCTGTTTCAGACTTTTTCTTGCGTTTCGAGGAAACGTTTGTCGATCATAGTGGTCAGGATATGGCTATAGAAGGTGGCCAGAGATTGTTTGTTGATAAATTCGTGCACAATCTTCTTCCTGAGTTGTGTACTAAGTTGAAGGATTCCAAGAGTTCTTGGCCTGTTTCTACTTCGGCACAGATTCTTGCTACGGCTCAGTACTACGAGAATAGACGTAAGGATGAGTTAGAGAGAGCGGATAAGAAGACTAAGGAACCGAAGACTAAAGTTCTTCTACAACAAGCTTATCCACCTCATGTTAGTAATCAGCGTGACTATCAGCAGCCTCAACAGTATTCGAGGAACTCGCAAAGAGACGAGACTCCTCAACAACAGCGTATTCCCTATGGGCCTAATCAGTGTGCGTATTGTAGAGAAGAGGGTCATTATAAGAATAGTTGTCCCGTTCTGTTGCAACGTGCAAATAGCGCTCCTGGTGTTAGAGGTAGAGGTGCTCAACAAGTGCCTGGAGGTAGAGGTCGCGGACAGAACGCGCGCCCTTTGCCACCGCAGAATTCAATGAACAGCTTTGATCAACAGCAGACTTCTTCTGGTAGATCTACACAGTACTACGTAGATGATTATTATGTTGAAGGCGATGGAGAGCAAGGTGGTGATTGTTAGGACAGCCATGGACAAAGAGAGGGAGTTGTTTCAGTTCCGGTAGATCAGAGTGGACCTTACGTGGAAGTGATTGCATCAGGTGTGTCAGAGCCTTTTCTGCTAGACACTGGTGCTACGAAGAGTTCTATTATGCATTCGAAACTCCCTGGCGCACCTTTGTCTGGCTTAAATAATGTTTCTATAGGTTTTTCTGGCGCCCCCGTTATGAATCCGATTTCCGTTCCATTGCCTCTTTCTGTTGGTCCTCGTAGGTTTGAAGCACCCCTTCTTTTGACAACAGGTTGTAATGAGAACTTACTAGGCCTTGACTTGTTGAAGAGATTATATGCGACTTTGTACTGTTCCCCGTCAGGAGTACATCTTACCTTAGGTGAGAATGTGATTTCTCCGATATATGTGTCGAAAGATTGTCTTCCACCTGAATTGTCTTCTCTACCAGATTCCTTATGGGCTACGGGTACAAATGATGTGGGCCTGTTAGACATTCCTACATATGTTGTGACGTTGAAGGCGAATGCTCAGTTACCACGCATTCCGCAATATCGTATTTCAAGCGATGGTGAACGAGCGCTTTTAGCGATCATTTATGATCTGATTGATAAAGGTATTATTGAAGAGGCTCGAGGTAACGTGTGCAATAGTCCGGTTTTGCCTGTTCTAAAGAAAACTGATTCTTCACAGCCTCCTGTATATAGGTTTGTTATTGATCTCCGTGAAGTGAACAAGATTGTTGTTCCGCAATTCCCTGTTGTACCCGATATTACTGCGTTACTGACACTGATTCCGGCTTCTGCTACCTGGTTTTCGGTGATTGATTTGAAGAATGCTTTCTTCAGCATCCCGATTGCCATAGAGAGTAGAGATATCTTTGGATTCTCTTTAGGAGGACAAAGTTTCCGCTTTAAGCGCGCTCCTCAAGGTTATTGCGAGAGTCCATCAATTTATAGTCAAGCTCTGAATACGCAACTTGACTTGTTGGCCTTACCTGACGGTGCGGCCCTTATCCAGTATGTTGACGATTTGTTGGTCGCTGCTGATACTGAAGACATATGTAAGGATGCCACTGTGTCCTTGTTGTGTCATTTGTCTGAATTCCATCACAAAGTTTCTCTTTCCAAACTGCAATTTTGTCACCAAGAAGTTACCTACTTAGGTCACCTCTTATCGAAGGAGGGAAGGAAACTGACCCCAGAAAGAATCCAGACCATTGCGAAAATGAGTGTCCCTACGACACAGAGAGAAGTACGTGCGTTTTTGGGTATTACGTTGTACTGCAGACAGTGGATCCCGAATTTTTCCCTTTTAGCGAAACCTTTGATAGCCCTTACGGTTAAGGATACTCCAAATCCTATTCCTTGGACTGACGAATGTCAAAAGAGTTTTTCTGAACTACGTAATGCGTTGTGTTCGGCTCCTGTGTTGGGTACTCCCGACTACAGTAAGCCTTTCACATTGTATGTCCATGAAAGAGAGGGATGTGCATTGTCGGTTTTGACCCAACAATTTGGCGGGAAGCAACGCCCATGTGCGTACTTTTCGTCGACTTTAGATCCTGTAGCCAGAGCGTTGCCAAGTTGCCTGCGAGCAACTGCAGCAGCGGCTGTTTCAATTCGACAATCTGCTGGTTTGGTTATGGATAATACGCTAGTGGTTATGGTTCCACATGCAGTGGATACCTTGTTGAATAGGACAAAGACACAGCACTTGACTAGTGCTCGGTTGTCGGGGTATGAGCTTACGTTGTTAGCGAGCCATGTGCACATCAAGAGGTGCAATACCCTTAATCCGGGGATGTATGTCGTTACAACGCATACTTTTACTCCGCATACCATTACAACGCGGTATTTACAACGCATACCGCTACAACGCATAGCGCTTTGGGGTGCTGGATAGTGGTAAGTATAATTTACTATTCTAACTCCAGTCCCCGTGGACCCTAGGGAAGGTGTTGGATAGTAAATTAAACTTACCTCTTATCCTAGAGCGCCCCCCAGCGCCATGCGTTGTAACGGTATGCGTTGTAATGCCTGTGTTGTAGTGGTAGTGCGGAGTAAAAAATGCGTTGTAACAGGTGCATACCTTAATCCGGCTACGTTGTTGCCGATTTCGCTTGAGGCAGACGATGATAGTGAAGAGCAACACGATTGTTTCTTGAGAACTGAAGAAGAAATGAAAGGGAGGATAGATCTGAAAGATACTCCTCTCCCTGATTGTAACGATGCTCTGTGGGTTGACGGCTTGTGTTTTAAATTACCAAATGGAGATACCACTGCAGCATATGCCGTGACGACTTTACATACAGTCGTCGAAGCTGCACACATTCCTTATAATTCTGCTCAAGCGGCAGAGTTAATCGCACTTACGAGAGCATGTGTGTTGGCGAAAGGGAAAAGAGTGAATGTGTATACTGATAGCCAGTATGCGTTTGGAGTGGCCCATAGTTTTGGACGATTGTGGCGTGAACGTGGATTTTTGACATCTCATGGGACGAAGATTCAGCATGGGCAACTGGTGAATGAACTTCTTGAATCTCTTACGCTACCTTTGCAAATAGCGATTGTGAAATGTAGTGCCCATAGAAAGATCACAGATGATGTTGGTCGTGGTAATGCGTTTGCGGATGAGGTTGCGAAAGAAACTGCTAGGAATGTGACGAGTCGAATGTATGTTGTGGGTCCAGCGAGATGGGTTCCGGAGAAAGGCATGTGCGAAGACACCATTGAGAGTGTGAAGTTTATCCAGAATGAGGCTTCGTAGAAAGAGTTGGACGAATGGAGAGAGAGTAAGGGTAGGTTGGATTCGAATGGTTGTTGGACTGATTTATCTGAGCATCAAAGATGGTTGCTGCCAAATGCGTATGTGCTTCCAGTTGTTACAATGGCACATGGATTGGCACACATTAGTGTAAAAGGGATTTGCAAGTTGTTGGCTCCGGTTTGGCAGAATGCAGGAATACCCAAATGTGCAGAGAACTTGGTCAAGAATTGTATGGTGTGTTTGATGCATAATCCTGGCAAGGGAACTCCAACACCAGCTGGTCATTTTGCTCCTCCTACGTATCCGTTCGAGGCATTGCAGCTAGATTTTATCCATATGGAAAGATGCAACAACTTAAAGTATGTGTTAGTGGTTGTTTGTTCTTTTTCTAGATGGGTAGAAGCTTACCCCCTTAAGGATTACACTGCTTTGTCCACTGCCAAAGTTTTGATAAAAGAATTCTTCCCGAGATTTGGATTGCCGAGAATCATTTGGAGTGATAACGGAAGTGAGTTTGTGGGTCGAATGATGAAGAGAGTGTGTGACGGTCTCGGGATCAAGCAGAAATTCCACGCTGCAAATCATCCCCAATCAGCTGGTTTAGTCGAGTGCTATAATGGCACTTTGAAACTCAAATTAGCCAAAATTCAAGAGAGCACTGGTTTACAATGGCCAGATGCTTTGCCTTTAGCACTCTTGTCCACCCGAATGACTGTGCATTCAAGAATGGGTTTGAGTCCGTATGAGGTTGTGTTTGGTCGTCCGGCGAATATTTGGGGCGTACCAAGACCAACGAGATTTAGCGACCTTGAGTACCCTGATTTGCTTGATTACTTGCGTGAATTGACAACTAAAATGAGTGTTTTACGCCAACAGGTGCACAACTCTCTTCCACAAGCTACAGATGATCCAGGTCATGTGATCGAACCCGGTTCCTGGGTGTTCGTCAGGAACTTCCAGAGAACGAAGAATACTCAGCCCCGCTGGATTGGACCTTACCAGGTCCTCTTATCAACGAGATCTGCGGTGCGAGTACGTGGAAAGCGTCATTGGATTCACAGGTGCCATACGAAGAAAGCACCCTTACCTTTACCGTATGATAAGTGGGTTCAAGACGGTCTTGCAGACTCTGAGACTGAGACAGTACCGAAATTTGTCACATTCAGTGATGCTCGTTTGATTGGGACTAATTCAGAATTGGAGAGCGATCGGCTTTTGCAAGCAGCAATACCTCCTGCAAAGCGGTTGGACACTACCGATCCTCAGCTGTTGTTTAAGGATCAAGAGTTACCTGGAAGAGACAGATACAATTTGAGATCGAGAATTAAGGACAAATAAAAAGATTAATAAAGTTGATTTTTTTTTTAATGTTTACAGGTTAACTCTCCACCAAGGATCTACGTATTTTTGTTTTTCTGAACTGCCATCCAGTTCTTGCTGCTAGGGTCGCGGTTGCTACCAGTCTTGGGAGTGCAAGCCTGAGACACTAGGTCTTGGGTTCTGTTGGTCCGAGGCAGTCTTCCTGGGTTCAGCGGAGGCCCTCTCAAGCAGAATCAACCAACCACCGCGAGCAGGAACTTTAGTTTAGGATGGATTTCTTTGAGTTGGAGAGACCTGTGCAGACACTGACTTTTAGAAAACGTATTTGCAGAAGAATGTCGAAGAAATGTTTTTTGATACCATGCATACTTTTACTACTGAGTTTCGTAATTTTTATAATTGGTTATGTAACATTTGTTTTTAAAGTGACGTCTAATTCCACTGTGCAACCTACACCTTCACCTACTATTTCCTCTCATTCTTTCCAGCCTTTGCCTGAATATGAGGTAGTCAGACGTAAGGAGTTCGCTAATAATTCCTTCATACAGCTTTTACATCAGCATAAGTTAGTGATTAATACAACAAACTGCTGGATTTGTGGTTTGATGCCTCATACAGCCGATAAAGGAATTCCTTATTTGGTTCTACCCTTTAGTTTGAATGGTTCGATCCGAGCTTACAGAACCATGTTCATATATGCCCCCAGTGTTGACCCCTTACGTTCACCGAGAGATAATCCGAAGAATAGTCCTATAGCTAGAGGCATAGTCGACATGATTCAAGGGACTAATGCAGTAGAGACTATTCCGAAAGATGAGAGACAACCATATAGTGGTTGGAGCGTAAATGGATATGGAGTAAGTCTGAGTATTAACCAGCGTGCGAAAAGTCCTCTACCGATCTGGATAGTGCCCCATAAGGGTTACTATTGTCTGCAGGGCAACGGTAAAAATCCGAAGGCTCAGTTAGGGAAGAGCGTTTGCACTGAGACTTATGTCTTTCCGTCTCAGTCTTCCCCAGCGTTCTTAGCTGCTAAGGGTACTTACTTTGTTTGCTATGACAAAGCCTACACATGGTTGCCCCATGACTTTTTCGGGCACATGTTTTGTTTCCTTTCTGTTACCCCCCACTTTTACAGCTGCGGCAGATTATCACAAGACGAGAATTAATAGAGGTGTCTTTAGCCAAGAAGACACTGCAGGACAAGAATTGGGTGATTTCTTCAAGGGTTTTCTGCCGTTTTGGGGACCTATGGCTAACAGTAGGAATATTCGTCAGCTTACGAGAGTGGTTGAGTCCACCATAGTTGAGACTGCCGGTGCCCTTGGTAACTTGACTGCTGAGCTCCAGTCGGATAGACTTATGACACTTCAGAATAGAGTTGCCCTAGACGTTATTCTAGCAGATCGAGGGGGAGTTTGTAGATTGATCCAATCGAGCTGCTGCGTTTTTATTCCAGATAATGCTCCGTCAGTCTTCCAGGCCATTTCTAAATTGCACAAAATCTCCGATTCTGTCCATCTGGACAAAGGGGATTGGTCTTTGATGGGATGGTTATGGGGATTGATATCTACTTGGGGTTGAAAGACTTTGATGGTCATTGGGATGGTCTTAGCGATTCTGTTCATGTTCTGTCTCTGTGTACAGTGTGCTCCGGCTATTTGTGGCCTTTGTGCTACTTTGTGCGTACGGAAGCCTATCCGGAGAGAGATGCATAGTAATAAGATGATGCTACAGAAGCATATCGATGACCTGATGAATATAGATCCAGATTCAGATTAAAATGGGTCTGGGTTTATTGCCTATGATAGGGTAAAAGGAGGGTCTGTGGTTCCGTGGTCCCGAATTGGGTTCGATAGTTTGGAAACCCGATTTATAAAGATTGTCGGAAATGGACGATCTTGGTGTCAGCAGACCGCAAATGACGAGTCTAACGTGTCTGAGTGTTTTCATATGAATCGATATAGGAGAACACTCTGCATTTGAGGATTTAGTTTGAACCCTTTGGTTCCATTTTGTAAATGAGGCAGCCATCTTATATGTTTGCCCTAACATAGGCCCTATGATTGTGGCCAAACGAGTCCTTGACACGTACGCCTTAGCTGACTTCTGGTTGACCTGGCCGAACTGACTCCTCGCCTGGGGCGAATCCTGCTGAGCCAGTTCCTTGGTTAGCAGCTGCACTGATAAAGATCAAAGAACAGGACGTGGTCCGATTTTATGGCCCACCGTTCCCACTCCTCTATCTCCTTTCCATCTGTTTCTGCCTTTCCTTTACGACATGTTCATCGATCTGGGTTGAAGGTTTTATGATGGGTTTGTCCGGCCTGATCGAACAGGAAACTAGCATATGTGCGATCGTTTTGGTGGGCTGGACAACGGAAAGTGGGATTAACTTTGACTGTCGTGATTCGCTACTTTTTGAAATGCTACTTGTTCATTGGTTAGTTTTGTATACACCAAATGTAAATTGTGATATTGCCAGAAGCGTAATTTTCGGCATAAAAGACAGAGTTTCGTTCATTCAGATGGTGCAGTCTCTTTCGAACTACCCGTGTGTACTTCGTAGACCTCTGTCCCTGGTTGCAACCAATAAACTTTGGTCTTTGACGTCATCGAGAAGTATCCCGTGTCTCTGTTTGCCAAGACAGGGGAATCCGGGGTCTTTGGGTGTTGCCCTGACACCGCTGGGTTATTGTAATAGTATCGGTTCCGAGAAAACCCAGTACCTCAATGTCCAATCAAAATAGTTGCAGTGCTTGTGAACTTTGATGAGTAGTGTGTTCTGTGGTGTGGTTTCCATTTTGTGTCCAGAGGGCTCCGTGTTATCAAGATCCCGGGATAAACATTGAGTATTTTATGTTGTATCTTGACAATCAAGGTCTGTGGTGCCAGACCGTGAAGCATTATTGGCTGCACATAAGATAGGGACTTATTAACTTCTATGGTGAGAGTGTATTTATTGGCTGTGGTATTTGGTTAGTCCTGTGTGCAGAGGAGCAGACCGCACTGGTCAGGGTGGTTTCCCACTGTTCGTGATTTCGTTTTGTGTGTGCAATAGAACCAGGAGGGTGTTATTCCCCTGCAATGATTGTGTACTGTGAACTTTCTTTTAGTGGAACAGACAAGGCTTTTCTTTTTATTATATAATTATTATTGCGAAGTTTATTGCTGTGGTGTGAGAGCTGATGTGAGGTGCTGTGAGTTAGTATTGGTCGGTCAGTGTCTGTGCAGCACTGGGATTGGTCATTAGGTCAGAGGGTGCTGCACTGTGAGTGGCTTGTTTTGTGGTGCCACAAATAAATTGGAAGTTAGTGTTGTGTGTACATTTGTGAGTTGTTGAGAACCACAGGTTATTTTTATTTACTTTGACTGAATTTGTACTGTGATACCAATAGAGAAAATATGACATTCATCAAGAAATGTAGGCCCTATTTAGTGATGTTGTGAGAGTACCTGTCCATGATTGTGAGGAAACCCGTCTAGGAGCACATCTGCTAATTACATGGCTACCAGTGTTGGTTTACACATGTGTATTTGGCTTAGACAGTGTATTAAGGTAACTGCAAACCAAGGCTCCCTTGCAATTACCTCCCTATAGTACTTTCAATCTGAGAATATCTAAGAACCTGAGGTGGGTGTTGTATGAAAAAAGCCACCTAAACCGGCTCTGTATGAAGCTTGGATTCATGGGAAGATACAGCACATGCAAAAGAGAAGAGAGAATTAAGTCAAAAAGATAGTCAATGGTTGGATGGAAGCTAAGTGGAATGCAGAACTGCAAGCATGGAGAAAAGATGTGATTGAGGTAGTTAGGATGTACCTCGACTTAACTAGTGGAAGAATAGGAAGAGAAAAAAAGCACAAGAGGGGGAATGAGACTGAAGTAAAGACTTACGAAGGTAGCAATAGTGACTCTAGCGATGACTATTTGGATGATTAATTGGATTCTTGACCACCTACATATAATGTGATTGAGCTAGTAGGAGGAAACCAACCTGTTGTCTGGAACAAAGTTGTAGGAGGGTCCCCACCCTTGGTCAACCTGGGTGCGAGAGCACCTGTAGAACAAGGTCTCCCTTTGTAAGTCCTGCCCATTGCAACTGATATGCCTGTGGGTAGTACCAGCTCTTCGTATAATGGCTCTGAACACTGTCATTGTCACCCCAGCTCTAGTTCATCCTCCAGTTGTGACTGTTCCTGTTATCCTGAGCACAAATGCCACTGTAGATTCAGGCGTGATACCTGTAGAGAGTGTACCTGCTCTTGAGGTAGACGAAGTCCCAGAGTCAGAGATCCCAGAGAATGACGGCACTCCAGTAACTGCATTGTACGTGGTGAAAACAAAAATTTAGCTTGAGGAAATCTTATCTGCGTGTGCCTTGGAGTTGTGGTGATTTTTATTTTTACATTCACAAATCAATTTTCGAAATTAAGAGAAAATCCTGATCTGTGGTATAGACAAGTTGGCAGATTTATGAGCATATTGAAGGTGCTTTGGGAAGATCTGAATACCTTCTTTGACACTGTCATTCCCATGAGTTGTGGGCAGAGTGTAAGATTTCTGTGAAGTAGCTAAATGCCAAGTCTCTGAGGGATGCCCAAACGCATGCTCCCTCTACTGTAGTTATGGAAAAGTATAATCAGGTGATTAACTTTTTGAAGACAAAGTTTCCCCAGAAAGAAGTTGATTGGCTGAAACTTTTGAGTACTATTCAAGTGTCTAAACAGTCAGTGCATCCTATTATGATCAACTCATGCAAGTATTTTGTCAGCATAGCGGTGGTGAAAATCCCTAACGAGGAAATCTTAGCAATTCGGTGTCAAAGTTCTTGGTATGCATCCAGAGATTAGCTTGCACATCCAGTAGAATGTGATTTATTAGCAGTCAAAGCCTTGGTATGGAATCCTGTGATATGCAAAGTATTGCAGTGATCATTTGGAAGTCAAACACAAGAAAATTAAGAAGAATTGTGTTTGGCTTAAATGTAGATAGCCCTGGGGGGATTTCAGATTGGTCAATACATGACGAATTCTGGCTATAGTTCTAGCAGTGGTACGGAAATGCAGAGAGTTGAATATCAGTGCAGTGGTCACATGGTACAGGTTAGGAATGGTATACCACTCGGTAGATGGTGAGGAGTGCTGGTTGATCCAAATTCGGGAATGGATATAATTATGTTGGAGAAAACAATGTTGTGTCCTTATTGTAATAAGTTATGCCATTACAAGCTGGAATGTCAAATGAATGCAAATGGAATATAATTTGATTGACAAGGGCCTCATGTGACTATTAAGCGAGCTCCAACTATGAAATGCAAAGACTTTCAGATCCTAACATTCACTGAACCCCATTAATACAGTACAACTGTATGGTAATCCGAATTCCAGAGTTCAATAGAACCCTTTCCAGAGTCCAGAGATTTTGCAAATGTTCCTGGCCTTCTACACCTTTGGAAATCTAGGATCTGATCAATCACAATGATGGTGCCTCAGAGGAGAAGGAGATTGCTTGCTTGGAGCAGTGTTTGAAGTAGACCAGAGTAGCCCATATGTAGAAGGAGAGTTGAGTGGCCATCCAGTGTCCTTTTTATTCAACACCAATGCTACCCATTGTACTATAAGAAGAGTGGTCGTTCCAAACCTGCCCCTCTCAGCAAAACAAGTCCAGGTTGTAGGTGTTGCAAAAAAACAGAAAGCGAATCCACTTTCAACCAACGTCCCTGTGAAGTTTGGTCTCCTTAAAGAGGACCATTAGTTTGTGATTTGTGATGCAAGTCCCATCAATTTGTGGGGCAGAGATTTGCTCTGTACACTTAACTGTGTGATTTACATTACACCGGATGGTGTTGAGCTTTAACCACATGATGAGAGTGCTACTTTTAAATTGTACACACTGAAGCCCATTGTTGGGCTATTCTATGTTCTGACAAAAGAGGACCTGCCATCCAACTTAAAGGATTATGTGCAGGACGGAAAAATGCTTATTCCAAGATTCCTGCAAATTGGGTTGGGGACTGCTACTTAGCTTTGATCCCCTAGGAGTATCAGGTAGATACATTAGATAACCAGGGAATTGAGCTTTCGAGGAAAGCTAAACATAGTGATTCACAAATAGTAGGCAGTGTTTTTGTTGCCTTAACCCCCCTCTGTAAGAGTGATTTCAAATTACTTGATTAGAAAGCTGTCTACCTTAGGGGATAAACTCACACCCAGTACAGCTGGTGCCTTGTTAGTTGTCATTACAGAACTAGTTGCTATTATAGCTGTGATTTTGCAGCATAGGCTTGCTTAAGATAGTTTGCTCACAAAAGAAGGCGGAGCTTGCAAAACATTACACGCCCTGCAATGTTGCACTTTTGTGCTAGTTAAGAGTAAGAAGATCAACAAATATGTAAATATTACAAGTCTATCTTAGGAAGCAAAAGAAAAGGATTTCCTGCAGTGTGAAAATGGTTCAGTGGGCTTGGTGGTGGACTTTTAGGCACTATATTGAAACCTATTTTTATTCTGTGAGTTTTTGGAATTTGTTTGTTTTTGATGATAAAGGGATCAAAATTGATGGATGAAAAGAATTCAGAACAGAACAGTGGAGAGAGAGAAATAAGCTACGGGTAAGGGATTGAAAATAAGGAAGAAAATGAATTGGAAGAAAGGCTGTTGGTGCTGTGTCTATGACGAGCTGAAGGAGTCAGCGGAATCTAGACATAAGCAACAATGGTCATTAAATGTTTTCTGGATTGTCATGAAGGAAAATGGTGGATTTTTTTTGTGATGGCTCTGTAAGCTTTCAGAGGGGGTAAATTGGTGATGCATTGTCGCTATTTTTCGTTTGCATTTAATCACTTACTACTATGTCACTTATAACCAATGATTTCATCATAGACCCTGAATTCCATGTAAAATACTTCAGTTGCAAGACAAAAGAAATGCACATTGTTGTACAAAAAGATATAGCTTCATCATTGCTTAATCAAGCTTTCATTGGTGCTATTTAGCTAGTGGGCATGGGGCAGGTTCAGCTTTTGGCTGCTTTTGCATGCCCTGTCTCCAAAGGTTTAGCCTACTTTGGATGGCATTGAGGGCTTGAATTAGCTGAAATACATTTAATGTTGTTCTAAACAGGGCGACCTTAAAATATGCCTCAAACATCTTAACAGGGCACTGCTTTTGGACTGTGGCAGTGGCTCTAGCCAGTCGTACGCAAACAAAAAAGGCCAATAGCAGGCTTTGGTCGTTGAGCCACTCGCAAAGGTCAGTTGGTTCATGGCTCAATCCAACCCTGCCAACCACTTCTATTAGGGGGAAAATAGTCTATGTGTCCAAAGACCTGGTACAGAGAGCACATCGACACTGAGTGTACAGAAGCCGGGCCCATGAGAAGATAGTACATGTATGCACATAGGCCTCCCACAGATACTGTGGATACAACAATGTATGTGTAAGGGGGTAAGACTCCTGACAAAGAGGCACACAGACACTATATGCAGAGAGGTGTGGAAACGGGGAGAGTACATGGAGTAAGTGCAAAGAGGCCTGACCAGGGACGGACTGGCGTAGCGGGCACCGGGCATTTCCCCGGTGGGCTGCCAGGGTGGGGGCCGGGTTTGGACCCCTAGGAGTGCCGTTTTGTTACAGGGCCGCTTTTGCAGCATAGCTGCAATATCGGCCTCTGTAACAAATTCGGCCAAAACCGGCCCTGGCAAACAGCTCGTCAGGCCGAGCACATTGCCATGGCAGGTTCAAATTCCCAGTCCAGCCCTGGGCCTGACTGGTGGGAGAAAATAGAGCATATGCACAGGGGCCCAGTACATTGTATCAAGATATGGTAGAAAACACATTATAGGAACATGGGCCAGGTACTGGAAACATATAAGAAGGGAATGTAAAAAAACTTGAAAAGCGCCACAAGCTTAGAAAACAGCAGAATGCTGTGAGCTGATCTACAACCAGTGGGCTTATTCACAAGCCCCTATCGCCACCACGTCACTTTCAGTTATGTTGTGGTGGTGATTGGGGCCTCGCCTTATTCACAAGGCAGCGTTAAGCCACGTTGTGAATAGTCCCCCTTTCAGCCCGTGTTTAGCGTGAAAGGGGTGTGCAGTCGGTGTTGTGGTGGGCGTTTCAGTGCAACGCCCATTGATATTTACGCTGCCCCCTATTCACAAGGGCAGCGTAAATGGGAGCTAACGCCAAACTTAAGACCAGGAAAATCCTGGTCTTAAGTTAGCGATACGAGGAGAAATGCTTCCTTTCTCTTCGTTTTTGCATTTTCCATTTGTGCTGTCTTTAAGGTGTCCCTTTCTGTACATAAACAAACCTATTTTTAAAATGCCGCTTTGTAACTTACATGTGTGCTGCATGAAGCAGCACACATGTAAGTTACAAACTAGCACTGTAGGTTTGTTTATGTGCAGGAAGGGACTCCTTCCTGTACATAAACAAACCTCCCTGCTTGCAGACACACTTGCACTCTGGTGCAAGGGTGCCTGCTTTGGCGCTAAATTGTGAAACAGCGCCATCGCAGGGGGAAAAGCAAGGCTGCACTATGTCCTTGTGAATATGGTGCAGCCTTGCTTTTCCAAAGTGGTGGAGAGACGTTAAGCCTAGCAGGCTAACTCCTTTCTCCGCCACTTCCTTGTGAATATCCCCCTCAGTGCTTTAGGTTGGATTAACACATCTTTTCTCTAGGATGAAGTGCAACTTAAGGTTGGAGTAACTTGCATTTTGTACATGCATACATTATGTACATTTCCCAATGGGTGTAATCCACTTATGCCTACACACAAAAGGGATTTCCTTCGACCTAGTGTCTGTAAATAGTGCATACAAAAATGTAACTTTCTGAGTATTCACAAACATTTTGTTTTAAATTTCGTTTTGTTTGAACAGTAGATTCTGTGCCTGAGACGTACACTACACCAGGGTAAAGTGGTGGTTGCTTCATTGCAAGTATTTATAAAGATTTTGCAATGCATTTGTCATATTTCAACTCATATCTAAGTTGCACTTGACTGGTCCAGACAGCTGCAGCGCTGGAAGTTCACCAAAGCATGCACATTTTCCTAGTGAGGGTATAGGTATGAGAAACAACCACTGTAAAAATGTTTCATAGGAAAGGGAAAATGCAGTTTAAAAAACCTAGGGCCTTATTTATGAGGCCTTGCGTCAGTTTTGCGCCGCCGGTGCGTCACTTTTTGTGACGCACCAGCGGTGCACAAAATGCGCCTTGTTGCGCCATATTTAAAAAGTGACGCATCTAGGTAGATGCGTCATTTTTTAAACCCCTGCGCCACATTATACCTGCGTCAGGTATAATGTATGCAGGGGGGGCGTTCCCCCGCAAAAAGCCACGTAATAGTGACGCAGTGAAATCTATGAGATTTCACTGCGTCACTTTTAGGATGCTGTTGCGTCAAAATCTTGCGCCTGCCTCACAGCAGGCGTAAGACTGACGCAGGCCCTTTCACATGGGGCTTTTCCCATGTGAAAGGACGCATTGCTGGAGTTGCGTCACTTTTGTGACACACTCCAGCAATGCGTCACTTTTGCGCTTACAGATGCGTCAGAAATACTGACGTATCTGTAAGTCCTTGCGACATGATGCGTCATACATTAAATATGACGCATCATTGGTGTCGCAAGGAGTGCGCAGTGAAAAGTGACGCATCGCTGTTTTCACGCAGCGATGCGTCACTTATCATAAATGAGGCCCCTACATTCCACAATTTTCTTAATACCAAAGTGTGCAATGCACAAGTGCGCATACTAGGTTGCGAGGGAGGATCATGGGATTAGATGCAAGGACTTAAGCCCCAATTCTCAAACTGTAAATTTCCTTTGTGGTAATCATCTTTCACCTTGAGTGTAAAGAAATTAGACGACCCTGTAATTAGAACTATAAAACAACGTGGAACGTTCAATTTTCATCTTTTATTTCGAATGACTAGGAGGGTTCAAATTCCTTGGAAACCTGGAAATGGTTACAGAACAATTTGCTGTCAACAATGGAAGGCTTAGTGGGTCTTTGAAAGAGAGCTCAGATTGCCTTAGATTCAAGGAATAAGTAGTAGGTAACACGAGTGTGTTTGACAAAACCATTCACCTGGATCTGGTCAAACGACACCATTTTGATGGCTGGGAAAGAAATATAATTCGAGTACTATGAGAGGGAGCTAATAGTACCAAACTGAAATCTTTTTTACATTTAAATCTTTTTTACATTTAATTTTTTTTTACATTTAAAGTATTGGCTGCTATGAGAACGGTCTCAACCCTAACTCCAGACGTTACCAATATTGCTTAATAATGATGTAAGAATTGCTTATACATGTAGAATTTCTAGTGTGTGCTGTACAGTGGATCAGGCTGAAGAACGCATGCCGTCCTGTGTCAAGCAGCATTTCTAAAACTAATTTCTGTTGCTGTGCAGTGTAATATTAACCATGTGAAACCTCTGAGCTGAAACAGATATTAAATGGCCTACCACCCATTGAAGACATTCACTGGACTTGATCCTCAATGGAGAATCAGACATCACCAATAAAGGAGTTCAACAAATTGGCTGATCTAACCACACTTCATACTAAACTTAACAGAACATCCCTGCAGTGGAACAAAAATCATAACAATGTGATGTACAATAGCATGACTAACAACATGTTAAACCCTACCTGCATCATTGATAGAGAAATTAAGAAACCGCCTAAAACAACAGCCATTCAGCGATCATTAAAAAGCTTGAAGAAACTCAAGAAGAAGCTTCAAGAAACTCAAGTACACAAGTGAAGAGCTATTTCTCATAGTGTTTCTAACAAGAATTTAAAACACTATAAGCAAAAGACACACAGATGGTGGACATAATGCAGAGCAAATCAAACATTATACCCCAGTCAATAGATCTGGGTTATAGCCATCGTTCTTTGCTCACCATGCCACCCCAGTTTCGACCCAGCCATATGCAAATCAGTCTTGACCCTGTGTCTCATGGTAACAGTCCAAATGGAACTGCCAAGCCAGGTCCTCCCTGGACCGGAAATAAGCACCCTGGGACCGGTTTTGGGGTATCACCACTTATCAGCCAAGCTAGTTTGATTCCAGTGGCACAGTGAGCCAAGGATACACGTCTGTTTCCAGCCCAGGGAGGACCTGGGCTTGCAGTTCGGGCTGGACTGTTACCATTGGGTGCAGGATCAAGACTGATTTGCATATGGCTGGGTCCAAACTGGAATGTCATGGGGAGCAAAAAACGATGGATTTAGGCCCTGATCTCTGTACTGGGGTGAATGTATGACATTATTCTGCTTTCTGTCCATCACTTGCTCTTCACCCTGAGTGGGACGGGTTTTCCCAGACGTGGGTCCCGTGCTCCCCCTGCCACTAGAGCAGTGGTGGTTTCTGGTGATGGGCAAAAGGGCTGTGCCCCGCAATTTAACTGGCCCTAGGCTGTGGATGGTAATTGATTTTTGCAATTACCATCCAAATTGTTTTGTCTGCTTAGAATGACCCGCCTCGAAACAATCATGAGGCAGTTTTTCTTGGGCGCGTTCCCAAAGCACATGTGCCAGTTATGTGAGTGAAATCTAAGCAGCTTATGGGCTGACAAGGGGCCAGCTCAGTCATTCAATACTTGGGGTCCCTGGGGATCGCCCAGTAATGACGTGAGGCAGCGTCATATTTTCACTGCAGCCCCAGGCGTGAACAGTATTAACCCTGTATTTCCCAGGGCTGTCTGTCAATCCCAAACTGCCTCTCACAACCCCTCCCTTTCCCCAGTCCTGATAGGGTGACGAGTTTTGAAAGGAGGCATTTCAGCTTTTGGAAGAGGTCTGACATCACAGAGTCATGAGTCTCAACTCATCGCTCTGTATATCTGGGTCACATGCTGCTTGCTCTTAAAGTAATACACTGTGTAGGCTTCTGCACCTCGTGTATCTGTGTAGAGCATTACAGCAGCTCGCCTGGTAGATCTGCTACAGAGATTAACAAGCACTTGCAATGCAATAGGTCTCGCATTAACGAGAGTTTAAGCTATTGGCAATGCAATAGCTTAAACTCACAAATGCGAGACCTTTTACCTTATCATATATGATAGCACCTTCAAATGTGAGTTCAGCACGCCTACTCTACAAAAAAACCCCCACAAATATCACATTCCTATACATGAAAGGGGGCGCGACTCCTAAAGTGTTCCAGAGTCTCACTGGGAAAAGCATGTACTCCCTTGAGTCAAGTCCGGCAGACAAGTCTCAGTGCTAGGTCTTAAAAATACCAAGGACTGACACTCAAAACTTGACAATACCAGGCAGTTAACACTCCAACCTGAAGGTGTAACAGACACGGCCCCAAGTGCCCGGTGCTCTCCGGCGTGCACGTCCAGGTGGTATCTTTCCCAGTCCCAGAGTTATGGACTGAGACGTTGAAGCCTCATCTTCTCATAGGGAAACAAGGCCGCTAGGATTCCCTGGCAGAAATACAGGCTCTTTGCCTCATCAGCTTGGGCAAGGAAGGCAGGTGGTTACAGGCACAGTCCCACCCCTAAAATTAGAGTGAGCCGGGGCTGGGAACACTGCCGAGCCCGCAGACAGGGCGTTTCTGTTTGGGCACTGCCATCCCAGCTGATGGGAGGACGTGGGTGCGTTTGTACAGTGTCAGGGAGAGGGGCGACGATCAGCTGTCGAACACACACCCGAGCTGTTCACTCAGAGGGGAGCCCGCAGCACAACTGGTGAAACCTGAACAGTGTCAGGCCAGAGCACCAGAAGCAACTGAATGCACGAGCTGCGCAATAGATGACAGTTTGGTTGTAGTGGAGGTTTGAGGGGCGGAGTCGGAGTGCTCACGACAAATGCACGTGTTGCTCTGCAGTGACGAGCCAGCATGTCACGTCAACTGCACGGCTCGAGCCAACAGGCAGTCTATCCTCACGCCTGCATCAGCCAAGCCGCGATGGGAGGGGCGCTGCTCACGAGCCTTGAGACAGCAGCCACCGCTATCAGCTATTAACATTGACAGTTAGAGTGACCTGATACTGAAAAGTAACAAGCTTTCTCCGCGTGCACATCTCCTGTCCGCGCAGGCACAGCGAGCAGGAGACCGGGAGAGACAGGAGAGGTGCACGCATACACATGACCCGTACAGGACAGGAGATGTGCAAGCGTACACATGACCCGTACGCGTGAACATCCCCTGTCTGTACACATGCTCATCTCCTGTCCCCCTTCGGCCAAGAAACCGACGACAAAAGATCTCGCCAAGGCGAGCAGCGCATGCGCTGCGTTGCTGGGTGAGACATAATAACCGAAGCATCGTACTGGTGCATACCCCTGACTTCTGCAGTTTAAACTCTAGCAGCAGATTTTCCAGGCATGGAGAAGTCCTGAGAGTTCCCACGTATGGAGAGGGGAAGGCTTGTTGTTACACATTTATGTTAAACAGCTAACAAACTTTGGCAAAGCCAATCGTACTGGCAGGTTTTTGGTGTAGGTCAGTTGTTGTGTTATATATAAGGATAGAATAACATCGCAGAGAGAAAACAAAATACCGGTTGGGAGGCACACTATGGGATTCACAGAAATGTATTTAACGTGTACCCTTTTAGAGACTCAACACATTTTTCATCCCACTTAAAGACCTGTTTTCACATATTTCTATATTACTTATTGCAATCAGCAGCTTTGGGTCCTTCCCGAAGCCTGGTTAGAGCATTTTCTTCCAAAGTGGATGCTGCATGCAGTGCAAGAGATTGGGAAAGCACACACTTTTAAAAGTTTGAAGTTGCAGTGTTGTACAATTTACACAATCCTGTAACTGTTGTATTTACTAATGCAGTAAGATGTAGGTCAGTTTTTTATGTGTTTAATATTTCAAAAATATACGTTCCTGCTTCTTTATAAGCCTTGCTTTATCATTAAATTAATTTGCTTTAAAATGCACCTTTTGCAAATCTTTTTTTCAATCATTTTCTCTGGAGGAGGATACGGCCTCGACCCCATGTTTGTCATTTAATCTTGACTGTGTCACTCACTACATAAAAGTAATACCGAACCTTTATGCCTCACCACTTTTAAATGTCACCAGTTGCCACTGCACTGGAGTCAAGCTATCCTGGCTGCTGAGGGGTGAAACCCCGAAAACGGCCCCAGGATGCTTGTTTCTAGTCCAGGGACTGTTCCTATTGGGCGTGGGATCAAGACTGCTTTGCATATTGCTGGGTCCAAACTGGAATGGCATGAGGAGCAAAAAAGCAATGGATTTTGGCCCAGATCTCTGTACTAAGGTGAATGTACGACATTGTTCTGCATTCTGTCCATCAATTGCTCTTTTTGCTTTTAAAGCAATATAAACACAATTTGGAAAACTAAAAATACTTTGTCATTCCACCCTGGACAATACAGAAAGTAAATATTACAAGCTGAAATAAACAAGCCAAAAGTGATACTATTCAAATATTCAGAATTTGGTAATGATCTGCACTAAGCACCATCACCACTGACATTACCTGATCAGTCAGTACAGCAGCATAGCGTAGAAAACAAATATTTTGTATTTACTGTAAGGAAGCCTATCTGCCTTTGCTAATCTGGACTTTTGCCCTGTTAAAGTCTGAGCCTTAGTGAAAAGCCCTCAGCCCCTATATACGCTCTCAGCCCCTACATACTTTCTGAAATGGTTAACTCTTCGACTTCCAGATCGTGCTTGTCAAACTCTCGACTGACTTGACACAGTGACAGGTCACTAGGCTTACCTTAGAAGAAATCAATTATTTATTACCAGCGTACAGTCAATTGGCAGAAGAACATGGCCACCTTATATTTTAGTTGGTGTGTTGATATTATGTGGCTGTGGAGCTGGTAACAGTTTTTTCCTTAAAGGCAACATCTACAGGTAGCCTTTTGTACCACAAAAGCAACTGAAAAATGTTTGCATCCTGCTAAATTTCTCCAAGAAATAAAGTTCTGACAATTTTGGACAGTGGGTCTGATGGCAGATTTTACTATGATTTTCACAAGGTTTGTAGATTTTGGGCTAAACTCCCAAATCAGAAAATAAAAAAAAATCTCTTTTTGATCCCAAATTATAAGACTTCTCTATATTAGGTTTTGCATCCAGCGTAAGAGATAAGAGCTTCATAATGCACCTTAACTTAAGTAAAAAACACAGTAGCCGGGAATACAGTTCTTTCACAAACGTTGCCTTGTAAATTTTCCAAAAGTTTGCAAGGTTTGTCCGGAGGGAAACATGGTGTCATTTTCCCCTGTGAGTACAAGGCTTGAGGAGCAAATGTGTTGCAGGAATAGTAAACTGCAGCTTAGATACACTGGGGCTTATTTACAAGCCTCTTGCGCCACATTTGCGTTATTTTTAACATGGGAAAAGTGACGTACGGGTGGCGCAAGAGCCTTGTAAATAGGCCTTACTGTTTTCTTGTACCTATCGTCTGCTGGGACACCACATGACTTCTGACTGCATATGTACTCACATTTAATTTCCACCCCAGAGCCTGGCAAGTGCATTTCACGAAACGTCACCTTTTTACCCATCCCTAGTTGTCTTCTTTTTCTCAGTTCAAAGGAATACACAGATAATATAGGGGTTGGAGTAAAGACATTACTGGGGTCTGCCAGGGCCAGCACAGGTAGCCTTGAAGATGGTCCTCACATTGCTTTTGATCACTGATTTGCATGATCAGCACTGTGGCTTTTCTAGCCACAGTAAGCACTCTGCCTGGTGTTGAATGCAGCAGCCAAACTGCTTTCGGGCATACCTCGGTTTGCGCCCACTACCAAGGAAATAAAGAAATTGCACCGGCTACCGGTAAGAAACCGAGTACGCTTTGAAGCCCTGTGTCTGGTCTTCAAGGCGCTGCATGGTTCAGGTCCTGACTACTTAAAACAGTATTTCTACTGTTACACACCAAAAAGGCCACTTCGCTCATTAGGGGCTTGGTTGGTCTCAGTGCCACGTATAAAAAAAGTTTGATGGGGAGGCAGAAGTTTCACTTACAGTGCGGCCAAGGCCTGGAACGACCTGCCTTTCCAGCTAAGATGCATTACGAACCTCTTAGCTTTCAGGAAACGCCTAAAGACCTGGCTCTTTGCCCAATGAACTTCTTCCTTTGGCCACAGGAGATATAACTAGCGCCAGGACACCTCCGGGTAGCAGTTGCGCTGTACAAATATCATTAACATTTCTCTTGAAGTATTGGAATACCTGTCAAGTTGCGGGGTAGGTTTATAGTGCCATGGGAGAGTTCCTTACCTGGGAGACAAGCCTCTGAGTCCATCAGCTTGGGAATAATATGGGTTTCAAAGCCATCCAATGCCCAAGGTAAGTTCCCAGTGAGAATAGTTAAAACGTCTGTAGATTTTGACAAAGTGCACCATAGTGCCCACTTAAATACAGCCTAGATGCAAGCGATCAAAGTACCAAAGAGTACCCGATGAACCAATATTTTAAAAAAACGCAATGAAAATATTCGTAACCACGTACTACAGCAACCAAAAGCTTACTGAGGGCTTTTCAAACTGATTTCAGACTATGCAGCCAACCCAAACCAGACTCCTTCAGATCACCTACATTGACAAGGGAAACTTACCACTTCTGGTTGAACAACCTTCAACACAATAAATCATCATATACTATCACGGTTCAAAGAGAGACTCGCAATATACAACTTCTTATAATTGAATTGTATCCTTGCTCTATAATACAACGTCTCAGGTGTGTAGAGGCAACTTTTCTTCTCTAAACACCAAACACACATAGCTCTTCAGGGGTTGGCGCTATCTCCAATACATTTTTCTGAAAGCCTTTCCATGACTTGCGACATTTTTATTCAATGACAACCAAACAATAAATTTAATCATGCAAAATATACACATCTCACTGCAAAATAGATTGGTGGGAACTAATTGATTCATTCTAAACAGTTTCACAACACAGACAACGTCTCTCATACAAGGTACCAATTGATGCGCAACTTTTAATTTAAACCCACTGTGAATTATTACTGCCTATGTGACCAATCAATATAGACAGCTACCCGATGGGGTGATCACAGCAAGCACTTTAAATGTTTTGTGTATCCCTGTTAAGTCTCCCCAAGTGCGTATTCCCAATCCTGTTTCCTTTTTTTCTTTCCTTTCCACAGGTTTTTTCCTGAATCCAGGATTGAACACACTTTTACATTCAGACCCTTATTTGCGGTCTGTAAATTACATGTGGGAAGGGCGCGCCTTAGTGTGTGCGTACCTCCCCTTGTAAATCACACGGTCCTGACGAAAACCAGAGAATTTTTTATATTGGTTGTAACATGTAGACCTAGTTTACTTTATAATTTCTTTCACATAGCACACTTAGCTATTTTTAATTTTTTTTTTAATATATCACACTTCTCGAGACACCAAAGCCTTCCTAGTTGGGCAAAGGTGCCACATTTGTTTTAGTTAGGGTTCAGACGCTCAGGAATAAAATCTTGAACGGAGTAGTACTGGCCCTTTTTAATATACCTTCACTCATTTATAATTAGCACATATAAAAAGAAACAATATCCCGCTCCACTGTAGTCAGGTGTCGTAGCACACCCTATAGGCACTCGGCCTATGGGGTGGGACCCCAATGATGAAGCATGTCACCAACCAGGTTGGTGAGTGAGGGGTCTTCTTAAAGGACTACTACTGTCCAGATAACGGGTTTGGGGCACTTTGTGCTTACCTAGCCATACCTAATAGGAGAGAGCAAATTGCTGTTTTCCTCTCATTCAGGGGGCACTCCTTCATTGTTATTACTATTAGTTCCGGGGACCAGGAGTGCCCACCTCACATTTGTATATGTAAATTCCCTTACTCTCCCTCCTGTTATAAACATTCACAACAACAACCCAGAAACAATGAAAACTGTAAAAATACTGCACATGTTATCCAGCTTCAAGTTGACCGCAGGTGAATAGGTAAACTTCATTACTTGGAGCAGACCCAACTAACCACAGCCTAAAAAGATCTAGAAAGTCCTGGGTGAGAAAAAGGGTTAGAACAGCCAGAGCTACCATATGGGTGAAAGTCAACTATTGACTTTCTTCTTCCAAAAAGATTGCAACATGCCCACATAGGATCCAAAACTTTGCTAAACTGCAGATAAAGTTGTGGGGAGAAGCCCAGGTTTTCACATGCCTATCACATTATTTAAAAAACAATGGGGCATATGTACAAGGGAAGTGACTAAGAGAGGTGTTAGCCCGCCTGGTTTAACGCCTCCCTCAGCCACGTCAGAAACGCAGGGCTGCACCATATTTACAAGAATATGGTGCATCCCTGCATTTTCCACCTGTGCTGGCGCTACACTTAGCAGCCTAGCGCAAACGCAGGAACCCTGGCACCATAGTGCAAAGGTGTCTGCTTGCAGGGGAAGATTGTTTAAGTGCAGGAAGGTCGCCCTTCCTGCACTTAAACAATCTTGAAATGCCCTTTTGTAACTTCTATGTGCTCTGCCTAATGCAGCACACACAGAAGTTGCAAAACGACATTTAAAAAAAAATGATTGTTTATGTGCAGGAAGGAGGGCCTTCCTGTACGTAAACAGTCATTGGCCTTTTGCTGTTTTCATGTATGCAACGCAGCACACATGAAACAGCAAAAACGTTGCGCCAGGGTAAGAACAGGTTTTCCCATGTATTAATTCTGGCGCTGCCTCCTATTTACGCCTCCCTAGTAAATAGGAGGCAGCTTCTGAATCAATGGGTGTTGCGGTGGAACGCCCATCATAACACCTATTGCCTTCCCCTTTCAGACTAAGCGTAGTGTGAAAGGGGGCCTTATTTAGAAGGCAGCGTTAGGCCACGTTAGGTGGCTTAACTTTGCCTTGCAAATAAGCCAAAGCCCCTATCGCAACCAGAACGTCTCAAAAAGTGGCGTTCCCCTGGCGATAGGGGCTTGTACATTTGCCTCAATGTATTAAAGGTGGACGTTGGAGTGAGTCAAGCACACCAGTATAGCTACAAAATAAAAATATTACTCTACTAATACCAACTCTCAATCTCACATTGGACCCTCGACACAGAAAACATGAATAGCGACTGGACATATCCAAATGACTCCCTGCCAACCCTAACCCACCAGATATAATAGGCAGCAGCGGTCCATGCAGGTAACAGAGGTGGGGCGGTAGGGCCAGGTAAGGGGAGATTTCGAAGGACGATGCAGAACAGAGGAAAAATTAATTATTTATTTAATTTTCCCTCTGCATCGTCCCTCGGAAGCCCCCCTTACCTGGCCTCACCGCTGTTACCTGCACGAACCGCAGCTGATAATAGGCCTGTTAATACAGAGACAGCGCCAAATAACATGAATTGACTGCCACCTAGCAACGCGCTTGACTGCACACCTGGCCTAACTAAAGCGAAATGAGGAGTGGTATGTTAATATCTCAGGAATGAAACGGTGTACAGTTCCACAAACACACTAACATGTAAGGTTTCTATGCGCTGGTTTCTAAGCAAAGATCTCAAGGGAACTGTTCTGGAGGTGAGAGGAGGGAGCAAAGAGGAGAGGCCCATGCTGACAGAACGCTACTCCGAGAGGGCTGATGGGAGACACCTACCGGAATACTAGGGTGAGACTCTAGAGCAGTGGGAGGCAGACATGCACACATGATAGTAGTAAAGGGGATGGCAAAGGGAGTCACACGCGCTGGGTGGGGGAGAGGCAGGTCCTGGCTGGGGTAGAGGCTTGCACATGCTGGTGGCGGAGGGTGAAGAATCTGTCAGTGACAACGGGGTACAAAAAAAGATAGATAGTGATACCCTTGCATGGGAGAGAAAAGGGGGCTAAAATCACGACGTACACCCAGGGAATCACTGATCTTCGACCAGGAGGGCATATTTGTGCAGAAGAGCACCAAACGCCCAGATTGGATAGACAGCATACACCCATGCACGGGAAAGCAGGCACGCCCGGTAGAGAACAGACCTTCACCAGAGAGTAGAATTTGACACCCAAAAAGCCCTGCTGGCAGAGATCAGAAGTTAGGTTGTGGGAGAGGAGAGCGAGTTTGTAGGAGGTAGCACCTTAGACCGCGCCCTAGGGTGCTGGAGACCTTACCTGTGCTTCTTAAGGCATTATACCGCTTCACACTGGAATACAGGAGCCAGACTTCCAAACTCTTACAAAATGTATATGAATTAGAGGCAAGCTATAGCCTCCCATGTGATACTGGAGACTCAGGCATAATATTTGATTTTTTTTTAAAGAATAAGTACCATAATAAGAGAAGAAAAACAAGTTATTGAATTTAAGAGGCATTTAAGCTTCAGGCATAAACAAAAAGGGACAAAACTGTGTAGAAAGCACCAAGAAGTCATGTGTAATGTTAGATGCTGTGCAACGTCTGTCTGAACTGTTAAGAACACACAAGGAAAGAACTGTTGTGCTTTATTGGCCTCAACTACTGTTAAATTCTATGTTCATAGGTGAGTATCACTTGCTATCGATCTACAGTCACTGTTACACGGACACACAGCTAGATGACTGCTGTGTGACAGACATCAAAGACAGACAGATGTATATAGACAGAAGTATGGACAAACTGGACGCTGAGACCAGCACACTGACACATTCATGGACAGGCGGCAGATGTAACTTTTATTTAATGCATGTTTTACACTGGTCGCCACCAGATCACAAGAGGGGTGTCCCGACACCTTAATAGAGAGTGAAGCAAACAACAGATGTCGAAGCAGAGTGGGGTGCATGGAGAGGCAGATACGAAAGAAGGTTTGATGGGGAGCTCAGAAATAGGTAGGATGAGGTGGTCAAGAAGGAGCTGCTCAATCCACCGAGTCATTATGGGAAGTGCCTCATAATTTATGGTCTATAGGTTAGTTGGGTCAGATTTTAGATGCTAATGAGCCGAGCCAGTGTGGTGCTCCGTTTTATCTATACGTAGCTAGTGTAAACTTAGCATTAATCATGGTGTGGCAGCATTTGCCAAATGTTAATGTTATGGAAATTTATATAGCGCACGGCTGCTAGCTTAGATGGAATCGAGTGTTGGTAGGTATGACGGAGTTTACAAAATATTGTAAATCAGTTTAACATTATTCTGGGGTCATGGAGGAGCCAGATGATGTTGTGAAAGTATTAGTGTGGCGTGCTCCCAGTGGCTTAGGCCTACTGCCAATCTGGCCTGAACATTCTGGACCAGTTGAGTGGATTTTAGATTGGTGCAATCCTGAGAGTAGCGAGGCTAGGGTTCCAGTACTGCAGTATTTTAATCTGTCCTGATGTTACGTTGGCTGTATGTTGGACAGAGGAGATATTCGGCACTCTATGTCGTAGCATGGAATTAAATTCCTGGGCTTTAGGCTACATATGTGTAATTACTGTAGTCTCATTTCCCTTTGGCTGACATTTTGTTTTGGTGTCCCTCTGGCACAGCCACTTGACATGCATCGAATTTTAGACTGCTGGAAGCCATTTGATTAAAATGTGTCCGTCTTGTCGGGGTCAGTCTTGGGCATGGGCGAGCTGGGCCCAGGCCCGGGGCGCCAATATTCAGAGGGACTTAGGGGCAGATTTAAAAGCCCCTTGCGCCTCTTTTGCACTGCCTTTGTGTCACTTTTGTGACGCAGCAGTGACGCAAAAGATGCGCCATGGTGCGGGCTATTTACGACGTGCTGCATCTGCTAGATGCGTCACGTTGTAAAGCCCCGCACCTTAAGGAGGCGTTCCGGCGCAGGAACGCCTCCTAAAAGTGGCTGAGTGAAATCTACAAGATTTCACTCAGTCACTTTTAGGCCCATGATGCGTCAAAACCCTGCGCCTGCTTGAAGCAGGCGTAAGGCTTGACGCAGCATTAGTAGAATGGGCCCCCCAGATCATTGCTGGAGCTACGTCGCACATGCGACGCAACTCCAGCAAAGCGATACCTTTACGGCACAAATGCGTGATGCATCTGTGCCGTTTTTGCCCCATGGTGCGCCGCATTGTAAATGCAAACACAACAGGACATGGACATGGCTTTTGTAGTTCGGACTGGACTGTTCCCATGGGGCAACAGGGTCAGAGCTGATTTGCATATCGCCATTGTCTAACCCAGGGTGGTGTGGAGTGCAAAAAAACGATGGATTTGGGCCCAGATCTTTTGACTGGGGGAATGTGTGACATTGATCCACATTCGGTCCATCACTTGTTGTTTTTGCATTGTAAATGCGGCGCATCATGGGTGGTGGAGGCATGGTGCACAATTACGGGCGCATCCCTGCTAATTTGCAGGGATGCGCCAGTAATTGTAAATATGCCCATTAGTGTCATACAGACAGCAGCTCGACCATCCCAGTTATTCTCAATCAGGTCCCTTTAAAGACTTTGTGATCAGCCCTTAATGTACATCAGTTTAATTCTTAGCACCCCATCAAGACTCTGCCCTCCTCCCACCTCCTGAGGTCACATCACACCGACCACACACACATTTTCTTTCGTACCCCTCCCAGGGCGCTGTCCCGGCCAATCCGATTTAGGGCCGGCCCTGAGTCTTGTGAACATCTGAAAGAGAAGTCCCTGGTGTTTAGTGGTTTATATTGAATTAAAAAATGTAGGTAATTGCTCTTTAGAGTACCTGTTTGCTTTTACGTCAAAGTGTATATGTTTGTTTCTGGGAAGTGCTAGTACTCTACTCTCACATTAAATGTATTGCAGCGGTGCCAAGAAGTGCAGGTACTCTCCCTTTCAAATTAGAGAAGTGCAGGGATTCAGTACCGGACAGTTTGAAGCACTAATTGGCGCACTGGTCCAGTGACAGTCTATGCAGAGATGTTTTAAGGCATGGGCAAAGTGGGCAATTGCCCAGGACCCCCACCTTCTAAAGGCCCTCTGGAAAGTGAACCTTCGCTCTGTCTCACCTCTAGACATCACTCACTTGCTCTCTCTTTGCCCCAGGTCATGTTAAGGATGTTTGTAGTCACTAAGAAGACGTATGTTACCTGTTCTTGTTTCATCACGTTTCTGAAAGTGTTTTTGTTATATCATGTCAACCTGAATTAGAAGAAAATAGTAAAAAAGAAATCACAGCTTTTCCGAAAAGGGGCCCCAAAATAAGAGTTGTCTGGTCCTGTCTAAACCTAAGATGACCCTGAGTCTCATTGGTCAGAATAGCTGACCACTGGGGAAGAAAGGCTTACGTTGAAGTGGAGAGCTGGGAGTAAGTGTCCTTGAGTGCTGTCTGCAGGAGGCTCTAACTGAGGAAGGACCAACTCGGATAGCACGAAAAGGGGTCGATGGACTCCGTGGGCGGACAGAGAGCAGGATAGAGACGAAAGGAGAACACCTGGGTGGACGGGAAGGAGTGGTGGGCAAACGGACAGACAGGAGTGAGGGGAGATCGGGTGAATCATGGCTGGATGATGGGTGAGCTGAAGAAACGCATATGAATTTGAATGAAGGGTTTATGGACAGGAGGACAAGCAGAAGGGTCAGATAGGTGTGAAGGATGAACAAACCGTGGGGGGCAACCAGGGTTGGACAGATAGGAAGAAGGGATGGTCGGGGAGAGGTGGACAACCGGAAGAGACGTGGACAGGATGGGCATACACGCAGATGAACTGGTTGAAGAATGGGCAGACGGACAATAATAACGCCCGGGTGGATACCCTGGCAGACAGACGGACAGAACGGATGGATGGGTACTTACCTTGGCTAGAGCCTCTGCCTGCGCCGGACTGAGATCGCCCACTCTCCCACTCATGGTGTCACAGACTGATGGCCCTCGTGGCTGTCAGTGATACGGCTCAGTCTGTTTCCTGCTGTTCGTGTAACTCTGATCTTTTCTCACTTCGTGTATATCTTTTTCTGCTTCCTCACCTCTCCTTCCTTCGCTCGACTCTTTGTCTCTCTCGCGCAGAAACACTCTCTTGAGCATCCAAACCGCACCTCGCACCGGCCCTGCCACTCCCCTCAGTGCCCCGCCCCTCCCCTGTTCTCCTCAGGTCTCTCTTGTACCTTCTGCCGTCTCTGCGCTCTCAGAGACCCGTCTGTTCCGGTGTTTTGTCTCTTCCTGCACCTTTCCCTTCCCCTGAGCCCGGTGCTGTGTAATAATACTTGGTAACCCAGGGGAAATGCTGCGTCTTCTCTGCGCTGTGCTGTTTTCGGAGCGCTTTCTTATTGGACAACTCGGGCGTCTTTTCTGTAGCCCGAACCCTCAAGGAGAAGGCATCGTTCCCCGCCTCGCAGGGGCAACGAGAAGCAGCTGCGCTCGGAGCACTACTCCTGCTAGAAAGCACCTGCAACCGTTTTGCCCAGAACATAACAAACCCCTTCAGTGAAGGTCTCTGTGAGGCGCTGCACGGGCTCGGTTTGTTCACCTTCCCATCAGCTCTTATAACGGGTAACGACAGCCTGTCTGGAGAGGCCGAGAAATACAGACAATCAAATGTAAACGAGGGAAATAAGCGAATACCTAAATACGAACAAAAGCATTGGCAAAGCCAATAGGTATTGCCTGTGGAAACAATTGTGTTTGCAAGTGGCTTTTAGCAATGCTGTGTAGCATGGCTATAGAGCAAACAAAAGAAGGCGCTAGGTGCATCTTTGGGCGTGGTTACATAGCCCTTCTGCTCCATGCCTCGGCCCTTTCTTCGACAAACATCTAAGCTAACGACGTTTTAAGGCATGTGCAAAGTGGGAAGTCGCCCAGGGCCTCACCTTCAAAGGGGTTCCATGGGGAAATTAAGTTTCTCTGTAGCTCACTTTTGTGTACATGTGTCTTAACCTTTAACGTATAAGCAACATAGGGCTTTAATTAGTTTAACATGGGTAATACAATTCAAAGTTGTTCCTAAGAGGGCCCCCCCAAATATTTTTTGCACTGGGCCTCGAAAAATCCCTAAGATTACGCTACTGGCCTGTGGCTCTCTGTAGCTTGTGAAGCTTACCTGGAGTGTATCCAGAGCGGAGCCCTACACTCTGCCGGACATCGAGGCCTAGCCTGACCTTCGTGGTTGTGTCGCCCCGGGCCCTTGTGGACCTGGGGTACCGAGCTCTGGGCAGCCCGCCCAGCTGTGCTTCTGTGGGCAGCTCTTCCCCCCGACCAGAGAGCTGAACGACAACTCCAGGCCACAGGCTGGAAGCAGAGCTCTCGGAATCAATTATTCAGGGGTTTTTAAAGCGCGCTACTCACCCTTGAGGGGTTCAAGGTGATGAGGGGGGAGGGGGGAGGGGGAAGGGGGGGGCAGTTCCGGATCAGTCGAAAAAACAGGTCTTGAAGGTGTGCAGAGTGGGGGAGCGTCTGATGTTGACTGGGAGCTTGTTCCAGGCCTTTTGTGCGACGTAGGAGAAGGCTCTTCTCCCTGGCCTGGTTCTGCGGATGCATGGGGTCTCTCCCAGAGCGAGGTGGGCGAAGCGGAGGTTCCTTTTGGGTACGTGGATGGAGACCCTTTTGTTGAGGTATTTGTGTCCGATGTTGTGGAGGAATTTGTAGGCATGGGTGAGTAGCCTGAACGTTACTCTCTTCTCGATGGGGAGCCAGTAGAGGTCTCGTAGGTGTTGGCTCATGTGCTCATGTCGTGGGGTTCCGAGGACGAGTCTGGCTGTGGTGTTCTGGATGGTTTGGAGCTTGTGTAGCAGGGATTTGTTCATTCCGGCATAGAGGGCATTACAGTAGTCCAGTCTCCTGGTTATGAGTGCATGGGTGACGTTCTTTCTGCTTTCGGGGGGATCCACTTGTAGGTTTTGTGGAGGGAGTTGAAGCAGTTGGAGGCTACGGCGTGGATCTGGTGAGTCATGGTGAGGGAGGAGTCTAGAATGATTCTGAGGTTTTGGGTGTGGTCTGTCAGAGTGGGTGGGTTTCTGAGGGTGGAGGGCCACCAGGTGTTGTCCAAGGCTGTGGAGGAGGGTCCAAGGACGTGAACCTCTGTCTTCTCCTAGTTGAGCATTAGGCAGCTGTTGCTCATCCAGGCCGCGACGTCTTCCATTCCTTCCTGGAAGCTGAGTCTGGTGTCTTCGGGGTTCTTCATGAGGGAGAGGATGAGCTGGGTGTCGTCGGCGTAGAATACTATGCTGAGCCCATGCTGTCTAACGATGGCGGCGAGGGGGGCCATGTAGATGTTGAAGAACGTGGGGCTGAGCGAGGATCCTTGGGGTACTCCACAGTTAATCTCTTTGGGTTCGGAGAGGAAGGGTGGGAGTCTGATCCTTTGGGTTCTGCCGGCAAGAAAGGAGCGGATCCAGACAAGAGCGGTTCCCCGTATGCTGGTGTTGTGGAGTCTGGCGGGCAGAGTGCAGTGGTAGACGGATTCGAAGGCTGCTGTGAGGGCTAGTAGAATGAGGGCTGCGGTGTGGCCCTGTTTGAGTAGCATGCGGTAGTCATAGGTGGCGGCGAGGAGGGCGGTCTCGGTGCTGTGGTTGCTGCGGAATCTGGACTGGGAGGAGTCGAGGATGGCGTTCTCTTCGATGAAGGTGGTCAGCTGGGCGTTGACGAATCTCTCGGTGACTTTGGCTACGAAGTGAAGGAGAGAGATGGGCCGGTACTTTTTCAGGTCCGTTGGGTCAGCCAAAGGATTCTTGAGGAGGGGCTTGACCTCAGCCTGCTTCCAGTCGTCGGGTAGATGCCGGATTCGAAGGAGGCGTTAATGGTCCGGCATAGTTCGGGTGCTATGGTGTGGCGGCTCTATGGTAGATGTGTGGTGGGCAGGGGTCCGTGGGGGCTTCTGTGTGGGTGTTCTTCATGATCATGGCTGTTTCTTCGGTGGTAGTTTCCAGGTGCTGATGGTGGGCTGGTTGTCGATGGCGGAGAGGAGGGTGGTGTCTGGAGTCTGTCCGCTGGAGTTTTCGTAGAGGGCCTTGATTTTCAGGTGGAGGTATTATTATTAGGACTTATAATGCCCAACAAATCATCCCCAAGGGATCTCTCGGTGCCTCAGTGGCACACTACCAGTGGCTAATGACTGTTAGAACATCCATGTTTTAGCTGTTTCTTAAACTGCGCCAGGGTAGTGCAGGCTCGGATCTCGTCTGTTAATCTGTTCCAGTGGAAGGGGGCAAGATGCAAGAATGCTGGTCCTCCCATTTTAATTTTGCTGATTTTCTCAGGAGAGAACAGTTTCCGATTACTTGATCTCAGTTGGCGCACAGGGACAAGGCCGGTCCCTTGACGAGTTTTAAACACTGTAGACGAGAGCTTAAAAACGGCTTTCTTCCTAATGGGCACCCAGTGCAATTGTCAAAAGAGAGGTAATGACGGGGAGCGTACCGGTTTATTGAGAGCACGTTGCGCTGCTGTATTTTGTACTACTTGCAGCTTTTATGATAGATCCTCCCTCATTCTAACTAATAGTAAATTACCGTAATCTAGTCTACTGACTAGCAGTGCCTGAATTAGGGTCTTTCTGGCCGCCAGGGGGATCCACGGAAAAATCTTTCTCAGCAGTCGCAATATTCCAAAGCATGTACCCGAAACAGTCTTCACATGTTCCTCCATAGAGAGCTTATTGTCAATCATAATTCCCAAGTTCCTTGCCTGCTTTTTTGGACAAGGTGCATCCCCAAGTTCCATAGGCCACCAGTCCACAGATCACAGTTCCTCAGCATTCCCAAACAGAAGAATCTCCGTTTTATTGGAGTTGAGCTGAAGGAAGTTCTTACTCATCCATGTGGCTATTTTCAACATACAGGACTTAAACTTGGCTCTGGTTGCTGCAGGATCCAATTTAATGGGGTGGGCACTTCCTGGTGCTGCAGTTCTATGGACCTAATTTACATTTGTCGCTTTCTCCCCCTTAAGAGGGAATTTAAGGGCCCAGTGAACCCTTTGGCTGACCTGGGGAGTTGACACTTCTCTGTTGACTTCAGAGGTGCTGGGCACTACTGGGGACATCACGCAGAGGGCCTTTCATGGAGTAATCGCTGCCGGTACTCAAGACGCTGCCCTGCCCAGGTCTCCTGCCATGTTTGACTACACCTCAGGTCACCAGACGGTAAAAGATAGGAGATCAGCATTATCCTCCGCAACTCATTCCCACCACCATGAAGCCCGCACATGAGAGACCCCGGAAGAGGTCTTCTGCAATGTTGACTCTGAAAACCCTCACCTGTTGGCCCTGGATACTGACGAGTCCCCCCATTGATTACCCCACAGACTTCGAATGGTGTGTTTTAAACTAAACTGCGAGTGGTGATGCCCCACGCTTGTCTGCTTTTTCCCCTTGTTACAGCGATAGTCAAGTAAGAAGTATTGATCCAGTAGAAGCCTTTTTCTAACTTTTTCTACTTGCTCTCTCTAACTACACTGGGCTCTTATTTACGATTAGAAAACTCGCATCACTGCACTTTACCACTGAGGCAATGGTCCTCTGATGGATCTTTCTCCGAAATAGTGAGGGGTGGGAAATTATGATGTCCAGAAACCCATTGACGACCCAATGAGGACCATTAATTGGTAGCCAACTCACAAATTTGAGATAATGTTCAAATATGCGCCTATATACTACTCTTTCTTTGTCAAGCATCTATGAAACAGAATCTCATATGCACAGTTTCTATGGTATGAACATAAATACACACTAACAGACACAGGACATTTTAGATTTTTTGGTTGTTGTACTAATGATCCAAAATCAATGCATATAAGTAACATTTTCAGCATTTCAGTCAAGAATCTTACAGCAGGTAGTATGAAACCCTACGGTTAGTCAAAATTCAAATCCAGTGGAGGATGATTAAAAGTTATAGATTCCTACCACCATTGGAAGGCAAGAGGATGTTTTTTAACAGAATTCAAAGAGTTCTATAATAGGAACAAAAGAATCAAGTTAAAGTCCACTACTTGGTGAGTCATGGACTAAAGGGGGAAATTAGCAACATCAGAAAAGTTCAAATATGGTTTCTCACCAGACAGCCCAAAAGAGATTGGCTGGCAAGATCATTGTCAAGGGGGTACACGCATGGGGCATAAAAAAAACAGGCTATCAGCAAAGAAGGATTCCAAACAGTCTGCTAAGAGCAGCAGCACCCAAAGGTGGTCCGAAAAGTAAGAACTAAGAGGATTGTTCATCAAGAGGAAAGGTATGTGAGCTACCCTCAAAAAGAGCATTTGAAAAAGAGCATCCGTGCCCCTCCTTTGGGTTCTCATCCTTTACAGTCTTTATGACACTCCTGTGACATCAGTCATCACACCATAATGGTTTGATCATCACGTTGTTGTTCATTTGATCATCAGGTACAATTTTGTTACTCCAGCATAGTTTCACATACAGCTCATGAGAAACAACTGTTTTTCCATTCTCACAGGTTAGTTGACAGAAGAAAAATACTTTTTTGCATTCTGTGGAGTCAGTTTCAAAGGTTAGGTTCACATCAACTTACTCTACAATGAACACTAGAAGAATATCCCTAGTCATGCGAAATGTCGGATATGCAAAACAGATAAAGCAAAATTTGAAGAAATGTCAAAAGGGATGATGCAGCTTAGGAAAACCAAGTCAATTAAACACTTTTAAAGTTAACATTTCTTTTTTAATGGAATGAACTCATAATTAGATTAAAACATAACGAAATAAATCAAGCATTTCATATAAAGAAATAATGGTAATATTGTCAGTGATAACTGTACAGAAAATGACTAGAGCTAAGTGTGGCCTACTACCATAAAATTCTAAAGATACATACATGCAAATTATTCTTAAAAAATAATTTTCTAAAATTGTTTCTAAATTCTCATGATCCTAATAATGCCAAGTATCAGTACTGCAAATATCAATAATGTAGCACTTATTAACATTTTGTACCACATTCTACTTTATGATGCATTACAATGAAAGCAATAGAAATGCTTAGTCATTAAAAACTGCACTATTTTTTCAACGTTCTCATTATTATTTTTATAAGTAATCTGTTATAACACTTTATTAGTAAGTATATTAATCTTTTTGCTTTTAAATGTATCTTTTTCTACACATTCAAGCATGCTATTATGGTGCTGTTACTTCGACTTTTCTCAGTTTCGGTCTCATTTTCTCAGCTTGTGCAAAGTGCACATTTAAGTTTCTGTGTCTAAATCAGTAAATATATTGTGTAAATTATAATCATATTTATCACTTCATCACTCTCATTAGACTTCTGCTCTGCAACAGAGCCACAGACTACCACTGATGGAAGCTCATATGGTTTGGCCTTCTCCAGCTTTGTTGGTTTATGGTTGTTCCAAGTTGGACGGGGATGTTTGTTTACTGCACTCAGTTATATATTATTGTGATTGGCCAGAGGGTACTGGGTGGTCGCCCACTAATCGTGCAATACTTGATGGGATGGTGTGGGCAAATATTGCTGTTCTGGGGCAGGTTCTTCTTTGTACTTCTCTGTACTGATTTCTCCTCATTACTGCATGGCTGCTAGAGGGCCATGTCCCCAGTTGAGGTCAACATAGTCACATGGAACATTAGGGGCACTCGGACAGTAGCTAAGCGCTATGCAGTCTTTGCCTACCTAAAATGAAGAAACACGCATATAGCATTTACAAGAGAAGAGATGCACTTCATGCAGACCAAAGCTCAGAGACTTCAGGGGTGCTTGTGAAGGCAGGTGTTCTCTACTGGCTACTCAGCCTTTTCTCAGGGGGCACTAATTTGGGTGTGACCTGGATCTCGGTTCTGGCCATCTACTTACTCTTATTGATGCTGAGAGCAGATATGTGGTGGTGCATGAAAGCCGGGAGAGGTCCACAATAGCCCTGGGTAGGGCCAATGCCCCAAACTTGTAGCAGCCTTCTTTCCTGGCCAGGCTTTCCAGCAATGGAGAAATGAACCCTGGGTAGAGGGTATTTTAACTGTGTACTGGATATTTCTCTTGATAGATCATTCCCCCCTACGCTGCCTTCACTGGTCATTACCAGGCGCTATACGGCCTACCGTTAAAGCTGCCTCTGTGAGATCCTTGAGTCCCTGCTGGACGATATGGACCTGCTGCTTTTCTCTTGTGAACAGCGATTGGAATTCGAAGCATCCATCACTCCAGAGGAAATACGGGGAACCCTGCTCTCGACAGGCAAGACACCTGTCCTTGATGGCTTGCCCTTGGAGTTCTACTGGAATTTTCTGACCTTTTTGTCCCAAACTGGAATAGCTAAATCAATCGGCCATTGAGTATGGCAGTCTTCCCCCCGCTGAAGGAGGCTCTCCTTGTGTCTACTCCTAATCCAGGTAAGGATCCCACTGATCTCCTCTTATGAATCCCTAACCATTCTCAACACAGATTACAAAATGATTAGCAAGATTCTAGCCAGTCAGTTGCTCCCCCTTTTCCCTCAACTGATCCATCTGGAACAAAATGACTTTGTTCTGGGTTCGATGTACCTTGTTAAATCTTAACAGGCTTTATCGGATCATGGAGTTTATGTCCAGACTTTACGCTTTATACCCAGTGGCCTAACAAAACGTGCTAGAGGGGGCCCCCTGGAGCAGGAGCCACCCGTGGGGCTGGGGGGCTATTGTTACACTATTGCTATGCTGCCTGTCTGGTCTTAGACCCTGAAAACACCTTTGACTCCCTAGACTGGTCTTATCTGTTTCAGGTGTTATATAGATTTGGCTTTGGAAATTACTTATTATTATTGAGTGGGCTGCTCTATGCATGCCGCTTGGTGAGGGTCCAGACTGGGCGCCTTATCTCTGATCCAGTCGCCATACATCATGGCACCAGGCAGGGTTGCCCACTCCAATTCCTCATTTTAAGGTCTCGCTGATTGTCACAGAGTGGAGGTTCACTAACCTCAACTGCCGGATACAACAGGAGTGATGCTAGGATACGAATCCCCCTACTCTGGCAACACCTGTGAGTCTGTTAATAGAGCTCTACAGATATATACCATAGCCGGCAAAGGGTAAAAAGGGACAAAGGAAACAAAAACGTTGGTGCAGTAAATCAAAAGACTCGACGTGAAGGGGAGGTAACAGTCTTCGCTTCTCTAGGCGCCCCTGAGTACCTGCATGTGACACAAACAAACAAACAGTAAGTGAACCCCTCCCTACCCTTGTGAAGGAGGTATCAATGAAGTAAGAAACATCCAACTACACACTTACAGAATATACTGCCCCACAAGCTCCAAGCAAAAACAGTTCAAAAATGGAAAAATAAAGAAAAGAAATCAGAAGGGTCTATAGGCTTTTCAATGTCAATGAATCCTCCAGGTATTAACAGCATGACCTTTCCGATGTTTAGCCAATAAGTAAAGGTCAAAAGAATTGTACTTAGCTGCCCATAAGAACGATTACGCAGGACATGCGATTTCAGGTGTGCCAAACATGTAATCCTGCGCTGCTTCTTCCTTCAGAAACAGCGGTGCAAAATGATGGCAAATTCAGTCTCAGTCAATACCGCACATCTATCAAAAATCAATTCCTTTCCGTTTAAATATTCTTCAAGATGAAAAAAAGTAAATCCTTTGTTACTCTGTGTTCTTTATCACGAGGCACAAGGAATACCACTAGGTCCTGCTATTGCCGCGAATGCGCTCCAGCGCTGATTCCAATGTCGAGAAACAATGCAGAGTGTAAACAAACACTAACGCTCTCCAGCGCGGTTCGAAAAAATTCTCGTACAACAACCCCAGCAACCTGGGGAAGAACAAACAAGAGAACTCGGCTTGGGGAAATCCAGGAAGTCCTCAGGTGACAAGCACCGGAGAAAGGGAGGAGCAGGTTTAGATAGGCAAGAGGAAAGGGAAAGGAAAATAGGACAAGGCTTCAGGCATTCTGGGATATGTAGTTGTCTACTTTCTCACTGCTCTATGGCTTAATCGTGACAAAACCCCCTCTCAACGTCCGACGTCTCGGCGGACCACCAGGCTTACGGGGATACAAGGTGTGGAATCATCGTAGGAGACGCGGACAATGTAAATTACACTTGGGTTCCCACGTGCGTTCCTCGGGGCCATACCCCTTCCATCCCACGAGATACTGCACTCAACCCCTCGCTCTCCTAGAATCCAATATAGCCTCAACCTCATATTCATCCTCACCATCCACATCTATAGGGACCGGTCTCACAGGCACTCTAGACCCTGGGAGGCAAGGTTTGAGAAGGGATACATCGAACACCTGATGTATACGCCATAGGGAGGGGACTTTCAACTCCATAGCTACAGGGTTGATAATCCGAACAAATAGATAGGGACCTACGAATTTGGGCTGAAGACGTGTGTTACCCTTTATCCTCAAATGTTTAGTACACAACCAAACCTTATCTCCCAGCTGGTAAAGAGGTTCTGGAATTCTCTTCCTATCGGCGTTAGCTTTGTCCCTAGCCCTGGCTTTTTCCAAGTGTGCCTTGGCTTCAACTAAGACCTGTTTCAAGTGTGCATGATGTTCTTGAATAGTGGGATTAGCCGATTTTCCTGGCAGTTCTAATGGCAACATGTTGGGGTGATAACCATTGATGCAGAAAAAAGGGGAACATCCTAATGACGAGTGCTCGGCGTTATTGTAAGCGAACTCTGCAGTCCATAGTAATGTTCTCCATTCCTCTCCGTGTTGTAGTGTAAAGCATCTCAGGTATTGCTCCACGGTTTGATTTAACCTCTCTGTTTTACCATCAGTTTGAGGGTGGTAGCTGGTAGAGAGTCTAGCATCTATTTTCAAGATGACACACAAGGCCTTCCAAAATCTAGACGTGAATTGGGACCCCCTATCTGTGATAAAAATGGAAGGGATGCCGTGTACTCTCACTATGTTTTGTAACACTACCACAGCTAATTCGCCTGAAGTGGGGAGTTTATGCAAAGCTATAAAATGACCCATCTTAGTCAGATGGTCCACCACCACCAGAATCATAGTATTACCAAGGCTGAGAGGCATTTCGACTATAAAGTCCATAGAAATAGTATGCCACGGGCAGGAGGAGTGGGTATAGGTCTGAGTAACCCACTTGGTCTTTGATGTGAAGTCTTGGCTTGCGTACAAACATTCTGAGACGTACTGTTCAGTGTCTTTTCTCATAGAGTCCCACCAAAAATACCTTGACACTGTTTGTAGAGTTTTCTGTTGTCCCAAATGCCCACCCAAGACGGAATCATGAGTCCATTCAAGAACCTGCTGTTGTAAAGGCCCTTTTGGCACATAGAGTCGTTTATCATAAAACAATAATCTGTCCTTGCTTGCCAGCCGAAACTCTCTCTTTTTCCTGTCTTACCTCGGCTCCTGTAGCCAGAGAGTTCAAACTTAAGCTAGGGATACATTACGAACCTTCGGGTTTTCAGAAGATCAATGTAAAAAACTCCTAGGAGGGTCTTCTAAAAGTATTAATACAGTCACCCTATCAAAAGGTGATGACGACAAGTGGAATAAACTGTGGAATCTTAAGAAAAAAATGATTCGAACAGAATTTCATGCAGAATTTATTATCCAATACTGCAAGAAGGGGGTCATTCCCAAGGGCTTACAAATCATCAATGAACCTGGGTTATTTGTAAAAGATGAGAAATTCAAAGATAACTGGACACTAATCCCGAACCGATGCAGTCGCGATTGGATGTTACTTATCATTGACACAGGACAAAACTGGCTTTTTAATTGATCATTGTATATTTATGTACCGAGTATCATTTATTGTGACTTATGAATACATATGTATGAATTTTTTATGTGTAAGAAACTGTTTATATTAAGTCATTTGATGAAACCTTTTTTGATAAATACTGTTTTGATATATTTTATGTTATGATTTGTTTTATGTACGAGTATATGAGTAGTTGGGGATAGAATAGTTTTCAAGAAAGGTGTCATTGTTTACAAGTTACACTTGAGAACTAAGTTAGAATACACAGAAAGGAATCTTGTTTTTGTCTCGACATATCACTTCAGGCCACGCCCCCTTCCTTCACCACTGTGCAAACGCGCCCTGTGGCGCGTTTTAGGTTGGGGAATTAATTCTCTTTCAATACTGAGGGTCCCTGAGGGCCAAATAGCCCAACAGGTATCTCCAGTATGCACCAGGGAGCTGCGTTGCAGACAGGTGTTCAGAGGCCCAACCCCTTTTTACACCTCTCTGCAACGTAGCTCTGTGGCACTTACTGGAGGTACCTAGCGGGCTAGTTTGACCCTAGGGAGCCTTAGTATTGAAGGGGACTTAATCTCTCAACTAAGAGCGGTGACAGGGCGCGTTTACACAGTGGTGAAGGGAGGGGGCGGGGCCTGACGTGATGTGTGCAAACACGCCCTGTGGCGCGTTTTAAGTTGGGGAAAAAATTCTACTTCAAACCTGAGGGACCTCTGAGTTCCGTGACAATTGTAAGTGATGTTTTTGACTCGCACGAATATGGTCGAGTCTGGTATCTATGAACCCCAAATGACGAGTTTAGTGGGTGTATGCAGTTTCGCTGTGCTAACCTAAACCGTTCGTCTGTTATGTGGGATGTTCTATCTGTACCCACGGGTTCCATCTTAGATATGGCATCCATTTTGTCTCTTGCCCTCAAGTAGTCAGCGAACGGACGCTGTCCGCTTCGCGACCCTGGGATTCCCGAGAGATGTACGGAAGACACATGTCCTTTGAGAGTGTCTTTATGACGAGGGGGGGTGATACTGTAAGGCAAATGGCCCCGCTCGAGGCTCATCTTGCCGTGCCGGTCTATTGTCTCAGCCGTGCATCTCATTAGGCACGTCCCTTTGATGCCAGGAGCTCGTGTTTCCCGATACCTCCCCTTTTACACCCTTTCCAATTCCCCACTGTCTCCATCTTCCTTTGCACCTGTCCTTGTTCCTTCTTCGATCTGTTTTACTGCCGATTGGAATGCACTAATGGTGGGAAGATGTTTTTTTTCAGTTGGGAACCACCAAATGTTTCCGCACTTATGTTCCGGACCTTGAATGTATCAAAGAGACCAAAACGACCCCTCTGGGGAATAACTATGGGAACCAAGCCATAAACCTTTGTGTACCATGTAAACCTATGGGTGAATTATGTATAAAAGGAGCGATCCACAGAACCAATTTGAAGCAGTCTCCACAAGTAGCACGCGTTGTACTTGCCGTGATTTCTGTGTTCCCTGCAGTAAATAAAGCTCGAATCTTTGACGCCGAAGGAAGTGTCCCGTGTCTCTGTCATTTGTACGCCGGAGCAGGTTACCCACGAAGGTTTCAGGTGTTGTCCCCTGGCACCGCTGGGTCTTAAATAACCCAGTCCTTCAGTTGGCGCCCAACGTAGGGCTGCATCAGTGGTACCG
The DNA here is from genome assembly GCF_964263255.1 of Lissotriton vulgaris. NCBI lineage: Eukaryota > Metazoa > Chordata > Amphibia > Caudata > Salamandridae > Lissotriton > Lissotriton vulgaris. The sequence goes on from NC_141699.1 coordinate 260,838,888, forward strand.
GTCCAAGCCCGATGATCGTGAGGAACTTCGTGTGAAATCTCCGAGGGAAGGTGCACTCCGCTTCATCGATCCTGTTGTCGAAATAAGTGGCCCGAAGACTTTTCCCGCGAAGATTTCCGCCTCCTGACGGCTGCAACGGACTGCTGCCCTGACTGTAGACCTGTTTTGGCGCCTGGCGTAGACCTTGGTATAGCGAGACGATTGACGGGCCTTCCTGGTGACGCCATCGATCTTTGAGTTAAGTATTTGTGGGTCGCTCCCAGAGTTCTTGGTTGTGGTTACTTGGTTGTTGCATGGTTCCATTGCATTTGTGGTTCTTGGTACTTTGTTGTGATATTTGACGACTGCAGACGCCAAAACCGAGGGTTTTCGCTCTTTGCTGGGACTTGGTAAATCCCGTAACCCTTGAAGTTTGTGAAAAACGGCTAGTGTGCAAGATGCCTGGTCGCTGTACTTTGTTTAGTTGTTTCAGACGTTGTGGTACGGATTCCCGACTGGAGGACTCGTGTCCGATACCTCCGGTTGGAACTCCCACTTATGAGCTCTACAGTAAGCACGGGCTAGGCCCGATTACTTTTAATGATTATTGGATTCGGTATACTAAGAAGGATGGTGTCCTTAGTTGGCCACCTCATGGTAGCTTTGAGACTCCAATCTTAGATAATCTAGAGGCTAAATTATTTGCGAAAAAGTCAAGGCCGGCCATGTTTGATGCCTTTCGGTTGTGGCGTAAAGAAGCCCGACAGAAGGAGATCAGACAGACTAAACGTAATCAGAGAGATGGTGTTGCTACCATTGTAAAGAAAGCAGAGCAGTTTCAGCGTGATAAGGAGGATAAGGAAAAGGAAGTGTTTGATAGGCTACAGCGTATGTCCATAGATAAATGCTATCCTGCTTTGCCTACGGAGTCGGATAAGAAGGAAGAACCAGTTGAGGATCCGCTAATGTCTTATCTTCTGAAATCGCCACCTCCGTATGTACAGGGTACCGCTGCTCCAGTGGTTCCCCCTGTACCTGTTCCCCCACCTGTTCTTCAGCCTGTTCCTCAACCTGCACCCGTTCTTCCGACTGTTCCTGCCCCCTTACCCACTGCTATTCCCACTGCTCCTCCACTTCCGCATACTCCTGCTCCCGCTACTGTTCCTGCTCTACTAACTCCTGCTGTTGCTCCTGTCTCTACTCCTTCTCTTGTCAGTCCCTTGTGCTATACTTCTTCGGCTACTCGTAGTCGTACTTCTCCTGTTGCGGCTAACTTCTTTCATTCTCTTGGACCTGTCCTTGGGTCCGCTGGTTCAGATGGTCCTCAGAGACGTAGTCAGCTTCCCGGTGGTAGGGAACGCGCTTCGCTATATAACATGGCGATGGGTTGGATGACGCATCCTCTTAGAAATCCTCCACGTATTGTACTTGATACGTTCTGTCAATTCAATGTACCAACACAAAGATTTGTTTTCGAAGAAATGTGTAAAGTTTTGCGTGATCAGATATCGGCCGATGCACCTGAAGAGGTGTTGACCGCTTTGTCTGATCTTCAACTTCAGTTCTCGAACGGACTGATAGTGGATACCAACGTTCGACGTGCTGTTGAGCGGTTGTTATCTTTCCGTCCCACTCCTATACCTCAAGCCTTGTTTGTTGAGGACGTTGAGAGGCAGTTAGATGCGTCTGGTCAGTTTCCCATGCGGGAAGTTCCACCTGTGTGGATGCCAGGCGATCCTAATGCTAACCCCATTATTCCACCCTACTTCCAGAGAGTGTGGATTCATCTCCCATGGAAACGATCAGAAGTGTTGCAGGTGAAGCAATCTTTGCCTGACCCTCGCAAGAATCCTGCAGGGTATTATAAAGAGTTATCGCAGCTCGTAGATGCTACAATAATGAATCTTGCCGATATTGATATGCTGTTTGGCAATGTAGTACCGCAACCGGTCTGGGCTAAGATTCGTCAGGAAAACCATCCTAACGAATTGGGCGGTGATTGGGCTGCCATTATAGCGGCGGATGGGTTGCAAACTGGTGGTGCTAAACCCGAGCAGTTGATTGCTGCTCTCCCTCAGAGAATAATTACACTAATGAAAACTCTTATGCCGGCTATGAGGGTGAATTGGGACAAATTGTCAGCTTGCAAGCAGAAGAAGGACAAGAGTGTCTCCGACTTCTTTACGAGATTTGAGGAGGCATTCATTGATCATAGCGGGCAGGATATGGGCACTGAGGGTGGTCAACGGTTGTTCGTGGATAAATTTGTCTCTAACTTATTGCCTGACTTGGGCAGTAAGTTGAAAAACTCTGAAAGTGCGTGGGCCGTTTCTACTTCGGCTCAAATATTGGCTACAGCACAGTATTATGAGAACAGAGAGAAAGAGGAGAACGACTGCGCTGATAAAAAGACGAAAGAACTTAAAACTAAAGTGTTGTTACAGCAAGCGTATCCTCCGCGTTCGAATCAGAATGCTTCACAGCAAAATAGATCGCAGTCGCAATCTAATCGACCACAATCTAGAAATGACTTCCCATTTCAAAGATCCTCGTTAGGGTACAATCAGTGTGCCTATTGTAGACAGGAGGGTCATATAAAATTCAACTGTCCTGTTTTGAACGATCGTAATAGTGGTAACTCATCTAGAGGAGGTCGTGGTGGTTCTCAGCAGGCGTCACGTGGTAGAGGTCGTGGTGCTCAAAATGATCGATCAGATAACCAATCAAATTCTAATAATTGTTTCGATCAACGTGGATCATCGCAAGGACGATCTGCGCAGTACAATGTAGACGATTACTACGTCGATCAGGGAACTGACGACAGTAATTACTAGGACAGCCATAGACAAGGAGAGGGAGTGGTATCAGTTCCGGTTGATCAGAGAGGGCCTTACGTCGCAGTTGCTACCTCGGGCGTCGTTGAGCCTTTTCTGTTGGACACTGGTGCAGCGAAAAGTTCTATTATGCATTCGAAACTCCCTGGCGCACCTTTGTCTGGCTTAACAAATGTTTCCGTTGGTTTCTCTGGCGCCCCCGTTAGCAATCCAGTTTCACGCCCTTTGCCTCTTACAATTGGACCACGTGAGCTTGAAGCTCCGTTGATTTTGACTACTGGTTGTGGTGAAAATCTCTTGGGTCTGGATTTGCTAAAACGTTTGTATGCAACTCTGTATTGTTCTCCTGCGGGTGTAAAGCTTACGTTAGGAGAGAGGGTTGTCTCTCCTATGTACTTGTCTCTCGATAAGCTTCCACCGGAATTGAGTTCTCTTCCTGCATCTTTATGGGCAACAGGTCCCAATGATGTGGGCCTGCTTGACATCTCCCCTTATGTTGTTCAGTTGAAATCTAATGTGCGATTGCCACGTATTCCCCAGTACCGTATCTCTCTTGATGGTGAACGAGCACTGTTAGCGATCATCTATGATTTGATCGACAAAGACGTTATTGAAGAGACTCGGGGAAACGTGTGCAACAGCCCTGTACTGCCTATTTTAAAACGTACTGATCCTTCGAAGCCACCTGTTTATCGTTTTGTTATCGATTTACGGGAGGTAAATAAAATTGTGATTCCTCAGTTCCCTGTTGTGCCTGACATCACGGCGCTACTGACTCTGATTCCAGCCTCTGCGTCTTGGTTTTCGGTGATCGATCTGAAGAATGCGTTCTTCAGTATTCCGATTGCTGAGGAGAGCAGAGACCTTTTCGGTTTCTCTCTTGGTGGACGCAGCTTCCGGTTTAAACGCGCTCCTCAAGGCTACTGTGAGAGTCCATTGATTTACAGTCAAGCCTTGAAGGGTCAGCTGGATGCTTTTACGTTGCCGGTTGGTGCGGCCTTAATCCAATATGTCGATGACTTATTGGTAGCTGCGGATATTCAGGACATTTGCAAAATTGCTACGGTGTCGTTGCTGCAACATCTCTGTGACTTACATCACAAGGTGTCACCTTCTAAACTCCAATATTGTTGTCAAGAAGTAACCTATCTAGGTCACTTATTGTCAAAGGAGGGAAGGCGGTTGACCCCAGAGAGAATTGCAGCAATTGCACGAATGGCTGTGCCAACAACACAAAGAGATGTGCGTGCCTTTCTAGGTATTACGTCGTACTGCAGACAGTGGATTCCAAATTTTTCATTGCTAGCGAAACCATTGGTGGCTCTTACGTGCAAGGATGTTCCAACTCCTTTACCATGGACGGAAGAATGTCAGAAGAGTTTTTCTGAATTACGTGATTCATTGTGTTCTGCTCCTGTGTTAGGTACCCCTGACTACAGTAAGCCGTTCACATTGTACGTTCACGAGAGGGAAGGTTGTGCTTTGAGTGTCTTAACGCAACCTTTTGGTGGTAAGCAACGTCCATGTGGATATTTTTCCTCGACCTTGGACCCGGTAGCTAGAGCATTGCCGAGTTGTTTGAGAGCAACAGCGGCAGCTGCGGTGTCCATCCGACAATCAGCAGGATTGGTCATGGATAATATGCTTACGGTGATGGTTCCGCACGCAGTCGACACTCTTTTAAATCGTACGAAAACTCAGCATTTGACAAGTGCGAGGTTGTCCGGATACGAGTTGACGCTGCTGGCAAGTCATATTCAGATAAAACGTTGCAATGTTCTGAATCCGGCAACTTTGTTACCCATTAGTACAGAGTCAGATGAAATAGCAGCCCATGACTGCTATTTGCGAACAGAGGAGGAAACAAAAGGTCGAGTGGACCTTAAAAACACTCCTTTAGAAGATCCAGATGGAACATTGTATGTAGATGGCTCGTGTTTTAAATTGCCGAATGGTGATGTGACCACTGCGTATGCTGTTGTAACTTTGAGTACTGTTGTGGAAGCTGCGAGATTGAATCAGAATTCTGCCCAGGCTGCAGAGCTGATTGCCTTAACTAGAGCGTGTGTGTTAGCAAAAGATAAACGTGTGAATGCGTATACTGACAGTCAGTATGCATTTGGTGTCGCGCATAGTTTTGGACGGTTGTGGAGAGAGAGAGGTTTTATGACATCGCATGGTACGAAGATTCAGCATGGCCAACTTGTGAACGATCTTTTGGATGCACTTACGTTGCCTAAACAGGTAGCGATTGTTAAATGTAGTGCACATCGTAAGGTGACGGATGATGTTGGACGTGGTAATGCGTTTGCGGATGAGACTGCTAAGGAGACTGCCCGGAACCTTAGCACTCGGATGTATGTGGCAAGTTCGGTTAGGTGGCCTGCGGAGACTAGCATGTGTGAGGACACTATCGAGAGTGTGAAGGCGATACAGAATGAGGCCACCGAGACTGAAAAGAAGAAGTGGAATGAAAGTACGGGAAAATTGGATGCGAGTGGTTGTTGGGTAGACTTGTCGGAACATAAGAGATGGATGTTGCCAGACGCGTATGTGCTGGCTATTGTGACAATGGCACATGGGTTAGCACATATTAGCGTGAAAGGTGTTTGTAAGTTGCTGTCTCCCGTGTGGAAGAATGATGGTATCACGAAATGTGCTGAACGATTGGTTAAGAACTGTATGGTATGTATGTTGTACAATCCTGGTAAGGGAACCCCAACTCCTCCTGGTAGCTTTGCTCCCCCTTCGTGTCCCTTTGAGGTGATTCAATTAGACTTCATCCATATGGAGCGATGCAATAACCTGAAATACGTTTTAGTTGTGGTTTGCGCGTTCTCCCGATGGATTGAAGCCTATCCTCTCAAGGACAACACTGCTTTGTCAACGGCGAAAATCCTACTGAAGGAATACTTTCCTCGGTACGGAATGCCTCGGGTTGTATGGTCTGATAATGGAAGTGAGTTTGTGGGGAGTGTGATGAAGAGTGTGTGCAAAGGCCTTGGAATTAATCAAAAATTCCATAGCGCCAATCATCCCCAGTCAGCTGGTTTGGTTGAAGGGTATAATGGCACCCTTAAACTAAAACTGGCAAAGATTCAGGCTACGACTGGTCTTTCGTGGCCTGACGCTTTACCCTTAGCCTTACTGTCAACAAGGGCAACTGTACACTCCCGAGTAGGGCTTAGTCCCTATGAAATAGTGTTCGGTCGCCCTGCAAATGTGTGGGGGGTCCCTAGACCAGGTGTGTTCCGCGATCTTGAGTACCCAATGTTAATTGACTATCTTCATGATCTGACTGCTAAACTGAGGTTAATTCACCAACAGGTTTACGAAGCATTGCCGACGCAGACGGAGGGTCCAGGCCACCAGCTCCAGCCTGGAGACTGGGTGGTCACCAGAAACTTTTCTCGGAAGAAGAACTTGGAGCCCAGGTTCACCGGACCCTACCAGGTCCTCCTTGCCACGAGAACTGCCGTTCGTTTAGAGGGCCGGAAAAATTGGGTGCATGCCACCCATACGAAGAAAGTTCCTATTCCGTTACCGGCAGACTCGTGGGTAAGGAAGGGCATTGCTTCAACTGAGTTCGAAGGATTGCCGGCGTTTGTTCCTTTTAGCGACGCACAACCTGTCGGAGAATCCCCAGTGCAGCAGAAAGATACTGTTGAACATTTGTCATCAAAAGACATCCGACTGATCAACAGAACTCTGTTTCTTCAACGGATCCTTTGTTCGATGAACAGACACGTCCTGGGAAAACTCGATACTTTTTGCGATCCAGCACTAAGGACAAATAAAGTATTGTTTTGCCCCTTGGCAATTGCATTATCCTGTTTTCCACGATCAGTCTGAACACCTGTATCATTGCAATTATTCTTGTACATATTGAAGGTTCTTTTCCTATGTATTTTTGCTTCCACAGCTGAGAGACATTGCATATATATTGTAAATAAAGGCCGTAGGGCCGCGCGCGTACTTCCTTCTGGTTAGTAGGTCTTGACGCTAGGTTAAAGACCGTCGGTTCCTGGGAACTCCTAGGGATTGACTATTGCTACACAGAACGAAGTGCGTCAAGAAACGTTGCCGACAGTCATAGGGGATGGCGTTTTCAAAGCTGATGGACGTGGAAAGAGCACAGGCACAAAGATTCGAGCTACAGCAACTTAGCCGTACGAAATGCTTTATGTTTCAGATATTTGTATTGCTTTTGATTGTTTCTGCATTACTGGCGGGTGGGGTGTACCATATGATGTCGTACTTCTTACCTTCTGCCATACCTACACCTACTCCTACTTCTGATTCTAAATTCCCCTCTACTACATCTCCTCATTCCTTCCATATCTTACCCGAACACGAGCAGGCTAGACGTGCAGAATTTCGCAATAATTCCTTTATTCAGCTCCTTCACCAGCACCAGTTAGTGGTTAACACTACTAATTGTTGGGTGTGTGGGTTGATGCCACATACCACAGATAAGGGAATTCCATATTTGGTTTTGCCGTACAGTTCCCAGGGTTCCGCTCGAGCATTTCAAACAATGTTTCGAAGCGCACTAGGTTCCCACCCCAATCGAGAGCCACGATCCCCCTACTCTGGCCCTGGCTCGTATCAAAAACCTTTGTCTATAGCGATAGAGGATCTAGATAGAGATATCTATGAACCATCGCTTATTCCCGAAGAAGAGGTACAAGCCTATAGGGTCCTGAGTAGAGGCGAGTATAGTGTGTTCACTAGTGAAAAACAGCTTAAAAGCTCGCCTCCGATATGGGTCGTACCCCACATTGGTAATTTTTGTCTAATAGGTCGTGGCCGAAGATCGAAAGCCCGACTTGGAGAGAGTGCTTGCACTGAAAATTACATTTTGCCAATGGTCTCGTCCCCTGTGTTCCTGGCTGCCAAGGGTACATACTTTATCTGCCATGATCGTGCGTATGCATGGTTGTCCTTCCACTTTGTGGGCTCATGTTTTATCGCAAATTTGTTGCCTCCGACGTTCACTGTAGATGCAGACTATCACAAGACTAGAGTTGTGAGGGGCGTAATTAGCGAAGAGGACACTGCCGGTCAAGAGGCAGGAGACTTTTTCAAGGGTTTCCTCCCGTTTTGGGGGCCTATGATTAATAGTAGGAACCTGAGACAGTTGACTCGAGTGGTGGAATCGACAGCTAATATTACTGCCAGTGCCCTTGGTAATATCACCACAGAACTTCAGGCGGATAGACTTATGACGTTACAAAACCGTATGGTTTTAGACGTGATCTTAGCAGATCGAGGTGGGGTATGCAAGGTGATCCATTCGAGCTGCTGTATTTTCATTCCTGATAACGCTCCAACTGTTTATCAAGCCATCTCAAAGTTGCATAAAATCTCTGAGTCCATACACGTGGACGTAGGGGGTTGGACGCTACTTGGGTGGTTTTGGGGCCTGATGTCGACTTGGGGTTGGAAGATTCTGATGATTATCGGAGTTGTTGTGGCGTTCCTGTTCACGTGCTGCCTTTGCGTGCAGTGTGGTCCTGCCTTATGTGGCCTCTGTGCTACAGCGTGTATAAGACAGCCGCCTGTTACCAAAGAAGCTCGATTGGACAGAGCTATGTTACAGCAACATCTAGATGGTCTGATGAATATCGAGTATGATTCCGACTAGTGCTTGCCTACATGAGGGCAAAAGGAGCGTCTGAGGTTCCGTGACAATTGTAAGTGATGTTTTTGACTCGCACGAATATGGTCGAGTCTGGTATCTATGAACCGCAAATGACGAGTTTAGTGGGTGTATGCAGTTTCGCTGTGCTAACCTAAACCGTTCGTCTGTTATGTGGGATGTTCTATCTGTACCCACGGGTTCCATCTTAGATATGGCATCCATTTTGTCTCTTGCCCTCAAGTAGTCAGCGAACGGACGCTGTCCGCTTCGCGACCCTGGGATTCCCGAGAGATGTACGGAAGACACATGTCCTTTGAGAGTGTCTTTATGACGAGGGGGGGTGATACTGTAAGGCAAATGGCCCCGCTCGAGGCTCATCTTGCCGTGCCGGTCTATTGTCTCAGCCGTGCATCTCATTAGGCACGTCCCTTTGATGCCAGGAGCTCGTGTTTCCCGATACCTCCCCTTTTACACCCTTTCCAATTCCCCACTGTCTCCATCTTCCTTTGCACCTGTCCTTGTTCCTTCTTCGATCTGTTTTACTGCCGATTGGAATGCACTAATGGTGGGAAGATGGTTTTTTTCAGTTGGGAACCACCAAATGTTTCCGCACTTATGTTCCGGACCTTGAATGTATCAAAGAGACCAAAACGACCCCTCTGGGGAATAACTATGGGAACCAAGCCCTAAACCTTTGTGTACCATGTAAACCTATGGGTGAATTATGTATAAAAGGAGCGATCCACAGAACCAATTTGAAGCAGTCTCCACAAGTAGCATGCGTTGTACTTGCCGTGATTTCTGTGTTCCCTGCAGTAAATAAAGCTCGAATCTTTGACGCCGAAGGAAGTGTCCCGTGTCTCTGTCATTTGTACGCCGGAGCAGGTTACCCACGAAGGTTTCAGGTGTTGTCCCCTCGCACCGCTGGGTCTTAAATAACCCAGTCCTTCACCATGGGGGCCAAGTAGCACACCAGGTGCTTCCAGGAAGCGCCACTGCACTGCGTTGCAGAGAGGTGGTGCAGGTCGTGCCCCTTTTTAGGTCGAGCCTGACGTGCAATCAATGCAAAGCATTGATTGCTGTCTGCTCGACGACTATTGTCAGCCGTTTCTGGGAATGTGGACACGAGAGTGGCACGAGCGCAGATTTCACCTCGTGGGTGTGCACGGCGCCGTGCCCATCTCCTGCCTCGGAAGCTCCAACACCACACATGCATGCGCATACACAGAGACACACACACGAGAGCCCATGCACGCACCCATACATACATACAGAGAACCCACCCCCGCCGTCGCATACACACACGCGCACACACACACACTGCATACACACACGCTCCCCCCCCCCTTACCTCACCGGGCTCTTTTCTTGCCCTGTTTTCTTGTGGGCTCCTTCTGCCCGGCTAACAATGGATGGATGGGCGGGTGGGTGGGGGTGATGCGGCCAGGGGCTCCAGTGCTGCTACGGCCGGCGGGGGCGACGCGGCCAGGGGCTCCAGTGCTGCTACCGCGGGCGGGCGGCGGGGGGTGATGCGGCCAGGGGCTCCAGTGCCGTCCATCGCCTCTTGTACGCCATCAGCAAGCGGAGCCGGAGAAGCGGCCAAGAACACTGTGCGCCTGCGCGGAAGGGCATGCGCCCGCCTGACGTCACTGCTTCTCACGTGAGAGGCGTACGGCACGGCCGGGTCTAGTTACTACTTAGTTCCGAAGTGGCTACGTCGTGGGGAAGTCTTCGATGAGCGGTATGTGGGTCATGGGCGAGAGATTCGTAAAGAAGGTGATAGGGTGGCTTACTCGAACAAAAAAAAGTGTCTGAAAAGGAGTTGTGGATAATAAAATCGGCAAGTTACCAGGACCTATCGTCTATAAATAAACTGAGCCCATGTTTTTCGGATTCCTTGCAGTGTTTCCATTGTAACAATTATTTGTTCAAGGGCAGTGTGCTTGTGTTTGTTTTAACCGCGTGTGTTAGCGCAGATCGAGGTTTTGTGAGACTGCAGTGTGATAGATGTTTATTTACACAGTGACTCGCTCCTTACATTACAACAGGAGATACTGGAAAAATAAAACTCTTTATTGTTGAACGTTATTGTGTTTGCATTTTGTAACCTCTATTCTTCATTAATGGTGTCAACGTACTTGTGTAAAAATACCGTGTCTGTTTCTACCGTTACTTTATAATCCTTGCATTGTTAGGGAGTTTCGTCGTCTTTCGCCTACCACCATCCCTTTAAATATCGAGTCCGGAATAGTTACTCTGCTCACGAAACACCTGCTCATGGCTTGGAGATGCTGTCCACCTATTAGGAGCAATCGATGTTAGTGGCTGCATTGCTATCTTATTGGCTGTATCATTTTTGAGTCCTCGGACTGTTCTCCTGTAATTGGACCAAAAAGGCGGTACTGTACAGTAATTACCCTTTTAGATAGAGCTGCATCCCAATCGGATTTTTTTTCCTTTCCTGCCTATCTCGGTCATTTGTCCCATATTCTCCTCCCCACTCCCGACCAAAGTATATATATATATATCATCGCCGACTTGACCCCACCACCATCCTTCTCCACATTAGGCCAGAAGGTCGCCACCCTCTTTGACTCCTATATCGGGGGGGGGGGTTATTTCAGCAGGCTTATATAGGAGTAATGTAAATGTAATGTAAATGTAAATGTAATGTAAATTGATACTTGTATAGAGCACTACTCACCCGCAAGGGTCTCAATGCGCTTGTACGAATACCGCTGTGGAACCCATCCTGGCTTTCCTGTGAGGCGTCCACTCCTGGGCACCCCCAAGGTGGAGGCCAGGCATCCTTAGCGTTGTGGGGGCCGTTGTTGAGATTAAGCAAGCTATTGCCCAGAGTTGCAGAGTGGAACTCCATGATTGGAATAGGCACCGAGGCGAGAATTATCAGGTCCATGGAATTTTGAGCCCAAGACCCGCCGAGGCGGGGAATTGAACCCTGGTCCCGGGCTAGACCTCTGCATCAGGGTCTGTCGCTCTAACCATTGAGCCACTGTGACAAGTGCCAATCTCCTGTTCTTTTCTGGTTCTTATGTCTCGTATATAGCAGCGCTGTTGCCACTTTTTCAAACTAATTGTACATTTTCTCTGCCTCTCACATCTTTTACAAGAACACGCAATGGAATCCTGTTTACATGTACTTAGTTCTTTTTGATAGCCATGGAGAGGCATTTAAGTTCAGTTGGTTAAGATAGGTGTTTGAAAATCCCATATGCTCTACTAAACTAAAAACGCATACTTGCTAGTAACCCTTTCTTGATTTACATCACCTCATCTCAGATGATTTATTCCTTCTGTGATCTTTTCCGTTAATTCATTTTTGTCTATCTGTGAACAGTTAATTCAGTTCATCACAGCTATGCGCCATTCCCACAGGGGATAGGATTTGGCTTAACAGCCATAGCTGCAGACTTTGGAACTGGGGAACCAGGTTCAAGTCTCTACTTCAACTCAGCAACCCATGCCATTATAAATTACAATAACTTTTATTTAAGTATTAATTTATAAAAAAAGCCATTGTTATTTGTAATATCAATACATCTAAGTCACGTAAATACAACACATATTGCATTACAAATGCTATACGTGTCACATTTGCGAAAGTTATAACTATTGGCATTGTAAATGACAAAGCTATTAAATTCGCTATTTTCCAAACCAACACAGAAATAACCAATTTGTCATTTACAATACCAATAGCTCAAAATTTCCTAATGCGAGACCTATTGCATTGGAAATGCTTGTTACACATTTCTGCTACGCATCTCTGTGGCGCTTACATCTTTGAGCCCAGTACTGTTCCTGAAAAGTAATTCTAACCATACTTACCAGTAACTTGAATTTCCTTCCATAGGCTAACATTGACTGGTTTCACTTGGAAATTCTTCTAAGTGTGGAGTTTTGGAACTTTTAAATATTCACCTAAAATCAGCCGAACAACGAATTCCGATTTACTCACCTGGTATCGGAAGAGAACCCAGTGCTGCATCTTTTAGCCCGTTTGCAAAAACAACAGGTGATGGACCGAATGAGGATCAATGTCTCACATTCAACCCAGTCAAAAGATCTGGGTCCTAATCCATCGTTTTTTTGCACTCCACACCACCCTGGGTTAGACAATGGCGATATGCAAATCAGCTCTGACCCTGTGCCCCATGGGAACAGTCCAGTCCGAACTACAAAAGCCATGTCCTTCCCAGAACGGAATCAAGCATCCGAGGACCGGACCGGTTTCGAGGTAACACCTCTCATCAGCCCGGCTAGCTTGACTCCAGTGGTGTGGAGTGCCTGGGACCCACGTCTGGGCATCCCCAGTACACTTATAGCGAGTTTGCAAAAACAACAGGTGATGGACCGAATGAGGATCAATGTCTCACATTCAACCCAGTCAAAAGATCTGGGTCCTAATCCATCGTTTTTTGCACTCCACACCACCCTGGGTTAGACAATGGCGATATGCAAATCAGCTCTGACCCTGTGCCCCATGGGAACAGTCCAGTCCGAACTACAAAAGCCATGTCCTTCCCAGAACGGAATCAAGCATCCGAGGACCGGACCGGTTTCGAGGTAACACCTCTCATCAGCCCACCTAGCTTGACTCCAGTGGTGTGGAGTGCCTGGGACCCACGTCTGGGCATCCCCAGTACACTTATAGCGAGTTTGCAAAAACAACAGGTGATGGACCGAATGAGGATCAATGTCTCACATTCAACCCAGTCAAAAGATCTGGGTCCTAATCCATCGTTTTTTTTGCACTCCACACCACCCTGGGTTAGACAATGGCGATATGCAAATCAGCTCTGACCCTGTGCCCCATGGGAACAGTCCAGTCCGAACTACAAAAGCCATGTCCTTCCCAGAACGGAATCAAGCATCCGAGGACCGGACCGGTTTCGAGGTAACACCTCTCATCAGCCCGGCTAGCTTGACTCCAGTGGTGTGGAGTGCCTGGGACCCACGTCTGGGCATCCCCAGTACACTTATAGCGAGTTTGCAAAAACAACAGGTGATGGACCGAATGAGGATCAATGTCTCACATTCAACCCAGTCAAAAGATCTGGGTCCTAATCCATCGTTTTTTTGCACTCCACACCACCCTGGGTTAGACAATGGCGATATGCAAATCAGCTCTGACCCTGTGCCCCATGGGAACAGTCCAGTCCGAACTACAAAAGCCATGTCCTTCCCAGAACGGAATCAAGCATCCGAGGACCGGACCGGTTTCGAGGTAACACCTCTCATCAGCCCGGCTAGCTTGACTCCAGTGGTGTGGAGTGCCTGGGACCCACGTCTGGGCATCCCCAGTACACTTATAGCGAGTTTGCAAAAACAACAGGTGATGGACCGAATGAGGATCAATGTCTCACATTCGACCCAGTCAAAAGATCTGGGTCCTAATCCATCGTTTTTTTGCACTCCACACCACCCTGGGTTAGACAATGGCGATATGCAAATCAGCTCTGACCCTGTGCCCCATGGGAACAGTCCAGTCCGAACTACAAAAGCCATGTTCTTCCCAGAACGGAATCAAGCATCCGAGGACCGGACCGGTTTCGAGGTAACACCTCTCATCAGCCCGGCTAGCTTGACTCCAGTGGTGTGGAGTGCCTGGGACCCACGTCTGGGCATCCCCAGTACACTTATAGCGAGTTTGCAAAAACAACAGGTGATGGACCGAATGAGGATCAATGTCTCACATTCAACCCAGTCAAAAGATCTGGGTCCTAATCCATCGTTTCTTTGCACTCCACACCACCCTGGGTTAGACAATGGCGATATGCAAATCAGCTCTGACCCTGTGCCCCATGGGAACAGTCCAGTCCGAACTACAAAAGCCATGTCCTTCCCAGAACGGAATCAAGCATCCGAGGACCGGACCGGTTTCGAGGTAACACCTCTCATCAGCCCGGCTAGCTTGACTCCAGTGGTGTGGGGAATGTGTGACTTTGATCCACATTCGGTCCATCACTTGTTGTTTTTGCATCTTTTAGCCCAGCACTGACCCTGAAAAGTAATTCTAACCGTACTTACCAGTAACTTGTATTTCCTTCCATAGGAATCCATTGTCTGGTTTTCAGCTGAAAAGTTTTGAAGTGTCTATTTTCACAAAGTAAAAATATTCCTAAAAATTCACCTGTATGACTTAAACGCATTCTTTCAACTGTTTACAGGAGATGCACCAGTGCTGGATCCATGATCCACCACTGAGTAAGAAAAAGTAACGATAACACTACTTACCTGGTAAGTGAATTTCCTTCCATAGGGTAACATTGACTGGTTTCATTTGGAAATTCTTTTAAGTGTGGAGTTTTGGAACTTTAAAATATTCCTATAAAATCAGCAGAACTACGAATTCCAATTTACTCACCTGTTATCAGGAGAGAACTCAGTGTTGCATTTTTGAGCCCAGTACTGATCCTGAAAAATAATTCTAACCATACTTACCAGTAACTTGAATTTCCTTCCATAGACTAACATTGACAGGTTTCACTTGGAAATTCTTCTAAGTGTGGAGTTTTGGAACTTTTAAATATTCAGCTAAAATCAGCCGAACAACGAATTCTGATTTACTCACCTGTTATCAGGAGAGAACCCAGTGCTGCATCCTTTAGCCCAGCACTGACCCTGAAAAGTAACTCTAACCGTACTTACTAGTAACTTGTATTTCCTTCTGTAGGAATCCATTGTCTGCTTTTCACCAAAAAAGTTTCTAAGTATCTATTTTCACAAACTAAAAATATTCCTTAAAAATCACCTGTATGATTTAAATGCATTCTTTCAACGGTTTACAGGAGATGCACCAGTGTTGGATCCAGGATCCACCACTGAGTAAGAAAAAGTAACGATAACACTACTTACCTGCTAAGTGAATTTCGTCCCGTAGGATAACATTGGTGATTCTATGTGAAAACATTTCGAAGAGTCAACTTTTAAAATACAATAATATTCCTTAAAACTCACTACTGTAACCAAAACACTTTTACTCAACTGTTTACAGGATATGTCCAAGGACTGAATCTAGGATCCAGTCCTGTGGTTAGAAAAGTAATCCATAAAGTAACTAATTGCATTTAACTAGAAATTCACATTGAGCTCAATGTTGCACTGTGTTTGAAATTGAGTTGCCCATTGCAAAAACTGTAACTACTGTACTTAAAAGTATATTGCCTATTTGCAAAGTATTTAAACTAAAGTAATTCATTCTGAGAAAGAATATTTTGTAATGTAATGTATAATGTACTTATAATGTAATTTAAAAAATAAAATATCTAAAATAAATAGTTTAAACAATGTAGTAAATGAGTATCAAGCAAATAAATATAACAATTAATACATTTAAAAATTGTCATTTACAAAACCTTTGAAATTCATTGAAAAAACATAGGTTTCAGATATGTTATAGTTAGGAATTAGCATTTAAAAAACCTTTGAAATTCACTGAAGGAACCATAGGTTCCAGACATGTTATAGTTAGGAATTAGCATTGAAAAAACCTTAGAAATTCACTGAAAAAACCACAGGGTTTAGGGGTGTTATAGTTAGCTGGACATTTCACTCGTACAAAACCATTGAAATTCCTCCGTTATAGTTAGTTGTACTAACTATAACTTGTGCGCCTGCAATCCACTGCTTATGCTGTACATATTACATCATTCATGACATGGTCAGTGACATCACTGATGACATCACTGATGACATCTCGAATACCATCCTGAAGCAAATCTTCGTGGGTGGTCCACAGATGCCTCCCACTCCCCCCAAAAAATGCACTGGCCCAGGAGGATAGGATCCCCCGGATCTCTAATGCACTGCCCCGCCCAACCATGGTCCACCATGGGGGATTTCTAAAAAAGAAAGCCAGGAGACCGCTACATTTTTTAAATCAGCTACGTGACATGGTTCCTGACATCACTGATGACTTCTCTCATGTTGGGGGTACAGTAGAGAAAAGGCTGAATTAGATCTGTTTTTTATTATTATTAAAAAAAACGTAAAAACACAAAAACATTTAAATATCAGGAAATAGACTATACACGCATTTTAAATCACATCAGCAATCAGCAAAGCACAAATGAAGCACCCTTTAAAAAATAAAAATCTGTGAAGGAAAGAGGGTTCCTATTGGATCAAAAGAAATCAAGACATGGAGATGTGCAAGTGATAAACATTTACTGAAACTTGTCATTACACATTCATATTTAAACAATCTATTTATACCAACAAAACTGTACTGTAACTGTAACTGTCTATTAAAATGTATTGGGCCTTACAAAGGAAAATGTGAACTCTGCAAATGACAGTGCGCTACCTCAAGAATTCTCCAAAATGCCACATACGGGATTATGGAATTCTGCCAGGGCATTTAGCAGGATCATTCCAAATTGAATCAAACATTACCATATATTGGGAAGCTCCTCCGGTGTTACAGCAATAAATTGGACATGAGTGTCCAAGCAAGTATAATTAAAATGGGCATAGCGTATATCATGAGAAAACCCCCTACTCCACCTAAACAGTAAGATTTAAATTACATGGGAGTCGATCGTACCATTTACCATCGTCCTACATCAGTTCCCGTAAAATGGCGAAACAGTGCCACCCGGTGGTCTAGTGCTGCAAATTCTAAGCAGCATTTCGGTAAGATTGTTGAACAAAACGCAACTGCATCGAGCCCATACAACAGCATTTCATCTGTAGTATTTTTATATAATATTTAAAGACATGTTAACCTGTCGGTTACCAGTGGCATGCAAACTTAGCTTCCCAATTATCACAACTCAGCTGTATTTATCTAGGGGGAACAGCCATCACAAAGCAACTGTTACTACGCGTTGCTATTACATCGCATGTGTTACAACGCATTAGATGTTACAACACATAGTAAAAACTACGCATACCATTAAATCGCATGCACTTTTTCAACGCATGCAATGTAATGGCTTTCCACATCGTTGTGAGGAAACTGAGGCTGTTTCAAAAAGGAAGTAAAGGCGATTCTCATGGAAAAATTCACATGATCATTACCTAAGGAAACCATGACTTCTCTAGTACCTCAACTGTTAGTTCTTTTACAACATGGGTACAAACAGTCAACCTACTTTGCACAGGTGCTCTCTCAGTCCGCGCACTTCTCTTTGTTTTATTTTGCACAACGTGCTACTCATATTTGATCTAGCTCCTTTGTTTGATTTATGTTGCACATTATGTCACATATATTTGGTTCGACTTATCTCTATTTTGTTGTATAATTTTTCATCACTACTTGTAAAGCGCTCTGATATCCGCAAGGGTCTGGTTCGCGCTCTATAAAACTTTCAAAATAAAAAAATAAATAAACTACGTCCACCGCCCCTGGAAGCAGGAAGCAGGAACCGGGAGGAGAGATGGTGACACTGGAGAGGAACCACGAGGAAAGAGGTAAGGATGATTGTGCTTGGGGTGGGGCTAGTGGTTTAGGGTAGTGTTGTAGTGTTTTAGGGTTAGCGGTAGTGAAGAGGTGGGAGTAGTGTGGGTAGTGTTGTAGTGTCGTAGTGTTTTAGGGTTTAGGAGTAGTGTAGGGGTGGGTAGTGTTGTAGTGTTTAGGGTTTAGGGTAGTGTAGGGGTGGGAGTAGTGTGGGTAGTGTCGTAGTGTTTTAGGGTTTAGGGTAGTGTAGGGGTGGGCGTAGTGTGGGTAGTGGTATAGGATAGGGTAGTGTCGTAGTGTTTTAGGGTTGGGGTAGTTTGGGGTGGGAGTAGTGTGGGTAGTGTTGTAGTGTTTTAGGGTTTAGGGTAGTGTAGGGGTGGGAGTAGTGTGGGTAGTGGTTTAGGGTAGGTCAATGTCATAGTGTTTTAGGGTTAGGTGTAGTGTAGGGGTGGGAGCAGTGTGGGTAGTGTCATAGTGTTTTAGGGTAGTGTAGTGTAGGGGTGGGAGTAGTGTGGGTAGTGTCGTAGTGTTTTAGGGTTAAGGGTAGTGTCAGGGTGGGAGTAGTGTGGATAGTGGTATACGGGTGGGTAGTGTCGTAGTATTTTAGGGTTTAAGGTAGTGAAGGGGTGGGAGTAGTGTAGGTAGTGGTTTAGGGTAGGTCAGTGTCATAGTGTTGTAGGGTTAGGGTAGTGTAGGGGTGGGAGTAGTGTGGGTAGTGTTGTAGTGTTTTAGTGTTTAGGGTAGTGTAGGGGTAGGAGTAGTGTGGGTAGTGGTTTAGCGTAGGGTAGTGTCGTAGTGTTTTAGGGTTGAGGGTAGTGTAGGGGTGAGAGTAGTGTGGGTAGTGTTGTACTGTCATATTGTGTTAGGGTTTAGGGTAGTGTAGGGGTGGGAGTACTGTGGGTTGTGGTTTAGGGTATGGTAGTGTCATGGTGTTTTAGGGTTAGGGGTAGTGTAGAGGTGGGAGTAGTGTGGGTAGTGTTGTAGTGTCGTAGGGTTATAGGGTTTAGGGTAGTGTAGAGGTGGGAGTTGTGTGGGTAGTGGTTTACAGTAGGGTAATATCGTAGTGTTTTAGGGTTTAGGGTAGTGTAGGGGTGGGAGTAGTGTGGGTAGTGGTTTACGGTAGGGTAGTGTCGTAGTGCTTTAGGGTTTAGGGTACTATAGGGGTGGGAGTAGTGTGGGTAGTGATGAAGTGTCGTAGTGTTTTAGAGTTTAGGGTAGTGTAGAGGTGGGAGTTGTGTGGGTAGTGTTGTAGTGTCGTAGTGCTTTAGGGTTTAGGGTGGTGTAGGGGTGGGAGTAGTGTGGGTAGTGTTGTAGTGTTTTTGTAGTGTAGTGTTTTAGGGTTTAGGGTAGTGTTATAGTGTTTGTGTAGTGTTTTAGGGTTTAGGGCAGTGTTGTAGTGTGTGTGTAGTGTAGTGCTTTAGGGTAGTGTTGTAGTGTATGTATAGTGTAGTGTTTGTATAGTGTAGTGTTTTAGGCTTAATGGTAGTGTAGAAGTGTAGTGTTTTAGAGTTTAGGATAGTGTTGTAGTGTTTGTGTAGTGTAGTGTTTTAGGCTTTAGGGTAGTGTGGTAGTGTTTGTGTAGTGTAGTGTTTCAGGATTTAGGGTAGTGTTGTAGTGTTTGTGTAGTGTTTTAGGGTTTAGGGTAGTGTTGTAGTGTAGTGTTTTGGGATAGTGTCGGGGGGTCGTGCCGGGCAGTGTAGTGTTATTGTAGGGAGAGGACTGGGGGTCGGGGGAGGGTTGTGTAGGGGTAGGGTTTCACTTACCTTGCAAACTTTAACCACGAGTATAGCTTTACGACGCATGCCTTTGCGTTGTAATGGCATGCGTGGTAATGGCATACTTGTGGTAATAGTTTGCGATGTAATGGCATGTCGTTGTCATTGACATTGCGTAGTAATACCCGAGTTGTAATGGCATGTGTGGTATTAGTATGCGATGTAATGACATACATTCTTTATCTAGAAGTAATGCAAGCATATAGTCATAAGTTATCATAACGAGGATGACAGTGTTATTTGAAATAAATATAACGTGGCAGAAAACTGGTGACCGGTGGCATCGGGCAACATTGACATTGGTAATGCAGTGCTCAGTATTGGTATTTCCTTACACCAGGGGCCGTCCCAGTCCTGCTAGCAAGGGCGAAAGATAGCTGGAAAAGGCCTTGCATGCGCACTGCTAAAAGCGTTTCATTTAGCATATTTAGTGCCGGCCCATACCGGTGGGGCCTGCACCCTTAGCGCTGCGAATTCCCATCTGACCGTCCAAGCCCACGTGCAGGTTGGCAAACGAGAAGAATGTACAACAGGTGTGGAGGACCAGTGCTGTCAAGTGCAGTAACTTTTCAGCAAACTCCCTGCACATGTCCACAATATATATTTCAATCAATCAATCAATCAAAAGAACTTTATTCGGATATCCAAGTATCCACAGAAGTATAGATACATGAAAACACTGCAAGAATAAAAAGACATCATAAAATCCCAAATATATATTTAAATATGCCCCTGGGACCTGTCCCACCCAAGAGTTTAGTTGAAAACAGGTGCGGGAGACCACACTTGTTTTGTAAAAATATTTTTTCAGTGAATTTGCGGATCAGCAGCAATTTTCTCCACAATTTTGTTAAAAAAAAAAGGTGCAGTCTAAATATCGATTTACTAAATATTGACCTACAGTAATATCGAGCCAAGAATATCATTGGACAGAATATCGACCCTAAGGTAAGTAATATCTATTTTTTTTATATCGATGTAAGTAATATCGATATCAAATATATCGATGTTACTAATCTCGATGTTACTAGTATCGATAATCTCAAAGTCAAATGTGGAGTTCCTAATACGATCCAGAACGCTTAAGGAAGCGGGCTTTGAGTAACATCTTGAATTGCGGGAAGGAGGCGGGCATTCTGATATGTGGGGGGATGGGTTCCAAATCTTGGCAGCATTACCCGCAAAGGATTTGCTGGATGTTTTGTGTTTCTGGGACTTCATAGGAATGAGTAGGAGCGTGTTGGAGCTTCTGAGGTTCCTTGACTGACCGGCCCTTTTGAGCTTGTTGGCCAGATATTCTGGTTTGCTTGTATGCAGGGCTTTGTGTGTGAGGCAGGCTGTACAGAAGCTTGATCGTTGGTCAATAGGGAGCCATTTCAGATCCTTAAGAGCCGGGGAGATGTGATCGTATTTCCTAGTTCCCGCGACCTTTCTTGCTGCGGCGTTTAGGGTAGAGGTCAGAGGTCCCAGGTGCGATTTGGCTGTTCCAGTCAGAGTAGCAATGCCATAGTCAATTCTAGAGAGTACCAGAGCCTGGGTGGCCTGTTTCAGGTCTTTCGTGGGGAGGAAGGGTTTCAGTTTGTAGAGAAGTTTCAGGTTCAGGAAAGCACTTTTGGCAGTTTTTGAGATGTGTTCTTTCATGTCCAGTTTGGGGTCAAGGTATGGAGTTTGAAGGAACAAGAGGAACATTCAGGCCGTTTAGGGCTTTGAGCCATTCTAGAATTTGTTTTTTTTAAATCTTTGTTCGAGATGAGGAGCACTTCTGTTTTTTCTTCATTAAGTTTGAGGTGGTTGGATCGAGCCAATGTTAAACTTCAGTAAGTGTGCAATTCAGTCTGTGGATGTCTGCGATCGACGTGGTTTCCAGATAGAGTTGTGTGTCGTCCGTGTAGAGGTGGAAGGGGATGGTGGACTTCCTTAGAATTGAAGTGAGGGGCTCCATGTAGATGTTGAAAAGTTGTGGCGAGAGTACTGACCCTTGTGGGACTCCTCTACTGATGGGGAGGGTGTCCGATTCAAAGCTTTTAATTTTGATTCTTTGTGTGCGGTTGTTGAGAAAGGAGGAGAACCATTTTAGAACAGTCTTTTCCAGACCCGCTTTATCTTGGAGGACATTGAGTAGCAGGGCATGATCAACTGTGTCAAATGCAGCCGAGAGGTCTAAGAGGATGAGAAGGCTACATTGGTTGTAGTCGAGCGACTAGGACATTTAGGATTGCGGTTTCTGTACTGCAGCCTTTTCTGAACCCTGATTGGTGTGGGTCGAGAAGATTTGTGTTCTCTAGGTGATGGGATAGCTGAGACAGCACACATCTTTCCAGAACTTTCGATAAGTGTGGAAGGTTCGAAATTGGTCTGAGGTTGTTCATGTCCTGTTGGTCAAGGCCGGGTTTTTTTAGGAGTGCTGTAACTCGACCTACTTTAAGGCAGTCAGGAATGGAGCCTTCGCTCAAAGAGCTGTTGATGATTTTGGCCCAAATTGGAGCTAGAGTAAGCTTCAGGTCTTTGGTCAATCTCGGGGGAAGCTGATCAAGGGAGTGGGACGAAGGTTTGGCGGTGGCTATGAGATTGCGTATCACTTCCACCTGGATAGGCCGGAAGGAGGACCAGCGAATGGTTGCGGTTGCAGGCCTGATGTGGGTAGTTGCAGAGGGGTGGGAGGAGGGCCTAGCGCAAAATGATCGATCAATTTTGGCAATTTTTTCACTGAGAAAGCTGGCAAAGTCGTCACATTGGGATTTGGACGCCGCCATGTTGTCTATCACAGGAATGGAGTTTTGGTTCCTGATGATGTTAAAGAGTTCTTTAGGGTGGTCTTTAGCATTGTCTAGAGCCAAACAGAAGAAGGATGACTTTTTGCTCTGATATGGTTATAGTAAATTCTGCGTGCTGTCTTGAGTTGGTCCCGGTTGGGGGAGGTGTGGTTGGACCTCCAGGTTCTTTCCAAGGATCTTAGGTATCTTCTTTCTTCATTAATGTCAGTGGAGAACCAAGGCCTGGAGGGGATGCTTCTTGTTTTTATTAGTTTCCAAGGTGCCAGCTGATCTAGGACGAGCTCCAGCTTGGAGTGGTAAAGCGAGGTGAGTTCCGTGGTTGAGAAGAGTTCCGTCGAGTTCGGGAGGAGTGAGCTAAGTCCTTCTAGCTTGTCAGGGGGGACTCTCGATAAGTTTCTGACCCACTTGGGGGAGGTTTGAGTAGGTGGGAGGGAAAGAACAGTATGATTGATATGAAAGAGAATGGCGTGATGGTCTGACCAGTCCACCGGGATGATGTGGTCAATCGAAATTGTCTTTTTATCCGCGATGATTGCAAACCAGCCATCCACCTGGACATCTTTGGTCTGGTAACAGTAGAAGAGGCTCTCAAAACGCTAGCCATGATAAAAAGTGGTTCCCCCAGCGACCCGGTTCCCATTTGCATCCTAAAAACGGTGGCATCTAGAATCGCCACTCTTCTAACTGACCTCATTAATTCCTCTCTATGCCAGGGAACGGTCCCTCCCGGCTGGAAGGCTGCAGTCGTTAAAGCCCTTCTCAAAAAAACGCTCCTAGATCCTTCGGATCTGGCCAACTACAGGCCAATCTCCCTTCTCCCTGGAATCAGCAAGATTACGGAAAAACTAGTTAACAAAAAACTCCCCCACTTCTTGGAGACTAACAACCTTCTCCGGAAATCACAGACTGGATTTCGCCCTCCTGGCTGTGGTTGAGGAGGCCAGATGCATTCTGGATGCAGGAGGATCAGTGGCAGTGGTCCTTCTGGACCTCAGTGCGGCCTTCAACACTGTTAACCACCAGGTCCTCATCAAGCGACTCAATGACATAGGGGTGGTGGGAACTGCTTTGTCATGGCTTACGTCATTTCTAAGCAACCCCACCTTCCAGGTCTGGGAGAGTAACACCCGCTCCACGGCGATTCCCCTCCAGTGCGGAGTACCGCAGGGCTCCTCCCTTAGCCCAACTTTATTTAATGTTTACATGTCCCCACTGGAGGAGGTGGTCGCCCCGTTTGGAGTAAAAATCGTTAGCTACACCGACGACACCCAATTGGCCGTCTCCCTATCCCAACCTGACCAAGGACCGTCCAATCTTCACACCTGCCTATCTGAAATCCTCATCTGGGTGAGGGAATCAGCCCTAAAACTCAATGGATCCAAGACTGAGATCATGCTACTCGGGCATAAAGGGTCCACCCTTCCCCCAAACATCTGGCCCACATGCCTGGGAGAGCCCCCCTCTGCCAAAGAGGAGATCAACAGTATAGGGATCTGGATGGAAAAGGACCTTTCCTTTAAAACCCAAGCTAAAAAAACAGCGGGAATCTGCTTCGGCCTTCTCAGATCAGTCCGAAAAATTCTGCCCCTTCTCCCGCAAGCCTCCCGGAAGCTGCTCATCCAAGGTCTGATCCTTTCCAGACTGGATCATAGCAACACCATCTTCCTGGGAGCACCCAAATCCACCCTCAACAAACTACAACAAATTCAGAACGCCACAGCCCGGCTTCTCACAAACACCCCGGCCAGAACATCTGCCAAACCAGCGCTGAAACTGCTGCACTGGCTCCCAATAAGAGAAAGGATAACATTTAAATCCATTTGTTTGGCACATAAACTTCTACAGGACAAGGGCCCCCCCATCCTCAAAAACGTAGTCACGCCCTACAAAGCCAAAAGGCCCCTCCGCTCGGATCATGAACTCCTTATCACAGTGCACAGAGTAAAAAAGGCACGCACAGGAGGTCGGCGATTCTCGGTGAACACGGCTAGACTGTGGAACGCCCTACCTCTCAAACTCAGGAGCGAACCCTGTCATCTCCGCTTCAGAAAACTCTTGAAAACCCACCTTTTCCCCTGAACCCCTTTTCTCTTGGTCACCACCTCTGAATCAGCTGTCTTGGTTTTAGCGCTGGGATGCTTCTGGGTTACTACGCGCTCTATAAAACCCGCATTCATTCATTCATTCATTTATCAAGGATTGCTCCTCTATGGTGGGTTTCTTCTGTGCAGTGCTGGGTCATATTGTGGTCTTGTAGAAGGGTGGTGAGAGATTGGATGAGCAGGTTTTTTGTTACATTCCATCTTAGGTTGAGGTCGCCCAGAATTATTCTGAAGTCGCTGTTGAGAGCGGTTTGAGTGATCAGATCCGCCAGCTGAGCGCCAAATTCGGAGGAGTTGCCCGGAGGATGGTAGAGGAGAAGGCATTGAAGTGGACAGTGGTGAGGCAAATTGAAGTTGAATGAAAGGCATTCAAAGGAGTTATATATGACGGAGGGAGATTCAGTGATGGAGAGGTCACTTTTGTGGATAATAGCTATTCCGCCACCTTTGTGTACGGGCCTGTCTTTGTGTATAATTGAGAAACCATGCGGCACCAGCGTGTCCATGATGGGAATGGATAGAGTGTTTAGCCATGTTTCAGTGATGAAGGCTACATCCAGGTCATGGGAGAGAATGGTTTCGGCTATTTCCGTTGCATGTTTGACAGCGGATCGGCAGTTGATGAGCATACAGTTAATCGGGGTGTCAGTATTCGAGTTTGGGTTGACAGAAGTAGCTCTGGGTAAAGAGGAGAGATAGGTTGGTGGTCTAGCAGCTTTTCGGAGGGGCGGGTTCCTCCCCACTCCAGTGATGACTTGAAGCGAGGAGAAGGGTGAATGGTATAGGGGTTGTGTTTGGGCTGGCTGATTAGGAGGGGTTTCGTAGGAGGCGATGAGGGAGCTCACATCGTGGGGCGAAAGGGAGGGAACAATTCTTCTAGGATTGTCAACTCGTGACTCGGTCCTGGGTTTGGTGAGAAGAGGCCGAGAGCCTGGGGGGGGGGGCATGGACCCAATGGGAGGCAGAGAGTCATTCCTAATGGGAGGCAGATGTAGGTGGGGAGGTGCGATGTGAGGGAGGGTAGCTGGAGTTTCTCTAGGGAGAATAGAGTTTCCTTCAGGCCACAAATCAGAGTAGCGATCTGGGCTTCTAGGAGGTCCAGGCATTGCGTCATTATGAGTGCTGGGGAGGAGGGGGGCGGGTGGGTGAAGCTGGGCCTGGAGTGAGAGGAGCAATGGGGCAAGACGTTGATGGGGGGTAGAGTAGGGGTTGGGGGGCCCGGTTCCAAGTTAGTATTCGATTGTGAGAGGACTAGAGAGTGAGAGGGGCTTAGGGGAGAGTTACTGTTGGGTGGTATAACAGGGGAGGGAGGCACGGAATTAGCTTTCGAGTACGGCGAGCGAGGGCTAGGTAGGGGGAGGGGCTTAGGGGCGAGTTACTATTAGTGGGGATAGTCGGTGGGAGGATCTGATTCGTGTTTCGTGTTCGGATGGGTCAGGGATAGGGAGGGAAGAGGGTTGCGGTCCCTTTGGAGGTGGTGGTTATCTTCACTAAGGGGGACGGTGTGAGCTGGAGGAGTGTGGGTTTGCTCAGGGGGCTGTGACTCGGGGTTGATAGGTGGTCTGGGATCTCTATGGGAAGGAGACTGAGAACCTGGAGTGCTATGGGAGACGTGGGGAGGAGGGAAGGAAGTCGGATGGGTAGGTGGGGGTGGCAGAGTTCTGGAAGTTTGGGTGACGGGGGAGGAGGCCTGGGGATGTAGGGTGGAGGGGGGTGGGGCTGGGGGAGACGGATGACTGGGGATGAGATTAAGCGCAAGGGGAAGGGATTGTTGAGGTGATGGAAGCATGCTCTGC
This sequence comes from Lissotriton vulgaris, assembly GCF_964263255.1. Lineage (NCBI taxonomy): Eukaryota > Metazoa > Chordata > Amphibia > Caudata > Salamandridae > Lissotriton > Lissotriton vulgaris. Next base: position 260,865,216 of record NC_141699.1, read on the forward strand.
GGGTTAGGAGTTTGACCAGAGTCATTGGGGGTGGAGGTGCGCGGCTATTAAGGGTAGTGAGCCATAGCCGTCTTAAGAGTGAGGAAGAGGGAGTCGAAGAACTCTAGGTTTTCATCTTTCGCCTGGATTAGAATGGTGCCATTCACGAAAATAAAGATGGAGATGTCTCCGGTCAGGGACTGTTGGTTCAGGGGGAGATAGTTAGTTTCCAGTTGTGTTCAGAGAAGGTGGTTTTGGAGACAGGGAGGAGTGAGTTAAAGGTGGTGACCCACACGTCTGGCCTGGTGATGTGGAAAATGAAGTCCATTTTTCTCAGCCCTCTCGCTGAGCAGTGGTAGGTGTCCACAATTAGTGTTTCGGGGTGTTGCCTAATTAAATTCTGTTTAAAGCGTTTTTTGGCTTTGAAGGAGAGACTGTGTGGGAAGGTAATGGTGATGGAGCAAGGATTTGCACGTAAAGCGACTTGCTCTGATTCAAGAACCTCGCCTAACTTGTAATCATATTAATTCAACCTGTCCGTCATTTATTTAGCATTTTCCCCAACACGCGGGTGTCCCCAGGAGGCTTGCCTGTGTGTCTTTTCATCCTAACAATGCTTGCACTACGGAAATGGCTGCTTCGCAGAAATCCAGTCTGCGCATGCGTCGGTCATACCCATGTGATGTGACGCACTCGCATTTTGGAGGGATGTTTTCGCTCATGCGCATTGTTGCAAACATGGCCGCTTGTCCCTAACCATGCTCTCTGCTTGCCACCGCTGCTTCTGCATATCTGTCTTTTTGCACTAAACCTTAATGCTATAGATATTATAAAGTAAGGGGTGCAGTGAAGCTTTTTAATGGTGTACAGTGTAATCATTTTTACATGTGATTCTGATTTGTTCTCGCTTACTTTTCATGTACCGCGTATCAATGGGCCGGGGGGACGGGGAGCCGATCCATATTGAAGCTCTTCTAAACCCCGTCACGTGACATGGGAAAAACCCCTCTGCGCAGAAGCTGAAACAAGCCAGCTGGCTCCTGAAGCACGATGCGCCTGGGAACCCACCTCGAAGATGCTGCAGTCTACCTTGACTGCGCAACATTGTTGCTATATACTGTGCACTTTCATTGTTTTCTATATTCCTATGCCTGGGAACGTGAACTCTAAGGGGCGGGTATGAAAAATTATATATTAATGAGGAGAACACTGAATTATAGGAGGTGACAATGACAAAGTCACCTCTCCTGACCAATCATAATGTGGGAATCTGTCACTTGCAACATTTGTGGGTGGTCTAGGGGTCCCCAAAACAGTATAACTGGCCTAGTGTAGCTTAGATAAATTGTCCGACTTGTCCGAGTAGCAGACCTGTCACTGACCCTACGAACTCTATAGGTGATTAATCTAGAGTGCTGCGGAGCACTCTGTCCATACTTTCCACAAGCTCCTAGGGGTGGAAATAGTCCTAAGTGCTGGCGAAGCACTTTGCTGGGAAATTCGAAAACCCAATCGGGGTTACTGGCGGATTACTTGCAGAGAAGGGGTAACGCAGGCGTTGCATCCGAAGCTGTAGGTGTTGGTCGTACCTTGGTGAGCCCAGTCCAGACCCAAATCCTGAGGGGTATCCTGTCCTGACTGTCCTTGAGCTGTACCTGCTCGCATACTGGTATTCCAATCCTTGAGGGTCCTTGTCCCCGTCTTTCCAAACTGACCCGTGGCCAGGGTTAGTCCTCATTCCTGTCTAGGTAATTATTAACTGTGGGTGTACGTCTTTCTATCTCTCTTTCTTCTCTTCTTAATAAAGCACTCTTGCCTGTGATATTGCCCTATCGCCTTTTGAAAGCAAATTATATGCAATTGTTTATTAGAAATGTTCCACTTCTCTCCCTACCTGTAGGATATTATTGAATTGTCATATTACATTAGTGTGTTCCATTTTTCCCTCTCCTTTAGCATGGTTGCAGTGAATTTAGTAAGAATAGCATAAGTAGCCTAGTTTAAGTACACATTTTAGGTCCTGTTCATGTCCCATGCCCTAGCTTAAACTTTGGTGAATAGCTTGTTCCTCAAATACTCTTACCCTATCAGTGTTCCCAATTACTCTAAATGGTACTTGCCCTAATACATAGTTACATTGTGGCTTTAATATTAATAATTGATGTATTAATGTGTATTTGCCTTATTATTTTGGCATATTCATTCTGAAATTTCTTTATAAACTTAAAAAAACTCATCAGGTGTCTGTGGTCATTTTACGGTATAAAGTGTGGATAAATGTACTAAGAGTATAAGAGTTCTACTCCCTTAGGTATCCTGTCACCTGTCCACTGCTAGCTCCTGATCCATCAGGAGTAATGTGCCTGTGGTAAGTCAGGTACATGAATAGTAAGTGGTGTTAGAGTCACCCTCGAATTACTCATAGTAGCGTGCTAAGGATTTCACCCGGTTCATGAAAAACACTGTCATTCACATGCACGTTAGGGCCCAGTGCGTGGAAATTTGGTAAAACTAGTGACCCGGGTGACCTGCGCGCTCTATCAGTAATTTTCTGGTAGCAGTAGTATGGTTAGGACTAGTTAAGATAGGTAGGCAGGATAGTTGATAAACAAACCGTGAAAATAAAATGTGCTGCTGAAATTTCTATGCTGCTATATTGATTGCATTGATTCAAATATTGCGCAAATGTTTAAAGGATTTATATGTATATGTAAATGATTTTTTGCATTGCTGCTATAAGTATTATATGTGATATTAACAAAAATTGTTTGTAAGTGTTCAGTGTAGTCCGAATCCCCGGGGAAGTATATAGCTAACGGTGAGCAGAATCCGGTTAGCTGGTAAGGTCACTTGTCGTGAGTCATTAGTGCAGGGTTAGGAATACATGGAAGCACTAATTAGGATCTTCTTGCATCTGAATAAATGATAGCTATGAGTCCTTTTGTATAAAACTTCCATTGTGATATCACCTAGTAAGGGTCACATGCGGAAGGAGTAATAGGGTCTCCGAGGCTTGAATGGTAAGTAAAATAGTCCGCTGGTGAAAGCCTGACTTAGTATATATCCCTGAAAGAAGTGGATGAGTCAGAGGAGTAGCAGGTTCTATATTGCTCGTGTGGGAGGTTAGGCAGAGAAGTCTATCCGGAGTGAATGAAAAGTAGACAGAAGTGGTTTACTTGTAGTGAGAAGAAATTTTTCTATCTGTTTAGAACACTCAGACACAGTGGCAAACGTTGTGTGTTGTTGACTAAAATTTGCACTCGCACTTTAGGAAAAGTTAAAAGTTTCCGTTACCTTGTGAAGGAGGGAGTCGGTCGGAAGACTGCTCTGACGTCACTCCGTGCCGCGCTGGTATTGGTCGAGACAGCGGGCGTGTAGTGAAGCTGAAATTGTAAAGGAGGGGTGAGTGCCGGAGCGTGAGACCTCGTCTCGCGAAAAGGCCGCGCACCCATTGGACAAGGATTTTTGTAATCACAGTGTTGATTGGTTACTACGAAGTAAAAGTCGCATTAGTATTGGAAGCACAAAGGTAAACAAAATTAATCAACAGGAGCTTGAGAGGGGTCTGGAAAGGTGTATGTGGTATCCTGAGTTCTTACCTAATCCACAAAACTTAGGCTTCTATAAGGAACAGATTTTACGAGGTAGACCGCGCATAATGTATGGAGTAAAAAGAAAAATTTCATTTGTCGATAAAATAAAGAACTTTTTTAAAACGGACAAGCCCATTAGAACAAGGGAGGGTGTGATCATCCCTCCACCAAATACTCCTGCCTCCTTCATGATGTTTGAAAAAGGGTATCATACCTGTGTATGGCTAGAGAACTGGGCAAAGTATACTGCAGATGACGGAGTTCTAGCATTCCCTATTGATGGTACGTTTAATGGCAGAATCTTGTTTAACTTGAGGACCCGCATGAACGAATTACATCCCAGACCCAGATTAACGCAGTACGAAGCCCTAGAAGAATGGGAGATTGAGGCTCTGGAAAGAGATAGACCCCGGATGGACAAGGGAGTAAGCAAATGGTATCCGAGGGTCCATAGAGAAACCAAAGAGCAGAAAATGAAACAGTGGAGACAGAATATGATGGTTGAAGGATTGTTTCCAATGATGGGGGTACTAGAACAAAGGAAAGGGAAATGTAAAGAGAAAACTCATCACTTAATGGCTGTGGGAGACTCTGAAGATGAACACCTAGAGGATTTGTTGATGAAAAACCCCCCTCCCTATGTTGCAGAGTCTGAGCCTCTGAGTTCACCAAACCCGTTTTCTAAATATCCTAGATGTCGGAGGGAAAGCGAGACAGATGGAACGGGAACGGATAGTAAAACCAGTGATGGGGATGGGTTTTGCAAACCTAGTTCTACGGTCCCGAATTACCGCCCGTTTGGGGAAGACCCACCTCGGTTGGTTACTCCGACAGCCCCAAGTATTTACCCTCCCTTGGTACCCCAAGTATTGCACGACAATTCCGCAGAAAAGGCTTTGCGTGAGCGAGAGAAGGAAGCTCTGGCTAAACAGCGAGATGATTTAGTTCGGACCATCGCCCAGATACATCCCCATCCAGATTCACTGACTATCCCAGTAACTATTGGCCCAGCTATTCCTCATTACGGGGATAGACTGGCTAGTCCACGACCTACTGTTATGACCCCAAATATGCCAACTCCTAGCATTCCACTCCCGAGAAAAGAAATGCTCATAGATGATGATCAAGAAAGCGAATACGAGTCAGTGGTCTTAATGGATATGCCCATTAGGGAACCTAGAACTAGCATGCCAGGAGCAAGAAGTCAGAGTAGGGCAAAAGAGGTTCTGATTGAAAGCACGTCTGGGGTTAGGAGTGCCACAGTAGTATCTCCAGAAGAATTGGACAGATGGACCAAAGAGTTAGAAAAAGAGACCACACCCCAACCAAAACACTTAGAAATCTATAAATTAAGGATAGAAATAGAGGAACTAATGGCTGGAAATGTAGGATTAGACCGATTAAACTCCTTTAACGAAGAAGAGTTACTGTTCATCAGCAAAAACCTTACCCGGAACGCTAGATTACTCCATGAGAGATTGATGGACACTGCCGCAGAAATGGGAATCGATGTCAGTCGCTCCAAAATCCTTCAGAAACCCTACAGAGTAGATTTTTCAGACAAAGACTTAGAGAGCTTGAATGTGGTAGGAAAACAGATCCAGATAAAAGAATTACTGAAACTCTTACAGAAATGGGGGGATGTAGGAAAATGGAGAACCCAGTGGGCAAAGAAAAAGGAAGACAGTAGGGCTAAGTCCCAAACTTCAGAATACGTGCTTAAAGAAGTAGGTCCCGCAGAAAAATTGTGTCCCATGAGAGAGGTCCCTGGGGGAAAATACGTCCATGTTCCTTGGTCTCGACAGGATATTGTGTCATTTACAAATGACTTTCCAAAATTACGGGAGAAACCAGTTGATTCGTACAGACAGGTCAAACGCTTCATAAAAGTTCAGAAGTGCCTTCTGAAAGACCTGGATGGGTTTTTCGACATTGTAGTACCTGTAGATTTATGGACCGAGTGCAAAATTGAAATTGATTGGCCCAATGACGAGTATGCGAGAGACCCCAGAACCGGGGCTCCCTCACCCGAGGTAATGAGAAAGTATGATCAAGTCATACAATACCTCAAGAAAAAGGTGCCCGCAAAGGAAACCGATTGGACCCGGATAGATAGAACTACCCAAGAGCGCGATGAAACCGTCCACTCCTTTTATGAAAGATTGCTGCAAGTGTTCAAAACTTACAGTGGAATCGATAATGTGGACATGAAGGACATGACCCATTTCAGTTACAGATTTGTGCTGGGATTAAGGCCCGAAATATCCCAATGGATTCGAGATAATAAAATCAGTTGCCAGGGAAAGCCCATAGATGATGTCCTCAAGTACGCCAAGTACTGTGAGGATGAGATAGAAAATAAGAAGAAAGCCCTAAAGGAGAAGGTGACGTGGGCACAAGTGAAATTGGCTGAACAGCAAGAAAAACAGTTAAGTAAATTGAATTCTAATAATAATACCCAGAATATCAATGCTGGGGGAGGAGGAAAGCCCCGGGTAAAATTGAGTCGGGAGGAGGCTATGAAGAAGTTCCCCAGCCATGGGTGCGGCCAGATAGGGCATTGGAGAGACGAGTGTCCACACCTTCAGGCCGGTAATGCCCCGATAAATGGTTTAAATCCACAGGTGCAGAAAGAGGGGACAAGAAAGAACCAGCAACAGGTAAAGCTACCTCCAGTACCTCGCGCTCCTAGACAGAATTATAAGAATCAGGGCCAGCAGAATGAAAGAGCGGAGGTATGGGAAGGAGAGAATGAGAGAAATGCAGCAATTCCACAGTACTTGTTAAATGATTCTTTCCTCTGTGATGATCAAGATTGACGGGGCCTGAGGGGGGAGGACAAGGAGTGCGTACTTGGCGCCTCCTTACCGGTAGACCAGACTGGACCATACATTGAAGGAAAGGTTGAGGGAAAAGACATCACCTTTCTATTGGACACTGGTGCTACCCGTTCTACTGTGAGAACAGTGGATGTTCCTAACCTACCCCTCTCGGGAGAAGCAATCCAAGTAGTGGGTGTCTCCAATCAAATAATCAGTACTCCAGTAACTGAACCTGTGGAAATTTCCATAGGAAATTTTAAAGAGATGCACAGATTTGTGGTCTGTGATTCCAGTCCCGTGAACTTGTTAGGACGTGATTTGTTGTGTAAGATGAACTGTACCATCTATTGCACACCAAATGGTGTCGAAATTCAGACCCCAGATGAAGATGGCCTGTACAAATTGATGTTAGTAAGACCTGACACCGAAATTAGACCCTTGTCTGTTGACGACCTACCTGAAGAACTCCAGTTAAGAGTGGTACCCGAAGTATGGGATTTCACGGGAAGAGATGTAGGCTTAAAGGCAAATGTGGATCCAGTTAAAATAGCAATAAAAACAAATGCTGTATACCCCAGAACAAGACAGTACAAAATGAGTGCAGAAGTAAAAGCGGGAGTCGCAATTGAAATAAACAGGTTACTTGAAGCAGACATCATACAGGAAGTAATGAGCAGTCCCTGCAATTCGCCCATCATTGGGATTAAAAAGCCTAGCGGAAAGTACCGGGTAGTGCAGGACCTGCGTAAGGTAAACCAAATTGTTGTACCTTGCTGTCCCATTGTGCCCAACCCTGCAGTGATACTGTATCAGATTCCTTGGAACGCGGAATGGTTCACTGTCATTGACCTGTGCCATGCCTTCTTTTCCATCCCATTGCATCCAGAAAGCAAGTTCCTTTATAGTTTTGAATTTGACAGCCACGTCTATGTCTGGAATCGTGTCCCCCAAGGGTACACTGAAAGTCCATCGATTTTCAACCAGATCCTAAAGAAATGCCTTGAATTTTTAGTACTGCCAAGAGAGTCCGTTTTGGTGCAGTACATAGATGACCTTTTAGTGGCATCTAAAACTCAAACTGACTGTGTCACGGACACCATTGCCTTGCTGAATCACCTAGGAAAGGGAGGACATAAAGTATCGCCAGATAAATTACAGTTCTGTAGAAACTCAGTAAAATATCTGGGGCACCAGATAGAGAAAGGGATCCGAAAAGTCACTACAGAGAGGATCAAAATAATTCAAACAATGGACCTACCCCGAACGCAGAAAGAAGTAAGAATGTTCCTAGGAGTTGTGGGGTACTGCAGGCAATGGATTGTAGGATTTGCAGCTCTAGCCAAACCTTTGATAAAAATGACCAAGAAAGGAGTGGAAGACCCAGTCAGTTGGGACAGTGAAAGCATGTCCGCCTGGGTAAAATTGCGAAATTGTCTATGTACCGCTCCTGCATTAGGCATGCCTGATTATTCCAAGAACTTCGAACTGTTTTGTGACACAAGAGAAAATTGTGCACTCTCAGTCCTGACCCAGGAGCATGGGCTGGTCAGGTGTCCCGTGGCCTATTTTTCGGCCACTTTAGATCCAGTGGCTGCTGGATTACCCGGATGCCTGAAGGCAGTAGCTGCTACTTGCGTCAGTCTAGAACAGAGTGAGAATATTGTCATGGGACATCCTGTCACTGTATATGTTCCACATTCTGTTGTAATCCTACTGACGAGAACCAAGACCCAGTATCTCACACCTAGTCGGCTGACTAAGTATGAGAGAATTTTAATTGGTGCTGAGAATGTAATTATTTCCCGGTGCAATGTCTTAAACCCTGCAACCCTGTTACCCGTTCCTCTGGATGTAGAGGCAGAGGATGAAATGGAGCATAACTGCATCGATTTAACAGAATTCAGCACTAAGCCACGTCCTGATATCAGAGAAATAGCCTTACTTGATGGGGATCTTACCATATTTGTGGATGGCTCGTGTTTAAGACATGAAAATGGAGGTCTGAGTGCTGCCTATGCTGTAGTCACATTGACGACAACCCTGGAAGCGTCTTACCTGTGCGAAGTAAAGTCTGCCCAAGTAGCAGAACTAATCGCATTGACAAGAGCTTGTAGGCGGGGTAAGAACAAAAGAATAACTGTATATACCGACAGCCAGTACTGTTATGGGGTTGTTCATGACTTCGGCCAACTATGGTTACAAAGAGAATTCATGACTTCCTCAGGTACCCCTATCAGAAATGGAAAGGTGGTACAAAACTTACTGGAAGCTATTCAATTACCCAAAGAATTGGCTGTGGTCAAATGTGCGGCTCACAGATCCGGAAATGATGATGTGACAGCCGGAAACAGATACGCTGACCAAATCGCCCAGTTTTGTGCCCGACACCAAATGTCCCTCCAAATTGGGTTATGGGGTGGTGGAAACAGCTGCCAACTGATGTTGTTTGAAAATGTGTCAACATGGGAGGAATTGAGAGACTTACAACAGGCAACAGACAGGGAAGAAAAAGGCTGATGGAGGGCGAACGAATGCAGAATAAGGAATGATGGCGTGGTGGTAAACTCAACTGGGGTGCCTGTACTGCCCGACAGCCTGGTAGATCCCATGGTCAGGATGATACATGAACTAACACATATGGGAAGGGACGCAAAGTGTCGTGTGTTTGACAAGGTGTTCTATAATTCAAAATTCAGGAACCAAGCGGAAAGGCTTTGCCAGAGGTGCCTAGTGTGTCAGCAATTCAATGCAGGAAAGAGGACTGTAGTAGAACAGAGTACCATTGGAAAGGCAGTGGGTCCCTTTGTCAGGATGCAGGCGGACTTTATAACTATGCCCAGGTGCAAAGGATATAGATATGTCCTGGTCATAGTTTGCCTGTTTTCCAGGTGGGTGGAGGCCTACCCAGCAAAGAAAAATGATGCCTTGACTGTAGCCAAACTGTTACTCAGGGAGTTGATACCTAGGTATGGAATTCCTGAGACGATTGAAACAGACCAAGGTGGGCATTTTGCCAACGATGTCCTAAACGAACTCTGTACAGCATTTAAGATGGAGCAAAGGCTGCACTGTGCATACCGTCCAGAGGCTTCTGGAATAGTTGAACAGCTAAATGGCACGATAAAGTCCAGACTGGCGAAAATGTGTGATTCCACCAAAATGGACAGGATAGAAGCTTTGCCCCTTGTGCTGATGAGTTTGAGAAGTATTCCGAACCAAAAAACAGGCCTGAGCCCCCATGAAGTGCTAATGGGGAGAGTGATGCGACAGGCATGGGTACCTGGACACAAACTGCTAAGTATTTCGGATGATTTGGTATTAGAATACTGCAAGCAACTGGGTGACCAAGTGCGTTCTATCTCTCACCAGATTGGAGAGACAGCTGACGACTGGCCCAAGACCCCAGCACATAAACTGCAACCAGGTGATTGGGTGGTGTTAAAGAAACACACCCGGAAGAGTTGCCTTGGACCAAAGTGGGGAAAGCCTAGACAAGTGATCCTTGTCACCACAACTGCTGTAAAGTGTGCTGGTGTACCGAAGTGGATCCATGCCAGCCACACGAAGCGGGTAACTGGAGAAAACGCGACTGAAGTTGAAGGTAGTCCAGCTGAGGAGACTCCCGAAGAGGGTCCGGATCTCGCTGACATCGAACTACCGAGCACAAGTCAAGACGTTGATTGGTTCCCTGCCGACGACCAGGTTCTTGATCCAATGCGAACCAGAAAATATTCTTACCTAGACAGTGAGTGGGATAGTGCAGGTGAGACAGAACTAGAGGACGAAGGTCAGGTCATCGAGACTCACATCAAACCTGATCAGGAAGTAGGCCAAGCAGGGACAGATCAAGCCATCGACACTCCTCCTGAAACTCCGGAGTCTGGAAAGGGACAGATAGTGGTCAAAGTTGAAGTTCATGCGGAAGAAAATGAAGGGAACGAAGTGCATGAACAGGAGCAGATAGAGATAGATGAACATGTTCAGGAGGCAGAATCCAGATCGTCTAAAAGTAAAGAACACATACGAAGCCAACCTGAACAAGGCCAGCCTAGAAACCAGGCAGAAGAAATAGATGAAAGACCTGGAACTAGTCAGACAGGAAGGGAAATAGACACTGTCAAGCCCAAAGAACAAAATCAAAGTGAAATAAAAAGAGTGCACGAGGAAGGCCAAGTTTCCTCGACCACTGAAAGCCACAGAAGCAAGGGTGAACCCCGATACATCAAAAGACTGAGACTCCGAATAAAGACAGTTGAAGAAAAACTAAAGGACCGAAAAAGGGCAGAAAGTGAAAGGAAAGCAGCCCGAGGCAAGTCTCTGAGAAAGAGCGACAGAGTAAAGAAACAGAATCGGCTGTATCGGAGCCCTGAATGGACTTACTTGGTGTTGGAAGAAATTGACGAGCCCAACCACAGTGGCAAAAGTGACGAAGAGTCCATTGCTGATCAGAGTTCTGACGAAGACCCTCCTTGAGACAAACCCGAGTGAGCCTTTGGTGTGAAGAGACAAAGAGGGGTTGCAAAAGCCACCTGTAAGCTATAATGTCTGATTCAAGTGTCAATGGAAGATCCAGATTTAGTTGTTGTAAGACTTGCTGTAAAATATGCTTATGTAGTATAGCCATGTTGATAGTGATATGGATAGGACTAACAGTCTTTATACCCTTTATGATAAGCAAAGATCCTAACCTGTCCCCTACTGAACCAGAGATGTTAGACACAGACGTTGTACAGACTGCAGAAACACCACGAAGTTTAGAACGACGTGACAATACAGTTAGTCTGAGACACACGCGACCTAAATTAGAAGCATCAGATGAGGGTGGACTACATTTTCACAAGATGAGAAACCGGACACATTTAAATGTTTTTGCTAACCTTTTAGTGCACTATGTAGAAGCTATGGAAATAGAAGATTGTTATGTCTGCATGAAGCTACCCACTTCTGTAGCTGAAGGTGTGACCTATCACCATTTACCCCTAACCTATGGAATTTCCTGTAGTATATTAGCCAGCTTATTCTATAGAAGCACGTTACAGTACTACTACTCAAACACTGACGTAATCTTTTCAGAACTCCCTATTCGAGGAAACCTGAACCTTGTACATATTAAAAGTGAGGTGACCCGCTACATGGGAGAATATTTCCTGACTATAGGTGAAATAGACTTAAATGAAGCAAGACAAGCTAATCTGACCTGTTCCTTGCAAGAGCAGGAAAAGATGTTTATAAAAATGGCAGACAGAAGGAGGGAAAAGTTTCAGAAAAAGGCAAATGACGAAAAAGATAGAGTCGCTAGGTGGGCAGAACATATGGACAACACCTCGCAAGGCGAAGCTAATCCTGCTTTGTTGCTGGATTTTGAACGGAAAGGGAAACTTTGTCTCCATAGAGAAAGGACAGAATATTATAACAATGTATTCATCGGTTCCAGCGAGTGTGAACATAATTACAAGGTAATTGGAGGTTGGGGTTTCAAAAATGGGTCAGAACCTGCGTTTCCAGGAATTTATTATATATGTGGGAACAAGGCTTATTTCTAATTGCCGGATCACTGGTATGGAAGCTGCTACTTTGGCATTGTCTTCCCAAAAATATACCATGTGAATAATGCTGCTGGAAGCAATGAAGAAACTAATGACTTAGCGCGTAGAAAACGTGAAAGTGTAGGAGAAATTATAGGTGATATTTTTAGTGCACTGATACCTGGAATGGGGGTAGTTCTGAATACTCACAGAATCTGCAAATTGTCTACAGTAGTGGATCGGTTATCAACTGACACTGCTGCTGGATTCCTGCTGGTCAATACTGAGATGGTTGCGATCAGATCAATGGTTTTACAGAATCGCCTTGCTCTTGACACCTTATTGGCAAAAGAGGGCGGAGTCTGCAGGATGCTGAAGGCGCAACATTGTTGCACCTACATACCTGACAAAAGTATCGAACTTAAGAAATATGTAAGGAACATAACTAATTTGGAAAAAGAACTCAAACCATTAGAGGTTGACAGTGCCTGGACGAGACTGACTGGAGGTCTCTCCTCTATAGGTAGTTGGTTTTCTAACTTAGGTAAAAATCTTCTATGGAAAATACTGATGCCAATAGCTGGAATAGGTGTGGTTGCACTGATCATATTCATTTGCTGTAAATGTCAAAAATGCAAAAAGTACACTGTGAATAAGAGAGGAGTGAAACGAAATATTGATGAGTTAGAATTAGAAGAATTAAGGAATCAAATCTATAAAAAGGCCAAGAATCACCACTCTCATAGAGAAGCCGAAAGAAAACTCAACAATAAGTCAGTTGAAATTGAGATGGATGATATGGAATAAGGAAGTTGGCATCTGTTTCCTTTAGTGATGATAGTAAATATCATCAAAGAGGGGATTGATGGAGCAAGGATTCGCACGTAAAGCGACTTGCTCTGATTCAAGAACCTCGCCTAACTTGTAATCATATTAATTCAACCTGTCCGTCATTTATTTAGCATTTTCCCCAACACGCGGGTGTCCCCAGGAGGCTTGCCTGTGTGTCTTTTCATCCTAACAATGCTTGCACTACGGAAATGGCTGCTTCGCAGAAATCCAGTCTGCGCATGCGTCGGTCATACCCATGTGATGTGACGCACTCGCATTTTGGAGGGATGTTTTCGCTCATGCGCATTGTTGCAAACATGGCCGCTTGTCCCTAACCATGCTCTCTGCTTGCCACCGCTGCTTCTGCATATCTGTCTTTTTGCACTAAACCTTAATGCTATAGATATTATAAAGTAAGGGGTGCAGTGAAGCTTTTTAATGGTGTACAGTGTAATCATTTTTACATGTGATTCTAATTTGTTCTCGCTTACTTTTCATGTACCGCGTATCAATGGGCCGGGGGGACGGGGAGCCGATCCATATTGAAGCTCTTCTAAACCCCGTCACGTGACATGGGAAAAACCCCTCTGCGCAGAAGCTGAAACAAGCCAGCTGGCTCCTGAAGCACGATGCGCCTGGGAACCCACCTCGAAGATGCTGCAGTCTACCTTGACTGCGCAACATTGTTGCTATATACTGTGCACTTTCATTGTTTTCTATATTCCTATGCCTGGGAACGTGAACTCTAAGGGGCGGGTATGAAAAATGATATATTAATGATGAGAACACTGAATTATAGGAGGTGACAATGACAAAGTCACCTCTCCTGACCAATCATAATGTGGGAATCTGTCACTTGCAACATTTGTGGGTGGTCTAGGGGTCCCCAAAACAGTATAACTGGCCTAGTGTAGCTTAGAGAAATTGTCCGACTTGTCCGAGTAGCAGACCTGTCACTGACCCTACGAACTCTATAGGTGATTAATCTAGAGTGCTGCGGAGCACTCTGTCCGTACTTTCCACAAGCTCCTAGGGGTGGAAATAGTCCTAAGTGCTGGCGAAGCACTTTGCTGGGAAATTCGAAAACCCAATCGGGGTTACTGGCGGATTACTTGCAGAGAAGGGGTAACGCAGGCGTTGCATCCGAAGCTGTAGGTGTTGGTCGTACCTTGGTGAGCCCAGTCCAGACCCAAATCCTAAGGGGTATCCTGTCCTGACTGTCCTTGAGCTGTACCTGCTCGCATACTGGTATTCCAATCCTTGAGGGTCCTTGTCCCCGTCTTTCCAAACTGACCCGTGGCCAGGGTTAGTCCTCATTCCTGTCTAGGTAATTATTAACTGTGGGTGTACGTCTTTCTATCTCTCTTTCTTCTCTTCTTAATAAAGCACTCTTGCCTGTGATATTGCCCTATCGCCTTTTGAAAGCAAATTATATGCAATTGTTTATTAGAAATGTTCCACTTCTCTCCCTACCTGTAGGATATTATTAAATTGTCAAATTACATTAGTGTGTTCCATTTTTCCCTCTCCTTTAGCATGGTTGCAGTGAATTTAGTAAGAATAGCATAAGTAGCCTAGTTTAAGTACACATTTTAGGTCCTGTTCATGTACCATGCCCTAGCTTAAACTTTGGTGAATAGCTTGTTCCTCAAATACTCTTACCCTATCAGTGTTCCCAATTACTCTAAATGGTACTTGCCCTTATACATAGTTACATTGTGGCTTTAATATTAATAATTGATGTATTAATGTGTATTTGCCTTATTATTTTGGCATATTCATTCTGAAATTTCTTTATAAACTTAAAAAAACTCATCAGGTGTCTGTGGTCATTTTACGGTATAAAGTGTGGATAAATGTACTAAGAGTATAAGAGTTCTACTCCCTTAGGTATCCTGTCACCTGTCCACTGCTAGCTCCTGATCCATCAGGAGTAATGTGCCTGTGGTAAGTCAGGTACATGAATAGTAAGTGGTGTTAGAGTCACCCTCGAATTACTCATAGTAGCGTGCTAAGGATTTCACCCGGTTCATGAAAAACACTGTCATTCACATGCACGTTAGGGCCCAGTGCGTGGAAATTTGGTAAAACTAGTGACCCGGGTGACCTGCGCGCTCTATCAATGGCGTAGGTGTTCCTTCCAAGAGGAGATAAGTGGTTAAGTGACGGGCTGGGATGCATGTCTAAACGCATGGGCGGAGGCATCGTAAGAGAACTAGGGGGGAGTGAGGCCACTAGGTGACTGAGGTGACCGGCGTTGACAATGGTGGGAGAACTTAGTTGTAAAATCAGAAGGGAGGGAGTTCAGCCTGAGGCCACTATTATAACTTCCTTGGGAAGACTCTTGAGATTGGTCAAAGAAGTTTGTTTAATAAGATTGTGTGAAGTCCGAGGTGGCGGCCGTATTGGGGCCAGGCAGCCCTAGGTAGGGGCGGAGAGAACTGGAGCTTGTGTGAGGGGCAGAGTATGGTGCCCCTGTAGATCGGCGTTAGTCTCCTCTGGTCGCGTCGTCGGGCTAGCGCAGCAGGGTCCCAGATGGAGTAAGTAAGGTTGGGAAACTCCTTATTCGGCTAATAAAAAAAAATGAGTTGTCCCAGGTGGCGACCATATTGGGGCCAGGCAGCCCTAGGCAGGGGTGCAAAGAGCTGGAGCTAGCGTGGGGGGCAGGGAATGGTGCCCCTGAAGATCGGCGTTTGTCTCCTCAGGTCGTGGCACCGGGCTAGCGCAACAGGGTCCCAAATGGAGTAGTTAAAGCTAGGAAACTCCTTATTTGCCTTTTACAGGTTTAAGAGAAGTCCAAGGTGGTGCATATTGGGGCCAGGCAGCCCTAGGCAGGGGTGGAAAGAACTGGAGCTAGCGTGGGGGCAGAGTAAGGTGCCCCTGAAGATCGTGGATTGTCTCCTCTGGTCTGGTTCTGAAAATTCTGAACCTATGTTTTAAATATCATGATTCTGTTATGAATTTGGTATCAGCAAACCGCAAATGACGAATGCGGTATGCATGAGTGTTTTCATCATGTTACATCAATGGATTCACTGTGTATTTGAAGGTTCTGTTTTGAACCCTTGGGTTCCATCTTGTGAATAGCAGCCATTTTGTGCATTGCGCTTACAGTAGGCTCTCACCATGGCAGAACAAGCATTTAAGGACATAACCTTAGCATGGGTTTGTGCTGACTTCGGCATGACCTGACGAAAGCTGACCCTGTTGCTTGAGGCTAACCTTGCCAAGCCAGTTCCTGCCCTTTAGCTGATCAAGATTATAGATCAGAGCACAGGACATTGTAAAGATTTACTACACACAAACGTGCCTATCTTACTTCCATCTGTTCCTGTTCCTGCCTCCACGAGCTATTTATGACATGGGCTGTGATCTTAATGTTTTGGGTTTATCCGGCCTTGTCAGCTAGAGAATGTACGCATTATGTGGACATTGTTTATGGCCTGGACTTATCTTGAAAGTGGGTTTGTCATCATACAGTGCTTTGTGTGCACGTCCTGGGAGTGACCAACAATAATGTACTTCAAAGAGAAAATGTGTGCCTAGGGCATAATAAATTGTATAAAAGGTCTGTGCGGAGACCATTCAAACCGGCTGCCTCATTCAGTTGCTTTAGGTGTGACTGGGCGACGTAGCCTCACAATTAATTGTAATAAAGATGTCTTTTCATATTTCAGATTCTCTGTTGATTTATTTGCTGCTTTTGAATGGACTACTTATTGGTAAGACCCCTGAGAAGAAGTATGAGGATTTTTAGGTACATCAGATGGTGCGACCAACGGTGGGCCTCATTATGAAGTGACTATCTGGAGGAGTAATCTTGTCAAAGGACAGAAATCTACTGGGGAAGGCAAGACAGAAATCTACTAAAAGAGGTACTCTGTGCACGGAGGTTCTGGGGGATTCTCTGTCTTTGCGGCTCAGTATATTATGATTTTTCTGACTTAAACTCTCCAAAAGATGTCGCTCCTGACTGAGCAACCTTTTTTTTGGGCGTAAGTTTTTTTTAAGAAAGAGACTGTTAGTGCAGTTAGAACTTGGCAGTTAGAATTTGGACAAGGTTTGTATATGCGAATTGCAATTTGTGTAGGCAGGTAAGGAAGGGATTTTTTTTCTCTCCATCTGCTTTAGTTGAAGTATAAGTGGGTCGCTCCCAGTTCTTTGTTCTGTGGTTCTTTGCTTGGCTTGTTTAGTCCTTAGTATTATTTGAAGATTGCAATTTTCAATAACCGAGGGTTTTGTATATTTACAAGTGTATCGATAGAGATAGCCCCTTGAAGTTTGAAGCTAGATTAGTGAGCTATAAGATGCCTGATCTTAGCAAATTTGAAGGTTTGTGTTGGCCAACTTTGTATACGTTTGGATTAGCCGGTTTACGAACATATTTCTTCCTTGGTGATTTTGCATCCCCAGGGAATTCAAATATGACATAATACATAACAAGGATCCTTTGCTCTGTGCAATTTTATGTATGGAGATATACAGAACGATTTTTGGTGTTCTGCCAGCTACAGCTAGTGAATTGAGTGTATTTTTGGTTTCCTGCACATTCAGTGGTCTGTTGGGCTGTTTCTGCAGTCTTTTGGAACACTATTGAGAAGTGTTTCTTGTAAATATGACTTACAGCTACGTACAGTCAGGACTGTCCTGTTTTCGTGCTGAGTGTTGATTTGTGGGTTTAAATGTGTGTTTAAATGTTTATGTGGTTTTTCTCATTAGTGTAACTTCGGTATGTACATAGCGTTCGCGCAATTTATGAAAGAACTGTATTGTGTGTCCTGAATGTTTCAACACTTTCTGTTTATGTCTGAAATGAGCTCAATGTGTGTGTGTGGGTCACATTTAATAGATATAAATTAGGCCCCAAACAAAAACGAAATTACCTATTTTTGCAAAAATAAATAAATTTACAGCATTTTTCCTTAGATGCACTGTATTAGACGTTAACAGGCAAACCTTTCAGCTGCAGTATATTTGATTGGAATGTTCATTCAGCCAGCACTTTTTCAGTTAAACACGGGTGGAATTTTGCATAACAGTCCTTTTAAATAAATGTAGCGCAAAAATGTGACGCAGGATTGTGACGCGTTTCAAGTTAGGCATATGCGCTTAGGTTTGTGAGTTACTTCATCTAAATGATAGGCAAGTGATGCAGCGGGCTCTTATATGTAGAACAATAACAAAAAAGGAATAATTGGTTTTTTTTAGAAGACAAAAATTATTAATTATGAAAAATAATTATTAAAAAAATAAGTGCTACAGTAATCGTTTTTTAATTTTTATAAAGCTTAACACTCATACTATGACCTCCTAGCATTAAAATTTGATTTAAGTTATGTTGCATCACTAAAATGGCAAGTATTCGTGTGTATAATTTCCCCTTGGCATAGGCGCAAGCAAGCTCATTTTTATAAAGTATAAGTTATTATTTTCAAATACCTGACTCATGGGTTATGTAATAGACATTCTAGTAATGCATATTATGCAAGAAAATTGTAGGATATTCATTTTTAATGCCCAAAATATGAAAGTCGATTTTGAGTAAAAGCACTGTTTAAACTGCATTTTACTTTCATTCAGAGTACTTTTAAAAGTGTCTCAGGCTTATGCAAATGCATACATTTAGGTTTTGATATATATTTGTAGGTTGTGCCTTCTTATGGTTCAGTGGGTTAATGTGCCAGTACACAGGCTTGTTTTAATATCAGGGTTGAAGGTTCTAGCTTCAACTAGGCCTAACGAAAGTTTGTTTATTTAAGACTGATGAAGTGTGTACCATAGGATTGCAACAAGCATTTACTCTAAAAAAGTGGTCTGTGTGTCTTTAGGTTTTGAGAAACATTGACAGTAAATGTAGTTGAATGATCTGGGCATAGAGATAATTTTGGCGCCTAAAAAAAGAGAAATTATTTTTCAACATAGAGTAAATTATTGCAGGTTAGATAGAGCCTTTTGGCTTTGACAGCTTCAATGTGGCAGAGGCCGGGGGCCGGGAGAATTTGCAGAGGCTGGCTTGAGTGCGCTGCTGAGATGTTATCTTTTAGTTTCCTGTAAACAATGGAGAAGGCTGTCATGTTGACATTTGTGACCCTTTAATTAGGACTTTGCCTCTGAGGAATGCAGAATGAGCTCTCTGAACAGGCCTCTAGAGGTGAGGTTTCTGGTTTCTCCGTGAGAACATCAATAAAATAAAAAGAACTTAATTTAAAAGGGAAAATAAATAGGGGTTTCTCTGAAGGTCCCAAACATGTGTTAAATAATCTGCAGAACTGATACATTTGTGTCTCCACGCTAAGGAAAATAATGTTTGCTAGCTGCGTTTATTTTACAGAAAATGAAGTGTTGCATTGTCTTAGATAAGAAAATAAGATGCAGCCCTTTTCCAAAATTTTGAAGGCTACAGGCCTAATTAAAAAGCGATTTGCTCATTTGTTATTAATTTTCAGTGCACATTATAGGTACCAAATTAATATGGAGTGTCAGTATAACCATTTCTTTTAGAACGGTAAAAATAAGATGGCTTGATGTTGCGAGGTGAACTGACAAGAGAGTAACAGTTATGTAATGAAAATTTACTTTTTGTGTATGTTACAATTTTTTTGTGTTGTGTATTTTTCTGCTTCTGACAACAGATTATTCATGGATTGTTCTAAGGCAGACAAGACACGTGAGTTTGGTTAATTGAAAAGAGATGTGTTTTTGTGTAATTTCTTTGAAATGTTTTTTTCATGTTTTCGTTTGTGTATTTGGCCCTATCGTGAAATATTTTAATTGGTCCTGTATGTTAGGAGAGAGACAGTAAAGTTATATTTGACAGTGGACTCCAACAGCGTTGTGGTCTACTGTCAAAAGGATGGTACAGGCCCAAATATTGGGTTTTTGGCTGCAGGTTTACAGTGCATAAAGTACATATGCCATGGTGCTGTGTGTCACCGCTTTGTATGTTTTGTTTTATGTTGTTACTATTACAAGTTCTCCTGTGTTGTGAAGGGATCCGTATGACGATACGTATCGTTACACAAGAGTTAGATGGATTTGGTATAATGATAAATTTCACAGATATGGTTTTCATACTGTGAGGAATACAGGCAGCACTTTTACCAGTGCATGCCTTAATCTGGCTATAATGATATTGAAGAAAACTTAAAAGATATACAGGTTCAAAGTGTATCACCTGATGTTAGTCACTTACTGCACATTCCCTTAAAGCAGTGGTCTTCAATCTGTGGGGCGCGACCCCCAGGGGGGTCGTGGAACCCTGGGAAGGGGGTCGCAGATTGTCAGTTTGCCTTAGATGGTGTCAGGCTGATTGAGGGTGCTCACGGTGGAGGCCTAATTCACACCGAGGGGTGAAAAACAACAAAGCCTCATTAACAAGTAAAAGGTCTTTTGAAGACCTGTGAAGTACTGGGGTGCGGCTTTGTGTGTGTCCCTGAAGGTGTTTAAGCCAGGCTCACATACACAAGGAGGGGAAGGGATGGGGGGCAGGGGAGGAGGCTGTAGCTCTTTGAGTTCAATGGACGTTGAGGGCCTGGAGCTGTGGGTCCTGCCTGTAAAGCACAAAGCACGAACCCTCACACCTGGCGCCTGTGCAGGAGAAATGTGCCTGACAGTCTGTTCTTCAGGTGAGATGTTGTTACAGCCTGTCCGCCCCCAGCAGGGAGGCACAGAGATGCCCTCCCATGAGAGAGGAAGAAGACACAGAGAGATACTGACCCCCCCTCCGCTCACCCCCATGAGAGAGGCACAGAAAAGGTGGGTGGATGAATGGATGAAAGGGTGGATGGATGAAGGATGGATGTATGGATGGATAAAAGGTTGCATGGATCATGATGGATGGATGTGTGAAAAGGTGGGTGGATGAATGATGGGTGAATGGATGGATGAAAGGGTGGATGGATGAAGGATGAATGGATGGATGTAAGGATAAAAGGGTGCTTGGATGAAGGATGGATGGATGGATATGTGAAAAGGTGGGTAGATGAATGATGAGTGGATGGATGAAAGGGTGGATGGATGGATGATGATGGATGGATAGATGGAAGGAAGGATGAAACGGTAGATGGGTGAAAGATGGATGTATGGATGGATAAAAGGTTGCATGGATGAATGATGGATGGATGGATGTGTGCAAAAGTGGGTGGATGAATGATGGGTGATTGGATGGATGAAAGGGTGGATAGATGAAGGATGTATGTATGGATGGAAGGAAGGATGAAACGGTAGATGGATGAAGGATGGATGGATAAAAGGTTGCATGGATGAATGATGGATGGATGTGTGAAAAGGTGGGTGGATGAATGATAGATGGATGGATGGAAGGATGGATGGGTAAACGATGGATGTAAGGATGAAAGAGTGGATAGATGGATGTATGGATGGAAGGATGAAAGGGTGTATGGAAGGATGAAAGGGTGGATGGATGAAGGATGGAAGGATTAAAGGGTGGATGGATGGAGGATGGATGTGTGAAAGTGTGGGTGGATGGATGATGGATGAATGTGATGAGGTCTAACAGGCGCATTTATGGTTGTCGATAGTTGTTGATGATGAGGAGTACCAGTTTATAGAAACTTTTGTTGGAAGGGGGTCCTTAAGCCTAAAAAGGTTTTACAAGGGGGTCTCAGCATCAAAAAGTTTGAAGACCTCTGCCTTAAAGGAATAGGCAGCCCTAAATTTTTATGTATCCTTGATTGGACCTAAGGATGGAATTATAGATCTGTGACTCAAGGTGACCTAATTTCTATATTGCGTTACTTAATCATGTTCTGTTTCCCAAATAGCATATGGCTTTGTCCCTTGAAAGGAAACCAGGTTTCATTTTTTTCTCTCCTGAAGAGAGAACAGGAACATTAGTTAGGATTACCGTATATGGTGTAGTTGCCAGCGGTAGAGTTAAAATTTTTGTAACTTTGGTCTTTTGTGTATCCCCCGTACTCTTGGTGCTGTGTCACATGCCTGAGGCATCCAAGCAAACTCTTGTTCTTCCTATAGATTTTTCTTTTGTTGCTTCTCCCCTGATCAATGTCGCATTATGCTTAGTTATTGGGGATTTTAGTTGTGTCCTAGTTCCATTTCACTTTCCCATATTCCTTTCACCAGTCAGCCCATTTATTATTATGGGTGTATTGTTTATGTGCACACTTCTAGACTGTAGTGATGTATCAGGGACCCCCCATGTTATATAAAATGTTTTTTCAGACTGACTGTCAGGGTAGTGATAGGCTGGTTAACTGACCCAATATTATAGTAAGACAAGTTTTCCATCTCAATAGGAGATATCTTAAGTTTACTCTTTTGAACATGGCGAATTTTCAATGTCTATTTTACATTTTTCAGTTCTCTTTTTGTTCCTGCTGCTTTAATTTTTGGTGGGATCAGATGTGTTCTAATCATGCAAATACCAGGACTTTCTAGTGCTTGTCCTTTCTCTGCACATTTGATCATTAGCCTTTGTATTGCATAGTGCACCTGATGCACATTTTTTTAAAGGGACTTTTCTTCATGTCCTTGATAATCTGTATTATGTTGTTTCTCTATTTGAGATGTTCTAAGATAAGGAATTTAGGAACACCTAGGCTTAATAACTGAGGAAAATATGTATTTACCCCATTAGCATTGGCCACTGTGTGAGGACATCCATTTAGATTCCTATGGCGTATTGCCACTCCCTTGCGGATTGCAGGCCACCTGTTTGCAGTCCCCTTGTTAAAACCCATGAACTGTTTTTTGTGCTTGATTTGAGGGAAACTAACAATTGTGTTACATTTCCTATATCACTAGGTTCTGCTGGATCTTCCAGAGTCAAAGGAAGAGTGATTCCCTGCAGACCTGTGATCAAGACTAAGCCCACTCCCCAGATGAATGACAGATTTATTGGCTCTACAATTTCTGCAACAAGGAAGCTGCGATGCTGGACAGCAATCATCAGCGTGACATCAATGGTACCTCCCAAGCAAGGCATTTGCTTCATTGGAAGGCGTTGCAGAGAAAAAAGGAGCTGGTTCTTTGTTTGCCAAAGAACGGGAGCTACTGTGTGTTTGAGCTTTGTACCTGGTATGTGCTGGAAACCTCTGTCAGTGTACAGTCCCTTGAGCTCTTGGCCCGAGTTTTGGCCATACACACGCCTCTTTTGCTTTGCTCCAGCGGAAAGGCAGTGCACCCAAGGATCCACGTTTGGAAAAAGGCACTACATTCTGGCGTCCATGGGAAAGCAGCTTGAGCATCCTCTGACACTAAATAATGAGTGTTGGAGTCTGAAAGTGCTGCTGATCTTGAAAGGTTGTTTCTCAGTAGTGCCTGGATCTGCACAAGATGCTTTGTGCCCTTGATCAATGAAGAGCACATCATTTGTAGTGTCTGCCACAAAGAAGAGACACTGGTGCATTGTTTTGAGACATTGAGACTTTCGAGTGAGCTGTGGGTGTTTTGCCAGAAGGGCACTCCAACTAAACAGTATTTTTTTCTCATGAAAAAGCCTGAATTGAAGAGGCTCAACGCGGAAGAAAACAATGGAAGCGGATTTGTAGGCCAAGAACTATGACTATGGACTAATAAAAAGTTTTTTCTTTTTGATTGTGCAGCTCTCTCATCCACGAAACTTGCTCATTTTTGATTTTCGAACCGCCACCCGGTTCTGCTGCTAGGGTCGCGGTTGCCACAGTCTTTGGAGTGCAGCTGGAGACGATTAGGTCGACAGTTCTGGTTGGTCTAAGGGAGTTGCCCTAAACTGACAGAAGCACTCCTTAGCAGAATCAATCTCCCACCGCGGGCAGCAACTTAGAGGATGGAGTTTCCCAGGATGGAGAGACCTGCCAGATCAACGAACTTTGAAACCAGAATATGCACTGTGATGGCGAAAAAAATGATTTTTAATAATATGCATTTTTTATGTTGTGTAGTGTGATGATGTTTTTAATAGGTTATGTTTGCTTCACTTTTCAAGTGACATCTGTACCCACTACACAGCCCATACCTCTTCCTACTGTTTCCTCGCATTTTTTTCACCCTCTGCTTGAACATGTAGTCTGCTAGAAGATTGGAGTTTGTCAAAAATTCATTTGATCAGCTTTTACACCAACACCAGTTAGTGATGAATATAGACCTGGACTCAGATTAGCATGAGTATAGGTTATTGCCTATGTAAGGGCAAAAGGATGGTCTGTGGTTCTGAAAATTCTGAACCTATGTTTTAAATATTATGATTCTGTTATGAATTTGGTATCAGCGAACCGCAAATGACGAATGCTGTATGCATGAGTGTTTTCGTCATGTTACATCAATGGATTCACTGTGTATTTGAAGGTTCTGTTTTGAACCCTTGGGTTCCTTCTTGTGAATTGCAGCCATTTTGTGCATTGCGCTTACAGTAGGCTCTCACCATGGCAGAACAAGCATTTAAGGACATAACCTTAGCATGGGTTTGTGCTGACTTCTGCATGACCTGACGAAAGCTGACCCTGTTGCTTGAGGCTAACCTTGCCAAGCCAGTTCCTGCCCTTTAGCTGATCAAGATTATAGATCAGAGCACAGGACATTGTAAAGATTTACTACACACAAACGTGCCTATCTTACTTCCATCTGTTCCTGTTCCTGCCTCCACGAGCTATTTATGACATGGGCTGTGATCTTAATGTTTTGGGTTTATCCGGCCTTGTCAGCTAGAGAATGTACGCATTATGTGGACATTGTTTATGGCCTGGACTTATCTTGAAAGTGGGTTTGTCATCATACAGTGCTTTGTGTGCACGTCCTGGGAGTGACCAACAATAATGTACTTCAAAGAGAAAATGTGTGCCTAGGGCATAATAAATTGTATAAAAGGTCTGTGCGGAGACCATTCAAACAGGCTGCCTCATTCAGTTGCTTTAGGTGTGACTGGGCGACGTAGCCTCAAAATTAATTGTAATAAAGATGTCTTTTCATATTTCAGATTCTCTGTTGATTTATTTGCTGCTTTTGAATGGACTACTTATTGGTAAGACCCCTGAGAAGGAGTTTGAGGATTTTTTAGGTATATCACTGGTCACGACGTCAGGCTAGAGCAGCGGGGTCCCAGATGGAGTCATTAAGGTGGGGAATCTCCTTGTTCACCTCCTATAAGTTTGAGGGATGTCTGAGGTGGTGGCCATATTGGGGCCAGGCAGCTCTGGGCAGAGGTGGAAAGAGCTTGAGCTGGAGATGGGGTGGCCTGGGGGGGGGCAGAGTATGGTGCCCCTGAAGATTGGCGCCTGAATTGATTGCGTTAGCAAATGGGCCCAAAATGGAGCAATATAAGTCGGGAATCACCTTCTTTGCCTTAAGTTTTAAAGGCGGGCCGCCATCTTGGAAGCAGGCAGCCCAGGTTGAACGTCGCGTCTCCTAGGACCAGAGCGGGGGGCCACGGCCTCTCCGATACGGGCCTCTCTCGCGTCACTGCTGCGAGAATCAGCGTCGCTGTTGCAGTTCCTGGCACCTTACTCCTCTCGTCGGAGCACCTCGCCGCTTCTTCAGGGCAGTGAGCCTGGCCGCGCTGCAACCAGTAAATGTGGACAGTTTTACCGGAGGGGGTAGCCAGGAGGGGGGGGCAAGAGCATCGGCGCTGGCCCGGGAAGGGCGGGGGTCAAAGATGCGTACCTCCTCTCGTAGCGGTCTCGCTCCGTCTTGATCCCGCGGACGCTCTCAGGGGTACAGGGTGGCCGCCGGTTCCGGGATAAATCGCCGGGAGCGTAGCTTGACAGTCCTTCCTTACGACAATGGGGTTCGGTGTTCCTTTTCCAATAAGCCAGTCTCTGATGGTAGTTGTTCTATGATCGTCCACTGCAGGTCATTTACTGTGTGGGTTTCAGACAGGTAGTGAGACACCATTTTTGTGGTGCTCTTCTTACATCGAACATTACTTTTGTGTCCGACGATTCGGATTTTGGCTGGTCATGACGTCATGCCAATGTACTCCAGCCCACAGGGGCACGTGATCATGTACACGACGTTATGGCTGTTGCAGTTGGTGAACTTTCTCAGCTCCCATTCACTGCCATTTCTGAATTTCACCCATTTACTTTTTTTGGTCAGGTGGCACGTGCTGCAATCGCCACAGGGGTGGTGGCCCTGGACCGGCTGTAGAGTGGGATTGTTCGTATGTGTGGGTGCGCCTGTGCGTGGTCGTGTGTGGACCAGCTTGTCCTTGAGGTTCCTGCCTCTCTTGTGTGCGAACAAAGGTTTCTCTAAGTTAAGGTCACCGCAGATAAGAGTTCTCTAATGCTTGTTCACAATTTTTGAAATTATGTTCGAATGGGTGTTAGAGGTTGTTACGCAGATGGGTCTAGTGTCTGGATCTTTGGGAACTTTGTCTTCCAATAGAGCCTCCCTGTTATTATTGCGCACCCTTTTTATTGCCCTCTCTATGATGGGTGCCGGGTACTTTCGATGGGAGAGTTCAGTTTTCAGATCTGAGGCTTGTTTTTTTGTAATCAGTAAAATAGGTGCAGTTCCGCCTGAGGTGAAGAAACTGCCCATAAGAGAGATTGTCGCGTAGGTAACGTGAATGGAAGCTGTCATACAGCAACAGACACGTCTTTGATGTCGGTTTGAAGCTTGTGGTTGTCCTCAATAATCCATCCTCAGGGTAAATATTGAGGTCTGGGAAAACCAATTGGTCACGGGATGAAGTGCTAGTGAATTTAAGTTAAGGGTTTTATCGGTTGAGCCACTCCATAAAGTGCTCAATCGATTGGGGGTCACCCTCCCAGATGACCACATAATTCTACACATAATATTATTTATGTATAGGCAGTATTAGACTGTCGCATGTGAGTAGGGTAGGGATCTGTGCACCCGTCCTGAAGAAGAAGCTTTAGGCTTTGAAACATGTCGACGCACGCAGGAGGTTATTTACATTAAATCCACGAAACCTCCACCACACTATTTTAACAATACCAGCACCGAGGTATATTAAAATTCTTTTTAGCCCTCACATGTCAGGTATTTTTTAACACTCACTTTCCATTCACTTCTGACTCTACCACTCACTTCCCTCGCACACCACACATAGTGATTACATAAGTGCTCTCGCTTCCGCTGGTTAGTAGCACGCTGCGGTCCGTAGAGGGACGCTAAGACCCCTATGATGAAGCATGACACCAAGGGCCCATTTGGTGTGTGAGGAGTATTTAAAGAACACCACATGCTTCCCACCATTGTAGAAAACACATCCAATTCCAGATCTTTTTCCTATTGTTTCACCTATCTTGCATAGTTGAATTCTATTTGTTTATAAACAAAGTTGGGGAGATTGAATCCGCCCCGTATGTCTACGTGGACACGTTCCCCTTTCCACTCCATCCTTTGATATATATCACATGTATTTGTTGACACGATTTTTAAGGACTATTGGTTCGTCATACTAAATGCTTTTCTTTCCAAGTGCTCAGATTTATCCACCATACACTTTGTGTATCCCACATGATCATTATTTTTGTCTTGTATGATGCCTCAAGAGACTCCGAAGGCTTTTCCCTACTAGTGCCACTTATCTACTCAATTTGTACATTTTTCCTTTTCCTATTCTCTTTTCTTTGTTTTTCCCTTCTTTTTCTGCGTTTTAGTGACTCCTAACAATATCATAGTTTCAAGTAACGTGATCCCCACCACCACAGTGCAGTAACCCCACCACCACAGTGCAGTAACCCCCCCCATCCCTCCCCGTCCCTCCCTCCTCCATAAATAGAGCAATCAGGATAGCCCTGAATGATGGTTGTCAGTGAAAGGTCCTTGCCGCTAGGCCGCATCTTGTATTTTAACAAAGGAAAAAGTCGGCCTTGATCTATTTACACCATGTATGTTTTGAACACAAAAGGAGGAAGGAGAAGAAGCCCAAAATAATAAAAAAGAAAAGAACACACCATATAACCACAAGGTCATAGTCAATTGAAGAGAGTGCCCCCAGCCCCTGATGGTCTACCGGAAAGCCCCAGAATGTATGTTTGTCAATTAACATCCCCATCAATCAAGGGTGATAAGGGAACGACATTCCATTAGGCTAATACTTATTCGCTAAATTAGCATCCTTATCTCATACTGGTTAATTTCCTCTAGCCTTTACTTGCTCCCTTTTTTGCCTTCTGCGTTCTACCATTGTGTGACAGAAGTCAGGTTTGGCAAAAAATATCACACCGTTAGCCCCCGCCAGTGAGTTCGGACGGGCTTGTTCATAGACAAATTGTCTGAGAAGGAAGTTCCCGAATAACACAGGAATGCCCTGGGTTTTTCTCCGAATGAGCTGCTGCCATTTTGTAGTTGTTTCAAGTTGAAGGGTATGTGATGTGCCCGTTGGACTTCATGGTCCCAGTTTGATTGATCCAGGAAGGTTTCACGCAAAAGTTTCATGATGTAACGCCTTTGGTCATCTCCCTCGACTCCTTCTGGGATGCCTTGCAAGTGGAGATTGTTCCTGTGCTGTCGATTCTCCTGCTCCTCCATTTTCATCCTTATGTCCATCAGGCATGCATCATGAGTCGAACCTTGATGTTTTAGAGCAATTACTTCCGTTTTGAAACTCTTTGTGTGACCTTCAACCATGCTGACACAGTCGCTGATGTCAGTGCGTATTTTGTTTAACTTTCGCAAGCCCCCTTGAAGCTTTTTAGCAGCCCCCTTAGCTGCTCGGTTGTCGAAGCGGACCTCTTCTTGAAATTCCTTTATAGAAGCTAGGATTGAAGCTGAAGAGGGTTCTGCCAAGTTTTCTGTTGTTGGTTTAATATTTTCCCAGATCGAGGTCTGTTCTGCTTCTTCGCAAAGGGAGTAGGACATTTGTGAATCTGAATAGTCCCATTTTAGTTTACTGCATCTTTTAGATTGGTTTCTGATTTTCTTCTGGTGCTGCACAGTTCCGGTACCTTTAGAGGGATCCATGCTGGTGTCGTCAATTGAGCTTGTTTGGTCTCCATCAGAGTTCATCAGAGGTCGTCAGAGAGCCGCCGAGACAGAATAGAAGTTTTCACCATTGATCTCTGTGGTCTAGGGGGCTTGCAGGCCGGGATTAGGTTCTACTCCAAGAATATAATCCCTGATGCCTGTTGTTAGACGTTTTATCCCAGTCTCAGTTTCGACTAGCTGCATGGTGGAGCCTGAGACTAAGGAGGCTGAGGAGGCGGAGTCCGGAAGTGATATTAAGCCTGAGTCTGATATGGCTTCAACAGCAGATTCAGTGGGAGCAATAGTAGAAAGTAAATTGGCAGATAGATTAACTGAGGTCAGCAGTCCTTCTGTGTGACTTTGAGCTTCCGGCTGCTCACTGGGGGGATAAGTTATCTCAGTTTGCAAAAGGGGGTAACTTTTTTTAACACAGGTTTGGATCAGGGTTCATGCTCCTTTGTGTTTCAGTGAATGAACTGTCTAGTACGAGCTCAGGGTGGGTGTAGAGTCTAAAGCAGTGTGTGGTATTAGTGGTGGTGCCTTGGGACTGGAGAACATTTTGGCAATGGTTGGCTGAGAGCCCTCTCTTGCACCCCCACTGCCCGAGCCCCCCGTAGCTCTTTTGAGGCTGTTAGCCTCTCATTTACCTTTAGACGGGTTGACCGACGCTGCTGCCTCCCCAAGAGCAGTACCGACTTGTGCAGGTGGAACTGCCTTTATCTTGTTGCCTTTCCGATTTTGGCTCCTTTTGATGACATACTTTAGCTCCACTGCCGTCTTCTTGCCGGTAGCACCAGTGTACAAGATATCGGAGCGAGCGCTAAGGCAACAAAGTAGCACAGTAACCAGCATCTCAAAAAGGAATGTAGCACTCTTCCTTGAGCAGCAAACCTGTGTATATTGTTAATTGTGCTAGCGCCTCCACTAGCTTGAAAGTGGAGCCGAATGACTTGCATCCTGCTCCCTCCCAGGTTCAACATTGCTGGTTAGTCCGAATAGCTGATGGTCGATGTGCACGGCTTGCGGGCTGAGCGGCGTAGATTCACGCTGACACCATCTTGCTTCCCGGGACCAAATCCCACCCAAATTCCACCTTTGTCAATGTAGTTTGTTTAAATTTTTATTTTAACATTTTTATTTTAAAAGACATTTAAGGTTTTAAGAAAATGCGATATTGACCAAGATGAGGAGCTGATATGTTTTACAAACAATTATATTTTGTTACACAGCTACTGTCTGCATTATTCTTGCCTCATCATAGTCGCTAATTGTAAAGCGGGCAGGAAAACGTGACGATGTGGTAGGCGGTTAACACTTGGTTTTATTTGTATTTTTAGCGAATAGCTCTCAAACAAACATGTTCAGGCAGCGATGTCATTGTCAGGGGGAATCAGTTTGTTTCCCTCCTTGGCGTCTTCTTTACTCGCCGTCTCTCAGGCTCGGGTCCATGGTGAAAGAAAACAAAAGGCACTCAAGTTAGTGCCGGGCTATGGCATACTTGTGGAGAAAGGTGTGAGGATATTTCACCTGCCTTTCTGGAATGGTGCAAGGGGGGGAGAAAAACCATCGCAAAGAGGCAAGCAGGCTTTGGGCGCATCAGGGGTACTTAACCCTCAGACTCCGTAGGCTGCGAAATCTCGTATGCCTGCCCAGCCCTCCCGGATGCTGTTTCTACCCTCCTCCCAGGAAGCGCGCTTGTACCTTCTCAAGCCACGTTTCTCCGGGAACGTAGCAGGTGCTGAATGGGGTCATGGGCATCCGGGCTTCTCCACCTCTTCTTCCAAGCAGCTCCAGGTCTTCTTCCCTTCTCCCTGCACCCGGCTTCCTGATTCCGCTTTGACGATTCCATTCTCGGCTCCTTCCTTCTTCCGGGGATCAGCTGCCTGGGATAGGTCTCGGCGGCTTATCTGAAGCTGACGCTGCAAAATCCCACCCCCAGGGTGCGGAGCTCAGTTTGTCTGGCTGAGGGGCGTTAAAGGGCCAGTCCTACAGGTCCCAACACTCGTCCTGTTCCATCCAGTAGTGATCCGGGACCGGGGACTGAAAGTGAAAGAGAGGGGCGGGCTGGTGAGGTGCGGCATGTAATTGTCTGGGGAGGAAGGAGGCTGGATCCCGACACTAATATACAGTCCTGCAAGCTTTTAACTCGAGAAAGAGCAATGTGTACCATACCCTCTTTGAATTCAGTTGAGCCAATGTTAATAAATGCATAATCTAAGCTTGGTCCTTGAGATTTGTGTATTGTTACTGAATAAAGAGGAAACTGTTCAAAACAAATATATAAATCTTTCCCAAACAAGAATCTAACTGCACATTTGGAAATATGTTTGTGCTGTTTAATTTGGTCAAATTTGATGTCTTGATTGTTTCCAGACGTAACAAAGTCCACAAATAATCCCATTGCTCCATTTACTAGTCCTTTTGAAGTTTTTCCATATATATAAAGCTTTCTCCAGTCCAGTGATTCTCCATTTTATCTTTAGCAGGAAGATGTACACTTGTTACTTTTTCCAGATTTAGCATTTCATAGTTTAATTGTGCACTTTCTTCTACAGTCAGCATTAAACAAACAATGGTTTTTGATTGCGAAATAAGATAATGCATAACTTCAGTAGGTGAACAAAGGTTAGGAAATAGTTTTCTTGTATTTCATGCCCTTACCATAATATTTGTTTAATATGTTACAATACCACGGCGAATGCCTTTCACCTCAGCTCCTCTCCACCTACAGCTTTTGGTGGAGAGTTGTAGCCCATATCCGGGACCTAGCGGCCCCAATATGAGGAAGAAGCCCCATGATGAAGCATGTCACCTTCGGATGAGTGAGGGTTCACATCCTTATAATGGAATACTTTTCCTTAGTAAACAAACTAAGGCCCACATGCATCAAAGCAAAAACCGGTCGCAAACGGGCAGATTCTCAGAATCTGCCCCTTGCAACTGGTATTTTTGAAAAAATCGCAATTTAAGTAATCTCTAAATTGCGATTACTTATATTGCCGTTGCATTAAGGAATCGCAAATTGAGATTCCTTAAATGCAATGCATTAAAGTTAAAAAACAAGCGATCTCACTAATAAGGCGGTGCAAATTACCATGAAGTTAAACTTCATGGTAATTTGCAATAAATTCTATTTTACACACACACATGCCCTTGGGGCATGTGTGTGTGCAAGATGTACTCATATGCAGATTTCAGGGGTGCAACAGGGTATCCTCTTGACACCCTGACACGCTTGAAATTGCATTCTCAATTTGCGATTCTCTAATTTGGTATCGCAAATTGAGAATGTCTTCCCATTCATTCTTATAGGCCTCTAGGCCCATAGGAATTAATGGGGAGGTATTCCTTAATTGTTTAGAAAACGCTCTTTTTTAAGCGATGTCTACATGCATAGCCTTTTGCTATTCCTTATTAGCGAATCCTTATTTTTCGCTAATAAGGACTCGCAAATGGCATCGTTAATGCATGTGCCAGTAAACCCCCCCTGACTCAAGTAGAACGTATGTTTTGTGAGTTTTAGGTATTAATAGGGAGTGATACGTTCTCCTCTGGGACTGTCTCCCTTGGATTCCTAGTGTGATTTTGATTGAATGCCTTTCAAAGTCTTGGTATTTTCTTCATCGCTAGCTAGCCTCATATTTTATGTTAATTCTGTATATGTGAAATGCAATCAAATGTTGACATTGCCTATACTTCCCAAACAACTCCAATTTTGGCTTTGCAAACATTTGTTGAAAATCTTTTTTCCTTTTACAAGTGTTAGTCATAATAAGTCTTCCTACACAACCCCACGTTTGCCTCCAAACAGCACATCATAAGACTGCATAGGAAGATGAACAAAACCAACATTAAGTTAGAAACCATACTTACTCCATCTATATTCAAAACCTTTAGATTTTAAAGGTCTCTATCAAATTCTTCCCATGTATCAGTCAATAATGGTTAAGTATTCCAGTTTTTTTAATCATGCTCCACAGGTAGTAAGAGTAGTCAAGGTAGGTGATTTTTTAGATTTAAAGTGCTGCCAAGCCAGTAGAAGAAGTAAATGGATGTATGACGTTACTCCGCATACCGTTACAACTACCTACCATTACAACGCGACCATTGCAACGCATACCATTACAACGCATAGCGCGTTGGGGTGCTGGATAGTGGTAAGTATAATTTACTATTCTAACTCCAGTCCCCGTGGACCCTAGGGAAGGTGTTGGATAGTAAATTATACTTATTCCCTATCCTATAGCGCCCCCCAGCGCAATGCGTTGTAATGGTATGCGTTATAAAAGTCGCGTTGTAATGGTAGTGCGGAGTAACGAATGCGTTGTAACAGGTGCATACCGAAGTAAATATATACAAGATAAATTAGAGCTAGTAACTTTATGCACCTAAGCAGTAACTACTCTAATAAGAAAGCTTTCCATAATCATGCATGCCCACTTACATATTGTAATGTCGGTTCATAAGTGGTACATTCACATATTCCATTTTAGTCCTTGATCGTCTAATTCTTTTAGGTATTTAACATTTTTTAGTTGTTCACTATTTAATTGCTATATTAAGTTATCTACATTATATATATCCTTTTTGACTTCGCCCATTACATTTTGAACCTCGTCCATGGCAAACACAGCGTCCATATCAATATTTGACTGTCCAAGTGGGTCAGCAGTCCTAGAAGTAGAACTATTATTATTAGACGGAGTATTATATTGAATTTCTGCATTTATATTGTTCTCTTCTATTTCTTGATTTGAGCATGTGTAAGTATGTCTGAAATTCAGGCAATACAATGTCATTTTTATAAAAATGAAATGCATCTTTATAGCATTCAAAGGGACATATAAGTTCTATTTAGTTGCACTATGGATTAAATAGTTGAAGAAATGCTAAATAGTTAAATTCTTTCTTTTCTTCTGTGGTACAACTTATTTTACAATGATTAATAACAATAGGTTTACTATGACATATTAAAGAACCATTGGTACCCTCCACTCTCCATTTCCAATGCTGATATCTAATGTCACATTGTTTCTATATTTGTAGAACTGACCATAGGGACATGATTAGGATTGTCTAACAATGGACTTGTCTTTAAGTAGTGTGTGTTCAACATATTTGTTTTCAAAATGCCTTTGTGTGTGGGCTCAACATGTTTGAGGTATTCGGTTTTGAGTAGGCTTTTCAAAACTCTTCGCATTGATGATGACAAGCCTAAATTAAGCCATGTGATTGCCCTTGTTTTACAAGGTAAGCTTGAGGAGCTTAGGCGGTCACTGGCTTCATAGCTACTAACCTCATGGTGATATAGCATTTGTAGGCTAAATCTGTATAATCTTTTACTTAAGGATTGCTCAGCAGATATTTTTCTCATACTTCCTTCATATCTGTTTTTTCTGCCTTTGTAAAGTAGGAAGTTAGATGACATGCAATCGCTGTTGAGTTATCTGCAACAAATTATATATGCATGTTAGCATCCCACTTATGTAGATTTAAAGGGTTGTAGTCATTGATCCGTTGTGATGATTAGGGTTTTAAGGCTGTCTGCGTTTTTCGGTGATTTGCCAGTAACCACATATTTTACAAATGACATTAAACTGTTTCCTCTTCTTTTCTATAGAATTGGTCTTGAGAAGCAGCATTTTGAGTAATATTTAGATTTGGCGCAATATTTTGTTAAGCAGTATTTACGGACTAAAAGAGTAAAACATGCTCAGATAGTTTCTTGTTGTTCTCTTTTTTTGAGATGTCACATAATGTTCAGTAAAAATGTAGAACTGGGTCATCAGATTTGGATCCTAACTTAGGTGCGTCTTTGATCCAGATAAGAATATGAATGTGCGGTGGACCTCTTGCTTGATACCCTTTCGCTAAAAGCAATCAAGTACTTCAATTATACTTTATTGTTGGTTAAGTAGTGAAGCATAGTTTGAAATTTGTGACTGAAATATCTGCAAACATTGCCAGAATCCAAAGAACATATGTCTGCTTGTGCTTTTCAGTTAATGTCTGGAATATTAGCATTTGCTTCAAGAAGAAATTGATTCAAGTTGTCCCATCCGTACTCAACACAGTTTACAGTAATAAATGAAGTAGGTGGTCCTAAATTTCTGAGCATACATTTCAATTCTCTGTGTCTTCAAAACCAATATTAATTTGTTCCTTGCTGACGTGCCATAATGTTAAGTTATAGACAGTCTAGATTTTCATGCACCTTTTCAATAAAATCCTGTGTTGTTATATTAATTCAAGGCATTTCCAGTTTGCATATTATGTTCAACAGCATAAGAAGGGACAGAAAGTTCACTTTCATATAGTAGTGTGAAAGTCTAAGGAATATTGTGTCCCCTCCTCCTCTTGATCCTCTGAATATAATGATATAGCTCGGTAATCACATGCTGTAATATGGACTGGATGATCATCATATCCTCTACCTTTTCCAGTGGTTAACATTTTGCTTCTAGTGCTTTTTCCCATACACTAATAGGCTCTCCTTTAGCTTCCTTCCTCGGATACAGTTCTAAAGCATAACCTATCATGTCTCTGGGATGTAGTGGGTATATAATTCAATGTATTTATTCAGCCTGTGGGTCATCAGTAATCTGATCAAATTGTCCTGTTTGATATGTTTTTCAAAATGCTAAGGGGCAGATTTACGAGCCCCTTGCGCCACTTTTATGCCGCTGTTGCGGCACTTCTGTGATGCAGCGGCAGCGTAAACCATGCACCATGTTGCACCCGATCTACAACGTGACACATCTAGGGAGATGCATCACGTTGTAAAGTCTTGCGCCACATAAAACCTGCATCAGGTTACATGTGGGTGTTCCAGCGCGGGAGGGGGGGGGGGGTGTTCCAGCAGAGTAAAGCCTCGGCAAAGTGCCAAAGTGAAATCTACAAGGTTCCACTCAGTCACTTTTGCGATGCCGCTGCGCCAAAACCATGCGCCTGCTTGAAGCAGGTGTAATGCGTGATACACCATGTTATGTATGGGCAGGCCACTAGCATTGCTGGAGTTGTGTCGCGCTTGCGACACAACTCCATCAATGCGCCACCCTTCCGACGGGAGATGCATCATGCATCTGTTTATCCTTGCGCCATGATGTGCCGCATAGTAAATGCAGCGCATCTGTGGTGGCGCAAGGGTAAACTTGCGTGACCCATCTTACCTGGCGCATCCCTGCTGATTTGCAGGGATTCACCAATCATCATAAATCTGCCCCTAAGTATGTAATGGAGATGTAGTTGCAAAATCAAAATGTTGATAGTATATGTTGATTTTGATTTTCTGAATGTGCTTTTGGAACTTTTTTTACACCAATTAATTATTGCCAATTTTCTTTCTGGTTTTGTAGGTATTCCATTGACTACAACCACTAAGGTTCTTCTATTTTGTGTTTATATTTATTTTTGAAGTCTAATGGCCACTACTTCATGTAGCTGAAATTTTCCAGATTTTGGTTGCATTCTAGCTATGGTTTCTAAAGAATGCCCTGTTTGAAGAACAAGTTGCTTACCTTCAGTAACCCTTTTTCCGGTGGATACAGTATCTGCACGTGGATTCCTCACCTTTTAAATAGCCCCTTGCGCAGCATTTCACAGAAAGCTTTTTACAGCTCTCCCACATCGACGAGGACGTCACAATGGTCCGGCTCCGCTCGCGACTCCACACAATGTCATCAAAGCCATAAGAAGACCTCTTCGGCATGCTGTCAGTTGCACCCATTTTTTCTCTGCCTTCGAGGAAAACGGATGAACCAACAACATTACACAAGTATACACAGTATACAATATATGCACAAATATACTCAGTATATCATTCAAACATGAAAGGAAACTGGAAATTCTAAAATATAGACATTTCCTAGTGACAAGAAACACAGAAAGTCATACCCAAAATGATTTGCTGTATAAGTAGGCAGACAACGGGGAAGCGGGCAGGTCAGTGAGGAATCCACAGACAGATACTGTATCCACCAGAAAAAGAGTATCATCTGACAGATGATATAACATCCACCACATCCGGTGGGTTGAACTGTTCAATCTCCAGGCATGAGGGTGTAGAATCTGCACCTCCGATTGCGAGAGGAGGTCTGCCCTGAAAGGGAGACGGAGCGGAGGGTGCGATGAGAGGTGAAGTAGGTCTGTGTACCACACCCTTCTTGGCCAATCCGGGGCGATCAATATGACTTGGGCCCGGTCTTGGGGAACCATCCTCCGAACCCGAGGAATCAAGGGTATGGGAGGGAACGTGTAAAGAAGCTGTGAGCCCCAATCTAACTCGAACGCGTCCCCCAATGCTCCTTGCATCAGATACTGGAGACTGCAGAACGACGGGCAGCACACATTCTCATGAGTGGCAAACAGGTGCAACTGAGGAAACATCTATATTCTGAAAATGTGATGGAACACCGCCAGATGAAGACGCCACTCGTGATCGGCTGAGTACTACCAACTGAGACTGTCCGCATGCACATTCAGCACCCCGGCCAGATGAATTGCAATCACACAAATCTGATGGTCCTGAGCCCAGGACCAGAGTCACAGAGCCTCTCTGCAGAGACA
This sequence comes from Lissotriton vulgaris, assembly GCF_964263255.1. Classification (NCBI taxonomy): domain Eukaryota; kingdom Metazoa; phylum Chordata; class Amphibia; order Caudata; family Salamandridae; genus Lissotriton; species Lissotriton vulgaris. Next base: position 260,902,422 of record NC_141699.1, read on the forward strand.
ATACGACCCTATTCCTCCCTGTTTTTAATGCACCACATAACGGTAGTGTTGTCCATCAGTACCTGAACTGACTGACCATGAAGGGAGGGAAGTAAGGCCTTGAGAACCAAACGTATTGCCCACAATTCTAGAAGATTGATATGAAGCAATATTTCCTCTGGAGACCAAAGACCCCTGATCATCAGATCCCCCAGATGAGCACCCCACCCAGAGTGGAGGCATCCGTTATCACTGTGTCCACTGGAGAAGGAGGTTGAAACAGCTTCCCATGAGACAGGTTGCCTGAAACACTCCACCAGAAAAGCTCTGTTGCAGTGTCCCTAGAGATCCGGCCTACCTCCATGAAATCCCTATTGTGTTGAAACCACTGCCTGCAGAAGCACCACTGGAGTGCCCTCATGTGCCAGCGTGCAATGTTGACCAACAAAATGCAGGAAGCGAACAGACCAAGCATGCACAGAACCTTCAGGACTGGAACATTGGAATCATAGCTTGGATGTCTAGAATCCTCTGAGGAGGCAGGAAGGCATGACTCACAGTAGAGTCCAGTACTGCCCCTATGAACAGGTTGCGATGAGAGGGCACCAGGTGAGATTTGGGTACATTTATCGAAAAACCCAAGTCAAACAACAGCTGTGTTGTTCCCTGTAGATTACGCAACACCATCTCTGACGACATTGCCTTCAGCAGGTAATCGTCTAGATAGGAGAAAACAGGAATCCCTGTCCTCCTGAGATGTGCTTTTACTACCGCCATCACCTGTGTTAAGACCCGTGATGCGGATGTAAGACCAAATGCGAGGACCGCAAACTGATAATGTTGAGATCCCACCGTAAAAGGGAGATACTTACAATGCGACTCAGGATGGTAATGTGAAAGTACGCATCCTGTAAATCAATCAACACCATCCAGTCTTCCTGCTGAAGTGCCACTAAAACCTGAGCGAGGGTCAACATCTTGAATTTCTCCTGTTTGAGGTAAAAAAATTCAAGACCCTGAGGTCTAGGATCATTCTCAATCACCCGTCCTTTTTGGGGATCAGAAAATACTGAGAGTAGCATACCTGACCCATGTTCCTGCTCCAGAACAACCTCTATCGCACCTTTCTGTAGCAAGGACAGAACCTCCTGTTGCAGGAGCAACAGGTGGTCCACCGAAAACCTGCCCTGGCGAGGAAGGAAAGGAGGGTAAACTCCTGGAAAGAGAGGGCGAACCTATTTTCTACAAGATTCAAAATCCAAAGATCTGATGTAAAATATTTCCAATTTTTTTTTAATGGGACACCCGACCACCCATGGGTCTAACATGAGCTAGGATGGGGGATCTAGAGCTGCTTCCCTGCGGAGCCAGTTGGGGGAACGGGGGAGGGGGAGGAGGAGACTTGTTGGCGAGCAGCTCCTCACAGATGACCTCTTCTCTTCCCTCTGTAGGTTCAATACAGCGGGTTCTGTTGCTGTTCCTGCTGCTGACAACCCCAAAATGGAGCAGCCTTTCCAAAGCCCCAAAATCTTCAGTATCCAAAACTCTTAGGCTGAGATTGCAAACTTAGAGATTTAACCTTAGCTCTACTATCTTTAAAATGCCATAGCACTGAGTCCGCCTTGGTTCCAAAGAGTCTAAAGCCATCAAATAGAAGATCCAACAGTGTGGACTGAACATCTGGAGAGAAACCTGATCCGCTCAACCAGACATGCCTCCTAGTTGCCACCGATGAGTCCATCACCCTAGCACCGGAGTCAGAATGTTTAATTTGACCTCTGAAGTGGGCAACTGTAAATCCAGAAGGCCAGCAGCCTTCGTTATAACAGAATGGTAGGAAGAAACCTCCTGGGAAGGAAGAGCTTTGGGAGAAGAGAGTTGCCACTAGCTTCCTGAAGCCCTTCAAAATCATGCAGGGAATCCAGTATCTCCCATTCCTCTGCTTCTTCCAGTTGATCCTGGAATTCCTCCTCTTCCCGAAGCCTATATACCTCCCTTCTTGATCGTATCTTTGGTTTTGACGCCAGTGCCAGACGCGACACCGGTGACATCGGAGCCGGCATCAATGGAGGCACTTCAGGGGCGGATGGAGGTGCTGCACAAAGTCGAGATGGTGCAGGACCGGAACCTGACAGTGAGAATAGTCCATCCTTCCCTCCTGGGACAGGATCGGTGCCGAGAACCTCGGCGTTGGGAGAGGCCACGTCGTAGTCTGTGGCACGAAAGGCATTAAAGATGCCTGGGCATAATGATGGGGTACACTCATGTTGAAGGAAAGTGGTCCCTTGGGGCCACCAGGCACACCGGTTGGGTTAACCGCACTGGCAAATGTGCCATAGATTGCATTTAAAAAATGCAAAGGATCCATACCTGGAGCTGGAAAAGTAGGGCCTGATTTGGAACCGCCCAAGGTCACAAGGCTGGTTTTGGCTGTGGCGCTGGAGACACCGGAGCCAGGGGCGTAGTGGTCGGATGTAAAGGAGTCGCTTCCCTGGGCGCCGGAGAGCCCCTAGTCCCTTGGAGCCAGAGAATGCACCGGAGTTACCTGCAGTGAAGGGGAAGGCGAGATGTTATTCTTCCTGTGACGCATGACACTGCTTTTTCTTATGTTTCCTCGACGACTTCAAGGTGTGTGGAGTCGGCGACTTCGACCTCAGTTTTGTCCTCTTCCAAATCTCCTCAGCTTCTTCGCCCGGGCCTTGAACAGTTTTGCCCACCTCTCTTGAGGGCCTTCAGGTACATATGGCAACACAAAGAGCCTCCCTTGGCGTTGTAGTCAGACGACAAGCACCAAAGGCAACCATCGTGGGGATCTGTGATGGACATGTGTACCCCACATTCCCTACATGGTTTAAAACCAGACTTTGTGAGCAGCCATCGAACTTCTACAACTAGAACAATGTTACACCACAAAGAAATGGAGAGTCCTAGAAAAACCATTACGCGTCGATAGCGTGGAAAAAAGGGAACTGACGTCAGCACTCTGACAAGGTCTTTTTATGGCTCTGATGACGTTGTGCGTAGTCGTGAGAGGAGCCATACCATTGTGACGTCCTCATCTACGTGGGAGAGCTGTGAAAAAGGTTTCCATGGAATGCTGTGCAAGGAGTAATTCAAAAGGTGAGGAATCCACAGGCAGATGTATCCATCAGGATTCAAATGTTTTCAGATAAATTCAGTTGCTGTAGTGCTCTAGGGATTGGATATATTTCCAAATTGTTTTGAATTCCATGTGAAGGCATGATGTTATGGTCTAGTATTCCAAGGTGGATATTGTATATTTCATGGTATTTGCAGAGATCTTATCAATCTTCTGTAAATAGTAAGAGAGTTATTTTTCCATGTCAATTTTTCCTCATTTTTTTTTTCAAGGAGATCAATCATTTTTACTTGCTTCTTACAATGTGTACTACTGCAAAGAAAATGCAACTCTGACTAGGGATTTCTGAAATTGTTTCTTGTAATTCAATAATAATGAGATGATTTCCAAAGTGCCTGGTTAGTCCCAAAGGAGTGTCCCCCCGCGCTTGGCCTTGCCTAAGTACATTAAGGGATTTTCTGATTCATTGTTAGGGAAGGCAACATCTGGACAATTTCTGTTCTCGGAGAGTGCATCAAATCATTTAATTTGGATATAGTCTGTAATATTGTTGACTTGTGCTTGAATAGAGTGAAGTAGAGCATAATTCAGATTTTCCACTAGTAGTAATGAGGTTTTACAAAGTATAATATCCCCTCAAGTTTTCTTACCGATGAATTATGTGTGGATAGCATTTTGACAAGGTGAAATATGGTGTCACACTTGATTCTCACACAACTTTAAGAATGTCCTTGGAGGTTAATAATGGTCTGAAATTAGCAGATATCTAGTCTTTGGAGAACTGTCATTTTTTAAAGTAGTGATTACATTGTATATGTCATTTGAAATGTCCTTAGCTTCAGAATGGATGTGTCTGTGATATTACAAATAGTATTGCATTTCCGTTCAAATATGGGGCTCTGTTTGTTTCCCAGCAATCTTCACTAGATATTTTTTGGTTGAATTTGTTTTCTCCCATACCAAATTTCCTTGTAACACTTCTTAACACCAGCCTTAATGTGTGACTGCAAACACATGATTATTCTGTTGATGATAACTCTCTTCAAGAAAGTATGGTTCAGTGTTTGACATAATGAAAAATGTTACAGAAGTCTAGTCTTGTTAGTTGTTTCTTTCGTAGTTTATGGATTTTATAAATTGTAACTAAACAGTCAAGGATTTTGACTCAATTCATTCTGAAAATTAAGAGTTTTCTTCTGACATGAAATGATTTTTCAAAAATATGTTGAACACATTATTTCTGTGTACATTTCTCTGTCTTTTCCTTATGAAAGAAGGTGTCTGAAGCAGATTTTTCAGGCCTTGTGTTTTATGATGTAGAGTGGTGTGGCTCACTGGTTAGAGGCGGCAGACCCGAAAGCAGAGAACGGCCCGGGACCAGGGTTCAATTCCCGACGCGGCAGGGTCGTGGACCAGGGTCAGCGGACTCGATAATTCTCACACTCGGCAACTCTGGGCATTAGCTTGCCTCATCTCTACAACGGCCCCCCACATTCGCCGGGGATGCCTGGTTTCCCCTTGGAGATACCCAGTAAGGGACCATCTCACAGGGATAGCCAGGACGGGTTCCCCAGCGGTCTACAGCGCCACGACACCTCAGGGCAGCAGTGCGCTTTACAAGACCACATACATTACATTACATTACATAATGCTTGCAGTGATACTCCTAATCTTGTCTCTTCTTATAAAAGTGTATATTTTTCTTGAATAGCCAGCATTTTCTTTGTCGTAATAGCTCATTATTAACTGTGCTCTCTTAGTCAATTGCTTCCTATTAACGTTTGTACTACTAAGGTTAGTGTGTGTTTAATTTTAATTTAATTTCATTTTTAACTTTACAGGTATTGTTCTTTAGCCATTGTATTCAATGTGGCCAAATCTGATTTAGAAAAGACATAAAGAAGCAATGGTTACAGTAGTAATTCTCCTAACAAAAGTATTATTTTTGTGTAATAAAATGCTTGTATTATTTTTATAACAACATAACATTAAAAATTGTACCTGTTTTATGTACATATATATAAATGGAGGTATAACTTTCAATTTCTGTATAAAGTCTTTGAAGAAGAAATACAGTTGTATTGTTTTCCAACAGTCAACAGAGATTCTGTGGTTGTAGGTGTTATTTAGTAGTACCGGTCTGTGTTTATAGCCCACCTTGTGTTATTAACCAATCCTATAATGTTTACTTCTTAATGTTATTCCTTATCAAGTTGTCTATGTATTTCATTGTCATGTGACCAGACATGTGAGTTTCAAATGCCTTTCTAATACTTGTTGAACGTCATTGCTGTAGACTAATTTGTCTTCTAACTCCATTCTGGTTTTTGGTACTATTGTGGTAGTCGCTCTTCTATTTTGTACATGATGATTATCTGTTATGTACCTACTGTAAAGCTCTCCGATACCCCTGGGTCGGGCCAGTGCTATAGAAAACTTTGTAAATAAAAAATAAATAAATAAATACATTAGGAGCCCACTTTGTATTTAAGCCAAGCATTGTCCTCTTTCAAAATTAAGGGCCTGATTTAGATTTGGCTACATCTAAACTGAGGGGGCATAGTGTGCAAAATTATGATAAACCAGGATGCAGCCTGAGTAATTACTAGTAGCTGAGATTAATTGACCACTGTACGATTTCAAGAAGGACTCATATTGTGTTGCTTGGATGTCAAAGCATTATACACATCTATTCCACATATTGGAGGAATCGAAGCAGTAGAATGGGCCTTACTAAAACAAGAAGAATTGCGAACTGACAAGGTATTCCTACTCGAACTACTTCATTTCTGTCTCCATCATGGATATTTCACTTACAAAACTGAATTTTTTCTACAAAACAAAGGAACATCTATGGGATTTTCTGGAGCCCCTGCCTACGCGAACACCTATATGGCTAAATTCGAGGAAGAACACTTGTTAAAGGACCCTGAATGGAAAGAAAACACAACCCTATATTGTCGGTATATTGACGACATCTTCTTGATATGGCACAACTCCCAAGAAAAGCTTGAGCAAAAAATTACAGAACTCAACACTTATGATGAAAACCTTCAGTTTACCAGCACCATAAAAAGTACTAGTATTCCCTTTCTTGACGTATTAGTAACGATAGAAGACAACGGAATCAGCACAGAAATATACCACAAAGCCACTGACAGAAATACAGCTTTAATGTTCAACAGCTTTCACCCAAAGAACCTTATTGAGAACCTGCCATACTCCCAGATGCTAAGGGCGAAAAGAATATGCACTGATACACAAACACTTGAACACAACCTGGAAACCATCGTTGACAAGTACATGGAGAAAAAATATCCCAAATCTCTCCTAGAGAACACTAAACAAAAAGTAGCCATCAAAGATAGAGACTCATTACTCACATCTACTACAAAACCCCAGACAAGCCGCCAGGTATTTGTATCTACATACTCCACCAGCTCTCGAGAAATTAAAAAAAGTATCATCCAACACTGGGATCTTCTCAGCAACGAACAGGACTTTCAAGGGTTATTCAACGAGAAACCGATTTTTGCCTATAAAAGATCTAAGAACATCAAAGAAATGTTAAAAACACCCATCAGGAACCCTCATGAAAGGTATCGAGGAACTATGAAATGTCACAACTGTGTGCAGTGCAACAACGTCATAGTAAGCAGCAATATCAAACATCCGTATACGGGTGAAGCTATTCAAACCAAACATAACGCTAACTGCAACTCCACACACCTGATTTACGCCATAAAATGCCCCTGTGGGTTGTTATATATAGGCAAAACAGAACGAAAAGTTAAAACTCGTATATCAGAGCATAAAAGCACTATCCGAAATTCTAACCCCAATAGCAGTCTAGCCAGACACTGGAATGAAAATAGACACACCATAGCACAACTTAAATTCCAGGTGCTCGAAGTAGTTCAACCCACCCCTGGTCAGGATCCTACAAAAAAATTACTTCAAAGGGAAATCTTTTGGATTAAAAGATTAGATTCTCAGGATCCCAAAGGGATCAATGACAGAGTAGACCTAGGATGCTATCTGTAATATTGTATCCTTTGTCGCCTGCGTGCGACTTGTGTTCAGTTGTGGTTATGATCACGTCTGATTCATGATCTGTACTCAATTGTAATTTTCAGCAGACCGTTTTACAGTATCATCAGCTTTTTCTTCTATCATTCGACACTGGTTGGTTTCTATCTCTTATTTCCTTTATTTACACCTCTCTATCATGGCTGACACTTCTTTCAGTTTCTCCTGTAGTCCGTTTTTTTAGTCAGTTTTTTTAGTCCGTTTTCTATTCACTAGCTTGACATGGTAGTCCCACTTCCATGCAACTATCCTCAGAACTAAGTAAGAAACAGATTGATTCCCTTGGGTAATGTACACGAAAAGCTAAAACATTAGCTATAACAAAGTGAAATTTTACTCCTCAAATTAAAAATATAAACAACATTCAAAGTACATAACAATTTATTGAAATATTAAAAAAGCTTACAATACATTTGTAAAATAGTATAAACACACAATTAAAAACAGATATATCTTTTTGTGACCTGCACAAAAATATAGGACAGACAAAACTAAATTGTAAATCATAAAACTTGAAAGTTTTACAAGGCATACATTCACAGAAAAAGTTTCAAACTGCCCTGGTGTTATAACCTCACAATCTTATATGCATCAGGGAGGAACAACATGAATTGTACTTGAGCTTGCGTCGACGCGTTTCGGTGGTTTTACGTTTGATTCGGTGCCACCTTTATCAAGACTGTAATTTTCGTTGTCTGTCATACAGTTGGATCTTCATAGGTCTCCTAAGATGGATATACATGAAATTAGATATCTAATTTTCAAAAACAGATTAACTCCATCTACTACAGCGATTCTAATCTGTCTGTCATCTAAACAGTGCTTTGCGGAGAATAAGTTGGAACATCACTTATTTCTTCTTGGAGCTTAGAGGTTATCTACACCTTAAGGTTCTAGACCCTACTGCGACCCATTGTTGGGGCTTGATTTTAAATTAAGGTTCCATGTTATGGGATATTAGTTTAGTGGATGAACTAGAGAAGTGGTTAGTACTCTATTGTGGGGAAGGCTAATGAAAAAGCTTCCTTTCCATAAAACCTTCTCACTAGACCTCTCAGTATATGCATACCTGTATGTTTCTTTAACGTATCGTTTCTTATAAGTTGTAGTGGCTGTGATTTTCAGGTAATCAAGAGATGTTTTTACCATCTACAAAGGGAAGAACATGTACCCACTTGATTAATTCTATAATGAATTATATTCAAAACCTATAGTGTTCTAGGTCTATATTGAAAGGAACATACCTGCGGACTATTATAGTCATTCCTATCCAATAACGGTTGTGGAATTTAGTTCAGGTCCGTCAATCTGTGGACGTTTTTGTACAATTAGCCGACCGTTATATCTGGCAAACGTCAGGGAGTACTGCTGGGCCAATTCTGGGGATGGGCTAAGTGAACCATTCTACAGTGGAAATAGAAATTGGGAAAAAAACCTATTTCAGGATGTACCTCTATGTTAGTAACTAGAGTGCTGCACTAAGAACACATGGGCATAAGTAAAGACTCTATCGAATTCTTACCGATATTTGTGGACCACTTGTTGTCAAGAAAATGTTTGAGAAGGCGCGGTGTGCTGCCTTGTTCTAGTTAAAAACGGGGTATTTTGGATAGTCGTATCCCCTAGGGAGGTAAGAATAAAGCTCTAATTAAAAACGGGTTTGCAAAGATTTTAACGACTAGCCTATAAAACGGAGCCCTGTTGGGGAGATTCTTACCTGTTTTTGCTGTAGCCTTGCTTCACTACGGGTGTCTGTTCTTCAAATGAGAGATTGCGAGTGAACACACGCCTCTTCTCTAATACTTCCTGCTTGGTGGTGATTGGTTATAGAGTAGCTGTCATTAAGGCCAATGGGAGCACGCTACTGCCAAGTAGCTCTATTTGCATATAAGCTGTCCTATCGTGACGTGGGGTTAGGGAACACGTTTCTGAAGGGCGTTTCTGAAGGGCGTTTCCTAGCTAGGTTAAATATAGTTCCCTATTAGGTCCTCACCCGGATATGGGTTTCTCTCAAACGTTGTAATGTGCGCTCCAGGGAAATGATTGATTGTCACAAATGCTATCTGGCTGATTCCGTAAACAAATGGCTTGCAAATTGAACTCATTGGGGCAGTGTGTGCTATCTATAGAGTATAAGTTATATTGTTGTAAATTAAGCCGCTCGTGCTCTAATTGATAGGGAAAATCTCAACTTGACTCATGACACCAATGGGAGCGAGCTACTATCTAATACCTATAAATGCATTGTAGGTTGTCCTATGCTTACATTGTATTAGAGGACACGTCTCTGGTGGGCGTGTCCTCGCGGGGTTAAGTGCAATTTCCTTTCGGATCCTCGCCCGAAAACGGATTTCTCGCACGCGTATCAATGGGCGCTCCGGGGGGATGAGCAGTTATAGGAAATACACACTGTAGGATCAAGTACTGATGGTTGAGTTATCCTACTGACTGGGGCAGTGTCTATTACTGTTGGTATCTTAAGATATTAAGGCTCAACTGGTTTTGCCCAAATTTTTAAGGAGACGCCACAAATTTACAGATAACTCCCTCATCTCCCTAATTACTGGGAGCCGCTTATTTCTATAATGACAGGGATATCACAGGTATCCGGTATAAGACTATGGAGAGGCTGGGTTGTTAGCCTTACAAGCACTTTGCCCAATCTTCTCTGGTATTCAAACCCCTATCTATAGTATCAAGGTAGCAGAAATACCATTGTTCTCTTCTTTTTCTTAATCTATCTATGTCGCCACCTCTTCTGGTTTGTCTTACCTTCTCTAGTATGAACCATCTGAGATCTTCGCAAGAATGCTGCTTGTCTTTGTAATGTTCAGTCAATGGCGCATTAATTTTAGAAGTACGTATTGCTGATTTGTGCTCCAACACTCTGGTGCGGAGCTCTCTACTTGTTTCGCCCACGTACCCTAGATTACATGGGCACAATAGTAAGTATACTATATTCTGGCTACGGCAATTATTAAAAGTCCTAGGTTTTAACTCCTTGTCGTTGTATTTGAAATTGCTGCCTAAAATGCAGTGTGGGCAAATGGAACAAGTTCCACACTTATAGTTTCCTACAGCAATATTACCTGACAGAGTGAGCTGTTGTTCTTTTGCGGTGGGGTAAGTATGTACTAGACTGTTTTTGATGGTCTTATTCCGTCGAAACGAAAATAGGGGTTTGCTTAGTTGGGTTTCTCTATTTTGATTAAGTATTTTCCAATTTCTGTTTATTATATTTTTGATCTGATTGCTCAGATGGGAAAATTGGGTCACAAAAATTATTCTATTTAGAGGGGAATTATTTTTAGACTTCCTTTCTGGGTTCAAGAGGCTATCACGGTCATAAAACCTGGCACGTTTAAGTGCATTCTTTACAAGTTTCTTGGGGTAACCTCTATTTAGCAATTTTAATTTGGTGTTCTCCGCATGTTTATAGAAGTCGTCCAAATTGGTACAATTTCTGCGGAGCCGCAAAAATTCCCCGAAAGGTACATTGTCTTTTTGGGACTTGGGGTGGTTGCTAGAATATAGTAAGAGGGTATTTTTATCGGTAGGTTTAGTGTAGAGTTCGACCTTGAGGGTCCCTTCCTCTTCCTTGATAATTACATCCAAGAAAGTAACTTGCTGGTTACTATGTTGCCCTGTGAACCTTAGGTTAGGGTCCCCCAAGTTAAGCCACTCCAAGAAATTGCAGAGGGTCTCGCTGGCACCGCTCCAGATGAAAATGATATCATCTATGTAGCGGTGCCAGCAAGAGATATTCTCATAAAATGGGGCCATCTCGTTAAATATATGCTTGTCTTCAAAATTACTCACGTACAGGCAGGCCAGACTAGGGGCACATGTAGCCCCCATACTGGTCCCCTTGACCTGTAGGTAGAGGTCCTCTTTAAAAAGGAAAAAGTTTTTTTTGAGGATCAAATATATGCATGACATTATAAATTGGTCGTTGCCTCCTTTTAGATCTTCCTGTTCTAATATGGATGCTATAACTTGTATTGTATCATTTTGTGGAATATTGGTGTAGAGGGCTTCAATGTCCAAGGCGACCAGAAGCTGGGTCGCCTTGTTGAACCCTCTACCTTCGAACGTCGTGATCGCATGGGTGGTGTCTTTAAGATACGATCTTTGTTTTTTGACGATCGGCTGGAGAAAAAAATCTACATACTGGCTTAAGGGTTCTAGAATTGAACCTATACCGCTAATTATCGGTCTCATTGGTGGATTGTCCAGCTGTTTATGGATTTTGGGGAGACCATATATTGCAGGGATTGTTGGATGGTTATTGTGAAGGAATTTATATTCATTGTCACTTATTAGCCCGTCTTCCTTTCCTTTCTGTAATAATTCAGTAACTTCAAGTTTTAATGTATCTAAATCAGTCAATCTAGCTCTTTTGTAATGTTCCTCTACGTTTAGTAAGTTTCTAATGTTTTGTTCATAATGTTTCGTGTTAAAGACTACAACCCCCCCCCCTTTATCAGCCGGTTTGATGGTAATCTCCTTGCTATTTTGGAGGTCCATGAGGGCTGTTTTCTGTTCTTTAGTTAGGTTATGGTTGATTTTGTTTCTAGCTGTTCTGTCATACAGGGATTTAATCTCCATCTCTACTATATGTTCAAATATCTCAACCTTTTTCTCTAATTGGTTAAGGTTAGGGAAGAAGGTTGACTTTGGTTTAAAACCCGTTACACTTTCAGGGGGGTTATAATCACGATTTTCAAAAAAATGGTTAAGTCTAACTTTTCTGAAGAAATTTTTTAAGTCACTTTCTAGATTAAATAGTGGGTAAAAGGTCGTAGGAGCAAAACTAAAACCCTTCTGAAGTACTTCTTCCTCTATTTCTGATAGAACCTTGCTTGAGAGGTTGATGATGGGGAAATCTTTTATCGCCAGTACTGTTTGTTCCTGGTCGTGATGTATTCTTTGGTGGTGCTCTGAGGTGGATGGTTGGGAGGAGCATCCTGGCGATTGTAGCCTCTGAAATTTCTGTTGCCCCGATAAGGGCGTTTCCCTAAAAAAGGTTCCCTTTCATAACTGCGGCCAGATCTGTTCTCTTGGACTCTCTCTGGTTCCTCCTCACTACCTGATCCTGAGGTTTCTGAGAAGGTTATTCTCCTATTGTCACCTCCTCTGGAGTATATTGGTCTCTGTTGGTAGGGTCTATCGCTTCGGGGTTCGTTTTTATTAGAGAAATAGTCTTTATTAGTATAGGGGTAGACTCCTTCTACTGAATATTTCTCTACGTCTTTTTTAAATTTTCTAAGTTTTTTGTTTGTCAGGTACTCCCTATAGCCGTCAACATCGTGTTTGATCTCTTCTAATTTCTTTTTAGCATCATCTAGGGCTGGTGACTGGAGTATTTCTGCTTCCATTTTGTCTATCTCTTTCCTCTCTATCTCTATTATTTCCTGTGCTGTTTCTATAATTAAAATTAGCCAATCTCTACTACAGCGATTGGCTATCCTAGTCCAAGTTTCTATAAATTTAGGGTGTTCGACAAATAAGCCTGGCTCATTTCTAACCTGCAGTCCAATTGGGATTACTCCTTCTTTAAGGTAGTCTATCAGGAACTCAGCATGAAGTTCCGTTCTGATTAGTTTCTTTTTTGTATTCAGAATTTTAACTAGTTGCTCATGGCTACTGTTATTCAAGCCTTTGTTACTGCCTGCTTTGGAGTTTAGACTCATCAGTCTGTTATATTGTTCTTCGGAGAACCCAAAGGTTTGGAGCTTGTCCATACTGGTTTGCAGTTATGGATTAGCAGCTTATGTGCGACCCTATATAATGGGTAAGATGAGACAGACGCCTCTCCAACCGAATGGTTGTGCAAATGTAATGTAAAGAAAGAGAGGAACCCCTTGAAACAAGCAAGGGAATTGGGGTGTTAGACCTAAGTAAGAAACAGATTGATTCCCTTGGGTAATGTACACGAAAAGCTAAAACATTAGCTATAACAAAGTGAAATTTTACTCCTCAAATTAAAAATATAAACAACATTCAAAGTACATAACAATTTATTGAAATATTAAAAAAGCTTACAATACATTTGTAAAATAGTATAAACACACAATTAAAAACAGATATATCTTTTTGTGACCTGCACAAAAATATAGGACAGACAAAACTAAATTGTAAATCATAAAACTTGAAAGTTTTACAAGGCATACATTCACAGAAAAAGTTTCAAACTGCCCTGGTGTTATAACCTCACAATCTTATATGCATCAGGGAGGAACAACATGAATTGTACTTGAGCTTGCGTCGACGCGTTTCGGTGGTTTTACGTTTGATTCGGTGCCACCTTTATCAAGACTGTAATTTTCGTTGTCTGTCATACAGTTGGATCTTCATAGGTCTCCTAAGATGGATATACATGAAATTAGATATCTAATTTTCAAAAACAGATTAACTCCATCTACTACAGCGATTCTAATCTGTCTGTCATCTAAACAGTGCTTTGCGGAGAATAAGTTGGAACATCACTTATTTCTTCTTGGAGCTTAGAGGTTATCTACACCTTAAGGTTCTAGACCCTACTGCGACCCATTGTTGGGGCTTGATTTTAAATTAAGGTTCCATGTTATGGGATATTAGTTTAGTGGATGAACTAGAGAAGTGGTTAGTACTCTATTGTGGGGAAGGCTAATGAAAAAGCTTCCTTTCCATAAAACCTTCTCACTAGACCTCTCAGTATATGCATACCTGTATGTTTCTTTAACGTATCGTTTCTTATAAGTTGTAGTGGCTGTGATTTTCAGGTAATCAAGAGATGTTTTTACCATCTACAAAGGGAAGAACATGTACCCACTTGATTAATTCTATAATGAATTATATTCAAAACCTATAGTGTTCTAGGTCTATATTGAAAGGAACATACCTGCGGACTATTATAGTCATTCCTATCCAATAACGGTTGTGGAATTTAGTTCAGGTCCGTCAATCTGTGGACGTTTTTGTACAATTAGCCGACCGTTATATCTGGCAAACGTCAGGGAGTACTGCTGGGCCAATTCTGGGGATGGGCTAAGTGAACCATTCTACAGTGGAAATAGAAATTGGGAAAAAAACCTATTTCAGGATGTACCTCTATGTTAGTAACTAGAGTGCTGCACTAAGAACACATGGGCATAAGTAAAGACTCTATCGAATTCTTACCGATATTTGTGGACCACTTGTTGTCAAGAAAATGTTTGAGAAGGCGCGGTGTGCTGCCTTGTTCTAGTTAAAAACGGGGTATTTTGGATAGTCGTATCCCCTAGGGAGGTAAGAATAAAGCTCTAATTAAAAACGGGTTTGCAAAGATTTTAACGACTAGCCTATAAAACGGAGCCCTGTTGGGGAGATTCTTACCTGTTTTTGCTGTAGCCTTGCTTCACTACGGGTGTCTGTTCTTCAAATGAGAGATTGCGAGTGAACACACGCCTCTTCTCTAATACTTCCTGCTTGGTGGTGATTGGTTATAGAGTAGCTGTCATTAAGGCCAATGGGAGCACGCTACTGCCAAGTAGCTCTATTTGCATATAAGCTGTCCTATCGTGACGTGGGGTTAGGGAACACGTTTCTGAAGGGCGTTTCTGAAGGGCGTTTCCTAGCTAGGTTAAATATAGTTCCCTATTAGGTCCTCACCCGGATATGGGTTTCTCTCAAACGTTGTAATGTGCGCTCCAGGGAAATGATTGATTGTCACAAATGCTATCTGGCTGATTCCGTAAACAAATGGCTTGCAAATTGAACTCTGCTTCCATTTTGTCTATCTCTTTCCTCTCTATCTCTATTATTTCCTGTGCTGTTTCTATAATTAAAATTAGCCAATCTCTACTACAGCGATTGGCTATCCTAGTCCAAGTTTCTATAAATTTAGGGTGTTCGACAAATAAGCCTGGCTCATTTCTAACCTGCAGTCCAATTGGGATTACTCCTTCTTTAAGGTAGTCTATCAGGAACTCAGCATGAAGTTCCGTTCTGATTAGTTTCTTTTTTGTATTCAGAATTTTAACTAGTTGCTCATGGCTACTGTTATTCAAGCCTTTGTTACTGCCTGCTTTGGAGTTTAGACTCATCAGTCTGTTATATTGTTCTTCGGAGAACCCAAAGGTTTGGAGCTTGTCCATACTGGTTTGCAGTTATGGATTAGCAGCTTATGTGCGACCCTATATAATGGGTAAGATGAGACAGACGCCTCTCCAACCGAATGCGCCATTGACTGAACATTACAAAGACAAGCAGCATTCTTGCGAAGATCTCAGATGGTTCATACTAGAGAAGGTAAGACAAACCAGAAGAGGTGGCGACATAGATAGATTAAGAAAAAGAAGAGAACAATGGTATTTCTGCTACCTTGATACTATAGATAGGGGTTTGAATACCAGAGAAGATTGGGCAAAGTGCTTGTAAGGCTAACAACCCAGCCTCTCCATAGTCTTATACCGGATACCTGTGATATCCCTGTCATTATAGAAATAAGCGGCTCCCAGTAATTAGGGAGATGAGGGAGTTATCTGTAAATTTGTGGCGTCTCCTTAAAAATTTGGGCAAAACCAGTTGAGCCTTAATATCTTAAGATACCAACAGTAATAGACACTGCCCCAGTCAGTAGGATAACTCAACCATCAGTACTTGATCCTACAGTGTGTATTTCCTATAACTGCTCATCCCCCCGGAGCGCCCATTGATACGCGTGCGAGAAATCCGTTTTCGGGCGAGGATCCGAAAGGAAATTGCACTTAACCCCGCGAGGACACGCCCACCAGAGACGTGTCCTCTAATACAATGTAAGCATAGGACAACCTACAATGCATTTATAGGTATTAGATAGTAGCTCGCTCCCATTGGTGTCATGAGTCAAGTTGAGATTTTCCCTATCAATTAGAGCACGAGCGGCTTAATTTACAACAATATAACTTATACTCTATAGATAGCACACACTGCCCCAATGAGTTCAATTTGCAAGCCATTTGTTTACGGAATCAGCCAGATAGCATTTGTGACAATCAATCATTTCCCTGGAGCGCACATTACAACGTTTGAGAGAAACCCATATCCGGGTGAGGACCTAATAGGGAACTATATTTAACCTAGCTAGGAAACGCCCTTCAGAAACGCCCTTCAGAAACGTGTTCCCTAACCCCACGTCACGATAGGACAGCTTATATGCAAATAGAGCTACTTGGCAGTAGCGTGCTCCCATTGGCCTTAATGACAGCTACTCTATAACCAATCACCACCAAGCAGGAAGTATTAGAGAAGAGGCGTGTGTTCACTCGCAATCTCTCATTTGAAGAACAGACACCCGTAGTGAAGCAAGGCTACAGCAAAAACAGGTAAGAATCTCCCCAACAGGGCTCCGTTTTATAGGCTAGTCGTTAAAATCTTTGCAAACCCGTTTTTAATTAGAGCTTTATTCTTACCTCCCTAGGGGATACGACTATCCAAAATACCCCGTTTTTAACTAGAACAAGGCAGCACACCGCGCCTTCTCAAACATTTTCTTGACAACAAGTGGTCCACAAATATCGGTAAGAATTCGATAGAGTCTTTACTTATGCCCATGTGTTCTTAGTGCAGCACTCTAGTTACTAACATAGAGGTACATCCTGAAATAGGTTTTTTTCCCAATTTCTATTTCCACTGTAGAATGGTTCACTTAGCCCATCCCCAGAATTGGCCCAGCAGTACTCCCTGACGTTTGCCAGATATAACGGTCGGCTAATTGTACAAAAACGTCCACAGATTGACGGACCTGAACTAAATTCCACAACCGTTATTGGATAGGAATGACTATAATAGTCCGCAGGTATGTTCCTTTCAATATAGACCTAGAACACTATAGGTTTTGAATATAATTCATTATAGAATTAATCAAGTGGGTACATGTTCTTCCCTTTGTAGATGGTAAAAACATCTCTTGATTACCTGAAAATCACAGCCACTACAACTTATAAGAAACGATACGTTAAAGAAACATACAGGTATGCATATACTGAGAGGTCTAGTGAGAAGGTTTTATGGAAAGGAAGCTTTTTCATTAGCCTTCCCCACAATAGAGTACTAACCACTTCTCTAGTTCATCCACTAAACTAATATCCCATAACATGGAACCTTAATTTAAAATCAAGCCCCAACAATGGGTCGCAGTAGGGTCTAGAACCTTAAGGTGTAGATAACCTCTAAGCTCCAAGAAGAAATAAGTGATGTTCCAACTTATTCTCCGCAAAGCACTGTTTAGATGACAGACAGATTAGAATCGCTGTAGTAGATGGAGTTAATCTGTTTTTGAAAATTAGATATCTAATTTCATGTATATCCATCTTAGGAGACCTATGAAGATCCAACTGTATGACAGACAACGAAAATTACAGTCTTGATAAAGGTGGCACCGAATCAAACGTAAAACCACCGAAACGCGTCGACGCAAGCTCAAGTACAATTCATGTTGTTCCTCCCTGATGCATATAAGATTGTGAGGTTATAACACCAGGGCAGTTTGAAACTTTTTCTGTGAATGTATGCCTTGTAAAACTTTCAAGTTTTATGATTTACAATTTAGTTTTGTCTGTCCTATATTTTTGTGCAGGTCACAAAAAGATATATCTGTTTTTAATTGTGTGTTTATACTATTTTACAAATGTATTGTAAGCTTTTTTAATATTTCAATAAATTGTTATGTACTTTGAATGTTGTTTATATTTTTAATTTGAGGAGTAAAATTTCACTTTGTTATAGCTAATGTTTTAGCTTTTCGTGTACATTACCCAAGGGAATCAATCTGTTTCTTACTTAGGTCTAACACCCCAATTCCCTTGCTTGTTTCAAGGGGTTCCTCTCTTTCTTTACATTACATTTGCACAACCATTCGGTTGGAGAGGCGTCTGTCTCATCTTACCCATTATATAGGGTCGCACATAAGCTGCTAATCCATAACTGCAAACCAGTATGGACAAGCTCCAAACCTTTGGGTTCTCCGAAGAACAATATAACAGACTGATGAGTCTAAACTCCAAAGCAGGCAGTAACAAAGGCTTGAATAACAGTAGCCATGAGCAACTAGTTAAAATTCTGAATACAAAAAAGAAACTAATCAGAACGGAACTTCATGCTGAGTTCCTGATAGACTACCTTAAAGAAGGAGTAATCCCAATTGGACTGCAGGTTAGAAATGAGCCAGGCTTATTTGTCGAACACCCTAAATTTATAGAAACTTGGACTAGGATAGCCAATCGCTGTAGTAGAGATTGGCTAATTTTAATTATAGAAACAGCACAGGAAATAATAGAGATAGAGAGGAAAGAGATAGACAAAATGGAAGCAGAAATACTCCAGTCACCAGCCCTAGATGATGCTAAAAAGAAATTAGAAGAGATCAAACACGATGTTGACGGCTATAGGGAGTACCTGACAAACAAAAAACTTAGAAAATTTAAAAAAGACGTAGAGAAATATTCAGTAGAAGGAGTCTACCCCTATACTAATAAAGACTATTTCTCTAATAAAAACGAACCCCGAAGCGATAGACCCTACCAACAGAGACCAATATACTCCAGAGGAGGTGACAATAGGAGAATAACCTTCTCAGAAACCTCAGGATCAGGTAGTGAGGAGGAACCAGAGAGAGTCCAAGAGAACAGATCTGGCCGCAGTTATGAAAGGGAACCTTTTTTAGGGAAACGCCCTTATCGGGGCAACAGAAATTTCAGAGGCTACAATCGCCAGGATGCTCCTCCCAACCATCCACCTCAGAGCACCACCAAAGAATACATCACGACCAGGAACAAACAGTACTGGCGATAAAAGATTTCCCCATCATCAACCTCTCAAGCAAGGTTCTATCAGAAATAGAGGAAGAAGTACTTCAGAAGGGTTTTAGTTTTGCTCCTACGACCTTTTACCCACTATTTAATCTAGAAAGTGACTTAAAAAATTTCTTCAGAAAAGTTAGACTTAACCATTTTTTTGAAAATCGTGATTATAACCCCCCTGAAAGTGTAACGGGTTTTAAACCAAAGTCAACCTTCTTCCCTAACCTTAACCAATTAGAGAAAAAGGTTGAGATATTTGAACATATAGTAGAGATGGAGATTAAATCCCTGTATGACAGAACAGCTAGAAACAAAATCAACCATAACCTAACTAAAGAACAGAAAACAGCCCTCATGGACCTCCAAAATAGCAAGGAGATTACCATCAAACCGGCTGATAAAGGGGGGGGGGGTTGTAGTCTTTAACACGAAACATTATGAACAAAACATTAGAAACTTACTAAACGTAGAGGAACATTACAAAAGAGCTAGATTGACTGATTTAGATACATTAAAACTTGAAGTTACTGAATTATTACAGAAAGGAAAGGAAGACGGGCTAATAAGTGACAATGAATATAAATTCCTTCACAATAACCATCCAACAATCCCTGCAATATATGGTCTCCCCAAAATCCATAAACAGCTGGACAATCCACCAATGAGACCGATAATTAGCGGTATAGGTTCAATTCTAGAACCCTTAAGCCAGTATGTAGATTTTTTTCTCCAGCCGATCGTCAAAAAACAAAGATCGTATCTTAAAGACACCACCCATGCGATCACGACGTTCGAAGGTAGAGGGTTCAACAAGGCGACCCAGCTTCTGGTCGCCTTGGACATTGAAGCCCTCTACACCAATATTCCACAAAATGATACAATACAAGTTATAGCATCCATATTAGAACAGGAAGATCTAAAAGGAGGCAACGACCAATTTATAATGTCATGCATATATTTGATCCTCAAAAAAAACTTTTTCCTTTTTAAAGAGGACCTCTACCTACAGGTCAAGGGGACCAGTATGGGGGCTACATGTGCCCCTAGTCTGGCCTGCCTGTACGTGAGTAATTTTGAAGACAAGCATATATTTAACGAGATGGCCCCATTTTATGAGAATATCTCTTGCTGGCACCGCTACATAGATGATATCATTTTCATCTGGAGCGGTGCCAGCGAGACCCTCTGCAATTTCTTGGAGTGGCTTAACTTGGGGGACCCTAACCTAAGGTTCACAGGGCAACATAGTAACCAGCAAGTTACTTTCTTGGATGTAATTATCAAGGAAGAGGAAGGGACCCTCAAGGTCGAACTCTACACTAAACCTACCGATAAAAATACCCTCTTACTATATTCTAGCAACCACCCCAAGTCCCAAAAAGACAATGTACCTTTCGGGGAATTTTTGCGGCTCCGCAGAAATTGTACCAATTTGGACGACTTCTATAAACATGCGGAGAACACCAAATTAAAATTGCTAAATAGAGGTTACCCCAAGAAACTTGTAAAGAATGCACTTAAACGTGCCAGGTTTTATGACCGTGATAGCCTCTTGAACCCAGAAAGGAAGTCTAAAAATAATTCCCCTCTAAATAGAATAATTTTTGTGACCCAATTTTCCCATCTGAGCAATCAGATCAAAAATATAATAAACAGAAATTGGAAAATACTTAATCAAAATAGAGAAACCCAACTAAGCAAACCCCTATTTTCGTTTCGACGGAATAAGACCATCAAAAACAGTCTAGTACATACTTACCCCACCGCAAAAGAACAACAGCTCACTCTGTCAGGTAATATTGCTGTAGGAAACTATAAGTGTGGAACTTGTTCCATTTGCCCACACTGCATTTTAGGCAGCAATTTCAAATACAACGACAAGGAGTTAAAACCTAGGACTTTTAATAATTGCCGTAGCCAGAATATAGTATACTTACTATTGTGCCCATGTAATCTAGGGTACGTGGGCGAAACAAGTAGAGAGCTCCGCACCAGAGTGTTGGAGCACAAATCAGCAATACGTACTTCTAAAATTAATGCGCCATTGACTGAACATTACAAAGACAAGCAGCATTCTTGCGAAGATCTCAGATGGTTCATACTAGAGAAGGTAAGACAAACCAGAAGAGGTGGCGACATAGATAGATTAAGAAAAAGAAGAGAACAATGGTATTTCTGCTACCTTGATACTATAGATAGGGGTTTGAATACCAGAGAAGATTGGGCAAAGTGCTTGTAAGGCTAACAACCCAGCCTCTCCATAGTCTTATACCGGATACCTGTGATATCCCTGTCATTATAGAAATAAGCGGCTCCCAGTAATTAGGGAGATGAGGGAGTTATCTGTAAATTTGTGGCGTCTCCTTAAAAATTTGGGCAAAACCAGTTGAGCCTTAATATCTTAAGATACCAACAGTAATAGACACTGCCCCAGTCAGTAGGATAACTCAACCATCAGTACTTGATCCTACAGTGTGTATTTCCTATAACTGCTCATCCCCCCGGAGCGCCCATTGATACGCGTGCGAGAAATCCGTTTTCGGGCGAGGATCCGAAAGGAAATTGCACTTAACCCCGCGAGGACACGCCCACCAGAGACGTGTCCTCTAATACAATGTAAGCATAGGACAACCTACAATGCATTTATAGGTATTAGATAGTAGCTCGCTCCCATTGGTGTCATGAGTCAAGTTGAGATTTTCCCTATCAATTAGAGCACGAGCGGCTTAATTTACAACAATATAACTTATACTCTATAGATAGCACACACTGCCCCAATGAGTTCAATTTGCAAGCCATTTGTTTACGGAATCAGCCAGATAGCATTTGTGACAATCAATCATTTCCCTGGAGCGCACATTACAACGTTTGAGAGAAACCCATATCCGGGTGAGGACCTAATAGGGAACTATATTTAACCTAGCTAGGAAACGCCCTTCAGAAACGCCCTTCAGAAACGTGTTCCCTAACCCCACGTCACGATAGGACAGCTTATATGCAAATAGAGCTACTTGGCAGTAGCGTGCTCCCATTGGCCTTAATGACAGCTACTCTATAACCAATCACCACCAAGCAGGAAGTATTAGAGAAGAGGCGTGTGTTCACTCGCAATCTCTCATTTGAAGAACAGACACCCGTAGTGAAGCAAGGCTACAGCAAAAACAGGTAAGAATCTCCCCAACAGGGCTCCGTTTTATAGGCTAGTCGTTAAAATCTTTGCAAACCCGTTTTTAATTAGAGCTTTATTCTTACCTCCCTAGGGGATACGACTATCCAAAATACCCCGTTTTTAACTAGAACAAGGCAGCACACCGCGCCTTCTCAAACATTTTCTTGACAACAAGTGGTCCACAAATATCGGTAAGAATTCGATAGAGTCTTTACTTATGCCCATGTGTTCTTAGTGCAGCACTCTAGTTACTAACATAGAGGTACATCCTGAAATAGGTTTTTTTCCCAATTTCTATTTCCACTGTAGAATGGTTCACTTAGCCCATCCCCAGAATTGGCCCAGCAGTACTCCCTGACGTTTGCCAGATATAACGGTCGGCTAATTGTACAAAAACGTCCACAGATTGACGGACCTGAACTAAATTCCACAACCGTTATTGGATAGGAATGACTATAATAGTCCGCAGGTATGTTCCTTTCAATATAGACCTAGAACACTATAGGTTTTGAATATAATTCATTATAGAATTAATCAAGTGGGTACATGTTCTTCCCTTTGTAGATGGTAAAAACATCTCTTGATTACCTGAAAATCACAGCCACTACAACTTATAAGAAACGATACGTTAAAGAAACATACAGGTATGCATATACTGAGAGGTCTAGTGAGAAGGTTTTATGGAAAGGAAGCTTTTTCATTAGCCTTCCCCACAATAGAGTACTAACCACTTCTCTAGTTCATCCACTAAACTAATATCCCATAACATGGAACCTTAATTTAAAATCAAGCCCCAACAATGGGTCGCAGTAGGGTCTAGAACCTTAAGGTGTAGATAACCTCTAAGCTCCAAGAAGAAATAAGTGATGTTCCAACTTATTCTCCGCAAAGCACTGTTTAGATGACAGACAGATTAGAATCGCTGTAGTAGATGGAGTTAATCTGTTTTTGAAAATTAGATATCTAATTTCATGTATATCCATCTTAGGAGACCTATGAAGATCCAACTGTATGACAGACAACGAAAATTACAGTCTTGATAAAGGTGGCACCGAATCAAACGTAAAACCACCGAAACGCGTCGACGCAAGCTCAAGTACAATTCATGTTGTTCCTCCCTGATGCATATAAGATTGTGAGGTTATAACACCAGGGCAGTTTGAAACTTTTTCTGTGAATGTATGCCTTGTAAAACTTTCAAGTTTTATGATTTACAATTTAGTTTTGTCTGTCCTATATTTTTGTGCAGGTCACAAAAAGATATATCTGTTTTTAATTGTGTGTTTATACTATTTTACAAATGTATTGTAAGCTTTTTTAATATTTCAATAAATTGTTATGTACTTTGAATGTTGTTTATATTTTTAATTTGAGGAGTAAAATTTCACTTTGTTATAGCTAATGTTTTAGCTTTTCGTGTACATTACCCAAGGGAATCAATCTGTTTCTTACTTAGGTCTAACACCCCAATTCCCTTGCTTGTTTCAAGGGGTTCCTCTCTTTCTTTACATTACTATCCTCAGAACGGCAGCTATTCCGCCAGCACTCCGCGTAGAGTCACGGAGTTTCCCGGTCTCTTCAAGGTGAGCGTCCCTCGTAATACTCCGTAATCGGAAACCTACGGGAACTTAGTAGTTTACTTATCCCGCCATTGTTACTTTTTCAGCACGAAGAGCTTTCTGCTTAGAACCGTTTCTACTTCCATCAACATACCGCCAAATCCCGCTGCCAACCCCTGGTATGTTTGTCACCACTCTTTTCTACTTTGTGACTATTTTAAGCTTCGTTATTCTTACACCCGATTTTCCTGTATTTAAATAGAACCCATTTTTCTCTGAAGTGCGCCCCCTTCGCTACGTAACACATATGTATATCGAAGGTTAGTGAATCTCTGTGGCATCGTGTGCACATCATGGTGTGGGATACAGGTTATTCTATTCTCCTCTTAGCGTTTTATTTCAACTGAATTCCTTTTCTTGTCAAGACTGCACCCTATAACCTGGAATCTAATTTCTGTTTGTTCTCTTGATGATACTCTACATCATCCAATCAGTCCTGCATGACTTGTACAGAAACTGGATCACTGTTTGCTATTGTTTCTATTTTCTAAGCACAAACTGACTGTTAACCCAGTACATTCCTAGAACAGTGTCAAACAGTGCGTTTATCTTTTTGATTTTCACAGATACCGCCCCCGAGGAAGGGCCAAGTGGCCCGAAATGCATAGGGCATCACTAAAAAATGCATAAAATGTAAATGTATGAATCATAAATGTGTAACCATAATCCAATGAGAAATACAATTGGATCAACTACATGTTTTTGAATAACAAACAAAGTAAAATGTTTATGCACTAACGCAATTATGGTTTCAATAATGTTTATTGTATGTTGAAATGCTATGCACAAAAGGTTTAGAACTTTAAACTTAGCACTCCAGCAGGTAAAGCAACAGTGCGCATTAGGACAAGCGGTGACGCTTGTATCTCTTTACCTATTGAACAGCACAATATGGACATTGTGCTTTCCTAAGCAGCACGCATAGAATAACTTCTAAATCTTAGTTTCTAAAGTTTAAAATTAAGGTGTGCCCAGCTCTAGTTCCATAGTATTAATTGAATCATACCATCCATCACTTTTTTGTATACTTCATTGTCATGCCCTAAGTGGGACAGGTCTGCCCAGACATGGGTCCCACTCACACTGTACCACTGGATCCAAGCCAATATCGGCAAATAAGCCCTAATAAGGGCAAAACTGGTCATACTGGAATCTACACCCACACATAAGACGGACAGCACTAGGGATCAGGTGAAAACCTGGATAGCCATCCATCATTAGAGAATAGGAAGAACAGGGCACCAGTTTACATTTGGAAGCAGGAGCATTTCACAAATTACTTTTGTTTAATGGGAGACTAATATGAGCATTTTTATGCTATCTAAATATATATAATATACTTCACTGAAAAAAACAAAGGTTATAGGGACGTTATTGTGAGGTTCAGATTTAACACACACATAACCACTGAAACTCACCAGTTGCCCTAAGGTAATTGTAAATGGCGAACTAGCCATGCGCCGTTATTTCTCCAATAATTTCAATTCAATGTTGCAGTGATATTATCAATTTTCTTATCATAGAAGATGCCATGACCAATGTAATATATATATTAATTAGTAGTGCAGGGCGAGGGCGCAAGTTACAGGTACATTGGAGCATGAGTTATTACTTACGATAACTATAACTGGTGAATTTCAGAGGTTTGTGTGAGTAAAATCTAAACCTAACTATAAAATCCCTGGTCCCCCCTTCCAAACTTTGCTCCTCTCCTACATAGTGACTAACACACATCACACATATCTCACCTGATAACTGCCCTAATAGCCCTGTGACTACCCTGTTGAGCACGCCTAGCCTTTCGCATACCCCTCAGCCAGAAACCCAGCCATATGGTGGTTGCATTCCTCTACCAGACTCCCCGATCATGCTAGCAGAACAGGTCCTGACCCACAGTGCAACCTTCACTAACGGACCTTGAAACACTGAACCTTAGAGGAGCCAACATAGCTCAGAGCATCCATGAATCTATTCTCAAACTAAAGAGCATCCTAAACCTCACTGAACACTATCTCTCGAAAATCAAGCTCTCCCATAACTCCGTTCTTCTCCCACTAACCTAGCCCTTCCTTCAGCCCATGCTACTGTCCAATAGACACCTTCCCCCTTCCAAACATTCCAACTATCTCCTGGAGGATGAAATTCTAGCTTTACTCTTATCCTATGAAACCACACCTGACGCTCCCAGTCCTCCAGACAAGAAAGATGAATACATAATTCATACGGTCTCAATCAACTCTAATAGATCATCAACTCTCTGTAATGGAGGAGTAAACAGCAACAACTTAGCGCAAGTACCCTAATTCACTCTAACTAACACAAGCCCCAACCCTGCACTCTCTAGCCTCCTACTTAACTCCTGTTCAGCAGTGAAGCATGCCTCCAAAATCTCTGCACTCATCCTGAGCCAAAAAACTGACATAGCAATCCTAACAGGATCATGGCTCAACAAAACATTGTCACCTTACCTAGATTTATTGGTCCCTCTAAATTACAGTATTGTAAGGCTTGACAGGCAAAAAAAAAGGGGGAGGTATTGCTTGCATCTACTGCTCCAACCTCTCCATCACTGAACTTCACTCCAACGCCACTGACTCCTGCGAATATATCGCACTCTCCAAATGTAACAACTCTACCCAGTTGTGCAAACTGCACATCTTCTACCACCCCCCAGGTAAGAACGACACATTCATTGACCACCTCATGGAAATCAATACGGCAAAGGTCTCCCCCCATTCCAATGACTTTAATCTTCACTGAAACAACTTCAATGACCCTCAGGTCAACGCCCTCAAAGACTTTCTTTCTGACCAATCACTTACTCAAGCCTGCACGCCACCAACTCACACACAAGGTTTTACGCTGGATTGGATCATTTCTAAGGCAACCGTGGTCAGGCTTAGCTCAATAGATCCATGCTACTGGTCAGACCACCACGCTTTTACCTCCCTAATGCCTGGCGTCCACAAGAAAATGCCAGCGAAATCAGTGAAGTCGAAACTCTGGCTTAGAGACACAAAGAGCCTACACCTCAAGAAGCTGGCGGTGCATTGAGAGAATGACCCCACCCAAATTTATCAAAGGTCAGCGATCTTACAGAGCACTGCAACTCAACTATGTCTGACATAATTGACGCTCTTGTCCCATTAAAGCTAAAAAGATCTCAAATCAAAAATCCATGGTTCAACTGGTCAATCAACAATGAAAGGAGAATTATTTGGCTAACAGAAAGAAACTGGAGACAGCATTCCTCTGCCTCCCAACTAAAACTTCTCCAAAAGACCAGAAATGCATACAACAAGAACATCCTCAGAGCAAAAAGAAAAAAGCTTGAAACTGGTAAATGCTAGGAACAGACTTCGTAAGCTCTTTGAAATGGTTAAACATCAATCAAACAAATTGGCAATAATCTCCAAAGAAACAAAAAAAATCCCTAATAACATGTGAAGAGTTCTCCTCCTTCTTTACAGCCAAAATTAACTCCTTAGGAAACGAGCTTAATTCCGTCACCAACATCCGTCCTCCTCTTCCCAGGGCCCATCTCTTTACTCACCCCCCGCCTCCCCCCAAGGCAACACCCAAAAACCAAGCGCACTGGTTCACTTTCAAGTTATATGCCGACCATTCCATCTCGAAAATGCTATCCTCCATAAAACCCAATAAACACTTTATTTACCCGCTCCCCTCCAACTGCTTGGCCACGACCTACCAATTTATCATTCCTATTTGGACTACAATAATCAACGCTTCCCTACTACAAGGTTCCATACCTGACTCTCTAAAAGCCGGTCAAGTCATCCACATCTTAAAAAACTCACCTTGAATCCTGCTATTCCAGACAGCTTCAGTCCAATATTCCAATTCTAGCACGCAAAAGAACTGGAGAAATGAGTGCAACATCAACTGAGCCAAGACATTGCTAATTTCAACTTGCTAGACAAATATCAATCTGGTTTCAGGCCTGGTCACAACACTGAAACTACTATTCTCCATATTATAGATGACGCACTTCAAGCTCTTCGACCAAGGCAAAACATGTCTCTTAATTCTATTGAACCTATCTCCGGCATTCAACACAGTCAACCATGAGAAACTACTAGAACGCCTCGAATACAGGATGGGAGTAGGGGGAACTGTTCTTGAATGGTTTAAATCTTTCCTCCGGAACCGCTCCCAGAGGTTCTTAGTCAACAGTGATCTATC
Source organism: Lissotriton vulgaris (assembly GCF_964263255.1). Taxonomy (NCBI): domain Eukaryota; kingdom Metazoa; phylum Chordata; class Amphibia; order Caudata; family Salamandridae; genus Lissotriton; species Lissotriton vulgaris. Next base: position 260,930,382 of record NC_141699.1, read on the forward strand.
TCCCCCTTCCCAATAACGAAGGCTCAACTCTCACCCCAACCCTTTTCAACCTCTACCCTGAACTCTTAGCTGAAACACAGCGTACCGCCCACATCTCTTTCCACATATATGTCAACGATACATCAAAATCTCATCCCTAGAGGAGATCAACTCTTTGAATGCGGCCCTAAAGCTGACTGTACAATGGCTCACCAGCAACCAGCTCAAAGTAAATGCACAAAAAACTGATTTCCTTCTAATCTCACCCCCTAAAAGGGCCACTGATATACTGGAATGGACCAAGACGATCACAGCACTAAACTGCACACCGCATCAACCATAGTGGAACCCGCCAAATCTCTCGGAATAACCCTGGACAGCAACCTGAATATGCAAGACCATATCAAGGTGATAGCCAAAAATGGCAGGTTTCACCTGAGCTACTTGAGGAAACTAAAACGATTCCTTGATGCTTCTGACCTAAAAATGGCAGTTCAGGCATTAGTTATCTCCAGAATCGAATACGTGCTCTACCTGGTCTGGCCTACCCAAGATCTCTACGGCCCCCCTAAAAGGTTGCCTCAACGCTGCAGCTAGACTCTTAACAGGCTCGAAAAATTTCAGCCCCCTCTCACCACATCTGAAGGTGCTGAACAGGCTTCTTCTTGAACCCAGAATCCCACTCAAAGTGGCATGTATCACGCACAAAGCGGCTACACTCAAATTCCCCGGCTTATCTTACCCAGAAAATCCCGGTCCACTAGAGACTCTGTGCTCCAACCACCCCACTTCTGAAAGGAAAAAACAAACAATCAAGCTTTCTCTGGAGCCGCACCAAAAATCTGGCACTTGCTGCCGCCTAACATCAGAAGAACACCTTCTCTGTCAATATTGAAAAAAGAAGCGAACACCTTTCTAATGAGCAAATTCCTCCCATAAATCTCATTCATTACAAACACCGCACAGTGGCATAGCTTTCTGTTTTCTGCTTGTTTCTTGATTGTTTTTGTTGCTTTTTGTTTTTGTAATGACTTGTTATTCCCACAAATGTAAAGCTGGATATCTCTGCATAGTGCTCTCATGTTTGCCGCTCTGAATATTGTAAATATCTGGGTATTCCTCAAGTTCCATCTATCCCTACCTATATTATTGTCTATTTCAAATTTGTATACGTGTTATCACTGTAAAGCTTGAAGATACACTAAAGGGTCACATTCGCGCTCTATAAAACAGTAAATAATTAAATATATAGCCTTTGTTTTTTCAGTGAATTTTTAATGTTCTTCAAATTCTATTTCCTGTCTAAAATGTCAATGTAAACTTTCGTTTTTTCATGGAATTTCTATGTTTTTTAATGCTACTTCCTAACTATAACGTCCCTGTAGCCTTTTGTTTTTCTAGTGAACTTCACTGTTTTAAAAAAATATAATTTGTACTACAATTTGACCCATAAGTTCAATTTACCAATATACATTTTCACAAGTTTATAAATACATTTTATTCACACATTCTTTATGTTTTTAATTCATTTTATGGCTCCGTAGAGCCGTCCCCAACCAAAAGCAAACATTCAATACTAAAACAACACATTTAATACAAACATATGCCATTGCAGTTTCTATAAGTATATCTTTGCCTGCGTGTGGGTGTGTGACTGGCTATGTGAGTGACGGTGAAGGTCTGTGAGGGCGTTCATGAGTAGATTGGTGGGTCTGTTAGTGGGTGTCGAATGTCTGTATGGGTGTGTGAGTGGTGTGAGTGGCTGTGTGGGTCCGTGAGTGGGTGTGTGAGTGCTATTGTGGGTCTGTTTGTAGGTCTGTGGGTATTGAGTGGTTGTATGGGTGTGTGAGTGGTTGTGTGGGTCTGTGAGTGGCAGGATGGATGTGTGAGTGGCTGTATGAGTGTGTGTGTGATTGTGCAGGGGAGTATGAGTGGCTCTGTGAGTGGGTGTGTCAGTGGTTATGTAAGTGAGTGTTTGAGTGGATACATGTGTTTTTTTAGCTGGGGTCTGGATCTGCCGTGGAGCTCACAGGGGGACATGCTGAGCTCCACAGTGGATCATTGGACCCTCATGGGCTAAACAAAAACTGTTTTTGTACAATTTCTTGACCATAAGGGTCCTTCACAAGCCCCCTCCATCAGTCCCACGGCGTTAGGGTACCCACACCCTGACACCATCTATCACTTAAAAATTGTAATGTACACTCTGAGAACAAGTACCAATACACAAATCGGCAGCCGCAACTTTAATTTCAGGTTGTGGCCAGCCAATCATGGCATTTCTGTATGCAAGAAGTACCGCCAAGGTGGATCCGCATCTCTAGAAATACATAAATGTTTACTTAAATAACTCCAAAACTACTGAACAGATTTACAAAAAGTTACAAAAAGCACTCTTTCCAGACTAAGATCTAGCTTTCTGCCAAGTTTGCTGTAATTCCGTTAAGTAGTTCGGGCTGTAGTCGTGTTTAAAATCCCTATGGAATATTGTATCAGGAAAACATGTTTGGGATCTTCTCTTTTTCTCGGCCCCCACTTGACGGATCACCCTAAAACTTTAGTGACAGTAGCGGAAGATCCTGGCTAACTAGATTTGAAAATTTCATGAAGGATCGTCAAATGTCATCAAAGTTATTAGCAAAACCAAAAAAGCTCTTATGAAAACTAGGTCCTAACTATAACTACCTACTAGCGCCACTCCACTATACACAATTACTTTAGGTCACTGTCACTCTACTGTACTCCGTACAACTATACGCAATTCCAAAGTATTCCACTCCACTCTACACTATTTTATAGTATGCCTTTCCGCTCATCACTACTCTACTGTACACTATAACACTTTACCACGCTCCATTCAATGCCACTACACTGTACACAACTCTACTCAACGACACTACACTCTGCAAATCTTCACTGTATGCTATTCCAGTCTACGCTACTCCACTGTACCCTACTTCACTCTATGTCACTCCAGTATACACTTTTCCACGACACCATATTCCACTCAACTCTACGCTATTCATCTCTACCCCACTACACTGTACACTATTCCACTGTAAGATACGCCACTGTACATCACTGCACTTTATGCGAATCCACTATACCATATTCCAATCTATGCCACTCTACTCTACATTGGATGCTATCCCACTATACACTACTCCACTGTATGCCACTCTACTCTACCCCACTACACTCTGCGCTATTTTACTTTATGCTACTACACTGGACCTCACTCCACTGTACTCTGTGGAACTCCACTATAAGCTATTGCACTCTACCACACTCTATTCTAAAGCAATCAACTACCCCACTCCACTGTACCTCACTCCTCTTTACACCACTCTGATGGTGAACCGAACACACTCCACTGTACGTTATTCCAATCTACGACACTCCAGTGTATTTCACTTCACTGTACGCTACTCCACTGTATGCTATTTCAGTGTGTGGTAGTGTACTGTACGCTTTTCCACTCTATGCAACTTTCCTGTCCACTACTCCAGGGCATGCCATTCCACTATACACCACTCCACCCTACCACACTTCACTCTATGCCACACCCTGTACTCCACTCCACTTTATGCTATGCCACTCCAGTCCACAACAATCCACTGTACACTACTCCACTGTACACCAATCTACCCTACGCTATTTCACTGCATACAACTCCACTCTATGCTATTTCACTCTATTGTACGCCACTCCAATGCATGTCACTACAGTGTACGCCACTTGACTGTATGCTACTTTACTGTATGCTATCTCAAATCTGTGCTATTCCAGTGTATACCACTCCACTATCTGCTATTCCACTGTATAGCACTCCGGTGTATGCTACTCTGCTGTACCCCACTCCACTTTACCCTGCTACACTGTACGCCAATACAGTAGATGATACTACGCTGTAATCTACACTGGTGTAGAGTGAGCTGTCGTGGCGTGGCATCCAATGGAATAGCATACAGTGGAGTGGCGTAGAGTGGAAACTCAATGCCACTCCACTGGATGCTATTCCATTGGATGCCACTCCACTCCACCACAGCCCACTTTACACTATTCCACTCCATTGTATGCAGCTCTACTCAATGGCATTCATGGCACTACACTGAACAACACTACATGTCACTTCACTGTGGCAGACTGTCCCACACTCGTCAACTCTACCTCACTCCACTGTACTCCACTCTATGCCATTAAACTGTACTCCACTCTCCGAAAGTATCACAGACTGTACAACTCTGCATACTACTCAATTGCTACGCGACTAGAATGTACTACACTCCACTCTAAGAGATGCCACTCCACTCAACTGCACTATACAACATTTTAGCCCACTGTACACCACTTTACAAATCTCCAATGTACCCTACATCACTCTACAAAACTCTACTATATGCTATAAAATCACACTCTACACTCTATGCCAGCATACAACACCGTATTAAACTGTATGCCCCTATACTACACTGTAAAACACTCTATGCTATTCCAAGACAGTCTACTCAACTCTATGCCACTCGACGACACTGCACTCCATGACAGTCGACAACACTACAGTTGACAATACTCCACTTTGACACTCAACTGTACGACACACCACTCCACAACACGCCACACCACTCTACAATACTCCCCTCCACTATATGATACACCATGCCACTGCACTTTAAACCAGTTTAGTCCACAATAAGCAACACCACTTCACTGTATTCCACTCCACAACATTTGACTCTATAAGAGTACACTGTAGAATACTGTCCTTTATCTACTCTACAACACTGTACCTAACAACACTCAATTAAATGACAACACTGATTTCAAACATATTTTTATTAAAAATAAAAACTATTTCAATTTAATGAAAAAACAAAGGTTAAAACTCAGTTATAGTTAGGAAAAAAAAGTGTTCATTCTTTATATACAAACCCAACTTAAACTACACAAACGGAGAACTAAAAAGTTATAGCTATAACTTACATTTCTGATTTATGCATCACTTTTATGTAGAATTCATGCACCACCTTCAATTTACTATATGTTGTGCACCTCTGTCCACATTTGTCCCGCATCAGTTGTCACACTACATTAATTATATCTCGAAACTGTACCATGCAATGTGTTATGAGAAATTATGTCGTTTTAGATATCATAATTTTTTTTTTAATACTTTATTGAGGTCATTAAAGCAATCCACATTATCATCAGGCAAATATATATCATGTACATAGGAATAGCAAGTGTCACAGGCAATATAACAAAGTGTACATGTAATTGTCCATTTGGATCGCGTAATAGAATATCGTGGATGTAGCAGTGTAAACTTTTTCTGATAAGGCAACAGGTATGAATATATACCAAAACAAATTGCACGAAAAGTAAAAGAAAGATAAAAGAAACAGAAATCATATTTGTTATCTTGCGAGAACAACACTTCAATGCAGCCAGTGTAACAATAAGCATTACTATTGGCAACAACCACATTAGAGCAAAAACAGATGATGCCCTGTACCACCCTTCAAGGATACGTGCAACTATTGAGAGCCAACACACGTGGTTGATGACAGAACGTTCCGCGGGACGGACCCAGCACAACACAACAGCCTGCAGCCACAGGGAAAAACGGCTCCAGTGCCAGGAAAGGTGAGGAAACCCCAGCCCACAAGAACCAGGCCACAACTCACAAGTGGAAGAAGCGCGCCGCAACAAAGTCAACACCAAAGCGGGTTCAAAGAAGGAGGGCTCCACGCTCTAACCCACCCCGGTCGGAGTGTTGGGATGTAGGGATTGAGAGGTTGCCACCCCCGCCCTCCCGGCTAAATATTGGCGATATGGACCCCAAATGTCCACTGGACGGGAGGAGGTTGGGAGCTGTTCCGAATATTCCACACTGTTCACATTACTGTACGCCACACTCCTGAGCCACGATGTGACCGTGGGAGCGCGCCGCGAGCACCAAAGCAGAGCCACCTCCCTTTTGGCCAGTAAGAAGCAAATGGACGCCAATTTGCGAGTTTTGCGAGGGAAATTGGACACATAACCCAGCAGGGCAATCTCAGGCGTGACAGACAACGATTGATCCAGCATTTCACCCAGAGTTCTGCGTACCTCAACCCAGTAGGTGTACAATCTCGGGCAGGTCCAGGCAAGGTGTGCAAAGTCAGCCTGAGGGGCGTTGCACTTGGGGCATGTGTGGGGTCTGGTGGGGTCAATCCTGTGTGCAAGCGCCGGTGTGTGGTACAGCCTCCGAAGGAATTTAAAATGTATGAGTTTGTGCCTGCTATTCATGGAGACCTCCCTGGTCATGACAATACACGCCTCCCATTGATCGTCTATGATCTGTGTGCCTATATCAAGTTCCCACGCGGTGCGGACCGCTTCATCCGACGTGGGAAGTGAAAACAAGCCCAATTTGTAGAGTTGGACACCATGTGGGCCCCTGAGGTGTTCTGTATGATGTGTGTAAGGGCCGTATTATCATCAGGCGGGAGAGGGAATGTAGTGAAAGTAGATCTCAACAGCGCCCGCACCCTTGTAAGTACAAATGTATCCATAAAGGTACGATCAGTGAAGCGGGGGTCTTCAGTTATCGTAAAAGCGTGGCCATTGGGGAACAGGTCGCCAATCGTGTGCAGCTGGAATTTCGATAGCGATCTGCGTATCACCATTTCGCCCGTTATAGGGAGCCAGTGGGAATTGGGCAGCGGGAGGGCGGAAGAGTACAGCATGTCAACGTGCAGCAAGCGCCTGAGTTTGTCCCAAGCCCAAGTCGTTGTGGTGAGTGGGAGTATGTCATGTGGTTCTCGGGGGAGGCCCTTGGGAAGAATCGTCGCAAGGTTCACCGGGAGCGCCACGTCGGCCTCAGGCCTCAAATGCGGAATCCTGGCGTCAGGATGATACCAAGAGTGTGCGTAGGAGCACTGGGCGACCAGGTAGTAAAGGTAGTAATCCGGGACCCCAAAGCCATCCTGCTCGTATGGTAGAGTCAGCGTGCGCCAAGCTAGTCTTGGGCGTTTCCCCCCCCACACCAATCTCAACAGGGAAGTGCGCAATTGTGCAAAAAAAACCTTGGTAAGAGGAATCGGAATATTATTGAAAAGGTACAAAAACCGGGGGAGAACCACCATCTTAACAATGGCGATGCGCCCAGCCATTGACAAAGCGAGACGGAGCCATCTGTCGGTGTTATCCTCCAGAAAGTCGAGGGCTTGTCAGTAGTTCAGGCGGATAATGTACACGTTGTCAAGATGTATATGTATCCCCAGATATTTGACAGATTCTTCACACCACTCCAGCGGGAGGGAGCAGGGCCATTGCACGGTGGCAGGGGTGAGAGGAAACAATTGTGACTTGTGCCAGTTGACCCTGAGGCCCGAGTACTCGCCAAAGCGTGCAATCTCAGATAGCAGGGGTTGTAGATTGGCCTCCGGAGTGCGGACATATAAAACCATGTCGTCCGCATAGAGCGAGACCAATAGAGGGCCCGTGCGGAATTGAAGTCCTCTGTGAAGATGTTTTTCCTGTAAGTGTCGCACCAGGGGGTCCATTGCCAAAATAAAGAGCAAGGGAGACAAGGGGCATCCCTGGCGGGTACCTCTGGAGAGAGTGAATCTGTCGGTGATGGTGCCATTTAGGCGAATGCGGGCCGCGGGAGCTGTGTACAGCAGTTCCACAGTCGCGACAAACATCGAGGGCATGCCCATCCTTCGCATCACCTCCAGAAAAAAGGGCCACTCTAGAGTGTCAAAAGCCTTTTCGGTGTCTAAAAAGACCACAGCAGCAGGGGTGGCTGGGTCGATTCTGTGTAGAACCGAAAAAATCGTACGAAAGTTTAGTGATGTTGACCTCTGAGGGACAAAGCCCGACTGTGCCGGCGATATAATGGCGTTAACCAGCAGCGCTAGCCGCATCGCCAACACTTTGGCCAAGATCTTATAGTCCAGGTTCAGGAGTGAAAGTGGGCGGTAGGAGCTGCAGACAGTGGGGTCGCGTCCTGGTTTGGGCAACAAAACTATGACCGCTTCGCGGAGCGTCGGAGGAAGAATACCAGATTCCAGGGCTTCGGCGTACACTTCCATAAGTATGGGCACTAGTTCTTCCTTATATGCCTGGTAAAAATCGGCCGTGAAGCCATCCAGGCCAGGCGCCGAGGACCCCTTTAAGGAGTCGATCGCTTCTGCAATCAATTCCGGAGTGATGGGATGGGCCAAAAAATCTTGCATATATTTCTCCAGGAACACCATAGCGATTTCATTAATGTACGGCCCAGGTCGCGACGCTCCGCAGTTAGGGCAAACTTGTAAAGATGCCGATTGTAGGTCAAAAAGGTGTTGCAAATAGCGGGGGTAGTAACATGACGGTTGCCCTGCGCATCCGCTATTTCAGTAATATATGCCGCTTGTCGGGGAGGGCGCAATAGCTGAGCCAGCAGTCTACCCGGCCGATCGCCCTCACCGTACCGGCGCGCCGTATGGTATTTGCTCAAATACTTCAATTCCATGTCTGCCGCGTCCCTGAACTCTAGGAGCAATTCGAGGCGATGTGCCTCGTGGCCCGGGGAAGGGTCAGCAAGGATTACAGTCTCAACGGCCAACAACTCTTTTTCTAGGCGGGACAGAGTAGCACGGATGTCTTGCAACGCCCCAACATGTTTGGTGATGCACACCCCCCTTATGGTAGCCTTGAAGCCCTCCCACAGTGTGGCCCAGGTGGTCACAGATCCAGTATTAAGTTCGAAGTAGTCCTCAATTGCAGAACGAACCCCCTCCGTGAAGACCGGGTCCGCCAATGCCCTCCCAGGGAATCTCCACTGCCGTTCGTAACCGCCCAACCTAGGGACTGCGAGGGACAGGACCACAGGGGAATGGTCTGAGAGAGTGTGGGGAAGAGTGTTATGATCGGTGACCCATCCCGCTAAGCCTGGAGAAAGTAGCCAGTAATCTATTCTGGTGCTAGTGTTGTGGTAGCTGGAATGATGAGTGAAAACAGGAGAGTCAGAGTGTAGCTTGGCCTCTGTGTCCAGGAGTGAGAAATGGGAGTGAATAGATGCCACCGCAGCGTGGGCGAGTGGTTTGCGATCAGGGGAGGGGGACGTGCTATCCCTACTGGTGTCCATCAGCATGTTGAAATCGCCCCCTAGCGCCAGCATGTCTATGTCGGAGTGCAAAAGTGAGAGGTACAGGTCCTCGAAACAGGCCGGGGAGTCAATATTTGGACCGTAGACCACCACAAAAGCGATCTTATGGCCAAACAATAGGCCAGAGATCAGCGCATACCTGGCCTCACCATCAATTGTACTATTCATGAAGACAAAGGGAATCCGTTTATGTATTAGAATTGCCACTCCACGCGCATATCTACTGTAGCATGAAAACACTCTGTGGGAACCCCAACCCCTTGCAAAGGAGGCCGTGTCAGCCTGAACCATGTGAGTCTCCTGTATAAAAAGAACATCAGTTTTATGTCTTTCAGCATATTGCAGAACCTGTTTCCGTTTACGGGTGGAATTCAGCCCCGGAACATTCCATGTCATCAATGTCAAACTAGAAGGACCAACCTGTAAACCTATCCGGGCCATAACGTCACATCAAGGGCTGTAAGCAAAAAGTGGTCATTCAGCAAGCCGACACCATGCGTCTCGCAATCAGACAACAACAAAAAAAAAGGGAACCAAAAAAAATACACACATCCCCTCCCCCACCCAGCCTCCCAGCACCCCAAGAGAGGCAGAACCCAACAAGCTTCTGAACAACGGTGCAGAAGAACAATGAACAATGATACAGAGCATCTAGACATTTCTGCAAATTTAAGCGTAACAAGCCCCAGAAAAAAGAGCAAAACATGTAGGCATACGCCATGGGGGGAAGCAACGCCATCCCCCAAGCGGGCATCCCAACAGCACAAAATTGGAGATGTTAGCTAGTATGGAAATCCGGATGTGACGGACCACCCCATCAAACAAACAAGCAGCCATGTCTGGAGTGTCACAGGCAATCAGCCCCGGCCAGTGTCCGCAAATAAATCTGAGCTAGCTTGTGTGTCCGGCTGCTGCGGAGAGTTAGATCTGGAGCCAGAAGCCGAACCCGGACCCTGTTTGTATGAGTGGCAGAAGTCTTGGGCCTCAGCCGGGGAATCGAAAATAAGGAACCTGCCATTGATGTCTACTTTTAGACGGGCTGGATAAAGCATACTGTATTTCAAGCCGAGATTGCGAAGAGCCGCCTTGACACTGGTGTACTTCCGTTGCGCTTCCTGCACCATCAAAGTGTAGTCCGGAAAAAAGGACAGCTTCTCCTCTGCCACTGTACCTCCCCATCTCCCGTGCAGCCCGGAGGGCAGCATCGCAGTCTCGAAAGTTCATGATCCTGGCGATGATGGGCCGGGGCAGTTGCCCCGTACGTGGTCTAGGCCCCAAGGACCTATGAGCCCTTTCCACCACAAAGCCAGCCGTAAAAGTGTCCTTGCCAAACAATTCGATGAGGAGCTTCTCCACAAAGGTGTCGAACCGGCCAGTGGCAGTTGTCTCCGCCACGCCAAGGATTCGAATATTATTACGCCGGCTCCGCGCTTCTAAGTCCTCATTCTTGATGGCCACGTTCTTAAGAATCTTCTCGACCCGTTCCAGCCTTTTCAGAGCCTTGGAGGACCCGTCTTCCAAATCAGATATTCTGGACTCCGCTAAGTCCAGGCGCCGGTCGTGGGCCTGTACCGTGGAGCCAATGTTAGACAGTTTTTCTCCAGGCTATCAAAGCGAGTGTCCAGTGCCTTAAAGCCAGCACGCATCTCCCCCATCAAGGCGGCCATCATGGATATTGCGTCGCCATTGTCCTGTGCCCCCTGTGCGCCAGGAGCCGCGCCCGGAGGGGGATCAGCGGCAGGTAGTGGAGTTTTATCAAAATTAAGCGTCCTCTGGGCCGGGTCTTTTTTCCCCCATCGCTGTGGACGTGAGGCGGGGCCGCAGACGCAGCGACAGTGGCGGAGAGCAGGGATCAATGGTAGGGCAGGCGGTCGGCGTCAACCTCCACCAGGGCAAGTGTAGTATAAAATGTGCGGCGGGCAAGTGAGTAGGCCTCAGACCAGGGAAGTCAGTGCAATGAAACGTGAGCCAGACATAGGCAGCCCAACGGCGCGCCTCCGGGCCTTCTCCACGTGCAGGTCGTCGCCACCTCAATCGTGGGTGTGCACTGAGGAATCACGGTGTAGCATCACAAGGCAGCGCAGGTGAGTGTAGCACAGAGGCACGGCGGGGCCCTTGAGCAGCGCCGGAGATCTCCCCCAGCCCTCCCGGCAGCCGCGTGACCCGCCCCCTCCGCCTCCCGCAGGCACCACCCCAGATCCGCGCGAGCCCGTAATCTAGGCCCCGGCTCCCATACACAGTCGGGCCGAAGGCCCCAGCCGCAGTCGGGGACCGGGGAACCAGGGAAACGAGGACCGCTCAGCAGCAGCGGCGCCCCCGTCAGCCCAGCGGGGAGTACAACAGAGGGGGAGGGGGTCGCGGCCGCCAAGGCCGAGCGGGACTCGCCCGGCGCTCCAGCGCATTAGGGAAGATGGCGCCGACGCCCGAAGGCCTCAGATCCCCTCCGCCGTGTTCACCGCGTCCGGCCGCTCCCGCGGCTCGGAAATGGCACCTCAGTAGTCCGCAGTCATCCGGAGGCAGGAACCGGCATTTGGTGTGGCCAGGGGCTCCAATTCACATCCCCGCTTGCCGTTTTCGGGCGCCCGCTCGGAGGAGCTTCACTGCGGAGCAGCCATTCCGCTTGCCGCCGTGGCCACGCCCCTTTAGATATCATAAATCGAATTATAAATGCTATTATTTCACATACTATATTTCATATAAGTTATATAATATGCAAGGGTGTAGCCAGTGCATGAGGAAATGGCAAATTATAGTTAATATGGTAAATAATGTCTGCCAGTCTAGCATCTAAGGGAAAACCTAATGTGATTCAAAGAGTTGGGGCAACTTACCCTGAATAACTATTATTTGATCCTCATAGCATTTTATTAAGAAAGGTGATAGATGCACGAAACAGCTAGCTCAGAGACGCATGGTGTGATTCCAGGCAACTTTCTAGGTTATTCAGATTACTTCAGTATTAGATAGATTTAACCGAGGCTGAACTAAGAAACACATCCATGTTAGGTTCTAAAAATCAGAGGTCCACATGTATGAACAGTCTTACCACAGGTTTTGTGCGTAAAGTTAACAAAATGTCTGCACCTGCAGAAAGTAAGTACCAACGTTAAAATTCCTTGCTGCTTTAGTAACCTCCCACTCGCGGATGAAATCCCTAAAGTTATGATTTCTGTCGACTGAGGTGAGTAAACTTCAAAATTAGAGATTGTGGTGTTTGTTACCTCATCCATGGTATGCACGTTTTGTCTTCTTGGCCTAGATCAGGTAAGAGATTGTCAGTGCATTTAGTAAAGGTTCAACGCATGTCACTTTTTCAACACTATTAATGAACATTTAGATGGATTATTTGGAAATGTATCTGGATGGCCTGAAAATAAATCTGGAATAGATTCGTCCGTCCTGGACCAGGCTTGGACAACCCTGTTCTAATACTGAATCTGCCTTTCAGAGGCCATCTTTCTTGTGACTTGCTAGACACTTTCAGAAAATATTTGTTCGGTTTTAGATGAATATTCAAAGGCTGTAATGCCAGAAATTAAGGTGGAAGAAATAACTCTTGTTCCTAAAACTGCAGGGGCTGGGAAACTGGTTAATTTCTCCGACTTGCCAGCACTTTCTTCCTTCTTTTTGACTCTATTTTTTAATGTGTTGCACCTCTTCTTTGCTCTTTTATATTATGCCAATATTAATTTTTATAATTGGGATCTTGAAATTGTTTAATGACTTTTTATTCATGTTTATATGTATGTGCTTTTATGGTGATTTTTAATCATCGAATAAAGAACCCTTGAAATTGACTCTACACTCTTAAAAACTGTGCGTCACATCTTGGATGCTGATCCGAATATTAACGGTTTGCTTGACATGGAGAGTGAAGGTCACCTCAACGGTGAAGTACAACTAAAGTCGAGGTCCTCAACATCAAATGGGACCTCGATGGCGAAAGGTAACTCAACATTCACAAGTTATCAATGTCTAATTTTGTGTGTTTGCACGGTAAACAGGGGCAGTAACAATGCCACTGAGAAACCTGAAGGGATAAAATTGCTTCCAAAAAGTGCTGAGGCAGAGAAACCACCTGCTGGTGACTGGGTTCAAACACCATTCCAGGTGGCTCTTTCTTTTTTCCTTATAAATCCCTGGTAGGACTTCAGGTAAGCCCGCTCTACCGTTTGCCTTCCTTTGTGGGATCTCTTGACTGATGATGTAATCCTCAATACAATGTATGCTAATCAGGAAGACAGACCACACAATATGTTTGATTTGTCATGTTGGGGCGTTTTACAACAACCGGAAGGCCACTCAAAGAGAGGAAACGGCTTAGAGAACAGTTGAGACACTCGGACAAAAAGAGGTAAACTACATTTTCAACCATAACAAATGAAACAGGAGCCAAACACATAGCCGATATCCTCGGATTGCCAATGAAGCGAGCAATCTGCTTTATGTGTGATTTTCCACGAGAAAAGTAAACCCAAAATAATAATATTTATTCAGGGAGCAGAAAAATAAAATTCGTCAAGTGACTACTAGGCCGACGGGCAGACTAGCACATTCTCCTATGTAAAAGATGATGCCAGGTTGCACCCTGCCTGTTTTGTTTTTACATTTTCAAGAACTAATGTGTAATGGTGCTCCACTTTAACTTTAGTTAACATAATGCAACTGAATATTAACTTTTTAGGCATGTTTACCACAAAATTATTTTCAAAAAATGAAATGTTATCATGCGTATATGGAGCGATATTCTCATGTTTAGAAATACACTGTTTGGAATGTGAGACCAAGGTACCTTTTACTTCCAAAATTCCTTCGATCTGGGGGGTAAGTTTGGATTTTTGAGAAAAGAGTATAAAATACCAAGTTGAACTTTAAGCAAGAGAGTAGAAACAGGAAGAGTTTTAAATATTAGTTTATTTTCTATTGATCAGAAACATAAAGAAATCTTTTTATAAATCTAGACATTTATATCGCGGTTCTTATCTTCCCTAGACGACTCTGAGCAGAGAAGGCTGGGTGGCAGAGAGGGCATTCATGAGGCGTGACAGCCGGGGTTTAGTGGTGCCTGTGGCAAGCAGCTGCAGCTTCAGGAACTGCAAATATTCGCGCTAACCTGCCCTTTGAAAATAAAGACCCCCTCACGCCATGCTGTGAATACCCCCACCTGCCATCCTACCTCCAGTATGGGAAAGCCACTAGTGTGGTCCTACTGTCCACACCGGTTAAGAGAGCTGTAAACATTTACCCTTGTAGGCATCACAACTGCTACTACTATAATCAAACGCAACATTGAAATTAACTTATCAGTTTTAAAGTGCTAATTACAGCGTCGCATAAACAATCTGTTAGAAACATCATTACGAATCCCCAAATTCCACCCCAAAAACATTTGAATTTCTTCTGATTCGGGGAAAGAGGGAAATGACTTGCTAAGAAACTTACAATATAACTGATCAGACGTGGACTTGTTCCAATGCCTGGAGGGGCGCAGAAGACACTCAGCCAAGCCACAGGGAACATACCATTGATCGCACACTTAGGCAGGCCACAATCAAAACACTATATGGAACACGTAGGCCTGACACAGGGAACATATCCTGTCGCACATCCAAGCTTGCCATATCTGACATTATCTGACATACCCAGCCATACCACAGAACATTTACAATAGGTCATGCACAAGAATTCCAGTGTACTTTCTGTAAGCGCCTCAAGTATACTTAAAGGTGCACAACCTACAGCACTCCTACAATGAGCACACCACATACGGCACACCCATGCATGCCATATGGCAGTAACATATGGCATACTCAGGTATGCAATGTCGCAAATACCATAAATGTCAGAACCAACCATGCACAAAAAGTTAGTGTGCCAAAGTGTATATACTGTATAACACACCCAAGTATATCATATGGCACACCTCGCTGGGCTACAGGCACACGCCATGTGGCATATCTAGACACAATAGAACATTTATCATGTGGCACTCCAAGGAATTACAGGAAGCACATATTGTATGGCACATCCAAATTAACCACAAACCAAACAGACCACCATACCTTCACATGGGGCATATGGCACTCCTTGGCATGCCATTGAACACATATGCAATGGCACACACGTGCATCAGACAACATGCCATATGACATACCTGGGCATGGCAAAGGACTCATATGAGTTGCAACACACTCATGCCAAAAGATACACACCTCATGGGGGCAGAGTCAGGCACCCACACAGTACACACCCAATGACCTACAAAAATAGTCTAAGACCAGGTTGTTGTAGCCCAACTTCATTATAACGAATCAAGGTTTCCAAATTTGAGATATCTCTCAATATCTATATATGTGTCTCTGGTTTCTACACGTTTTTACTTTTCCTTCTATTTTATATGTCTACACAGTCGTCTATTATTGCAGCACTAGAATGCTCACGGTTGGATGCTTAGCGATATACAGTTCACCGTGGTTTGGTATGGTAATGTATAGAAACTGGCATGTGCTATGCAATCTCTTCTATACAGTATAGCACAGACTTTATAATCGGACAGGTTTTGGTATGTGCTGTATTGCGTGCATATATGTGCTATACAATAAGGTACACTCGTCATATACTGTATAACATTCATACGCTCACCACAAGGCACATGCATTAAAGCCCACCAAGGTATGTGCTAGCCACGGGCTTTATGGCACAGAGAAGTACGCCCAGATACTTTATGATAAGCATTCATGGTGCACTCGGGCATATCGTTGAGCACATTTCATACAGCACACTTAGGCATGCCACAGATGCACACAGAGCATATTACACTCACATTTTTCTGGAGGGAAACTAAAAAAGTGCTGTTGTAAACAATATAAATCAGAGGAAGCTGTGAGGGTGTTGGGACTCCTTGAGTTGTGAAGGAGAGATGCCTCGGTTTTATCATTAGAAATAACAATGCAAATAAACAATGCCTGAACAATGTCTGCCCCCGCTCATTAAAGCAATGTGGCTGGTCATAGCCAAGTCTGAAACAGGAGATGTCGGTTTTCTTGAATGTGCAGTGAGTTTTTGGTTCCTTAAATTTTGAATGTTTGTTCATTTTGTCACAAAACTTTAGTTGAACCTTCTGCGCCTTATGTAATGAAAAAATAGTTAAGACATCAACACCTGGAGAAGCAATGGTTGAATATTCAGCACCATGTGTGATGAAACAATGGTTGATCCTTCAGGACTGTGTGATGAAACAATGGTTTAACCTTCAGCATCATGAGCGATGAAACAATGCTTGAGCTTCAGGATGGTGTAATGAAACAATGATTGAACCTTAACAAAGATGTATTATGAAACAATGGTTAAACTTTCAGCATCATGTGTGATGAAACAACAGTGGAACCTTCAGCAAGATGTGTGATGAATCAACGGTTGAACCCTCCCTCAGCAACATGTGTGATCAAACAATGACTGAGTCTTCAGCGCTATGCATGATAAAACAATAGTTGACCATTTAGAACCAGATTTGGCACATACATTTTTTGGTATGTTTGTCTATCATGTACTATGGTATTTTATGTATCCATGGTGTGTAAAAGCTGTTGCCATGTGCTAATACATGTCTTAGGGTGTCCTATGTATCTATAGTGTTGAGGAGCAAGCTGCCTTGTGCCCTACCATGGAGTTTCCATTGTGCCTGGAAACCCACGGATTATAACAGGGAGCATTGCTTGAGTATGTTGTATATGAGTGGGTTGCAGCAAGCATACCAATGTATTAAAGGTCCAGGACGATTTGTGTTTGTCCATGACTAGTTCTCGATTTCCTGTTTTTTCTCTTTATAAAGTGTCCTTACCATAAAGGGGGGATGTTTGGGTCTATCATGTTCAGTGATAAAATACTCCAGAATTTTGTCTTTTTGTATCCATGTTGTATCATAATTGGATACCCACCAAGTAGCATAATAGCAGAGAATCACCTATAGGGATGCACACCAAATTAATGAATTTCACAAAAACTATAGGGGTAATGCCCATAACAAACCAAAGGCAATGACGAACATAATGCCATGTACACGAAACCCAAGACCAAATTCCAAATGTGCTAAGTAGACATCACAAAGAATCAGTAGTAGTGACCAATCAGGAAAGTCACCTTAAAATAGAAAAACCTTTGATGTCATACAGACGTAATACTCCACGACTAGCCTTTCAGACCTCGTCTTACAAGAAGGCACAAAATCTGGAAACAAAGTTATGTTTCTCACTGGTAGAAATACACTATAGGTGATGGAAATCGCACATAGCATCTGGAGTCACAGAGAATTATATTGGTACCTATCTCTTGTCATAAGAAACACTTTGGTAATCTTTTACAAAATGTTAAGTGCTATTCTACTTGGGTGCATGAATGTGTGCATTTGCTCCCACTCACCATCTGAAGACTGAGCAGTGAGGTCAGAAACAGATACTTCATCTCCTAATTTACAGGTGGAGCGTTGCTTGCGTATGCATTCGTACGGACTAATTCGAATTTGTTAAAGATTGTTTAAGGGCAGGATTGTATCATCTTCCCCGTTCACCTGATGAATCCAAAGCTGTTTGCCAGTCTGGTATGCTGAAACATCAACTATAGCTTCTGGGATAATTACGCATTCAATGATTTAACTGCATGTCAACTTAATTCACATATTTACTACCATCAATAGTTATCTGGAAGCTGCCTTTTTCAACAGGTTGCTATGGACTTTGATAATTTGGTATTGATTTTGTGTATTTTTTTATTACTGGTGTAGTATTTACTATTGTCTATTACAGGTAATAAATACATTGTTTTATTCTGTGATAATCTGCTTTATGATTTCCTTGTCATGTTTTTGGGGTCTGCATGATGTACATTTTACACTGATGTTCCTCTTTGGTCAGTACCACTAAGTCACTGTGATGAATACTTTCCCGCTGTGGGGTTTTGCCTAAAGTTCCGTACACAAAGGGCACCAATATATTTTATGATACTCAAAAGGTAAGACTTCTAAAAAGTTTAAAATGTTTTTACAAACAACTCATCTCCTACAGGTATAGGCACAAAGAAGGAACTCCACAGGACAATAAAGAGATGCACTTTTCAGTCACTCTGGCACACTGGTCCTCTCATTCGCAATGTGTCCTCTTCCCTCAAACATAGGGGGGCTCTGCCCTCCTACTATCCCCTTCACTTATTTCCACACACAAAAAAGCATGTCCTCTGTCCCTTCACTTGCAGAGGGCGTTGGATATGGATGACTGTGATCAATTTCGCTGTTTTTGCTAGTCTGACTGGCAGAATAGATCCTCAAGTGGTCACATCAGCATCAATTCTAATCCTCAGTTTGCAGCTGGAATGGCTAAAATAGGCATGGGCTAGGCCTATACAACATGGAGCAATTATACAAAATATTAGCGCTTCTCCTTAACAATGCACCTACCTTCCCCTACCTCCTCACATGCTACTAACTCTTCCATTGCAGTTGTTCTACTTCACAGATGGGTGTAAACTAAAGCCAAACTCAAGCCAGCAATAAAATAATAAGTGAAATTCAGACTCTTTTATGTCTTTTCCTCAGTCTCTTTCACTGACGCCCTTCAGCAGATTACACTCTTACAAGCTTGGATTGGTGAGGTAGAAACCACACCCCGAACTAGAAAAAATGAGATTGTAGTCTCCAGGTGGCCAAGTGCAGAATCCAAACTTCAATGGTTGCAAAAGATCTGAGGAAGATTGTTGGCGTTTTACAGGTGAAGCAGCAGCGTACCGACTTGAGATGGTCTGTGAATGTTCATGTTTCACCAAATCAAAAGTCTCTTAACAACCAGAGGGGCAGCTTAGAACCTGGATGTGTGCTGAATTAACAGGGCCAGGTGATGGTCCAAAATCTTAGTTACAGCGGCGCTGAAACCTTATGATGTCCTAAACAAGCTTTTTGTCTTACCAAAGTCGCACAAAGCATTGCCTCATGAGAGGCAAACTCTTGTTGTATAATCTGTTCTTGGACAATGGAGAACAAAACTACTCCTGAAAAAGAAGTGGGGCATTACAATGTATCGGACAGGATGCTGTGGGAGGAAAGAGATGGTCTGGGATGAGAGAGACCCTGAGAACAAAGTAAAGGGAATGAAAGATCTAAAAATATTTGGGTCTATGAGAGAGAGTGGGAAGGAAAAACAAAGCGGTGTGAATGAGAGTCATAGAATAGCAGCAAGCACGAGAGCAAGATCATCACGAGAAGCCCGACTAGTGGAGCCGTGTCAGTGATAGCAGGGCAGAGCGCGAGGGATAGGGCAGAAAAAGCAAATATGAATGAGTGCACAAGAAAGGATGGTGGTGATGAGAGAATGTGCGCCCAGGAGGGCAGTGAAACAATCCAGCATAGCAGAGCAGTGTGAGGGAGTGACCCAAAGAATAGTAACATGATAGGAATAGGAGAGGTCGTGGAAAACACAGTCCAGCTGGTGAGAAGCAAAAACCCAGAAATTCAGAGCTCTAGGAGCGGGAAATTGTTGGAGGAGAGTGGCGAGAGTGAGGTGACGGGAACACAGCAATAGCAAATGAGGGGGCTACAAGCGCTGAGGGTTATGAATGAAAGAGACCTCACAGAATTGAACAGTGGGAATCAGGAGTGGAAAGCTGAAAGGGGGAATGTTAAGAGCTTTGAAGAGCTGAAAGGTAAGAATAAGAGGGGCTTATGTGTAATGTGTGGGAATGGCAGAGACATTTGAGGGCTGTGAGGTGGCAACAGAAGAAATTTGGAAGAGCGGAGCAAACTGGTGGGCTGACATGTTGGAATGAGAGGGATCCCGGGGAGCTGAGAGGGAATCGGTTAACTTGACAGTAAGAATAAGAGAAGTACGTTTGAGCTGATCGGTTGCAACCTAAGAGAGCTGCAGTGTGTTCATGGAAGAAGCCTGGGAGATATTAGCAGTGGTAATGGCAGAGGCATTAGAGACCTGAAGGGTGGGAACAAGTGAGGCCCAGAAGAGCTGAGCAGTGAAAACGGGAGAAGACTGGGAGGGAAGAGTGGTGGGAATGGAAGAGGCCTCTGAACGCTGAGCAGTAGGCATTAAAGAGGCCTTGTGGTGCTGAGTGATGGTAATAAGAGAGGCTTGGCTGAGAATGAGAGCGCTCACAAAAGTCACAGACTGTAATGGAAGCAGACCAGAAGGACCTTGGGGTAAACATGAAAGACACTCAGGAAGGTTGATTGACAGGAATGAGCAATCGCTAGAGCTCCAGAGGCGGAGAATTTCAGAAGACCAGAGGGGCAAGATCTTGGAGACCCCCTGCCGAGACACACAGGCCAGAGGTTCATTTAGGATTAATCAGTAAAGCTGATGGCCCTTTCCAACTGGTTTCCTAGGTTTTGGATGCTGGCCTCGGAGCCTCGGTCTGGTAACAGCACCTCTACGGTGTAGCTTATCTTCTTGGAGTATAGGTAGCTGTAGGTGTTGTCAAAACGTAGGACATCTGCAATAAAACACAGAATAATAAGAAACAGACACTAGGTGATCCCCATGTGCTTATCAACCCTCATTTACCGTACTTTATGGGTCATTTCTCTCCACTCACACATTTAGCCTTCCCAACAGACCAAAGCTTGCCTTTAAACTCCCTGATACCCAATATCATAATTTGACTTTCACTGAGTCATTGTTACAATCTGCATTCTCCTTGAACTCAATCTCATTACATTGCCTCTTTAGAAAAATATCACCACCTACCTGCCCTACCCAGATTTAGTCTTTATATTTGTCTTCAGACAAACCCTCACCACCTGCTTCCTTCTCAGTGCCAATCTCATCATGTCTCCTCCTAGGTCAACTTTCATCCACAGGCCTCCTCCTCCTCGCAAGCTGATCTCACTCACCTGCCTCTTCTTAATAGCTAATCATGTCACATTTCTCCTCTGTAGCCATTATACCCCATCTTTGCTTGCATTATGTAGCCTGAGACATCCAAAGCCTTAACTGCTGCATAGCTGTATAAACAATACATCATTTCTCTTTTAACTTGTAGCTGTGAAATCCAGCTTACATTCGTAATTGAGAACTAAGTGGCTATACACATCTTTGTTTTAGTGTGATAAGAGGAGCACTCACAATTTTATTCTTTACTTGAATTGTTAATTTCAATTTATGCAGTTTAACAAAGCGTGCAGCTGAGGTAGCACGTCTGTCCTACAACGTGCCTAACTATAGACAACCTTATCTTAAGTGTATAGACACTTAACCTTAGCGCACTGTTGCTGTATAGCGGAACCCGTTAAAAATTGTTTAGACACACTTCAATGCGTTTTCAAAATTTTTAGTGTTTTTTTTAAATTGAGTATTTTCAAAGCATTATAATTTTTCACAGCATTATAATTTTACACGTAACACAATTTTGTCATTTGTCAAACAAAACACGTTTTTTCTAACAAAACATTTCAAAACTTCAAAATCAGTTTCTTATAACATGTTGTCTGTATATGCCCAATGCATTTCGAGCTGTGTGCAGCTCTTCTTCGGGGGCCTGAAAAGATAAAATATAAAATGCAATACAGTCACTCGTGTGTTTTCAGGTACGAGAAAAGGTACTTAAATAAAGTGTAGAAAGAGCGATACCGTGGAAAGAACGATACCGCATTATCAACTAAAACCTTCACCAACACCTCAGTGCATAAGTGAAAATAATGCCAGAACAAAAACTTACTACAGTCACGCTCCGCTGGAGCTATATCCTTCTGTGAAGATAAAGCACACCACCAAACCAATGTATCCCACCTCATCACTGAATGGGGATCTGAAAACATGAACAAGGGCTCAAGAAACTAACAACTCTTCCCTTACCTTGGACACCACCAGTGTTCAAGTTACACTTCCGTGTACCCAACGCTTCAATTATACTGTCTGAAAATAACGGAGAGACCATAACCAGTCAGTCGGGAAAAATAACCCTGCCAAATACCATAAACACAACTGCAGCAACGCTGCATGCTCACCTTTGTATTCCAACTCGACGTGTTTACCGAACAGCTCTCTGGCGCTCTCACAATCACTACACTCTGGGACACCGTGAATGAACGGAACCTAGCCACACCGGCTCCTATACACGGCAGTCTATCACCGACATAGAAAGCGGACTCCTAACTCTTACTTGATAATAATAACCCGCGCCATCTTGGAATGGTAAAAATAAAGGCTGACAAACGTGAATAAAGAAAAGTGAAAAGAAAAATTAAAAAGAAATGTATCGTTCTTTCCACGGTATCGCTCTTTCTACACTTTATTTAAGTACCTTTTCTTGTACCTGAAAACACACGAGTGACTGTATTGCATTTTATATTTTATCTTTTCAGGCCCCCGAAGAAGAGCTGCACACAGCTCGAAATGCATTGGGCATATACAGACAACATGTTATAAGAAACTGATTTTGAAGTTTTGAAATGTTTTGTTAGAAAAAACGTGTTTTGTTTGACAAATGACAAAATTGTGTTACGTGTAAAATTATAATGCTGTGAAAAATTATAATGCTTTGAAAATACTCAATTTAAAAAAACACTAAAAATTTTGAAAACGCATTGAAGTGTGTCTAAACAATTTTTAGCGGGTTCCGCTATACAGCAACAGTGCGCTAAGGTTAAGTGTCTATAAGCTTAAGATAAGGTTGTATACACATCTTTGTACCATAGAGATAAATGCAACACAGCTTTACCATGCCTCTGCATGACTTGTCTACATAATTTTTTTTTTGGGGGGGGGGGGGGGTGTTATATAGCGTGAACTAGACCCGAAGATATCAGAACGCTGTACATGAGCACCAGTTGAATTACAGATGGACACATTCATTTTTGTCAGACCCGGGGAGATTACGTGATTTGCCCAGAATCACAGGATGCTGAGCGTCCCTGCCGAGACTCGAACCAGGTTCTCCAGCTTCGAGGACAACCACCCTAGTCGTTAGGTCACATCCTTACCCTTCTTTCAGCTCTAATAGGGAGGAAGAGGACTAGCTACTCTCTTGCTAACTCGACATCACTTGCATCCTGTCTACTTTATTTTCTATGTTCTTGACTTGCTGCCAACAGTTTGGCTGTTTCTCCATTCTCCTCTGCCTGGGGCTGTATTCAGTGGTCCTTCCTACATTTTTACTTGACTTCCACTTGATCCTCTTGCATACTGGTCCCGGACGCTACCGATTTTTCTAGTTTTTTGCCCAGCTGCATACCGTTTTTTTAAATACCGGTTTACATTCCCCAATTCCTCTTCTCTGACATTCAATGCCCGTTAACAAGTTCCCACAAAGGTAAACTCCTGTGGTGGCTGCTGCCTGCTGCTCAGTGCAAATATGTAACACTTACGTCTGTTGAGTCTAGATGAGCTGCCCATTCATACTCTGGGGTGGCTGTCTTCCACAGCACAATCTCATTCTGTGAATATCATGTTGATGTGCTTTGGAGTTTGTACATCATTGTAGTATTGTCCGTATGAACCAACAGGGAGTTTGTGTTTATCGCAGGAAGGAAGGACTTCAGTGCTAGGTGCACCACTATCAGTTCTACAAGATTGATATGGTAAGATGCTTCTTTGTCTGACCATACTCACCGAGTCTGTAAATGGCCCATATGAGCACTCCATCCTCGGAGGAAAGCATCTGTGACAAGAGTTTGGGTCGGGAGATCATGATGGAAGGAAATCCCCAACTTTATATCTTTTGCCTTGGGAGAGACAGGAGTGCAGGCTGCGACAGAGTTAGTTTCTGTTCCCAGCTGTTTGAGGACTACTTTCACTGACGCTCCAGACACTGTTCCCACGGTGTCATGTAAAGTCTGGCATTGGGAACTATGCAAGATGTCATTGACCCCAGTAGGGGCGATATCCGTCGAGCTGAAGGATGATGAGTTTGCAACAGAGTGAGACACTTCAGACGGATAGATGACAGTATATCCTCCAAAGGATACACTTTTGTTGACTGGGAATCCAGAATAGCAACCATATAAGAGTACTATTAATTTGTTTATGTTAACCTGAAGACCGAGAAGTGAGAATGCATCCAGACAAATTTGGAAATGCTTCAGAGTAGTTTTTGAGGATGAACTCTTTATTAATTTAAATTTAATTACATTTACTTAGTTTATAAAGCGCGTCCTCTACCTCAAACAGAGGTGTCCCGGCGCTATAGGAGGGTAAGCAGTGAGAGAGAGGGTTACCAGGGATCTAGCTCTGGCTAAATAGCCAGGTCTTCAGTGGTTTTCTGAACTCCATTTCAGATTGAATCAGACATATTTTGATAGGTAAAGAATTCCTTAGTCTGGTCATTACCACTGTGAATGCTCTACCACCGATTATTATTATTATTATTTCACCAGTCTGTGGGTTTACCATGGTGAATGAGAAAGGAACTAGATAGTGATCTGTCCAGACCATTTCTTGCGGTGTCTCGACAACCAAGGACGGGAGATTCGAAAATATTAAATCTAGAGTATTGCCCGCACAGTGGGTAGGGGCTTTTAAATGTTGGGATAGATTTACCCCATTGAGTGGCTTTATTAGCTGAGAGGCATGAGTACAACCAGGGTCCATAATATGTAGATTAAAATCTCCTAAGGCCATGTAGTTGGCGTACTGTAGTGATTTTTGGGAAATGAAGTTGCATAAATCTGGTATTAGGCTGAGGGAAACATCTGGGGGTGATAAATCAATAGTCCTGCGAAGGAGGCCCTGGGTCCACTATTGATACAAAAATGCAAACCTTCAATCAGGCCCAGGCTTTGTAGCTCTGAAGTGGAGATCTCCCAAGAGTCCCTCACAATAATGGCTACCGTGCCTCCTCTTTTATTGCCTGTTCTATTAGCACAACAAACGTTAACGCCTGGTGGAATGGATGGCTAGAGCTGGTTTAGAGTTCTCCTTTAGCCAAGTTTCGGTCAAAAACATCACATCCCAAACATTGTTGGACAGCGATAACCATATGTCATCTGCATGCTTGGGCAGTGACCTACAGTTGATAAGGCAGGCTCTTACTCTGTCTCCTGGTTTCCTTAGCCCCAGGTCATGAGAACGTGCTCTCTTATTTCCTGGGATCACCCCTGTGTTTCCTAGGACAAAATGACAGCCTTCACAGAAATGTGGAAGTATGGCACTCGCCACATCAAAATCATGGCCTACTGGGCATAAGTTCCCCCTTAAACTCAAAAGGGAGTCTTGTGTCCAGGTAGAGTTTCTATCGATGTTAAAAGGGGCAGCATGGCTGGTGCTGGCCTTTGGCGCGCTGGTGGCGTGGCTGCTGTGCGCCCGTGCACACATGTGGATTAAATAGTGTGTATACCCGGAAACGAGACAAGCCTGGGGGTAAAGCAGAGTCCCTCCTTACAACAACAGGAAGTGTCGCGCCAGACCAGGGACCGGTAAAGTACAAAGTGCAATGTGCCAAAAATACGTATTTCCACAGTTTTTAAACTCAGTAGTAATCTTAAAAACAATTCAATAAACTAATGATATAGCAACTTTTGAAATTAGCCCCTCTGCGCGCTGCTTACAGTCCGCTGCGTGTCTGTGCACACATGTGGATTAAATAGTGTGTATACCCGGAAATAAGGCAAGCTTGGGGGTGGAGCTGCATCCCTCTGTACAAAGACAGGAAGTGTTGCGCCCGACTAGTGGAGAAGCGTGGCTCAGTGGTTAGAGGCGGCAGACCCGGAAGCTGAGATCGGCCGTGGACCAGGGTTCGATTCCCCGCCTCGGCGGGTCTCGGGCTCAAAAAATTCCATGGAGTCGAGAATTCTCGCTCCGGTGCCTACTCGACTCACGGGGTCACACTCTGCGACTCTGGGCAATAGCTTGCTTAATCTCCACTACGGCCCCTCGCGGCGGGATGCCTGGCTTTCGCCTTGTGGATACCCGGCCGGGATATCTCACAGGGGAATACCAGGACGGGTTCCCTAAGCAAGCGCCTTGGGACCCCTGGGTTAAAGTGCGCTATATAAAACGAAACACATAAACATAAACTGGGGACCCATAAAGTATAATGTGCCTAATATAAGTTTTTCACAGTTTTAAAAATCAGTAGTAATCCTAAAAACAATTCAATAAACTAACAATCTGGCAACTTTTAAAATTATCCCCTGTGCGCGTTGCGCACAGTCCGCTAGTCGTCTAGATAGGGATAGATGAATAGATTTTACTTTCTTAGATGTGTTGCCACGTTAGCCATGCATTTTGAAAAGGTCATTAGAACCAACTTTAGCCAGAACTGTGAATTGAAGTTGCTTGGAGCCTGCTATGAATTGTAAGAAATTCGATGTTTCTGTATGATTGGTATGTGGACATAGGTATCTTGATGGTCTATAGCACAAATTCAGTCTCATTGTTGTACCTGGGAATATATCTGGTGTAGTGCCAGCATCCAGATTTTTTTTGTATACTTTTGTATAAATTGTATTTATTTGTTGAGATTTCCTATGTCTAACATGGGCCTGAATTCTTGTTTGGGTCCTTTCTTCTGAACCAGGTATTACCAGTAGTAAACCTCCTATCCTTTCTGATAGTGTGGAACCTCCTTCACAGTGTTCTTCTCAGCAATGTGTTGACCCCCTATTGCAACAGATCTATCTCATAGTCTGATGGTTTGGTTGGTGGTATTGAAAAAGGAGGGGGATCTGAAACGTAGAGAATATTTATTCTGCACAATATACAAGACCCATTTGTCTTTGGATGTTTGGAGGCACGCTTAGACGTAGTTGCTTGCACTTCCTCCTACTTGAGTAAGCAAGAGAGAATGGGGAAATCATTGTTGTGCAGGTGGTTTACCTGTGGAAGCAGTTTGTGGTTGCTGGAGACTTCCTCTTCCTCTGGAAGATTTCCTGTTGTGGTATGGTTGTCTTGGTTTTTGCTGGTGCAACCAATGAGGGGTTTGAACCGTATGAGGGTTCTGTATCGCCTTCTGAATGCCTTCCTCTTTTCCAGGCCAACTGCTTTTGAAGTATCCATTTCAGACTTAATTCTTGCATCATCTGCATGAGAGCCAAATAATGTTGAGCCTGAGAATGGCAAATTAGCAATCCTCTGTGATGCTTCCGCTTTTAGGCCAGGCAGCCTCAGCCAAGAGTTGGGTCTAAGAGAGATGCCATGGCAGTTCTCATGCGCTGCCAAGTCTGACGTATCTGCCGCTGCCCCAATGATTTGATTCCAGACTAGCATTCTGTCATTAAAAAGACTTCTTGGAAGTCTTGTCTATTTTCCTTTGGGAGTTTGTCTGAATATTTTTGTAAAGACTCCCACAGGGAACAATCATATGTTCCCAAGAGACCTGTCGCACTTGCTGCCTTCAAGATTGTTGCAGATGTTCTGCACATTTTCTACCCAAGAAGTCCATCCTTTTGCTCCATTTCTATGGTGGGGTAGTAGAAGTTGGAGCAACCATATACGTTTTTTTAGCTGCAGCTACAATCACCTAATCCTGAGTAGGACCTTGCCTTAATAAAAGAGAATCTTCATCTGGTGGTTTGTACTTCTTTGGAATTCAGAAACAAACTGACCTAATCGATTCAGGCACCAGGTACAGCTGCATTTCTGGTTTTAAAAGATCTGGGAACAAAGGTAGGAGAGGTCTAGAAGAGGTTCTTTGGTGTAAAGTCTAAAAAATGACTGAAGTTGATGTAGTCATTATGGGCATTGTGAAGTTACATTTTGTAGCCCCTCTCTCGAACACATTTATTAAAAGTGGGGAAATCATCAACTGGAGAGACTCTAGCTGGAGAAGTGTCAATTAGGGTTAGTGTTTAATCCCTTATAGAAGACGGTGAGGTAGTTTGAGGGTGAATATCTCCAATAGTGAGATTGAGACCTCGCCAATCTTCTACCTGATTGTCTTTAGTGAGAAGAGGCAGACCTTGCAGTACATGGTTTTCTAGAACTAGTTCTAGATCAATTATGATGTTTTCTCCTCTGTGATCTCAGTCTTCTTGGGGGGAGGAGGGTGGCAGGTTTCTATCTGACTGTTGACGGAGCAGACTAGGCTTTTCTTAACAGCCTTACAGATGAGACTGGCCCAGGAGACAGCTAGATGGACCGGCTGTCTCTGGCGCATTACTAGAAGTTGAATATGTTTGAGAATAACCTGAAGCAGCAGTAACCCCTCTCCGGTTACTTATGTCTTGCAACCATCTTGGTGACAAGTGGAGTGAATGAGCTCAAGATCTTGATGTCACAGATGTTGGTCTTGACTGACACTGGGTTTGATGTGACGCTTAAGTCTTTGACGTTGATGGAGGTTGCCTCAACAATAGCGGCTTTGCCACTGGTGGCGGTGTCTTTGCTGTCAATGCTGAATGCTTCCAAGTAGACTTTGGTGGTGTCTTCGGTGTCGATGGTAGTGGTTTCAAGGTCCAAGGAGGAGTTTTCAACATCGACACTTGCCTTGATGTCGATCGACTGTGGTCCCTTGACCTCGAATGGGGCCTCAAAGTTGACTACGATAGAGTACCAGAGGTAGGTAGATTCTTCGACGTTACGATCCTCGAAGTCATACTCCTCGACCTCGATCGGGAACAATGTCTCTCCCCTTGATGCCTTTTCTCCTTGGATCTGTCTCTAGGCACCTCCTTGGAGCAGGAGGAGAGCACTCTGGTGGAAGGCTGACCTTGACCAAGGCTTCTTCTGGAACCAGTATTTTTCTCCTGCTATTTTTCCTGAGATCCATGCTGTCTAATTTTTAGGTCAAGGACTGCGTCGCACTGCGTAGCAGTGTGGGTAGAGCTCTGAGATTTAATGTTTCTTAGTTAGGGGGCTTGAACCCGCCCCTCTTCTCCATTGGCTGACCTCGTAAATGCTGGCCAGCCATTGGAGGAGAGGGGCGCCACTCCCTTTAAGCCCCGTCTTTTTCGGATTCGGGGCGAGTTTTTCTCTTCTTTCTTGTTTTCGTTCTCTCCTCTTCCCATTGGCTGGAATTTTACCTTCCAGCCAATGGGAAGAGGAGAGAACGAAAACTACGCCCCAGAATCGGAAAATGTTGGCGCTTTGCTGAAGCCATTTCAGCCCGACCACCGCCGGAAGAAGTCATCCTCAGGTGAGTGCTTGCTGTCCTGCCCCCCATCGTTCGTGCTTGCTGTCCTGCCCCCCTCGTTGTTCGTGCTTGTTTAGGACTTGTGCACTGTCGCACTGAACATCCAAAGACCGAATTCATGCTAATTATGAGCGTTAACATTGCGTGCAGACTTGCTTCCTGGTTCGTCTGCCCCTCGATGGGAAACTGGCAGTTGTGCTACTGCATTGACATTATATTTATGAAGAGCTAGGCGGGGAGGGCGCCGTCCGCAGGCGCGGCAGCTCTGGCCGCAATAAATCCTCCCCTCTGCCTAATGATGGTAGCGGCTTAAGGAACGTCCGTCGACACGGTACATTACACCTCGGCCTGTAATCATGCAGCAGAAGGCAGCCTCTGACGGTGCGCCCACATGGAAATTAGCAGCGGATTTATAAGGAAGAGGCGGCCTTCCTACCACATCAAGATGTTGTGCCAAAAATAATACGCCAGTCTCACTGCACCAGGGGCATTATTCTTTGCGAAGATTGTGCTCTTCAAGGAGCCTTCACTAGAAATGTCTTCAGGGGAGAGAAGGGGCTCAGAAACAAATCAGCAACCGGCAGCTTTTCATCGCAGTCAGCGGCCTGGAATCGGAACTCACGCAGTCTGCCCCAGTGTCAAATCCGCTCTCTGGAGCCGGGCCCACGCGTGTGTAGGCTGTCCGTCCTTTGTGGTCAGAGTTCCGGTGACACAGTGTTCCGGTCCTGGGCGTTTATTTTGCAAATCAGTGTTTTCAGGTGTGTTATTTCAATTATATAATCAGCTGTAATGAACTACAATTCCCAGAAAGCATTATGTTTGTAAACTAAACCCTAAGGTTAAAGCACTATATCTTTGAGCCATTGGGTAACCTTACCCAGAAGCCCCTTTTGTGTCTGTCATTACCAAAACAGTAGGGCCCATTATTATCCTTTGTCCTGGCCCTGATCATAGTTAATTATTGTAATCTACCTCTCCCTAGAGTTGGGCCACCGAGCAGGGCCTTCCCTTGTGGCTGTCCCAAAACAGTAGGGCCCATCATTATCCTTTGTCCTGGCCCTGATCATAGTTAATTCTTGTAATCTACCTCTCCCTAGAGTTGGGCCACCAAGAAGGGCCTTCCCTTGTGGCTGGTTTATCGTCAGAGCTGAGACCTTCTTTTGTGTTCAGTTGCCTCCCGAGCTGGGGCAGCCTTTACTATATGTACATAGCTAGAGCTCGGCTAATCCTTGTGGTCTGCCTCTCTCAAGAGCTCTCTCCTCGATTCCCCCTTCTTCCTACAAGTCAACACGTTCCCCTGTTCTCTACTCACTGGCAGCCGAGAGGGGGCGCCTGTCCAGGTTCGACCATTCCTGGAGGACGAGACTGACCTGCAGCTTTGGTACTGGAGCTAAGGGCGCCTCATCAACCTCCACTCTGGGCAGGCATTGGAGGTGCAGAGTAAAGGCTCTGCTGTGCTTGCTCTCCTGCCCTGCCCCTCGCTGTGCTTGCTGCCCTGCCCCCTCGCTGTGCTTGCACCCCTGCCCCCTCGCTGTGCTTGCTCCCCTGCCCCCTCGCTGTGCTTGCTCCCCTGCCCCCTCGCTGTGCTTGCTCCCCTGCCCCCTTGCTGTGCTTGCTCTCCTGCCCCCTGGCTGTGCTTGCTCTCCTGCCACCTGGCTGTGCTTGCTCTCCTGCCCCAGCCCCATCGTTGCTTGTGCTTGCTCTCCTGCCCCTGCCCCTCGTTGCTTGGGCTTGCTCTCCTGCCACTGCCCCCTCGCTGTGCCTGCTTCCCTACCCTTTCGCTGTGCTTGCTACCCTGCCCCCTCGTTCGTTGTGCTTGCTCTCCTGCCCCTGCCCCCTGTGTGTGGGTGCTAATGCAATAGGTCTCGCATATGCAAACGATTAAGCTATTGGCAATGTAAATGACAATGCCATTTATTTATTTTATTTTATTTTTTTTAACAATTTTTTATTGAAGTTCTTTGGATCATAAGGTCTGAATAAATACAGAAACAATATCAAAGTCAAAGCATAAATTAAAACATGAATACATTCAAATACAGAAAGGGCTACGTTTTCAACATAAATACAATAGTCCAGAATTACTCAAAATACGATCTCCAAATTTTTTCAAACTTCCTCATCCCTCCTATTCGTTGTGCATATAAAGATTCACTTCTTCTAACATTCTTCATTTTTTGCAACCATGCGTGAAACAGAGGGACCTGAATTGATCTCGAATTTTGCAATATTAACGACCTTACTACTGCCATTACAATATACAGCAATTTATCCGTTTGATCAACAAATTCAAGCTCGGAATCGTATCCCTACAGCATTAATTTCACATTATACGAAATCTGAATCTCACAGTCAGTTTGCAGAAATCTAAAAATCTCATGCCAAAAGGGTACAATTTTAGAGCAATAGACTATGATGTGAGACCAATTAGCAGGGGCGAATTGCTGACATCTAAAACAATTAGCAGATGTATTAACGTACAATGCCATTTATGTATGATTTAAAAAATAAAAAAAATGTCATGAGCAATGCCAATAGCTCTACCTTTAATAATGAAGAGACCATTGCATCGGAAATGCTTGTTTTCTCTGTCACTTAGTGTTCTTTAGAGGTTTTTACAGTGTCTGCATGAACTACGATGGTGATCTTTAAGGTAGTGGATACAGACCCTGTTTGGATCTATCTGTTTGAGCCATCTTCTTTCCACAGGAAGGGCACTTCACAAAAAGTGAAGGCATTCTGACAGAAAAATCACGTCTTTTAGTCAGAAAAAATGCAGTAAATTACTCTAATCCTGAAAGGATGTTGAGTAAAAACCTCAAAACAAGTTTTAAACAAGAATGTCTTTGGATATTTTTAAAAAAAGGCAGAGATCAATGCCCCAGGATCCCGTTTCCAGGAGCTGGTAACATGAACTGACCTGTCACCTGTAGTGCATGATGGGATACTGTAGGTACTGCAATGTCCCTCAAGGCACAATCCCAGTTATATTAGCTGAACGTATTCCTTGCAGCCTATTGACTAATTGTGTCTTTCATTTCCTTTTCAAGAAAGGTTTGTGAAAGATTTACTGTGTTCACTTATACTTTACACTGACATAAATTAAATGTTTCTTTTTTTAAATGAAAATAAAATGTGGACTTCTTGTATGTATAAATACACGTGTTTTATAAGTGTTCAGGGATCCCACTGCATGGGCATTAGTGCTTATGAGTATTGATGAGAATCGCCTGGAAGAGAAATACACCTTTTGAGGCTGGAATGTCTTGAAGAATACTATCCACGTGGTTCTAACTCTTCAGTTAACAAAAGGTGCCAGAAAATAGACCAAAACATCTTGTCATTCAATTCTACATTTGATGGGCTACTGAGATTTTTTTCAGGCACTGAAAAGCAAAGTGTAGTAGCTGGAAAAGCCTGTTCAGCCCCACCTGAAAGTAGGAAAAAGCTTCAAAACAACATGAAGGATGTGCAAGAGGTCTTGGAAAATATGGCCCAGCCTTATGTTGGATATTCCACAAGGATATGTAAACTTCGACCTATGACTCTTTCTGTCTGCTTGGATGGCAGTAGAATTGTGGATACCTGTGGAGGACCTGTTTTCAGCAATAAGGAGATGCTTCTGCCTCAATACTGCTAATCCTTCAACAGAGATAAAGGCATCAGGTCTGACATTAAAACAGAAGTAAAGCAGCAAGAAGTAGAGTGAATAATTCTTTTGAACGCAGCCAGTCCTGTTTATTTTTTCACAACATTTCCAAGATAATGGAGAAAAAGAAGAGAGCGCTCAAGCTACTTCATTGTGAATTTGAAGCAACAGACATCCAGTTGAGAATTTTCCTCCCCACAAGGCTTGATGTAGACCCATTGGTTAAAAGGACTGTTTTAGAGTTGACTGGACAACTGTGGTCTCTTGGACTCATTGCAGTGGATGACGCCTCCCTTGTTGTAGAACATCTACTTAGTCAACCTTTATATGAAGCATCTTGCCTCATCATGAGCTCTGCGATGTGCATGGGACTGAAAGAGGCGAAAGAGCTTAGAGGCCCATTCCCACTCTCTATTGACCTCACTGTGTTTGATGGCTTGAGAGGTGAACTTTGGGTATTATTGCCTACTGTCGGAACCACGATTCCTCCATATGGTACTGTAATTGAATTATTCAACTTAGGTTCTCTTCTTGACCTCTAGGCGTTCTCTGCCCTTCTTCAATCCCACCTGCTGTGGTTATCCTCTTACCTTTCCCCTTCTCTTTTTCTCATCTTTTCTTTTTTATGATTTCTCTCCCTCTTTCAAGCTGGAGCCCTTCAGAACCTCTAGCAATGGTCACACAGGTTGCTCTTGGGCTTGAGGGTAGCTGTGTCTAGATAGATGTTGTATGAAAGTGCCATTTTTGAAATGGTTAGCCCCTACTTTTTGACTGGAAAATTATGTGATTTCGACTGAAAGTGCATTGGGTCCCTGCTAACTGAGTCCCAGTGCCAGAGCTTTTCCCCAAAACTGTACCACAATTGGCACAACTTCAGCAACTCCTATAAGTCCCTAGTAAACGGTACTCCTGGTACCTAGGACATTGGGACTGAAGAGGGTACATTAGGGCTGCAGCACCAATTGTGTCACCCTGGGGATCCCTCACCAAAATCATGCAAATTGCTATTGCAGGCTGTGTGTCTTAGTGCAGCGAAACTGAAGAATCGACATGGCACACAGCCTTGTGTGTCATGCCCACTGATACTGCAGGAGGTATAGGTAAATCACCCCTACGGCAAGTTGCACTACATGCCCTGTGTGTACATATCTGTATGAGCAGATATGCCCCTACAGTATCTAAGACCATTCTTGGATATTGAAAGTGTACAAGGAAGCCATATAGGGACCATGGGCTGGACACCCATCATTCCGAGTTGCCCAGGATCATGATGGCTTCACTGCACCCAGGGATGTCTGGTACCAAACATCTCATATTAATAAATCTACACTGATGGCAGTGTTGCATTTATAAATAAATGCACACAGGGGACACCTTGGTGGATCCTCTAAAAACTACTAAACACTAGTGTGGCCTCTGAATAGTTTTAGGCAGCCTGCCACCATACAGATTTCTGACCTCATGGGGTAAAAGCCAGCGCTCTCATGGACCACAAACAATGCATGACCTGGAAGGAGGTGCTTCACACCTCCTCCAGATCAGAATGGTATTCCAAGGCGGGAAGCTTCAAAGGTGATGACCCTGGAGTGGATCATCTCGGTCGTCTCCGGAAGAAACCAGAGAGTCCGCCTCCCCCCTTCCGATCCGCGGCCACCAAAATCATTGCGGCGTTCATCAAGGATCCTCGCTCAGCCCCACCCTTTTCAACGTCTACATGAGCCCTCTCGCAGCCATTGCACGCAAACACAACCTAAACATCATCTCCTACGCCAACGACACCCAGCTGATCCTCTACCTCACCAACGACCCCGCCACCGCCAGAGCCAGCCTCCCGGAAGGAATGAAAGACGTCGCGGAATGGATGAAGATCAGCCGTCTGAAACTGAACTCAGACAAGACGGAGGTCCTCATCCTGGGACCATCCCCCTCTGCCTGGGACGACTCCTGGTGGCCCCCTGCACTGGGCACCGCCCCCAAGCCCAGGGACCATGCACGCAACCTGGGCTTCACCCTGGACTCCTCCCTCACGATGACCAAACAAGTCAACGCCGTGTCGTCATCTTGTTTCAACACCCTGCGCATGCTCCGAAAGATCTTCCGGTGGATGCCCACCGAAACGAGGAAGACGGTCATCCAGGCCCTCGTCACCAGCCGACTGGACTACAGGAACACCCTCTACGCTGGAACAATAGCCAAACTACAGAAAAGACTCCAGCGCATACAGAACGCCTCGGCACGACTCATCCTAGACATCCCCAGTCACAGCCACATCTCTGCCCATCTGAGAGACCTGCACTGGCTCCCCGTCAGCAAGAGGATCACGTTCAGACTCCTCACCCACGCACACAAGGCTCTCCACGACATGGACCCCCAATACCTCAACAGCCGCCTCACGTTCTACGCACCCACCCGCCAGCTCCGATCCGCCAGCCTCGCCCTCGCCACCGTCCCACGTTTTCGCAGAGCCACCGCCGGAGGAAGATCCTTCTCCTACCTAGCGGCCAAGACATGAAACTCCCTCCCCACCCACCTACGGCTGACCCAGGACCATCTCTCCTTCAGGAAACAACTCAAGGCCTGGCTGTTCGAGCAGTAGCGGCTCCCCCCCCTCCTCCCAGGGCCTTGAGACCCTGGCGGGTGAGTAGCGCGCTCTACAAACCCCCTCCTCCCAGGGCCTTGAGACCCTAGCGGGTGAGTAGCGCGCTCTACAAATTTGATTTGATTTATTGATTGATGCCACCTTTGAAATGCAACCCAGGCATCTCCAGATAGTGGAGGATGCCAACCGTCCTGCTCCACATTTGGTGGGAGAACAGGTAGGAAAATTAGTTATATTAGGAGGTGGCCATGCAATGTGGATCCCACTTTTCAGTTTCCTCCATATTGTTTGAGAGGGAATGAGCCAATTAATGTCAGTGTTGGGCCCGCTCCCCCAAAAATATGTGGTCACATAGAGGGTGCAGACACTCTAAAGGTACGTAGCCCATTGGCTACTCCCTGGTACTCCCCTTAACGCCCCTAAATTTAGTATTTAGGTGGCACCTCTGGATCCAAAACTTCAGATTCACAGGGCTTAAAACGAAACCGGACAAAGAAGAGCTGCTGACCCAAGAACAGAGTACCTGCTGCATAATTGTGGCGCAAAACCAAGCCTGCTACCTCTAAGGACTCGACCATCGTGGTGTGCCATCTCGCCCTGCTGCTGTGAGGCCTCCAAGAACACTGGAGCACCTTCAGCCTTTCGCCAATCACTAGAGATTTCCCTTGGAGTAGAGGATCTACTCCCCTATAGTCAACAGGCAGCGAATGCGCAGAGTCCGGTTTACCGACTTGTAGCTCCCCAGCAACACCGTCGCAGCAACCGAACCAGAAGTGGTACACTAGCTCCAGAGGGTCAGATCTGTCTCCCCACCACGTGTGAAGATACCAAGACCTACAGGAACCGTGCCGTACCAATACCCGGGGTACAGGGTCCCCTGCAACATGCACTAAGGGGAAGAGTCCAATCTGGACTACAACTGCCCAGGAAGCAAGCACCAGTCGACGGACATCAGAACCACTGAGACCCATTTCATGAGGGGCCCAGCTGTCTGGAAATCATCTCTGCAATCTGCTTGCCCCTGAACGTGCTGACCTCCTGGACACCCAGAGCCCGACTGACCTACCTGCTCTGCACCAAGCCCTTCCGGCCTGGGAACCGATGAATCAGCTGTGCACCCATGGTCCTGAGGCCCTTTAGACCTGAGCCCTCATTTGGGGTCCCCCGGACTTACCTGTAAGACCTCTTGTGTAGCCTGTTTTGAGGTGGCCCCCTTTTTCGTAGTGCACCAGCTACCAACGACCTCAGCACCCTGCTACCGGCCGGCCAAATCTGGGACTCTCCTGACGATCTGCTGGGGGAACATTGGACCTCGGCCTGATGCTACCCTACATCCAGAAGGTGAACCCTGAGAACCGACTGTACGATTTTATATGCATTTCTGTGTTTTTCTCCATAGAATTTCATTGTGCGTAACTACGCACAAGTGAGCTATTTTCCGAACTTTGAAAAATAATAACTAAAAAAGTACTTACTTGTGAACCAAGTTCTTAGTCTTAAAAATTATATCAAAATCTGTGTTATTTTTGGAAATTGGTCTCGGATTTATTCTTGAGTGTCTGTCTCATTTACTACCTCTGAGAAAACAACAAATGCTTAGCACTACCCTCTGATAAGCCCAACTGCTCGTTCACACTACTACAAACAGAGCATTCATATCATTTACTTTTGCCTCGGTATACCAATCTTGGTCCCTCTGGACTCTCTGCACAGTGTACTTTGTTTTAGTAGAACCAGCAAAAACAGCTTTGAGGCCAATCCCAGTCTCTATAGGCCTCATTGTGTTTGATGACCTGAGAAGTGAACTTTGGGTAATGTTGTCTGCTGTCGGAACCAGAATTACTCCATATGGTCCTGCAGTTGAATTATTCTCTTCTTGACCTCTCTAGCCATTCTCTGCTCTTCTTCAATCCCGCATGCTGTGGTTATCCTCTTACCTTTCCCCTTCTTTTTTTCTCACCTTTCCTTTTTTTATGATTTTTCTCCCTCCCTCAAAGCTGGAGCCCTTCAGAACCTTCAGCAATGGCGACACAGTTTCCTTTCGGATTTCATGGTAGCTGTGTCTAGATAGGTGGGGTTGAAAGTGTCTTTGGGGCCCCTAAATACACTTATTTTCTCCCTCTCTCACGGTTGGAGCCCTTCAGAACCTCTAGCAATGGTGACACAGGTTGCTTTGGGCTTATGGCTAGAGGTGTCTAGATAGATGTGGTTGAACGAGTCTTCGGGGGCCCTAGTCACACTTATTGTGAATTAAATGAAAAATAAATGTATAAAGAGCACTAAACCGAAAGGTATCAAATCGCTCAGCCAAAAAAGTAGGGATCTCAACAGATCCTGAGTTTACAAAGAAAAAAGCCACGTTTTCAAATCTTTTCTAACAAGGAGAAGTATTCAACCTCAGAGATATGAGCAGCCAGGGAGCTCCGAAGCTAAGCTCCAGCAACTGAGGGAACATCCTCCCCATGTGGCTTTACCATAGCTAGGAATAGTCCCTTTCTGGCAAAGGATGATCTAAGAAGTTTACATGGCTGGTACCATTTGATGCCTAAATTATTTCTGATGCTATGCCAAAAAGACTATATGAAGCACTTTAAAGTGTATCCATTTTCTAAATGGAAGCCAGTGGATAGAGCAAATATCCTTCTAACGGAGAGACGTGTAGGAATATTCAGAAGCAGGTGCACCACTGCATTCTGAACCATTTATAGTTTGTTAAGGGAAGAGCTATTATTGTTCATATACACTGCATTACAGTAGTCTAATTGCGATGTAATCAAAGCGAAGACTACTGAATGACATTTCAGAAGGAATTAAAGGAAAAACTTTCCTTAAGGCACTGATACTATAAAAACAAGCGCTGGTGGTGCGGCTAACCTGCGACTCAAAATTGAGAGCCATATCAAAAATGATTCCAAGATTTTTGGCAGACTTTAGTGGGATGGGTAGTGGGCCACAAACCTCCGTCCACCAGGCATCGGATCAGATGGAATCCTGAGCCCAAACACCAGCACCTCCGTTTAGTAGGCATTTAACTTTAAGAAATTATCTTTAATTCGACCGAGTGGGGTGGGAGTACTTGTGGGAGGTGTTGAAGAGGATTGGTATTGTGGGCCCTTATTTTGATTGGATATGCTCACTCTATGATGCACCTCGGGCAAAGATTAGCTACGGTAGAACGGAGTCACCCACGTTTTTGATAGAGAGGGGAACAAGGCATGGTTGCCCTCTGTCCCCTCTACTTTTTGCGATATCTTTGGAGCCTTTTTTAAATGCATTAACAGCTCAGGATAGTATCACACCTGCACAACACGGGGGTAAAAATCTGAAGATAACTGCCTATGCAGATGATATAGCAATATACACTACCGATTTGGCTACAGCAATTCCGGCAATAATACAAGAGGCTGAAAACTTCGGAGATGTGTCTGGCTATAAACTAAACGTAAGCAAGACACAAGTTATTGCTAATCACAAACCTTCGGAACCAATACTGGGTTTATGCCAAAGCGCAACTTACCTTGGAATTAAGTTGGCAGCCAATATAGAAAAGGTGATAACTATGAATTATGACTCCATGTTAAAGGAAATCACATCACTTCTAAAAAAATGGCACACGATTCCGCTTAGCCTAGTGGGGCGAATCAACTTAATTAAAATGAAGATTTTGCCCAAACTTCTGTATTTATTTAGATCAATCCCTTTACAAATTAACAAACTTTTCTTTAAGAAACTAGAAGGCATCTGTAGCAATTTTGTGTGGGGCTATAAAAAAGCTCGCAGATCTATCAAATTATTGAAGCTGCCTATTGAAAAGGGAGGCTTGATGTTTCCTGATTTTAGATTATATTATTTTGCTACTTTTTTTTTACGTATTCGAAGCTTGCTGAAAAACGATAGTTCCCTATTCTACCACCATTACATGCTGGGACCTGACTGCAACCAATTCTTATTTCGTGCACACGATCCTAATTATTTCAAAAGAGTTAAATTCAAGACAGCGAGACATATCAAGAAAATCTGGGACCAAA
Organism: Lissotriton vulgaris; assembly: GCF_964263255.1. NCBI lineage: Eukaryota > Metazoa > Chordata > Amphibia > Caudata > Salamandridae > Lissotriton > Lissotriton vulgaris. Next base: position 260,969,834 of record NC_141699.1, read on the forward strand.
TTATGACTTTAGAAAGAATTTCTTACTATAATGCCGAGCTTAGATTGTGGGGCAATCCTGGGCTACCTGGTATTTTTTCAGATGGTGTAGGGAAGATATGGGCTATGCATGGAATTACTACTCTGGGAGACCTTTATGGCCCAAATGGTTTGTTAGATTTTGGCATACTTAGGCTTATATTTCAATTAAATGAAGACATGTATTTTAAATATATTCAAATCAGGGACTTTTTACTTCGTAAGATGAGGATTGTAGAAGTATCACACTCGGACACTTTAATATGTCTCTATTCAGATAAAGTTAAATCACTTATAAGCCTAAGCTATGGTTATCTGACTGCAAACAAACGGGATGACTGTGGGAATCTAGCGGCTAAATGGTCGACTAGACTAGGAGTCAACATTAACCCTAAACAGATCTCAGCCTCATTATGTCAAATAAACCGGGTTGTTCAATCCTCAAATTTAAGGCTCCAGCAATATCGAACAGTAACCCAGCTATACTATACTCCACAGAGAATAGCTAGTTGGACATGTGGTAACCAGACTAATGATCGTACTAAATGTCCGAAATGCGATATGGATGCAGCTGGCATCGAACATATGCTGGTTTTATGTCCGAAGCTATCTATATTTTGGAAAGGAATAACTGATGCTTTGCTGAAGAAAAAAATTAATACTCCGCCGATATCGCCACAACTGATTTTACTTGATATTCAAGACAACCATAGTCAATGTAGGGATTTATTAACAATTGTATATGCTTGTGCAAGGCTAGTCATAGCCAGATCCTGGATCTTAAAAGATCCTCCAAGTGTAATGGAATGGTGGAGCTTGATAAACGAAATTAATGTTATGGAACTTTCCTTAGCAAGACTTAGAGGACCGAATGCCTTGAAAAAGAAAGAAAAAATTTGGGGAACCTTCGTTTGCTTTGAACTATAATCATGTTTACAGGCCAGTGTTAAATCTATTGTTCTAACTATGGTTTTCTGAAAAGCATTTTTATATTGGTTTATCCCCTGCTTTAGCTGTTAAATGAAAGATTGTATATAATTTTTTTGTTTTGAATGATGATGTTCTTCCTGCAATAATAAAAAAATTAAAAAAAAAAAAAAAGAAATTATCTTTAATTCAGAAGCTGATGACGGACATACACAGTTTGTATTTGTCAGGCACAAAAGACAAACTGTCAGAAATAGACACAATGTTTTGAGTGTCGTCCAAATCGTATAAAACCTGGAAGCCGAAAGATTGTACCAACTTCGCAAAAGGAGAGACATATAGATTAAAAAGGGTCGGGTTAAGGGATGAGTACGGCGGTACCCTGCATGGGAGACTAAATGCCTTAGCCTTGAATCCTTCACAGTTGCCAATTTGCACACTATCAGTTAGAAAGGAGTGAAGAAGAGCAGCACCATTCATTTCAGTGCGCAGTAACCGTTGAACCATGCGCAAGGGAGAGACGTTATCAAATGCCGCGAGCAGCACTAAGATAGCTGCTCCACCCTGATCTACCTGATGCTGGGACTATTGAATGGAGTCCATTAAGGAAAACAACTAACATCGAAAGTATAGGAGGAAATCAAATGGCTATGTTCTACTTTTCCCCTAGCTTGAGGTCTTTGTACTGTGAAGTAGATGCTGTAGCAAAAGCTACATTGATATTTTTGTCATGGTTACTCTCTTTTAAACCTTAATTAAAGAAAAGTATGGCACATATGGTTAACAAGTGCAGCAAAAAGAAATCAATGGATAAGTCAATTGTATCACAAATAGATTTGTTCTGCAGGTCTAAGTATTTCATCACAGCGGCTCGGGATTACTGAATCTGTCATTGTGCCTCCTGAATATAGAGCATTTTGGAGAGGCAAGGGATGTTTCGACCAATAGCCAGTATAAAACAAATTGGAAATTATTTTGCATTTGATGTTCATCTAGAGGTCTTAATCCTTTTTCGATGCAACCTTATGCAAAACTACCTTACTTACAAGAGGTAGCATAATCCTGAACTAAGCACAATTCAATTAAAGTATGTCTTGCAGTTGTGCCAAGATTTCTTCCGGGCTCCTAATTGCCAAGCTGTTGGACCATCAAAGAACTATTCAAGGGAACTTTTCAGAACTTTTCAGCCTTCTCACTCCACCCCACCAAATCTTGGTTCAGTACGAAAACAATGAGTAACTTGGAGTTAGAGAATTAGGTTAGTATGTAAACGGGATCTTATGCGGTCATTGCTTAGTGTATTATTTGCCTACCTTTATAATTGATCTGAGGATTGCCGATTGTTGTTTTAAAATATTTCATATATTTGTTGTACTTTGTAAGGAATTTTAATTAAGTGCTTTTGTATTAATGCATTCTTTTATGTCACCAATAAAAATATATATATATTTTTAAAGTTACTTATCTCTAACTTTAGCTCTCAAGTGTTGGCATCTTTCATATGCCATTTCCAGGAGACAGCTCCCATTATAATAGTATTACAAATGGATTTTTTCTCCAGCTTCAAGTATTTCACCACAGCAACTCAGGGTTGCTTAAGCTATCGGCATGCCTCCTGAATCAAGTGCATTTTCAAGACTTCATATTTTTGCAGACTGGAGAGACATTCTTGCACAGGCAATAGCCGATTACAGTAACAGCACGTAAAAGGCAAAAATTAAACGATTCAGCATTTGGTCTTTATCTAGAGGTAATAATTCATTTTTGGTTCAACCGTATTTGATTTTACCGCACTTACTAGTGCTAGTACACATCAATTCAATTATATCGTGCACTTGTATCAAGGTTTCACTAGGCTCCTCCTAAGGCCAATCCTTAAGGGTCATCCAAGAATTCATCAAGTATCTTTTCAGCATCTTCCTGTCTGTTCGCCCTACCAATGAAAAGATAGGGACTCATTACTATTTTATCGCAATTAGTGAGTAGCCCATAGAAATCGATCCCTAAGGCAAACCTCATATCTTTCTAGGAAAAATCATTGTTACTCGCATCAACATCACCCAGGAGAACGAGTGAAATGCAACAATTCACTCTATAGGGCTATTTCTTTATGTCAATCAGGACAAGGTTATACCGCACACAAATCTACATTTCATGGCAAAAGTTGTCATCTGACTTCCATTTTATGAGTGTTCTGTGTAATTCAGATACTCTGTCCATCACCACCCCCTTTTCTGAATCGTTGTGTTCACCATAAGCATGGAAGGGTATACTCAGATGTGAGTCCCTTGCTCATTGCACCATCAGGATTCAAGCAGCCGGGCCGAAGACGGCTGTAATGCCAGAAACCGTTCCCCGGAAGCTTGTTTCCTTCCCAGTAAAAGAATTGGCTTGGTAGTTTGGTCTGCCCTGTTCCCATGATGCACTGGGCCAGGGACAGGCTAATTTGCATGTAGCCAGGTTCTGAGCTGGGATGGTGCAGTGAGCTAAAAAACGGTGATGGATCAAGCCCTGATCTATTGACTGGGTATGAGTGTTCTGTTTAATTCAGATACTCTGTCCATCACCACCCCCTTTTCTGAATCGTTCAATTTTAATGAGCCAGTCATGCTCAAAGCTTTATTTTAACACCCTTCAGATGCATCATAAATGACTCTACACTGTTTTGATGTTAGGAGGTATGTAAAGGTTAACTAGAGAGGCAAAAAGACTTCAGCAAATCAGACCTGCTGTTCATTTAATTTACAATGCCTCATAGGGGGGACCCTTTATCCATCCAAGGGATTTCAAGATGGGTGGCGGCAGCGATCATATTCTGCCTTATCAGAGCAGGAAGACCACTGACTAAGTCACTCCAGCACATTTTGGAGAAGTGAAGTTGTATCAGCAGGTCTCTAGACAGGAGTGCCTCTGTTGAACATTTGTCGAGCTGCGACATGGAAGAAATGAGTTACTTACTCGTAACTACAGTTCTCCAACATTGATATCTTTAATATATTAAATGCTTGAATCATTCCCCATTGTCAGGCAGGGAATCCCTGGTACATTAATACAGCAGTAAACAGTGTCAAATGTACGGCAAACAATGCAAGAATGGCAGAATAGGCCAGAAACAACATAGTAGCTTTAGTAGCACATCCACCTCAATAGAAAGAACCCCCAATGAGGTGGAAGCTTAAGCACTCCTACTCCCCTAGAAGCCACCATAGCTCAGATTTAAAAGGACCAGTGTAACAATAAAATACACTGAGACTCTGATGGGGATGAGGGAGGGTCGCCTGTGAATATATAAAATATATCAATGTTGGAGAACTGGAGTTACAGGTAAGTGACTGGTTTCTTTTCCAACACTGAATCTCTTATATATTCACATACTTCAATCAGAGTGGCAAGCAGTAAACATTATAAATTTCAACAAAGCAGAAAGCAGGCTCACCTTTGATGATACAGGTTTCTCAGAACTGCTTGTCCCACTACTGCATCAGCTTCTGCATCCACATCTAGGCAGTAGTACTTTGTGAGCTTTTGCCTGCTCCTCCGGGTGGCTGCACAGCAGATGTCCTTCAAGGGAACAGATAGCCACAGATAGCCACAGTTGAAGCTCTGCCCATGGTGGAATGTGCCCTCACTTTTCCAGGGACAAAACGCTTGGCTTTGACATGACAGAAAGCGAAGCAAGCTGAGAGCCAACAAGCTACCCTGTTTGGACAGTGCTTGACATTTTCATGGTTGACTAATCAACACAAACAGCTGGTCTGATGTGCGCATGTCCTTTGTCTTGTCTATATAGAATATGAGACATCTACGTAAATCCAAATAATATAACTATCTTTCTGCTGTTGAAGATAGGTTTGGAAACAAAGACCTAAGAATGATAGGTTCATTTGGGTGAACGTCAGTTGGAACCTTCAGAATGAATTTAGGGTTGGTTCTGATCATTACCTTGTCCTTTATGAACCGGAGTAAAGGCCCTTTGGCGGTGAATACTTGAACCTCTAACACTCTCCTAGCAGATATGCTGCTTTCCAAGAAACACATTTTAAGTGTACTTTATTTATAGGCTCAAAAAGAGGTAGCATCAGCTGAATGAGGGCTGAATTAAGTTCCCATGGAACTAGAGGATGGCAAAGATATTGAAATGCTCAGAAGAGCTCTTTCATCAACTGTTTAATGATTATTTGGAAAAACAGTAGACGTTGATGTATCAGTTCTTCTAAATCTCGAGATAGCAGCAAGATAGATGCAAGATAGATCCTGACTGAAGAATATTGGAGTCCACTCTTGGCTAAATTTAACAAATATTGAAGGATCTGAATAGATTTTAGTTCAAGTGGATGAGGACCAATATTCCTGATTCAGATAAACAATCGTAAATGGAAGCGTTTCTAACTCTTATTAGTTGATGGAGCTCAAGCATGCACCAAAATATGTTTACATTCTTGCGGTAGATATAAGTTGCCAAATTCTAGGTTGTCAGATACCATGCTGTCAACTTCAGTGACTGGTGATTGTGGTGGAGAATCTCTCCATGAGATCTTTAAAGTATCCTGGGATGCACCTTCTGAGGACTGACTGGGTGTGCTGATAATGCAGTTGCTCACTGTACAAATACTGGTGAGGCCATGCCGCTGCAATGAGGATCAGACTGCAATGGACTAACTTTGCCTTCCTCAACACCCTGGAGATCAGAGAAAAGGATGAAAGTTGTAGGCAAATATCTTGGACCAACTGATCAAAAGACCATTGTCTGTCGTTCCTGGATGCCAGAACCTGCTTGCGAAGCACGGGCATCACTTGTTGTTCGATGTGGGAAACAGATGAACTATGGTATGGCCGCATTGATAGAAAATTTTATCTACCTATGTCAGTAATATTTCCCACTCATGACAATCCGACATTTGGCGACTGAGTGCATCCGCCTGATCGTACTGGCAGCCTGGCAGTGATGTCTATCCTGTGAGAAATGAGCCAGTTCCACAACAGCAGAGCCTCTTCTGAAAGTGGTTTGGAATGTGTTCCTCCTTGCTTGGCAATGTAGCAAATGTATGTTGGGTTGTCTGTTCTTACTAGGACTGGTTGACCTGCCAATATGGGGAGGAATACATTGATGTGGAGCCACTTCTCTGCATTTGAACAGAGCCCTCTGGTTGAATGTTCTTGCAAGTGAGCTCTCCAACAGTCCATGGACGCATCCATGAAGAATATTACCCTTTCTGTTACAGGCATTAAAGAACAACCTGCATTTAGGTTTGCTGGGATCCTCCACCTCATTAAGGTTTGCTTCAAGCGCCTTGTGTCACAGACCGTATCTTCACATGAGCCTTCTCTCAGTTTCCTTTGCAAATTCAGTTCTTGCTGGGCAGGTGCCATACAGAGTCTGCAAGATGGAATAAGGCATATACATGATACAATCAGGCCCAATAGGAACTTGTATTGCCTCACTGTTATTGTTTTCCAGCAATAGCCTTTGCCACTGTCTGCAACGCTCTCACCCTTTCTGCTGTAGGAAAAGCTTTTCCCAATAGTGTGTCAAATATTGCTCCTAAAAAGTGGGTCTTTGTCTAGGGTTCCAATGATGATTCTTCTATGTTCAAAGTGAGATCCAATCTCTGGAAAAGACTTATGCAAGCATTAGTAAAAGCTTTTGCTTGCGAGTGGTGTGGGTCACTGGTTAGAGGCGGCAGACCCGGAAAGCAGAGGACGGCCCGGGACCATGGTTCAATCCCCGATGCGGCAGGGTCGTGAACCAGAGTCAGCAGACTCGATAATTCTCACCTCAGTGCCTACTCTAACCAGGGATCACACTCGGCAACTCTGGGCATTAGCTTGCCTCATCTCCACAACGATTTACAAAAGGGGGGGTGGTGATGAACAGAGTGTCTGAGTTAAACAGACCACTCTTACCCAGTCCAAAGATCAGGGCTTGATCCATCACCGTTATTTATCTCACTGCCCCATCCCAGCTCAGAACCTGGCTATATGCAAATCAGTCTGTCCCTGGCCCAGTGCATCATGGGAACAGGGCAGACTAAACTACCAAGCCAATTCTTCACCAGAAAGGAGACAAGCTACCGGGGACCGGTTTCTGGCATTTCAGCCTTCTTCGGCCCGGCTTGCTTGAATCCTGATGGAGCAGTGAGAAAGGGACTCATGTCTGAGTATACCCTGCCACACCTATAGTGGCCAAAAACGATTTACAAAAGGGGGGGTGGTGATGAACAGAGTGTCTGAGTTAAACAGACCACTCTTACCCAGTCCAAAGATCAGGGCTTGATCCATCACCGTTATTTATCTCACTGCCCCATCCCAGCTCAGAACCTGGCTATATGCAAATCAGTCTGTCCCTGGCCCAGTGCATCATGGGAACAGGGCAGACTAAACTACCAAGCCAATTCTTCACCAGAAAGGAGACAAGCTACCGGGGACCGGTTTCTGGCATTTCAGCCTTCTTCGGCCCGGCTTGCTTGAATCCTGATGGAGCAGTGAGAAAGGGACTCATGTCTGAGTATACCCTGCCACACCTATAGTGGCCAAAAACGATTTACAAAAGGGGGGGTGGTGATGAACAGAGTGTCTGAGTTAAACAGACCACTCTTACCCAGTCCAAAGATCAGGGCTTGATCCATCACCGTTATTTATCTCATAGGTAGCTTGTTTCCTTCCCAGTGTAAGAATTGGCTTTTGTAGTTTAGTTTGCCCTGATCCCATCATGCACTGGGACAGGAACAGACTAATTTGCATACAGCCAGGTTCTGAAACTGGGATGGTGCAGTGAGCTAAAAAACGGTGTTGGATCTAGCCCTGATCTCTTGACTGGGTGAGAGTATTCTGTTTAAGCCAGAGACTCTGTCCCTCACCACCTCCTGTTGTAAATATTTTTGTCCACCCTAAGCGTGGAAGGGTATACTCAGATGTGAGTCCCTTGCTCATTGCACCATCAGGATTCAAGCAAGCCGGGCCGAAGAGGCTGAAATGCCAGAAACCGGTCCCCGGTAGCTTGTTTCCTTCCCAGTGTAAGAATTGGCTTTTGTAGTTTAGTTTGCCCTGATCCCATCATGCACTGGGACAGGAACAGACTAATTTGCATACAGCCAGGTTCTGAAACTGGGATGGTGCAGTGAGCTAAAAAACGGTGTTGGATCTAGCCCTGATCTCTTGACTGGGTGAGAGTATTCTGTTTAAGCCAGAGACTCTGTCCCTCACCACCCCCTGTTGTAAATATTTTTGTCCACCCTAAGCGTGGAAGGGTATACTCAGATGTGAGTCCCTTGCTCATTGCACCATCAGGATTCAAGCAAGCCGGGCCGAAGAGGCTGAAATGCCAGAAACCGGTCCCCGGTAGCTTGTTTCCTTCCCAGTGTAAGAATTGGCTTTTGTAGTTTAGTTTGCCCTGATCCCATCATGCACTGGGACAGGAACAGACTAATTTGCATACAGCCAGGTTCTGAAACTGGGATGGTGCAGTGAGCTAAAAAACGGTGTTGGATCTAGCCCTGATCTCTTGACTGGGTGAGAGTATTCTGTTTAAGCCAGAGACTCTGTCCCTCACCACCCCCTGTTGTAAATATTTTTGTCCACCCTAAGCGTGGAAGGGTATACTCAGATGTGAGTCCCTCGCTCATTGCACCATCAGGATTCAAGCAAGCCGGGCCGAAGAGGCTGAAATGCCAGAAACCGGTCCCCGGTAGCTTGTTTCCTTCCCAGTGTAAGAATTGGCTTTTGTAGTTTAGTTTGCCCTGATCCCATCATGCACTGGGACAGGAACAGACTAATTTGCATACAGCCAGGTTCTGAAACTGGGATGGTGCAGTGAGCTAAAAAACGGTGTTGGATCTAGCCCTGATCTCTTGACTGGGTGAGAGTATTCTGTTTAAGCCAGAGACTCTGTCCCTCACCACCCCCTGTTGTAAATATTTTTGTCCACCCTAAGCGTGGAAGGGTATACTCAGATGTGAGTCCCTCGCTCATTGCACCATCAGGATTCAAGCAAGCCGGGCCGAAGAGGCTGAAATGCCAGAAACCGGTCCCCGGTAGCTTGTTTCCTTCCCAGTGTAAGAATTGGCTTTTGTAGTTTAGTTTGCCCTGATCCCATCATGCACTGGGACAGGAACAGACTAATTTGCATACAGCCAGGTTCTGAAACTGGGATGGTGCAGTGAGCTAAAAAACGGTGTTGGATCTAGCCCTGATCTCTTGACTGGGTGAGAGTATTCTGTTTAAGCCAGAGACTCTGTCCCTCACCACCCCCTGTTGTAAATATTTTTGTCCACCCTAAGCGTGGAAGGGTATACTCAGATGTGAGTCCCTTGCTCATTGCACCATCAGGATTCAAGCAAGCCGGGCCGAAGAGGCTGAAATGCCAGAAACCGGTCCCCGGTAGCTTGTTTCCTTCCCAGTGTAAGAATTGGCTTTTGTAGTTTAGTTTGCCCTGATCCCATCATGCACTGGGACAGGAACAGACTAATTTGCATACAGCCAGGTTCTGAAACTGGGATGGTGCAGTGAGCTAAAAAACGGTGTTGGATCTAGCCCTGATCTCTTGACTGGGTGAGAGTATTCTGTTTAAGCCAGAGACTCTGTCCCTCACCACCCCCTGTTGTAAATATTTTTGTCCACCCTAAGCGTGGAAGGGTATACTCAGATGTGAGTCCCTTGCTCATTGCACCATCAGGATTCAAGCAAGCCGGGCCGAAGAGGCTGAAATGCCAGAAACCGGTCCCCGGTAGCTTGTTTCCTTCCCAGTGTAAGAATTGGCTTTTGTAGTTTAGTTTGCCCTGATCCCATCATGCACTGGGACAGGAACAGACTAATTTGCATACAGCCAGGTTCTGAAACTGGGATGGTGCAGTGAGCTAAAAAACGGTGTTGGATCTAGCCCTGATCTCTTGACTGGGTGAGAGTATTCTGTTTAAGCCAGAGACTCTGTCCCTCACCACCCCCTGTTGTAAATATTTTTGTCCACCCTAAGCGTGGAAGGGTATACTCAGATGTGAGTCCCTTGCTCATTGCACCATCAGGATTCAAGCAAGCCGGGCCGAAGAGGCTGAAATGCCAGAAACCGGTCCCCGGTAGCTTGTTTCCTTCCCAGTGTAAGAATTGGCTTTTGTAGTTTAGTTTGCCCTGATCCCATCATGCACTGGGACAGGAACAGACTAATTTGCATACAGCCAGGTTCTGAAACTGGGATGGTGCAGTGAGCTAAAAAACGGTGTTGGATCTAGCCCTGATCTCTTGACTGGGTGAGAGTATTCTGTTTAAGCCAGAGACTCTGTCCCTCACCACCCCCTGTTGTAAATATTTTTGTCCACCCTAAGCGTGGAAGGGTATACTCAGATGTGAGTCCCTTGCTCATTGCACCATCAGGATTCAAGCAAGCCGGGCCGAAGAGGCTGAAATGCCAGAAACCGGTCCCCGGTAGCTTGTTTCCTTCCCAGTGTAAGAATTGGCTTTTGTAGTTTAGTTTGCCCTGATCCCATCATGCACTGGGACAGGAACAGACTAATTTGCATACAGCCAGGTTCTGAAACTGGGATGGTGCAGTGAGCTAAAAAACGGTGTTGGATCTAGCCCTGATCTCTTGACTGGGTGAGAGTATTCTGTTTAAGCCAGAGACTCTGTCCCTCACCACTCCCTGTTGTAAATATTTTTGTCCACCCTAAGCGTGGAAGGGTATACTCAGATGTGAGTCCCTTGCTCATTGCACCATCAGGATTCAAGCAAGCCGGGCCGAAGAGGCTGAAATGCCAGAAACCGGTCCCCGGTAGCTTGTTTCCTTCCCAGTGTAAGAATTGGCTTTTGTAGTTTAGTTTGCCCTGATCCCATCATGCACTGGGACAGGAACAGACTAATTTGCATACAGCCAGGTTCTGAAACTGGGATGGTGCAGTGAGCTAAAAAACGGTGTTGGATCTAGCCCTGATCTCTTGACTGGGTGAGAGTATTCTGTTTAAGCCAGAGACTCTGTCCCTCACCACCCCCTGTTGTAAATATCATCTCCACAACGGCCCCCCACAAACGCCGGGGATGCCTGGTTTCACCTTGGAGATACCCAGGAGGGAACATCTCACAGGGAAAGCCAGGACGGGTTCCCCAGCGGTCTATAGCGTCAGGATGCCTCCGGGTAGCAGTGCGCTTTACAAGACACACACATTTACATTTACTTTTGCTCCTTCCCTGGATGGCGCTTTGACTAGCTAGTCATCCAGGTATGACAACACTTGGTGACCTCGCTTGAAAAAGAGGCAACTGTGGTGAAACATTTGGTGAATATTGATGCACTGATTGGAGTCTAAAAGGGAGCGTTTTGAAGGATAAGTTACTTACCTGTAATCCTAGTTCTCTTCCAGGGGTATTCTCATCAAAGTCATAAGCACTGAAATTTCCCGCCCATGTGCGGGGACCCCGGAGAATAATAAAATATATATATATATATATATATATATATATATATATACACACATACACACACACACACACACACACACATATCATTTTTTCCCATACCAATGCAGCACCATATAGGAGGCTAAACAATGCAATATAAGTAGATGAATGCATTTGCAGATACGCAATGTAAATATAGATCACAGGAGTGCAACTACACTTGAACTCTTTTTAATGAGTAAACGCATGAAAAACTGCTCAAAAAAGCAAGCATTGTTAGCATACAGACTGCATTGCAAAGCAATAGCATAGAAACTGAAAGACATTGTACAGAATTGGTACGAAGGGCTGCTTCATTAATTGAGATAGTACAATGTTCAACTGCCATAGAGGCAGTGGAGGTTTTATCGGAGGAAAGGTTTGAAATAATCCTTTCATGAACTGTTTAATGCTTTTTTCGGACCACAACGATGGTCCTGAGGAAGTTCATCTATACTGTGATATAGCAGCGAGATTCACTTTAATAGAAGCATGGGCTAAACCAGATTTTGCCAAAAGCAGAATATATGGGATAGTTTCATGAGCTGCTGACTTCAAAGGATGAATCTTAAACTCTTGGCACCATAAACAGAACCTCTTCCCTTTCATCCTATAAGTTCTGTTTGTACTCTCTGCACTGGCCTTAGATAATATATCTCTGCATTCCGATGAAAGATCTAAATGTTGAAATTTGCAGTGTTCAGGAGCCAGGCCGCTAAGCGTAGTGATTTCGGATATGGATGAAGTACTTGTGCCTGAGACATTGACAAGAGCGAAGGTATCGGTTGAAGGCGAATCGGGTGAACCTCCGACAGTAGAAGAAGCTCCGTGAACCAGTGTTGTCATTGCCACCATGGGGCTATAAGTATTATTTGCATAGCTCCTTCTTGATCTTTGTAAGAACGCATGGCAGGAGGGGAATTGGCGGAAAGGCGTAGGCAAAGATGCCTGACCATGCCATCAAAAACGCATTCCCCCAAAATCCCTGTTGATGAAGCCAGCTTGCGGAGAACCAGCATTTTTTGTTCTGAGCGGTCACAAAGAGGTCCACTGTTGGTTCTCCCCATCTTAAGAAGATGCTTTCTAGGATATATCCTGGTTGATCTCCCATTCGTGGCAGGTTGATTTGAGCCTGCTCAGAGTGTCTGCTTTGATATTCTGATCCCCTGGAAGATGTTCCACTTTTAGGGATATTCAGTGTTCAACAGCCCATTCCCATACTTTTGGGCTTCCTGAGACAGGGAGAGTGATCTTGTACCTCCCTGTTTGTTGAGATAATGGACTGCTGTTGTGTTGTCTGTCCTGATTAGTACAGCAGATCCTTGTATTCTCGGCATGAAAACCAGCAATGCTAATCCCACAGCTCTGAGTTCTAGCAAATTGATGTGAAGTTGCTGCTCCTGTAATTTCCAACGACTGCTGACCTGGAGGTCTTGAAGAAAAGCTCCTCACCCTTCCAGGGATGTATCGGTGGTAATCACCAGCAGAGCTGACTCTGTAAGGAAGGAAAGACCCACTGAAATGTTTCGTTTTTGGGTCCACCATGCTACTACTTGACCCATGGCCGTTGTGATCTTTACAATGTCGTCGAAGGATCCCACTGCTTGACCTTATTGCCGATCCAGTTGTTTCTGTAACAGACGCATTTTCAATTGGCAGAAAGGAACGAGGGGGATGCAAGAGGACATTGTACCTAGTAGTGACTTGTAACAGAGTACTGAAAGATACTTTCTTTTTGCAAACATCTGGCAAAGAGAGATTAGCCTCAGTTGTCTCTCCAGAGAGGGAAATGCCTTGTTTACTGTGGAGTCCAGAATCGCCCCCAAGAACGTGATGTTCCTTGCAGGTTGAAGGGATGACTTCTCCGTATTCAGAGTCAGACCCAACTTAGCAAACAACTCCACGCATGTCGCTGTCGACGACTGAGTCGATGTACGTGAAGGCGCTTTGACTAACCAGTCGTCCAGGTACGGAAACACCTGGTGTTTTTGTTTCCTTATGAAAGCCGCCACTGGAGCCAGCCATTTTGTTAAAATTCTCGGGGCTGATTTGAGGCCGAATGGCAGTACCTTGAACTGGTAATGGTCTCCGGCTACCGCAAAACGAAGATACTGCCTGTGGGAAGGATGAATGGGGATGTGGAAATACGCATCCTGCAGGTCTAAGGTGGTCATATGATACCCTGGGTTTAAGAGTAGCAGAATGTCTTGGAGGGAAACCCTCCGGAATGATTGCTTCTTGAGATAAGTATTTAGAGATCTCAGGTCCAGAATAGGACGCCATTCAAGAATATTCTTTCGGACTAAGAAAAAACGGGAATAAAATCCCCTTCCTCTCTGGGAGATCAGCAACGGTTCTAATGCTCCTTTTCGGAGCATTGCCCAAATCTCTAGACGCATCGGATGTAGATGCTTGATCTCTTGAAGTGTCAGAGGAGTACAAGGGGGGATTTGAAGGAATTCTAGAGTATGTCCGAATTGTATTATATTGAGGACCCATTGGTCCGTAGTTATGTTTTGCCAATGATGAAGATGAGAAGCAATTCTTTCACCATGGGGAACTTGTGGAGGGAGAGGGATACATGTAGCCGGATCCTGAAGATTGTCATTGTCTTCAGTCAATCAATCTATCAGGAGTTTGTTAAAGAGCCACTTACTCACCCGTGAGGGTCTCAAGGCGCTAGGGGTGGGTGGGGAGGGGGGGTGCAGGTTCCATTCCATCAAGGAGGGGCTCTGTCGAAGAGCCAGGTTTTGAGGTTTCTTGCGAAGATGGGGAGCGATGTTGTCTGTCTGAGGTGGAGCGGAAGGGCGTTCCATGCTTTGGCCGCGAGGAAGGAGAAGGAGCGGCCTCCCGATCTGGTCTTTCTGGTGCGAGGGACCACGGCGTAGGAAAGCTGGGCTGATCGTAGGGTCCTTTGGGGTGCGTGGAATTTGAGTCGGCTGTTCAGGTATGCTGGTCCGGTGCCGTGGAGGGCCTTGTGTGCGTGGGTGAGCATCTTAAAGGTGATTTTCGCCTCGACGGGGAGCCAGTGGAGTGTGCGCAGGTGCTGGGAGATGTGGCAGTGTTTTGGCAGGTTGAGGACCAGTCTTGCGGCGGAGTTCTGGATGTTCTGTAGCTTGCGGATGAGGTTTTTGTTTATTCCGGCGTAGAGTGCGTTGCCGTAGTCAAGTCTGCTGGTGACCAGGGCGTGAGTGACTGTCTTTCGGTGTTCGAGGGGGATCCATTTGAAGGTCTTACGAAGGAGGCAGAGGGTGTGGAAGCAGGAAGATGAGACAGAGTTGATCTGGCGGTCCATTTTGAGCCCGGAGTCCAGGAGTCTTCTGCAATTGTCCTTTCCTTGACGACCTCCTCTTCCTCTAGGGGCAGATTTTGTATAGCCCCATGCCTGTCGATGACCATACTGTTGACAGTATGGCTGAGAAGATGTGGAGTAAGAGGGATATCTGCCCTGTTGGTATCCTCCTCTATATGATGCTTGGCCTCTACCCCTAGCCCCTCGAAAGGGCACCTTCCGGTATTGTAGTGTTCCTAGGGCCTTTGCGGTATCTTATCCTTCTTGATACTTTGAAGCGCATCATCCACATGTTTCCCAAACAAGTCTTCCCCATCGAAGGGAAGATCCAAGATCTTATTTTGGACCTCCGGTCAAAAAGGATTAGTTACTTACCTATAATCCTAGTTCTCTTCCAGGGGTATCCTCATAAAAGTCATAAGCACTAGAATATTCCTGCCCATGCGCGGGACCCCGGAAGCACAATCATATATGTGCCCCATTTTATATATATATATATATATATATATATATATATATATATATATATATATATATATATATATATATATATATATATATATATATATCAACTGCAGCCTTATATACACCAGAGATGCTGTAAGGACTTCCCATCTATATATATAAAAACGAATGTATGTCTGTCTGTCTGTCTGTGTTTGTTTGTCCTTTATGCATTACTACACCATTCATCTGATCGCCATGAAACTTTGGGAAGTTGTTGAGGACACTCCCGCGAAGGTTTCTGGCATAACATTTTTTTAAATATAGGCCCCCGAGGGCCTTCATAATCTTTCGAATACTGATGTACGCACCAGACAGAAAAATAACGAATCGTGTATCCACAAGCACTCTAATAAATAATTAGAATTAAAACACCATTCATCCGATCGCCATGAAACTTTGGGAAGTTGTTGAGTACACACCCGCGAAGGTTTCTGGCATAAAATATTTTTAAATATCGGCCCCCCAGGGCCCTCATAATCTTTCGAATACTGATGTACGCACAAGACAGAAAAACTAAAAATCGTGTATCCACAAGCACTCGAATAAATAAATAGAATTAAAACAGCATTCATCCGATCGCCAGGAAACTTTGGGAAGTTGTTAAGTACACACCTGCGAATGTTTCTGGCATAAATTTTTTTTAAATATCGGCCCCCCAGGGCCCTCATAATCTTTCGAATACTGATGTACGAACAAGACGGAAAAAAAACGGTGTATCCACAAGCACTCGAATAAATAAATAGAATCAAAACAGCATTCATCCGATCGCCAGGAAACTTTGGGAAGTTGTTGAGTACACTCCAGTGAAGGTTTCTGGCATACATTTTTTAAAAATATCGGCCCCCCAGGGCCCTCATAATCTTTCGAATACTGATGTACGCACCAGACAAAAAAACAAAAAATTGTGTATCCACAAGCACTTGAATAAATAAATAGAATTAAAACAACACTTTGAAATGTTTTCCATATTAAAATGAATCAGTTTCAATAAAAATGACACAATGTAAATTGAATGTTATCATAACGAGTTTCCTTGAATTTCCTTTCTTCGGAGATCACAGCAACGCGAGACGGGTAAGCTACCTATTTCATAAAAAACACACATTAGAAACAGGGAAAAATAACAGCAAAACATGTTTTGAAACTGTTTTAATGCTCAGCAGTCAGCGGACAACCACAAAGGACTGAAAGCATATATAGCTCCCAGGCTGCATTGCAAAAACACAGTCTAAAAAGACTTTAAGGCAGTCATGACCCCCAGCTTCCCATCATGCCTCAGGGGTGACAGTTAGGTCAGTAGTTCTTTGTGGTGGCTAAAAAGCCATGGCACAAAGAGTTGACAATACCTTCAAAATACCATAATCCTTTGCCCAGGGAGGTTGCTTATGACTTTGATGAGGATACCCCTGGAAGAGAACTAGGATTACAGGTAAGTAACTAATCCTTCTCTTCCAGCGGATCCTCATCAATAGTCATAAGCACTAGAATAGAATAGCGAGCCTCAACTCATCCCCCTGCGGGCAAAGGAAAATAAAGGTACATTTAACAATAAGCTCAGAAAACTAAGCCATGATAGCCAGATAACTATCCGAACAGGTTCCTCAAGGAGGCTTAGCCTACTTGAGTATCCTCTCTGGAATCTGATTCGAGGCAATAATGCCTGGTGAAGGTGTGAACTTATCTCCAGGTCGCAGCCCATTGCATATTTCTGACATTGGGACATCATGCAAGAAAGCCACTGTGGCCGCTTTCCCCCTAGTGGAGTGTGCTTTAGGCGACAACAACAAGGGCCTTTTAGCCA
The DNA here is from genome assembly GCF_964263255.1 of Lissotriton vulgaris. NCBI lineage: Eukaryota > Metazoa > Chordata > Amphibia > Caudata > Salamandridae > Lissotriton > Lissotriton vulgaris. The sequence continues at coordinate 260,986,800 of NC_141699.1, forward strand.
GCTGGTAAGCCAATTTTATGCAGGACACGATCCACCTGGAAATTGATCTTTTAGAAGCTGGGAAGCCTGTCCTCATGGCACCATAATTCAGGAATAACTGATCCGTCTTTCTTATACCCTTGGTTCCCTCTAGATTGAATTTAAGAACCCTTCTGAGGTCCAAGGAGTGTAACGACCTCTCCGCAGGGGTCATGGGGTTTGGAAAGAAGGATGGCAGGGAGATTGACTGATTAATATGAAAATCAGACACAACCTTTGGCAAAAAAGAAGTGGGAGCCCTTAAGACAACCCTGATATGGTGAAATACAGTGAAAGGCTCTTTCGCACACAGCTCTTGGATTTCACTTACTCTGCGCGCTGATGTTATTGCTACCAGAAAAGCAGCCTTCCAAGATAAGTGCTGCAAAGAGGCCTTGTGAATCGGCTCAAAAGGCGGGCCCATTAATTTGGACAGGACCAGGTTCAACTCCCATGGAGGAGAAGGGTTTCGAACAGGCGGATATACTTTTTTCAACCCCTGTAAGAAGTCCTTGACCACCTGCATTAGTGAAAAAGAAGGTTGGTTGGGTGACTTTCTATATGCCGTAATGGCAGCCAAGTGAACTCTAATCGAGGCATACTTTCACCCTGACTTAGCTAGATATAGAAGGTAAGGAAGAATTACATCCTCCTGTCCCTTCGTAGGATCAAAGTGATGTTCTACACACCATAGGAAGAACCTCTTTCACTTGAACGCATATGACGCTCTTGTGGAGGGTCTTTTGGCCTCTTTCAAAATGTTCATGCAATCTTGTGGCAGCCTCAAATGTCCATATTGGAGGACCTCAGGAGCCATGCTGCCAAGTCAGCAAGGAAAGATTGGGATGGAGAATCTTCCCGTCCATCATGGTCAGCAGGTCTGCTCTGCAAGGGAGTCTCCTGTGTGGAAGTGCTGACAACTGTAGAAGGTCCTGGTACCACCACTGCCACGGCCAGTCTGGAGCTATCAGAATCATCTCCATGTTGGATCTGATGAGCTGGGACACCACCTTCGGAATCAGAGGCAGGGGAGGAAAGGCGTAGGCAAATGTCCCTGACCAATCCATCAGAAGCGCATTCCCCCTTGTCCCTGGACGGTGGAATCTGGACGCAAAGGCGCAGCATTTTTTGTTTTTGTCGTCTGCAAACAAATCGATTGATGGACGACCCCAACGATGGAAAAGATCTGCCACCACCTCGTCGTGCAGCACTCAGTCTGGATGATCTTCGAAGTGCCGACTGAGAGCATTCGCTTTGATGTTTTGCTCTCCTGGAAGGTGCACTGCCACCACGAGAGGTTTCGGGCTAACAGCCAGTGCCAGATCGTCTGAGACTCCAGGGAGAGAGGGCGTGATCTTGAACCTCCCTGTTTGTTTAAATAAAACATGGTGGTCGTGTTGTCCGTTTGGATCAGGACCGAACTGGACTTCTCCCTGTTGGCATGGAGGCCCAGGTCGTGCAACTGCTGAAGGCAAACTTGAAAGTCGCTCCTTATTTGTTGAGGAGATGGGCCTTTGAGAAGCCAATCGTCTAAGTAAGGGTAGACGAACAGACCTCTTCTGTGAAGTGCGGCTGCCACCACCGCCATGCATTTGGTGAAGACTCGTGGGGCAGACTTGAGCCCGAAGGTCAAGACTTTGTATTGGTTGTGCTTGTGTCCAACCACAAACCGCGGGTACTTGCGATGTCGTGGAGCAATGGGAATGTGGAAGTACGCATCTTGAAGGTCCACCGAACACATCCAGTCTCCGACTTGTAGATGTGGACATATTTGATGAAGGGCCAACATGCAAAACTTCTCCCTGATGATGACTCTGTTCAGAAGGCGAAGATCCAGGATAGGTCTGGATTTGTGCTCCTGATCTTTTTTGGGCACAAGAAAGTACCTGGAGTAGACTCCTTTCCTCCCTGAGAGGGAGGAACTTCTTCTGTAGCCTGTTTTTGAAGAACAACTTTCACCTCCTGCCGGAGTAACTTTAGCTGATGAGGACGAGATCTTTTCAGAGGAATGACCTTTGGAGGCGCACAGAAACATAGAGAGTACCCATTGCGTAGTATATTGAGCACCCAACAATCTTTTGTGATGTTGCACCACTCTGCCAGATGTTGTGAAGCACTTCCTCCCACTGTAGTGGGCAACGGCGCCGGAGGAAGCCACTGCTCATGACTTTTCCCCTGTTCTGGCCATGGTGGTGGGTTGCTGTTGATTTCTACCTCGACCTCTGTTGGACTTACGGCCCTGATATTGGGACTTGCCCTGGGACCACTGAGGGGTTTGAACCCTCTGTTGGGAACCCTTGCCTTTGTTGGGCCTCCAGCGATGCTTGAACTCTTCTTTTTTTCCAAGCCGACGGCTCTGAGGGTGTCAAGCTCAGACTTCATTCTGCTCAACTCCTCGTCTGCGTGGGTGCCAAAGAGAGAGGAGCCAGACAATGGGAGGTTTAAGATTCACTGTTGTGCATCAGGTTTGAGGCCTGTCAGCCTCAACCAAGATGATCTTCTGGCGCAGATCCCATGAGCGTAGGAATGTGCTGATAACGTAGCGCCGTCTGCTGCCGTAGACGCCGCCGAATTGCAGACTCTGCATCCCCAAGAGTCCTGGGACCTGCTCTCCTTATCTGGGGGAACCGAGGAAGAGGCAGTAACAGCATGTGTCTTCCGTGCTGCAGCAACAATTACAGTCTGCAGTCGGATCCATCTTTCCGAAGACGGGATCTGAAGAAGCTGCCTTATACTTCTTCTGTATTCGAACTGGTACAGCTTTGATGGCTGATTTGCTACCAGCGATCCTTCGGTGACTATCTTTTTTTTTTTTTTTTTAAACCTTTATTGAGAAACATGAAGATACAATAGCAATCATACAGCCACATCGGGTCGGCTGGCAACATTTCCAATAATCATATCAGGATGAATAAATACACAGCCCTTCAGCCGACAACCCTAGGGCCCGGCGGCAGTTGGACAATCATGTTGTGTCATACATTACGTCGCAGGAGAAATCAGGTTTTTGTTTTGTGTTTTTTAGAAAAAAACAACCAATCAAAAAGTAAGAAAATAACTACAGAGGCTAAACTGAGGGCAGAGACATAAGTGATCCTTTTGGGGAGGGAGTACCACATCCACAACTGTTTCATAGTCTATAGGAAGAGCAGACGGGAGGGGGGGGGGAGGGGGAAAGAGAGATAGCCAGCGATTTATAGACAAATCCAAACCAGAAGGAACATCACGCTAGGGGGAGTGCAGCACTTCCGGTGGAGGCTCAAATGGGGGGGTACAAATTTCGCCAACATATTGGTTCCACTGATTCCATATCCTCCCCCATTTCTTGGGCCTGCCCCGAGCGATGTAAACTGTTTTCTCACGAAACATGCACCAGTCCATGTTCCTAGACCAGGCCGACAGGCTGGGTGCCCTAGACGATCCCCACAGTTGTGCAATGTCACGCTTAGCGATCATGTTACCCAAGGAGGCCCACTGCGTCTGTGCCACATTATAATCATTAGGCTCCCACACATTCAATAGACACCTTCGGGCCTCAGGCAAAAGCGAAACACCCGTCACCTCAGTCATAACACCATGCACACGATTCCAAAAGGAAGCTACCGCCGGACATTCCCATAAAATATGAAGGAACGTACCCACCATGCCACACCCACGCTTACACAGATCATCTGAGACATACCCCATACGCAACAAGCGAGGACCCGTCATATACACTCGGTGCAGGATTTTTAACTGCACCAATCTCAGACGGGCCGAGAATGTTACCTCCTTCGGGGAGTATATCGCCGCCTGCCAGTCCTCATCATCAAGTTCCAGTCCATCGCCGGTCCAAGCCGTACGGAGCTGTAGAAGAAGGTCCGCTCGGTCGTTTATCAGCTTTTTGTATATAAGAGAGATTGTACTGTCCGGGACGTGTCCATCGAGTACTCCGTCCTCCAGGGGAGAGGATTCTGGAACAGGTGTGCCAGCCGGAAAAACAGAGGAAAGGGCGTGTCGGACCTGTAGGTACCGAAAGTATTCTCGATGACTAAGTTTGAATTCTAGTTCTAGTCTTCAAAAGACTTTATCTTGTCTTTCCGCCAAAGGTCCCCCACCCTACTAATTCCAATTAGGTCCCATTTATCAAAACCCTTGGTAGTCCACAAATTGCCCAACCTCTCAGCAGCGTAAAGTGGAGTAGCTCGAGTGAGAGTATCCGATCAGCCCATAGCAACATTAGCGTTGTACCAGACCCGCACCGCAACTCTGGTAGACCCGGTCAAAGCCACATCGGACCGTTTGGAATGAAGCGCCCTGTTATAGTCTCCGCCCGGCAGCAGCCATTTATCCATAGCAAAAGCCGGGTTAGGAGCTGGACCATACATCGCATGATTAACCGAGCTCAGTTGTGAGGCCCAGTAATATCGTCGTATATCTGGCAACACAATACCGCCATCATACCAAGGCAGCGTAAGCTTAGCCAAGGCAATCCGGGGACGTCCGGCCCACAGCAGCTTCCTTTTTAGGCACTCGATCTCATGGAAGAAGCTGGAAGGCACTGGATCCAATGTATTCTGAAGCGCATACAAAAATCTGGGAAGGGACATCATTTTGAATAAGGCAGCTCTGCCCACCAGGGACAGCGGCAGCCTGCTCCAGGCTTTCACGTCTGCTTTTAAGCGAGTAAGCGGGGGGAGTAGGTTGCGCTGATACCTGACAGCCGAATCACACGAAACATAGATACCTAAATATTTAAACCCGGTGGAATAAATTTGTATTGGACAGATGCGCGGTACGAGTGGAGTATCGTCTGTGAGCGAATACACACAAGACTTGCCCCAATTGATGACCAGTCCAGAGTTCTTCCCAAAGGAATTAAGGACGTCGAACAATACCCCCAGTGACTTCCGTGGGGAGGTAAGGTAAAGAAGAATATCGTCTGCATAAAGTGAGATGCGATCTTCAAAACCGGGGGCCCACCTGATACCCTTGAGGGACGGCTCCCATCTCAACCAAGCGGCCAAGGGCTCTAGAGCCAAGGCAAAAAGCAACGGGGAGAGAGGGCATCCTTGCCGCGTACCCCTCCCCAGAACAAAGGGAGCCGACACTCGACCGTTAACTACAACCTGGGCCAGGGGCTCCTCATAAAGTAAGCGGACCCACCCGATGAACACCGGTTCACGTAGCATTTCTGCCCTCGCCAGCACGCCATGAAGACGCCGTAAATTCAGCGCGGTATTACGAGCTGGAATAAAGCCAGACTGATCTGGATGCACCAAATCTCCAATCACTTTAATCAGATGGTTAGCCAATATTTTCGCCAAAACTTTAGGTTCCACATTCAGAAGTGAAATAGGCCTATAGGAGGTACAGAATTCACTGGGTTTTCCCTCTTTAGGGATCACCACGATAGACGCTAAGCGCTGGTCACGGGGAAGCGAACCCCTCTCCCTGGATTCCAAGAACATCGAGCGGAGATATGACGCCATTTTGTTCGGACACAACTTGTACAGCTCGATGGGAATGCCGTTTGGGCCCGTGGCTTTTCCAGAGCGAATGGAGCGAATAGCGAACGCTACTTCATCAGTGGAGAAGCCCACCTCCATTAGGTCTCTATCAGAGTCGAACAGGCAAGGCAAAGCGATATCCCTGAGCAAAAGATGGGAGTCTTCCTCCGGCCGATCCGAGACCGGAGCGTACACCTTACGAAAGTGGCAAGCAAACTCCTCCACAAGCTCCAACGGATCAGTCACACGTACACCATCCACGCGCTCAACCACAGGCACCACACAATTCAATCTCTCCCTCTTGTCCAACCAAGCTATCAACTTCCCCGCCTTATCGCCCACATCATACAAACGGCCCTGTTGTTCACGACTCATAGCTTTTGCGGCATTCGTAATCAATGCTCTATATTCAGACTGCTTCATTTGCAAAACATGCACTTTTTCACGCGTTACCCCACACTCAAGATCCTTCTCCAAAGCCACTATATCAGACTCCAGTTGTTCAACCTCCCCATTGTGGCGCTTCTTAGAGCTGGCGATCAGCGACACTGTCTGACCCCGTATCACAGTTTTAAAGGCCTCCCATAGGGACACAGACGAGGACACCGATCCCACATTGTCAGCAAAGTAGTGGTCTATAGCTTTAAGCACCCCAGCCCTAGTCTCAGGAACACGGAGATGCCAGGGATTAATTGGGGCGACCCGGCCTCCTGCGTCTAAATGGAGATCTATATGGATCCATAGCGGGGAGTGATCCGAGATGCCTCTGGGCAAATGTCGGGCCTCTCGCACCGTTGTGGCTTGGGCTGCGGGCACAAGAATATAGTCAAATCTGGCTAAGCTCCCATGGGTCCCGGTGTGGAAAGTATTTTGGGCCTGACCTGGGTGAAACATCCGCCAACAATCCACCATACCAAACGTTCCCAAGAAACCACTTAGGTAGGACTGCGACGGTGTAAGAGCCCTGGGAGGATGTCGATCTTCCAGACCATCAACTACCGAGTTGAAAACCCTCCAACCACCAGGAGCCCTTCCGGAAGCCTCAGTACCAATTTGCCCAGGTCGACAAATGTAGTGGCCTGCAAGCCTGTGGGGACATATATCGAGAGGACGGCAACCGTTCTCCCCTCCCACCTACCAACAATAGCCGCATACCTTCCCCTGTCATCCAGTATCGTTTCATCAATCTCCAAGGGAAGGGAACTACGGATCATAACACCAGCCCCTCTCGAGCCCGAAGTGAATCCCGAGTGTGCAACCAGCCGGTAGCCCCTCCGGTTCATTGCATGGAACGTGTTCCCCACCAGATGCGTTTCTTGCAATAGGACAATGTCGGGAGAATGGCGCTTCACATATTGGAGTACAATTCCCCGTTTTATTTTGTCCCCCAAGCCGTTGACATTCCAACTCCAGACTCTCAATCCCCTACCCCCACCCCGAAAATGAGCAGTCGGGTCCCCCAAACCCCACGAAGGAAACACAGAATAAGCCATACAACAATACGTAGCCTCAAGAACAGTACAAACAAGAAAAGAAAGCCCGTCCCCCCTCCCCCAGGATACCAAAACAACAACCCCCCACCCTGCACCCCTGCGATGAAACCAAAAAAACACCCCATTCAGTAGTGTGCCTGTCGCCCTACCCCAGAAAACTAAACTACGAGTAGAAAAGGAAACACCCCCGGAGGAGGAAAAGTCCCGAACTCCCTGACGCCCCAGGTCTTGTCTTTAAGAAAGTCATCGACCCAAAAAAGCTTAATAATCCACCGTAACACAATACGATGGTGCCCTTACTCCTCCTGGTCCTGTTGGCTGCCATCAGCACCTCTGGATTGGTCCGCATTGTCCCGTGGCATAGATAACGTGTCCAACCAGTCACTGACCACCTCTGGCAAATCAAAGAAGAGCACCCGCTCATTATGTTCAATTCGCAGTCGGGCGGGGAAAAGCATAGCATATTTCATGCCCAGGTCTCTTAATCTCCGCTTCACCCCAGAAAATCCCAGTCTCTGCTTCTGCACCGAAGGGGTAAAATCCGGGTAAAAGTTAATGGACGCATTCTCGAACTTAGTGGGGCCGCTAGTCCTCGAAGCCTGCAAAATGGCGACCCTGTCCCTGAAGTTAAAGATCCGCGCAATGATGCGTCGCGGGGCAGTCCCCTGCTTGCGTCTGCCGCCCGGGATTCTGTGGGCACGCTCCACCGCAAATAGGTTACTCAGGCCCTTAGGGGCGAGGTGGTTGATGAGAGATCTTCAACGAGTAAGTCGGTCGATTGATCGGCTGAGGACTCTGGAACACTGACTATGCGGACATTATTGCGTCTAGCGCGACTTTCAAAGTCCTCAAGCCGGCGGGCAAACTGATCACTCGAGGTCCGAAGAGTCCGGATCTCAGTCTGGAGTTCGGAGACATCTGTGGTGAGACTAGTTGTCTTGACATCCAACGATCTGACTCTTTTGTTGGTCTTGGCCAAGTCCACCCTGATCAGGCCCACATCCACCGCCACTGTGTCGATATTGGCTGCCAAGGTTTCGTACTGTTGGCCCATCGACGATTGTATGCTAGCGATGGCGCCCATCACGTCCCGAAGAGCTGGGTCCTCCGACTCGGGGGGGGGGGGGGGCCACCACCCAGGTCCTCCGGGGTTTTACCAGTCCCGCTGGGCGAGCCTTTATTGCGCGCAAATCTGTCCATAATGGTGGTCTGAGTCCCACCACCGTGAGTCGCATTCTTGAGGGACCGCTTGTCACTTTCAGACTTGGCCGCCATGGTGGGTTGCGCGCCCCTCAGGGGCTTTTGGGACCTGGTGTAAATGGCTCCCCTCAAGGAAGAACCACGAGAGACTGAAATGCAGGGCGTCGACAAGGATATGTCAAGCGACGGTGCTCACAGGCCAGCTTGGTCACTAGGCAGCCACCTCCAGTCTTCGTAGCCAGAGAAAACGAAACCGAAAGTAGATCCCGGGTAGCCGTCCCCTACCACAGGCCGTTGTTGTTCAATTACTTTCGGGGTGCTCCAGATGCCCAAGTCCCGGGATGAGCCACGGTGTAGGCCTCCAGGCTTCAGGAAAGAGCATTTCGGGCGTCCGGCATCCGATTCAAAATCTGAAAAAGGCCTTTTAGATCAGGAGAGTCTTAGCTATTTGAACCAGTCGTCAGAAACAGGATTTACGCCAGGATAGACGGTGGAGGCGGCGAGGGTTTTGGGAGCTCACAGCTCACGCGTCCATCTTGGATGTGCGCTAAGCTCCTCCTCCTTCGGTGACTATCTCAGCAAATTCTTTCTGTTCTTCCTTTGGTAACTTTTCTTTGAAGCAATCCAAAGAATCCCATAACGCCCTATCGTCGCGGCCTTAGAACACAGCCACGCTGGAAACCTTCAAGGTAAAAGGAAGAGAGGTCTTGCTTTTGGATGGTGTTCTAGACCTCTTGGAACCCTTCCTCACCGGAGACCTTCCTCTTGAAGACTTCTCTGCCAGGCCATACAGGCGGATCCTTTCTCTGTCTTTTAAAGTTCTTCTAGACAGAGACTGGCAGTGAGAACAGGTAGACAAAGGATACAGACTTCATGTAAGTCTGTCTTGGCCTTCTTTTTACTACAAGGACAGGTGTCAAAAAGAGATGGCATTTTGAGAGGAAAAAAAATGCCCAAAACTGTAAAAAAAAAACAGCCTCTTACTTCAGAAGGTGAAAGACGTCGAAGTAAGGTGAAAAAATTGAGAAAATGAAAGATTATTTCTGACTAAAATCACAAAGAAGTGGAGCTGTGTTACCAGGATCCTTCCTGAAGGAGCCAGAAAGAACAACTGACCTGTCACCCCTGAGGCATGATGGGAAGCTGGGGGGTCATGACTGCCTTAAAGGCACGGTGCCAGTTTATCTCTATGTTGCTATGAGTTAGCTTTTCAGTCTTTTTAGACTGTGTTTTTGCAATGCAGCCTGGGAGCTGTATATGCTTTCAGTCCTATGTGAGTTGTCTGCTGACTGCTTAGCATTACAACAGTTTCAAAACATGCTTTGCTGTTGTTTTTCCCTGTTTCTAATGTGTGTTTTTTATGATATAATAGGAAGTCCTTACATCATTATTCAGCTCTGGTGTATATAAGGCTGCAGTTGCTTATTTTTATATATATATATATATATATATATATATATATATATATATATATATATATATATATATATATATGTATATATATATATATATATATATATATATATATATATATATATATATATATATATATATGTATGTATATTCTTTGCAATGTGATCATTTGTTCGCTAGTTTAGCGCTCCACAGCGGGTGCTCCGAGTTGTGGCCGGATCATGGCCATTAACTTTAATTCATCCACAAAAGACGCGGCACTCCAGATTAGGTTGTTTTATGGTATTATTTATTCATACCAAACACCAACTCGACCAACGCGTTTCAGCCTGACTGGCTTTTTTCGCGGTCAGTGAGTCTCTCTTATCTTTCACTATTTGTACCCATGTCTGCCACAATGAGGCATTATGGGACTTGTAGTGATTCTCGTGAATTTAAAAAAACTTTATGCAGTTTTACATTTCAAACACATTCCATATTTTTACATTTTCAAAAGGACTATGTGCGAGTGGCTTAATTTCGGTCATTACATTGTTTCATCATGTAATTTTTACTTTCAATGTCAAATTTTTGTGACTTAAGTATTCCTTATTTTTGGATTTATCGTGCCTCAAGTCAACCGGTCTAGTACCCAGTTCTTCCAATAGCGCATAGATACCCCACTCTCTCCTGTGAGGGCCATATAAGGCATCTTGTGGGCAAGTGTTTCGGGGTACTGAAGACCCTAAACAAAACTTTAGTCCTGCTACCCCTAGAGGCCAGAAGGACGTTGACGCAGGCGCTGGTGACCTCTCGGTTGGACTATGGAAACATTCTGTTCCTTGGGTCCACCGAGGGTAGCCTTGGTCGCCTGCAAGTCATCCAGAATGCCGCCGCCAGACTGGTGCTAAGGAGACCTAGGAGAGCAAATTCTCAGCAGGCACTGGATGCGCTTCACTGGTTGCCAGTGAAGAAACGCGTGCTGTTCAAATGCCTCCTCTTCTGTCACCGTATTGTCTGGGGCAGGTCGCCCGCCTATCTTAGAGACTTAGTCAGCCGCTACAAACCACCAAGGGCCCTCCGCTCGGAGGGCATTGGGCTGTTGACAGTCCCAAGGGTAAGGAAGGCCAGAATGGGCGGACGATCTTTTTCGCTCCAAGCTGCTCAGCACTGGAACAAACTCCCTCCTGCCCTGAGACTGGAGAGCAGTGAGACGGTGTTTCGGGCTAGGCTCAAAACTCTACTCTATACCTTGTAGGGCTAGGGGTTCTGTAGTGGGTGGTTGTGAGTAGCTCCATTCAGTGCGGGGACACGCCGTGATGGCGTTACTGTGCGCTTTATAAGCTCTTTATTATTATAGTTGTTTCTGGTGATTACAGACATTTTTATGTTTTGGGTATAGTACCCAATCCATTGCTTGATACCAGCCTATGCTGAAGTCTATATGGCACCTCTCTTCATCAAAGTTTGCCGATCTATTCAAGATGTACATAAAGTTCCTCGTCAAAGTTGATCCCACGAGGATGTTTTGTTCTGAGTTGTATAATATATTTGGACTCAATTTGACGCAGTTTCCTGATTCTGTTTCCCCCTCGTTCTCCTGGGGGGATCATGTGGATTGCATAGTATTGCATTGCTTTCCAGTTTCCTTTTTGGCATATGGCAAGGTGTTTTGCTGTGGCGTATGCGAGGTTGCCATTGTTGACAGCACGAATGTGTTCTAATTGTGGATGAATATACATGTATATATATATATATATTTGGAGATACATGTATGTGGGACACATATATGATTGTGTTTCCGCGGTCCCGCGCATGGGCGGGAATATTCTAGTGCTTATGACTATTGATGAGGATCCAATGGAAGAGAAGCTGTTACTCTCAGCCATCCCTGAAGGCGTAGCACTGCGGCTCCTCCAAGCGATCTGAAAGCTGTGGTCGCAATGTCCATCGCGCAATCAATGACTTCAGCCAAAGCCTTTTTCCTTCTTCTTGACCTCTTGTGTACTATCCTCAGGAATCAGGTCTAGGGAAGGTGTCAGGTCACAACACATTTGCCTATCGAACCTGCCCAGAATGGCACGGGCATTCGCAGTTTTAATCAGAAGAGCAGACATGGACGCAAAACTGTTTTCTTGCATTATCCAAGCACCTACCCTGCCTGTAGGGAGGCGTTGTAATAGGAGCTGACATATTTTTTGGTTTCTGTTGTGCCGCTTGGGATATGACAGAGTCCGGTTTGGAATGGCCCACTAAACAAGCTGGAGCATCTAAAAGAGCTTTATATTTCTTCTCCAGTCTGGCGAGCACTGGTGTGACTGTCGCCGGTGTCTTCATGACCTTCAGGCCTTCTTCCCAAACATGGCTAACAATCGGAATAGCAGGGACTGATTTCTTGTATGGCTCCTAGAAATCATACAAGAAACAGTCCGTTTGGGTAGTTGACATCGAAAGTTCAAACCTCTTCGCAGCTCTTTCCATCAGATTATGGAACCCACCGATGTCCTCCGGCAGAGAATCAATAGGCACTGGAGAGGGAGAAGAAGGCGATGGAATAAGGTAAACGAAAAAAGAACAATTGATGGACAGAATGCAGAACAATGTCATACATTCACCCCAGTACAGAGATCTGGGCCTAAATCCATTGTTTTTCTGCTCACCAGGCCATTCCAGTTTAGACCCAGCCATTTGCAAATCAGTCTTGACCCTGCGCCCAATGGGAACAGTCCAGCCCAAACTGCCAGGCCAGGTCCTCCCTGGACTAGAAACAAGCATCCTAGGACCGGTTTCGGGCTTTCAGCCCTCATCAGCCAAGATAGCTTGACTCCAGTGGCATGGAGAGCACAGGACCCACGTCTGAGCATACCCGTCCCACTCGGGGTGACAAATGCAAAAAAGAACAATTGATGGACAGAATGCAGAACAATATCATATATTCACCCCAGTACAGTGATCTGGGCCTATTCTATAGTTTTTTTGTTCACCAAGCCATTCCAGTTTGGACCCAGCCATATACAAATCAGTGTTGACTCTGTGCCCAATGGGAACAGTCCAGCCCGAACTGTCAGGCCAGGTCCTCCCTGGACTGGAAACAAGCATCCTAGGACCGGTTTTGGGCTTTCAGTCCTCATCACCCAGGATGCTTGTTTCCGGCCCAGGGAGAACCTGGCTTGGCAGTTCGGTCTGGACTGTTCCGATGAGGCACAGGGTCAAGACTGATTTGCATAGGGCTGGGTCTAAACTGGGGTGGCATGGTGAGCAAAAGAACGATGGATTTAACCCATATCTCTTGACTGGGGGTGAATGTATGATTTATTCAGCATTCCGTCAATCATTTGTTTGCGTAGCATTTTTCATTCTAAGTGGGATGGTATGCCTTGACGTGGGACCCTTGCTCACTGTGCCACTGGATTCAAGCTAGCCTGGCTGATGAAGGGTAATACCCAGAAACCGGTCCCAGGATGCTTGTTTCCAGTCCTGGGAGGACCTGGCTTGGCAGTTTTGTCTGGACTGTTCCCATGGGGCACACGGTCAAGACTGATTTGCATATGGCTGGGTCTAAACTGGAGTGGCTTGGTGAGCAAAAGAACAATGCATTTAACCCAGATCTCTTGACTGGAAGTGAATGTAAGATTTATTCAGCACTCCGTCCATCATTTGTTTGCGTAGTACTTTTCATCCTAAGTAACCCTGGGCGTAGTTTGCGTAGTCGCGCTACGTGTAGCAACGCTAAGTTGCACATGCGCTTCGCGAGCTACGCGTACTGCTACGCGAAATGTATAGTACGCTGTTCAGGATGATCACATCAGTGTCGTATGCTTGTCCGCACTGTGCAATCTTTGAAAATGGCATCTCGCACAGTGCGAGCTGAAGTTGTCTGCCGCTCGAGTAGATTTTTACTCGAGCGGCAGATTTCTCAACGCGGACTGGTAGTTTCTCATTGCGAGCGGTCGCGAGCATGCGCGACCACTCGCAATGAGAAACCTGACCTCCCCGCGTTGAGAATCTCGCCGGGAGGTTTGATTTCCACGCTCGCGAACGGCAACTTGATGTTGATAATCGCGAACAGGGAAAAAGTCTCGCCGAGATGTCATTTTGCTCGCTCGCGGTCGCCAACTTGACATTGAGGACAGCGAGCGAGCAAAAAATGACAACTACGCTACACGATTTTGCACTGTGCTAGCGCGCAGTAGCACATACTATGCAAACTTCGCAAGCGTAGCGTAGTTGTCTGCCCAGGCCTAATCCTAAGTGGGATGGGTATGCCCAGACGTGGGTCCCTTGCTCACTGTGCCACTGGATTCAAGCTAGCCTGGCTGATGAAGGGTAATACCCAGAAACCGGTCCCAGGATGCTTGTTTCCAGTCCTGGGAGGACCTGGCTTGGCAGTTTTGTCTGGACTGTTCCCATGGGGCACACGGTCAAGACTGATTTGCATATGGCTGGGTCTAAACTGGAGTGGCTTGGTGAGCAAAAGAACAATGGATTTAACCCAGATCTCTTGACTGGGGGTGAATGTAAGATTTATTCAGCACTCCGTCCATCATTTGTTTGCGTAGTACTTTTCATCCTAAGTAACCTTGGGCGTAGTTTGCGTAGTCGCGCTACGTGTAGCAACGCTAAGTTGCACATGCGCTTCGCGAGCTACGCGTAGTGCTACGCGAAATGTATAGTACGCTGTTCAGGATGATCACATCAGTGTCGTATGCTTGTCCGCACTGTGCAATCTTTGAAAATGGCATCTCGCACAGTGCGAGCTGAAGTTGTCTGCCGCTCGAGTAGATTTTTACTCGAGCGGCAGATTTCTCAACGCGGACTGGTAGTTTCTCATTGCGAGCGGTCGCGAGCATGCGCGACCACTCGCAATGAGAAACCTGACCTCCCCGCGTTGAGAATCTCGCCGGGAGGTTTGATTTCCACGCTCGCGAACGGCAACTTGATGTTGATAATCGCGAACAGGGAAAAAGTCTCGCCGAGATGTCATTTTGCTCGCTCGCGGTCGCCAACTTGACATTGAGGACAGCGAGCGAGCAAAAAATGACATCTACGCTACACGATTTTGCACTGTGCTAGCGCGCAGTAGCACATACTACGCAAACTTCGCAAGCGTAGCGTAGTGGTCTGCCCAGGCCTAATCCTAAGTGGGATGGGTATGCCCAGACGTGGGTCCCTTGCTCACTGTGCCACTGGATTCAAGCTAGCATGGCAGATGAAGGGTAGTACCCAGAAACCGGTCCCAGGATGCTTGTTTCCGGTCCAGGGAGGACCTGGCTTGGCAGTTTGGTCTGGACTGTTCCAGTGGGGCACAGGGTCAAGACTAATTTGCATATGGCTGGGTATAAACTGGGGTGGCATGGTGAGCAAAAGAACGAAGGATTTAACCCAGATCTCTAGACTGGGGTTGAATGTATGTTTTATTTAGCATTCCGTCCATCATTTATTTGCATAGCACTTTTCATCCTAAGTAACCCTGGGTGTAGTTTGCCTAGTCGCGCTACGCGTAGCTACGCTAAATTGCACATGCGCTTCGCGAGCTACGCGTAGCACTAGGCAAACTGCATAGTACGCTGTTTGGGATGATCACACAGTGCCGGATGCTTGTCCACACTGTACAATAATAAAAAATGTCATCTCGCACAGTGCGAGCTGTCGTTGTCTGCCGCTCGAGTAGATTTTTACTCGAGCTGCAGATTTCTCAACGCGGACTGGTAGTTTCTCATTGCGAGCGGTCGCGAGCATACGTGACCACTCGCAATGAGAAACCTGACCTCCCCGCGTTGAAAATCTCGCCGGGAGGTTTGATTTCCACGCTCGCGAACGGCAACTTGATGTTTCTGATAGCGAACGAGGAAAAAGTCTCGCTGAGATGTCATTTTGCTTGCTCGTGGTCGCTAACTTGACGTTGAGGACAGCAAGCGAGCAAAAAATGACATCCATGCTACGCTACACGATTTTGCACTGTGATATGTGCAATTCGCGTAACGCGATGTAGCACAAACTACGCAAACTTCGCGAGCGTAGCGTAGTTGTCCGGCCAGGCCTAATCCTAAATGGGTTGGGTATGCCCAGACGTGGGTCCCTTGCTCACTGTGACACTGGATTCAAGCTAGCCTGGCGGATGAAGTGTAATACCCAGAAACCGGTCCCAGGATGCTTGTTTCCGGTCAAGGGAGGACCTGGCTTGGCAGTTCGGTCTGGACTGTTTCCATGGGGCACAGGGTCAAGACTGATTTGCATATGGCCATGTCTGAACTGGGGTGGCGGAGTGAGCTAAAGAGTGGCGATGGATTAAACCCAGATCAGTTGACTGGGGGTAAGTGTTTGATTTGCTCAATCGCTACGTCCATCATCCCCTTTTGTATCTCTTTGCTCGCCCTAAGTTGGCAGGGTATGCTAAGACGTGAGTCCCTTGCTCACTTTGCCACTGGATTCAAGATAGCCTGGCTGATGAGGGTTATGAACCCAAAACAGGTCCCAGGATGCTGGTTTCCGGTCCAGGGAAGACATGGCTTGGTAATTGAGGCTGGACTGCTCCCATGAGCCACGAGGTCAGACTGATTTGCATATGGCCATGTCTGAACTGGGGTGCCGGAGAGAGCTAAAGGATGGTGATGGATTAAACCCAGATCAGTTGACTGGGGGTGAGTGTTTGATTTGCTCAAACGCTCCGTACATCATCCCCTTTTGTATCGCTTTGTTGGCCCTGAGTTCGCAGGGTATACTCCGACGTGAGTCCCTTGCTCACTTTGCCACTGGATTCAAGATAGCCTGGCTGATGAGTGTTATGAACCCTAAACCGGTCCCAGGATGCTTGTTTCCGGTCTAGAGAATACATGGCTTGGCAGTTCAGGCTGGACTGTTCCCATGAGGCACAGGGTCAGACTGATTTGCATATGGCCATGTCTGAACTGGGGTGACGGAGTGAGCTAAAGAATGGTGATGGATTAAACCCAGATCAGTTGACTGGGGGTGAGTGTTTGATTTGCTTAAATGCTCCGTCCATCATCCCCTTTTGTATCACTTTGTTCGCCCTAAAATGACAGGGTATGCTCAGACGGGAGTCCCTTGCTCACTTTGCCACTGGATTCAAGATAGCCTGGCTGATGAGGGTTATGAACCAGAAACCGGTCCCAGGATGCTTGTTTCCGGTCCAGGAAAGACATGGCTTGGCAGTTCGGGCTGGACTGTTCACATGAGGCACATGGTCAGACTGATTTGCATATGGCCATGTCTGAACTGGGGTGGCGGAGTGAGCTAAAGAATGGTGATGGATTAAACCCAGGTCAGTTGACTGGGGGTGAGTGTCTGATTTGCTCAAACGCTCCGTCCATCATCCCCTTTTGTATTGCCTTGTTTGCCCTAAGTTGGCAGAGTATGCTCAGACCTGAGTCCCTTGCTCACTTTGCCACTGGATTCAAGATAGCCAGGCTGATGAGGGTTATGAACCCGAAACCAGTCCCAGGATGCTTGTTTCCGGTCCAGGGAAGACATGGCTTGGCAGTTTGGGCTGGACTGTTCCCATGAGGCACAGGGTCAGACTGATTTGCATATGGTCATGTCTGAACCGGGGTGGCGGAGTGAGCTAAAGAATGGTGATGGATTAAACCCAGATCAGTTGACTCGGGGTGAGTGTTTGATTTGCTCAAACGCTCCATCCATCATCTCCTTTTGTATCGCTTTGTTGGCCCTAAGCTGGCGGGGTATGCTCAGACGTGAGTCCCTTGCCCACTTTGCCACTGGATTCAAGAAATCCTGGTTGATGAGGATTATGAACTAGAAACCGGTCCCAGGATGCTTGTTTCCGGTCCAGGGAAGACATGGCTTGGCAGTTCGGGCTGGACTGTTCCCATGAGGCACAGGGTCAGACTGATTTGCATATGGCCATGTCTGAACTGGGGTGGCGGAGTGAGCTAAAGAATGGTGATGGATTAAACCCAGATCAGTTGACTGGGGGTGAGTGTTTGATTTGCGGAAACGCTCCGTCCATCATACCCTTTTGTATCGCTTTGTTCGCCCTAAGTTGGCAGGGTATGCTCAGACGTTAGTCCCTTGCTCACTTTGCCACTTGATTGAGGCATTGGATGTGGGGATCTAGGCAAGGGCTCTGGCAGTAACTCCCTGCTACTAACTGGAGTAGTAGGAATGGAGCGTGGGCGCGGAGCAGCTAACTGTACTTCTTGAGAGGCCGGAGTTGGTGGACACCTCTTTCTGTAGTCCGCAAGCATAAACTGTAGATCCATAATTAAGGAAGACGGCATGCCAATCATCTCTACCTGGTAGCCCTGGTGATATTGTTGGGGAGGATACTGATACTCTCTGTATCCCTCCTCAAAATCATCCTCCTGGCACTTTACATGCAATGGTGAGGGGCTCCTCGCGTAGCCAAAGGGGCCTTCATCCTCTTCCTCCTCTGAATCCTGCTCTTCTAGCAGGTGTGATGGCACAAGAGGTGTAATCTTGCTTGGTGAGGTGATTTCTGGCGTAATCCTCCTCTTCCTGCTAATTTCCAACTTTTCTGGTGTTTTTTCCCTCGTCGACGAGCCTGTCAACGAGATCCCTGACTAAACCATTGTCGTCGATGCAGCCGTCGACACCAACAGCAATGTCTTATCCGTCGTTGAAACGGGATTAATGACATTTACTAAAGTCTCGTCTCCGACGAGCTGCATGTATTCACTGTTTCCAGTATGCTGTACTTTGTAATGCACGCGTGTGATACTCAACGTGAACTGCCACCAGTCTGACCCATCAGTCACAACTCAAGACCTGCTTGTTTTCAACTCACGAATACTCCACACAACCCGCCTGCATGACCCCTTTCCTTCCATATTTTCAATAACGAGCCGCATGTATTTACTTACTCCATCGCGCTGCCACCCTCCTTGAGAATTCTCACTTAGTGCACAAAACAGCATGTTTTTTCCGCCATCAAATCACCAGTCACCTCGCACTTTTACCAGGATCTAACCCCAGTGTGAACGTCTGCAATTAGTGTTTTCATGTTTATGTTTTGTATACATTTACTGATAAGCGCTTGGTTCTGTTTCTTACAGCGCTCCTAGAAGAAGGACCTTATGGTCCGAAATGCATCGGAGCACCTTTATGTTTAATCCCTTGTACTAAAAGAAGCACTTTTTGGATACTATGAACGTTGAATTATAATTTGCAAAGAAAACAACCAAAAAACGAATCTTTGAAAGTAAAAAGATTTCCTTTATTTGAATGTATCTGTTGTATTTCTGCAACGAACCACAAAAGTGTGCCCAACTGCAGGGATGCGTTTACACTCAAAGTAACGCACTCAACCAATTATCCGTCATTGACGACATAGTTACCGTCATCGTCTTTGCCGTTGATGATCCCGTTGTCGCCGATCCTATTGTCGAAACTGTCACTGTTGCTGATGAAGTCGACGACGCCGTCATCAATGCTTCCGGAGTTGAAACAAACGTCGATGGGGACGCTGTCGACGGAGAGCCAACCGTAACAGGCAGTAAAGGCTTCTTTGAAATTAGCTTTACCTCATTCTTTGTCATCGACGATGAAGATTTCTTCGTCGAAGATCCCATTGACGATGCTGTTTTTGCTGATTTTACCTTGGGAGGCATTGATGAAGGCTTCCTGAAGGCTTGCTTGACTTGAGGGGGTGATTTTGATGGCTCAGAAATTGTCTTTTTTGTTGGCTTTTCCCCCCGGAGCATGTCCATTACTCTCCTTTTCTCTAGTTTGAGGAGATTTTGAGGGACTGTGCCCAGAAGACCCTTGAGTGGTCTTTTTGAGGGCCTTCTCAGGACGTTCCTCTGAGGAATGAGCATGAGGAGATTTCCTTCTTTTCTGAGATCTCCTAGATGCAGAAGAGGATGCCTCAACACCATCACTGGACATAACCTCCTTTCTGGCTTTTAGCTTTTAAAGCCATATCAAAAGGCGCCATTCACAATCCCTCAGGGTTTTACTTGAAAAGGTACGACATACCTTACAGTCTTTAGCTTGATGGCCCAGATAAACACAGTAAATACAATCAGCATGAGGGTCGTCAGTGTAGAGCCTCTTCTTGGAACAGGTGGCACAGGCTCTAAATAAACCCTTTTTCTCCTTTCCAGACATTCTTAGAAGAATGAACTAGTAGGCAGCAAGAAAGATTATGAATTCAGATGAAATCCACAGAACAAAGTTCCCAATCTCAAGTAGAAAGAGAAGATTTTGAGCAGAGCTCAAAGGAGACTCCCTACTAGCACCACGTGCAGTAGAAAATCTGAGGGGAAAAGGTTCTCTCAGGAGTGTTCTAGTGGATGAGAGGTTCTGATTGGTTTAGAGACAATGTTGGTCTCTTTTACATAACAAGGGTAATGGGTTGCAAAATGGAAATGGGCCTAGGTCTTTTTTCAGTTTGCTATTTATCTAAGCATTGCTTTTTTAAATACTGGGGACTCCCATCTCGACGATGGGGAATGATTCAGGCATGTGAATCTATGAAAGCTTGAAAACACAAGAGTAAATAGATTCTCTCACAGTGCTTAAGCTTCCACCTCATTGGCTGAGGCTTGAGTTCTTTCAAATGAGGTGGATGTGCTATTAAAGATACAATGTTGTTTCTTACCTATGAACAAGAGGCATTGTATGCTGTATATTTTTACACTGATTACTGCTATATTAATGTACCGGTGGATTCTTAGCCTGATGACGGGGAATGATTCAAGCATGTGAATACATAAAAGATTTAATGTTGGAGAAAAATTGCCACACAGTTACACGCCATTACTTTCTGGAAGCTCTATCAGAAGGTGAAACAGCAGTAGGACAAGCAGTTCTTCACATTCTTTTGCAATATGGTGTTCATTTTCTTTCCTAGCCACTGTATGCAATGTTCATGATGATTGTGCTTGGTACCGTTTACTAATCTGATTCAAGCTTGTGAATCTATGAAAGATTTAACGTTGGAGAACAAACAAGTTAATAATCTGTACCTAAAGATTTCAAGCACTTTTAACCTTTCACAGATTCACATGCCACTTTTTCTCCTTCACTTAAAGGAGACTTACCTATGGTTATAGTCTTTTTTTGTATACATGTGCTAGAATCATTTGATTTGAAGATGAGATGACCTCTGGAAGGTGTGGATTAGTGGACACTCATATCACTAAATTCAATTTATTTTCAATAAGGCGAGTGTGCAATGCGAAGAGTCACACAGGTATTATACGGTGAATCCATACGGCTACTCCTCGTTTACAGTCGGTCTCCCACTTGTCAACAGGAAATGATTTAAGTATGTTACTTTGAAAGATACTTTACAAGCTATAACATTATTACTGTGATGTAATGTAGGTTTTAATAATTCCAACTTAAGGGAACGGGAGACTTGTGGACAATTAGCCATCCGATAGTCATACGTTGGATCTCCCAAGAATTCTGAATGACTATGATGATTTTATGTCCCAAGAAGTATTACCTACTTTGGGCAGTAGGGGGAGATTTTGGATTAGTTACGGCGGATGGCATGTGAATGTGACAAAGAGGTGCATCATTAAACATCATTTTATGTCCAAAGAAATACATTTTCCCCAATTCTCTAGGACTGTAACTAGAATACGAAATTATCCTGCTCTCCAGTATTTTGAGTATTTGCATGCTTTCAGGAGGAGGAATACAACATGGCTACTTCTCATACTTAACAATATTTCTGTACTGCTCCGCTGCTTTGAAAGGGAGGTATAGGAATATATTCAGCCCATAAAAATATAGTATACAACATTATTTCTTTCCTACCCTTACAGGGGGCAGAAAAGTACAGCGGAGCTGAAACAGAACAGCACTGCTAAGGCCCTGCACAAAACAAGAATAATATCCAAGTTTGTGGGAGCTGAAGATGCACATGGTCCTGCAAGAGAGTATACAAAAGGCTTCCTAACAAAGAGGGCTCTTGACAATGTCTGCTCACGTTAGTGCTTCTTGGGAGCGTCTATGTATGCACAGGGCACTTGTGTGCCAGCCAGTATCTATTCTGTACATAGAGGTGCTTTGCAGTGTCTTTTCATTCTCAGCTTCGAATCAGTCCATGGCAATGATTATGTGGGCGCTCTACCCTTTATTAACATCAGTGCCCATGATGTTGAACGGGGATGCTGTTTCTCATCTTGACTTCTCCTTTTGGACCTCGCCCTGCAAGAATCCTCAGAGTGAGACTGGAGCACTGGTAGAGGGAGCAGCCTCTCCTCACCCCTCAGATCTTTCAGAAGGAAGGGATTCCTGTCTTTTTCACTTTTTTCTTGGCCATACAGGCAAAACTTCTCAAGCTCTCTCAAGGTGCCACTGAACAGGAAGCTGCGGTGACAACATCTTCTGGGACAATGGGATTCTGGTAGGCTTAGGATACAGATCCAGTGGAGATCTGTTCTATCCATTTTTCAGCCACATTCTGGCCATTTTACAATACGAAATGGCATTTTTGCAAAAAAGAACACATAGAAATTAGCTCAGTCCTAAAGGACATCGAGTGAGCCAATTTAAAAAAGGTTCTGAGGGTTTCTGTGGGGGGAAAGGCTTAAAAAGGGTGAGCTCAGTGCTCCAAGATTCTGTCAGCAGGAGCCGTAAATAGAACTGAATTAACTGAAACCTATAGGGCATGATGGGACATCGGAGGTCTATGTGTCCTTGAAGGTGCAATGTCCATTTTCAGTCTAACATAACAGCAGTCTATAAAACTGCACTACCTAGACCTTCCCTTTCATTCACTTTATAAGAAAATCAAAAGGCTTTGTTAAGAATGTTTTATAATTTTCACTTTTCTTCCTTTCAAATGACTTTAAGGCAATATGTATTTTCCTGCTTTGAACATTAATTATTGGAATTGCAATATAGCCTTTTAAGCTGCTACATTAGAAATTGGTTTCTCATGTACTTCCTGGCTTTCCCCATTGAGGTAAAGATGTACATAAAATGTGACTTTCGAAAAAGTGCTATGAGTTCCCCGCATCAGTGCGAATGATTATCAATGGATGTCCCCAGAAGGAGAATACAGGACAGAACAATTTCGACCTTGGTCAGCCAAGGGAAGCCTCAGCCATATGGCACAGCGAGCAGAAGACCCATGTCTGGGTGTCTATATCTTCCTTGAAGGTGGCCAGGACTGTTTAACACTTGTGTTCTCTTACGGAAGGGGTATGACCAAGCATCTGAGGCTGGCATTTACCAGTGGCTGACATCATTTCAAGGACTCCATTTATGACTTATTGCCATTCTCAGAGACAGGGCACGTGTGCGTATACAGATGGGGGGGAAAAGCTGAAGTAAATTGTGAAACTGCGTTAACTCACAAATGCCAGGCTCGGTGCAGGTGAGGGTGCCATCTTCTGGTACTAGATGTGCATTGTACCGGTCAGTGGTGACCATCTCAATCATATCTCCTGCTTTCTGGCGCTCGCCTGTCTTCGTTTTCTTGAAGACCCCAAAGCCAATGTCTGCTGAGTCCGACATGAACTGCCACCTGCGGGAGGAGGAAGAAATAGGTGAGACGTGCTAATTTCACATTTTGGAGCAACTTACTGTGTAAAACCAAACTAACACCTCTGATAAGGAGGAGGAATACATCTGGGAAAACCATATCAACAAGCCTCCGTGAAGCAACACTAAGGGGCAAAGAAAAACCAACCACTCTCACATGGGTAAAAACACAAAAGCACTGGGGCAAGCCACACCAACACAACACTCACACTGGGAAGTAACACAATGAGGAAAACCAAACCAAACAAATCGCTCCCGGACAGCAGCAACATACAAAAGCATGACAGAACAACTGTTTTGTGGTGGGGGCGACTTACTTGGGCAAACCATACTAGTAATGTACCTGGGGAGCAACAGCTCAGTACAAGAGAAACCAACAACTCAAATGTGTCAGAGAACATCAGGACAAACCAAAACAATAACAATACACGGGGGCACAACACATACGGGTAAGCAAAAATGACAACCATCACGTTGGGAAACAATATACTAAGGCTAGAAAAACAACATCTGTACAAGACACTGTGCTTTTACTCCCGGAAGCAAAATAGCTGGGCAAGAAAAAGTAACAACTATCACTCCTGGGAAGCAGCACACTGGAGGTAGTCAAATCAACAGCTGAATACATCTCAACAAGTTTATAAATCAAAAAAGTTAAAATGAGGGCACAGATTTTCTCATAGCTCACATAGGCAAGTCGAACTAACTGTTCTCATCTGGACAGGTACACTCTTAGGCAAGACAAGCTGCTTTTACATTTGGAAACAACATACCTGAGAATGGAGAACTAACAACTCTCACCTGTGGAAGAAACACGTTTGGGCCAGCCGAACCAACAACTCTCACCTGAGGAAGGATCACTCTTTAGCAAGCCAATCCTATAAACCTCATAAAAGGAGGAAATACACAGAAGTGGGAACAGTGTCTTTGCAACTGGGAGAAACACACCAGGACTACGCAAACCACTATAATCTGAGAGAGGAGCACATTGGGGATGCCAAACCAACAACACTCATGCGGGGGAGGAACACACATGCTGCTTTCACATCTTAGAGGAACACATCAGGGCAAGACACACATCCACCACTCTGACATGGTGGTAGGACACCCAGCGGCAAGCAAAATCAACAACTCATCTGACAGGAAAGCGGCTGGACAAAAACATTGGCGCATTTACATGTGTCCCCATCACATATTGGAACACAAATATGTCCTTTTGAACACTGGCAACATCCAGAAGAGGACATATTTTGCAACTCTCAAGCACTTAGAGAAGGCCATATTAAAATATCAACGATGCTTCAATGGACAGGGTTTTGGAATGTGAACTTATTTTAGGAGACATGCTGCACATTATGCCGACATATCCATCATTCCAGTTTTGAGAGAAGCACTTTATTCCACCGAGCACTATTCCCTGCAACCTCCTGGATATAGAATGTTTTTCCAAGGGCCCTGTTCTTAAGGCTCTCTGAATCTAGTCTAAAGAAGATGCAGCAGATTCATAACTTGGCAGTCAAGCTGGTTTGTAAACTGAAGAATTCGCACAATGTTTTAGAGATCTGTAACTCGTTACACAGGCAGCATGTTCACCATAGTGTTCACTTCAATTCCTTGTGCATTGTTCAGACTTTTTCACAGAACAGCACTTCTCTGTTTGCAAAATAGCATACAACCGTATACATCTCAGATTACTGCAATCTGGGGCGCCATTTCTCTTTCAGAATCCAAGCTTTCGGCACGACCGTTACTGTGGTTTGGGAGTTGAGCGCTAGCTGAGGGATGATCGTCATCTACACCTTATGCCAGCCACCTTTGGTCTTAGAAGGCAATAAAACACATCTTTACTTTTGATTATTCCCTCCTACACCTAAACGTTATGTGTGTCTAAATGTTGTTGGTATCTCACTCAAATGTGCACTGGCAGATAGCTATAAAACAAGGTAAAGTGGGACAAAGGCACCCTCTGAAGCACGCCCATCACATGTTTTTATCCTGTAGTTTTTTTAAACGTTTGGTACTATTGTAAAAAAAATAGAAAGTAAGTGCCCATCAATAATAAACACAAATTAAGCACTGATTAAAATGAATGTTTAATGAATTGAATTTAAAATATTTCTATAGCGCGGCATTCACCAGACGGTTTCTTGGCGCTTTTGGGAAAATGGACTGCAGCAACAGAGGGATAAACAGAAATCAATCTATCAATCAATCAATCATCTTCTACCTAGATGCAACACTAGTGAAAACAATTATTTTCTTAAACCCCAAAGAATTGAAAAATGTTGGTTGCTGTTTGAGTTGCTGGTGTAGCAGCAATACGTTAGATTATATTACTGGTTTGTTGATACCACGCCCTATTCATCTCCACGAGGGCTGTCTGTCTCCTAGTGGGAGAGCCAGAGGCACCATTGTAATGTCATAACGTCAAACACTTTAAACAAATAAGGCTAAACACTACTCAAACAGAAACCTTTTCAAAGCCTTGCATAACTGACGCATATATATTTCTGACGTTGGAGGTTACAACCTCTATGTTGAGTAGTCTGGTGACACCTCCATAAGTCCTGATTATTTTCTGTAGAAAGATACAGTAGTGTAAGTGTGAACCATATTGCAGCATTTATTGTGGAGAAAATGCCATAAAATAAAAACATTGACCTATAACCCTGCAGCAGATGCAGAAACAAAAATGAAGGGAAAGGTGCCTATCAGGTTGAAAATGCATTAGCTGAACTCCGCATACACTGTACCTTTAAGACAGCCAGCAGCTTCCATCACTGAGAATACCTAGGATGGAGAACTAGAAATACAAGTACGCAACATTTCCTTCTGCATCATAGGATTCTCACTGATGAACGCAGAATAGAGTAGCAAGCATATCCCAGTTTCGCGGCTGTTAATGCAATGATTTTTTTTTATTAAATACCAATGAAGCATGCAGAAAAGTCAAGAAACAAGTTAGGGTTAAATTAAGACATTTTGCAATATTGTTTGACCCACTAGAGTATCATGTCTAGAGTCTTCATATAGACTAACGTCTAGTAAAAGTGTGAAAAGATTTTTATGTTGCTGCTTCACACATTTTTGAAAGGGGAACATTTGTGAACCAAGTGGCAGAAGCTGCTTTGGTTTGGTTTTTACAATACGCTGTTATAGCAGCCAAATGCACTTTTATAGAGGAAAATTGCAGTTTTGAGTTTGCTAAGTGCAGTAAATAAGGAAGGATGGCATTTTCTTGGCATGATAGTGGATTGTAATTCTTAGCACAACACCAAATTACAAATATTTTCCATTTGAAAGCATAAGACGTTCTGATGGATGGTCTTTTAGCTTCTCGGAGAATCCAGTTACAGTCCTCAGGTAAACCTACATTTCTGTATTGTATGACCTCAGGAGTCATACTATCAAATGTAAGGATTGTACGCTGGGGTGGAACATTCTGCCTCCGATTCTGGACAGTAGGTTGTGATTGCATGGCAACTTCCTGATAGGTTTACACGATAGGGGAAGTAGGTCTGGATACCACCATTATCTCTGCCACTCCGGAGCTATCAGGATCATGGTTGAATATGATTGTTAGCGTTTGATGATCACTGACAAATGAGTGGTTTTGGAGAAAAAGCGTACTGTAATTTATTGCACTAGTTTATCAAAAGATCATTGCCCTTTGAATGGGGATCCCAGAGCGTTTTTTAGGTAGCAACTTGGTCTATTTCAGGATAAACCCAGTCTTTGAAGATGAGGTACAAGACAGTGTCTTATTTATTTGGATAGTTTTTTACAGTGCATACTTGACCCTTTCGGGTGTCAGAACGCTTTACAGAGTTACAGAGAGCAGCACAGTGATAGCAATAAAATCAATATCAATGCATTGGTGTCAACCAGAGAAGGGAGGGAATGCTATAAAAGGTTCGTGGAGAAGAGGGGAAACATCAATAAAAGCCCAAAATAATGTTAAGTACAAACTTTAGGAATAGGCAATGTCAATAAACGTGAGGGTAGAGTCAGGGCTGAATGAATAGAGAACCAAGAAGTCGCCGGTGAAAGTAGTCTCGAGTGTGGTGGAGGGAAAAAGGTTATCATGGAATCTAGGGAAGGTATTTGTTCATAAGGAGTACTTTGACTTCTTTCTCTGACTTAAGGGGCAATATGTTCCAAATTCTCAGGGCCATCCCAGAGAAGGATCGGTTGTACACTTTCTTTTTTAGGAATCTCTGTGGTTTCAAATGAAGGGTGTTGGAGCTTCTGGAGGATCTGGAGCTGAAAGAAAGTATGAGCTTTTGAGCAAGATACCTGTGGGATTTGAAGTGGAGGGCTTTATGTGGCATGCAGGCAATTTTTAACTGAATTTTTGCTTCATATGGGAGCCAGTTGAGGGATTCCAGATCAGAGGTGACATGGTTGTTTCTTTTTGAGCCGGAGATGAGTCTTGCCACAGCGTTGAGCGAGGCTTAGTGGTGCCAGTTTGGATCTGGATAATCCAGAGGGGGTAGCACTTCCATAGTCTAATCTAGGATTCACTAAGGCTTGCACTGCATGCTTGAAATCCTTGGGGGAAGGAAGGATTTTAGTTTTCTTAGACTGTTCATTTGGTGTTACGCTCCTCCGGATGGCGGCACTGAAACATCTGCTGAGTTAAGTCTGCTTGTTTGTTTTGCAGACCTGGCAGATGAGCTGCCTGAAGTGACAAATTCCTGGATATAAGTCAGTGCCAAATTAGTGTGCTTTTAATGATAGAGTTTGTGATCTTGATCCTCCTTGTTTGTTTAAACCGTACAGGGTTGTGGCATTGTTCATCTGTACTAGCAGTCTGTTCAAAGTTAAAGCTGGGATAATGCCCTGAGAGCTAACTGCACAGCTTTTAGCTCAAAGACATTGATGTGATAAAGCTGTTGTTTAGGAGACCAATGACCATTAGCCCTTAGGTCGTTCAGATGAGTTCCCCATCTGGGGAGAGAGGCGTCAGATTTAATTGCCTGAGTAGGAAGATCATGTTGAAATGGGACTCCTTTGAGGATTTGTGTTTGTTGAGCCTCCTGTGATGTGATTGATGAGTTTGTAGCATTAGCATCACATTGTTCACCCAGTCATTTAGGTGTTGTGACCACTAGTCTTCCAAGCATTGCTGTAGAGGTCTCGTGTAGAGATGAGCTTTGGGGACTCAAAAAATGCACGGGCCATCTAGCCAAGTAGAGAAGAAATTTGCCTTACTGAGGGATTTGTGTTGTGTAATAATTGGAAACATTTCTGAGAAATGGTACACAATCTGGCCTCCCAAAGGAAACACTTCTTCTTCATGGTGTTTAAAGTTGAGCCTAGATAATTTGTACTGGAGATGTAGATTTTTCTAGGTTCACACACATTTCTAGTCATAATAACAAATTGACAGTAAAGTTGAAGCTCTGGCGCAACACTGGACAAAGGACAGGGTAGTATCCTCCCCTCTGGGGAACCCTTTCCTTGGGTATTTAAGGGCTCCCCTGTAGGTGGGTCCTCAGATTCGCCGTGGAACAAGACTCACCCCTGAAACCAAGACACTTTGACGGTCTGTACACTTGTACTTCGTTGGACTTCACATGGAACCAATACTGCATCAAGGAAGACTCCTGCTGCTCCTGGTCTAGCTCTTCTGAAAATCTTCTGCCTCTTTTATATCTGTGCTTTGCTCAGGTTCTCCAGAAGATCTGTGGGCATCAAGGACATCCGAAAAAAATTCCCTTGGAGTGAAGGAGTCACTCCCCTGCATCTGTAGGTACCGCAACAAAGCTGACCGGTCTGCTGCTCCTGTCATCCTACGGACTACCCAAGGCTCAGTAACACAGGTGGTGGTTTTGTGGCTCTCCAGAGGCCAGACCGGTCTTCACTGCAATTTAGAGGACAGTATCCTTAGTCAGAGCCGTTGGGACAAAACCCCTGTGCACTGCGTTGACTTGTCAAGGTTTGTTGGCTCGCCACTCCAGAAAGTTTCAGGCTACAAGAAGCTCCAGCCTCCAGCACCTCATCCCTCGAAGATCAGCGTCCTCACTGTATACCTTTCACTGTGGGCCTCTATCTTTATGAGTTGCCTGAGGTCCTCTTGCGACTCCTGTGCCTTCTGCCTGTGGCCCTCTTGAGGGTCTTTTCAAACTTTGGTGGGCTCCTTGCTTGCTCGGGCCTGCTCTGACTCTCCTGCACTTCGTGAGACCCCTGGACCATGCTGGTCCTAACAATTGAATCTTGTTGTCTTCCACCCCAGTTGCGGCTACCAAAACTTGTTGGTGCTCCCGCCGGACACGAACTACCTAGACATCACCATCCAACGTGGGACAGCTCATGTACGGCTCCTTGTCTTCCTCAGCGACGCCTGGTCCCCTAAGCTGCAGCGACAAGGTCCTCATCAACTTTCCTAAGCTCCATGCCAAGGGTGGACATGGTGCTTCTGCGCCTCCTGGTCACCGCTACATGGCATAGACTGTGTCCCCTCTGCATGCAGGTTCTCCTCTTCAAGAATCCATTCTTGGATCCCACCTGACTTCTTCAGAGACTTCTCCAGAGGCCTTTCTTCCCAAGTCTTCCATTGTCGTTAACGGGAGGTTCCGACGTTACTTCATCCCTATGTACCTGGCTTCCATGGTGCAGGTAACCTGGTTCTTGGGGCATCCATGGGTGGGGTAGCTCTCAAACCTTCCGTCCGCGAAAAGGGTTTCTCTGGGTTCTTCTGGGAAGGGTCCTTTTTCTTTAAAACTGCAACTGCGACTTCTCCATAGACTTCCATTGGGAAAACTGCTGTGTTTCCCCTCTGCACATAGCCTCCCTAGGGTTCCTGGGTACTTACCTTGGGCGGTTCCTAGTTCTTCCAGCTCCTCTTAGTCCTTTGATCCAAGTCCCATTCTTCTTTAAAGTTTGCATTCCACTTCTTTACTATGTGGTTTTGTCTCCCCTTCGAGACCAGTGTGTATTAGTGCTACTTACCTGATTTCTTGAAAGTATTTTCATGTGTATTGTTGATATCTCCGTCTAGGAGATATTCCAGTGTAGTAGTGATTGTGTTGTGTAACAAATAGACTTCTTTTTCATAAACACTGTGTGTTTTTTTTCCATCTAATCTATACTACTGATTAAACGTGGTACAAAAAAGTTATTTTACACTCCTTCAAGGTAAGCCTGAAGGCTTCTCTCCACATCTACCACTTTGAGAGCCCAAGGTTATCAAAGACCACAAAAATCACCATAAGGCTTCCCTGGATTAGTGCAAGGTGCATCACTCCTTTAAGTGTGCACCATATACTAAGCCAGCCTCTACAGGGCCGAAAGATTCCTTGCCGTGAGAAAAACATAAAAAAGGGGGAGAAGCCAGAAAAGCCCCAATTTCACCAACAGTGCAACCAGGAAAAACCACCACCAAAAACAAAACCTTCACTGAAAGAAACTTATAGTCGACTGAAGTAAGAGGTTCAAACAGAGGACAGGTCATTGCCAGAAGCACCAAGGGAATATTGCAGGGGAAAAGATCGCATCGCAGTTGGGGGGTTGGGAGGGGGGGCCGGTTGGCAGGTCGTCGAGGCAGCAGACTCCTTAAGAGCCGTGTCTCAGAGGGAGAAATAGGGGACAGGCTGACCTGGCAGGAACAAGGCTGCAAAATTGAGGGAGAAAGGCAGTCTCTTCTGAGGCAAAAAGATTCTGACAGGGGAGGTTGAGTTTGGAGAGAATCTGCTTAAAAAGAAGGGCGGACAGACACAGGGTCACAGATGAGGGAAACACCCTGCTCAGGAAATCTGCAGGGCCATTCTCCTTCACCAGAAAATAGAATGCTGAGGGAGACAAAAGATGCCTTTTGGCCCACAGGCCAATTTTTCTGAGAGGAGAAAGAGAGCCCTCTGCATGCCCCCCTGCTGGTTGACATAATCTGCAAGACCTGGTTGTATGTCTGGACACACACAGCCTGGATCTGAAAAAGAGAAGCAAACCAAAGAAGTGCCGGTCAAACCATCTTCAACTCCCTCCAGTTCGAGGAGTGAAGAGCCTCAGAGTAGGACCATCTGCCCTGGGCCTTGGAATTGCCCAAGACCACCTCCCACCCTCTGCCACTTGCATTGGTCGTCAAGACCACCGAGGGAGGAGAATTGAGATTGAAAGCCCATGAGAGATTATTAGGCGACAACCACCACTAGAGAGGCTCACAAATCTCTAGGGTAACAGTAATGAGAGCATTGTATTCCTGAGACGTCAGATCCCAGTGGCGAAGAAGGTGATGCACGAGGGGTTACAAATGGATGCGTGCCCAGGGGAGAACTTGCAAAGTGGAGGCCATTTCCCCCTAACTCCGCAGCCAGAGACGGGCTGAAACCTGAGATTGGGACAGAACCCAAGAGAGATGTTGGAATAGAGTCAATTGTATCTCCAGAGAAAGGAATACCATTCCCAGGTCCATCCTGCAGAGGCCCCTGATGAACCTCAGGGACTGAGAGGGTCACAGAAAGGACTTTTTGTGGTTGATGAGAAATCCAAAAGCTTCAAGAAGAATCACCTCTTCTGCTGCCTTATAAAAAGAAGGAGAGCCAATCATTCAGGTATGGGTATACTTAAAAACTGTGATGATGAATAGTACGTACCAGGGTTTTGTAAAAACCCTATGCATCAATGAAAGGCCGAAAGGAAGGACCTGGAATTGGTAATGCCTTGTGCCCATCACAAAGCAAAGAAATTTCTGTTACGTCAGGTGGATGGGAACTTCCAGGTATGCGTCCATCAGGTCTAGGGACGTCAGGAAAGTCCCCTGATGAACCAACTGAAGGATTTACTGTTAGGTCACCATCTTGAAGTGTCTGTGTAGAATGTCCATGTTCACCCCCTTGAGATCTTAGACTGGACGGTAGTCACCCAAGGATTTCTGCACAAGACACAGGATGAAGTAATAACCCAGTTCCCTTTTCTAGAGAGGGACCTCGATTATTGCCGCCTTCTCAAAAAGAATCAGGAAATTTCCAGCAACGCTACTTGGTTCACAGGATTCCGAGGCAGAAGAGGCTCCTTTAAAACCTGAGCCGGGCGCAATAAAAATTTGATCGAGTAACCAGAGATTATGATCTGACCTGCCCAGGCATCTGATATTCCCCACCACTAGTGACAGAAGAAGCAAAGAGGACTTCCTGCCGGGAGGAATGGATAGTCACTACTTTGGAGAAGGAGTAGTTGAGGCAACAACTGACTGAGGCCGGGATTTGTCTAATCCAGGGCCCCCCCTGGCCATGACTCCTGACCTTGAAAGGGCTGGCTAGCACCTCTAGCCTGGGGATAGACAAAGGCGCAGCAATATCTAAAACCTCTTCCCCTGGAGGGAAGGTGAACGGGAGCAACCAGCTTCCTATTCTCATTGTCTGCACGACCAGCGATTTGGAGCAAACTGGCAAAACCGCAACTCCAGTTTGCTCATGGCATAAGAGGCCAGTTTAAAGCACCATGTAAAAGCTAAGGAAGAGAGCAGTAACCACGGAGAGGGTCGGTTGAAACTCCTCTCGTGGCAGAAATCCTTACCAGAGACTTGCCCTCTCCCATGGAAAAGAAGTGCTTTGGAGCTGGTCACCGCTTAAGGTATTTGCAAGTGGTGAAACATGGAGCAAGCGGACTTTAGTTTTATTTTTAAAAGTTGCACGGACTGCAAGTAAGAACTGGCAGCAACATATGGTTTGCTGGTTTCATAGTGGTTTTAAATGTTGCCATTTCCCGATTTGTTAACTATAAATAATGACACTTGTCAAGACACTGCAATATTTAAATTGGGAACATGAGCGTGAACATTAACACAGAGTTTAATTGAGCACACGTGCTGGTATATAAAGTTAAAACGCGGCTCTCCTTTCAGTTGAAAAAGGCTAATGGAAAAGCCGAAACACGAACTGAGTGCTGGCTTGGACAATGAAAATAAAAATTAATGGAGTTACTCCGAGTTAGAGTGCAGTCCTTTCTCAATTTTTTGAGGATTCAGTGGCAATATGTATATATGTATATATATGTGTTTGTTTATTACTAGCTTTTCTGATTCATGCATGTGAATCTATAAAACACGCAATACTGTATAAGAAAATTGGTTACTTAAATGTAACTTGTTCTCCAGTATTGGTATCTTTTATAGATTCACATGCAACCCACCCTCCTCCCCGGAGAGTCTCCCTTTTCCTCTACCTCTACTATAGCACACTTGTGCTCTAAAATATGAGTCTACCTCTACTATAGCACACTCATGCTAAAAAATCTGAGGAACTCTGCCTCTTTTGAGAGCATTCTAGAGGGTGCTGAAACCTGATTGGTTAAAGATTTATATTTGGTCCTTTTTTAAAAAGGACATAGATAGACTATAGAACTACAGTTCAATGCTATATCTGTCTCCTATTCTTTTACATATTGCTTGCTATGATACCGACAGACTCCTACTTAAATGATGGGGAATGATTCAAGCATTTGAATCTATAAAAGATACCATACTGGAGAACCACAGTTCCAGGTAAGTAACACATTTTTTATAGACAGTTGGTAATAAAATATCAGCAGGCAATAAGGCAGAAAAGAGTCTTTTATTTTAGCACTAAAATTTAAAGTGCCAGAAATTAGTCAAAAGAACGATACAAAGTAGTCAACACCCTGATCACAATACCTATTTGTATAGCAGCCCTTCCGCCTTCCACTGAGCGATGTGAAATTTTCACCACTGCTTTTACAAATAAAGTAAAACATATCTTAAATTCCCTCCCAGAGAACACATCTCCTTGTCCAACTCCCTTTGAAGAACCAATAACGACAGCTTAACTTACATCTTTTCCACCCCTATATTCATATGACATTTGTACCATCTTAAAGTCCATAAAATCTTGCTCACCAGTAGACCCAGCTCCATCTGATGTCCTACTACTAGCTGG
This sequence comes from Lissotriton vulgaris, assembly GCF_964263255.1. Taxonomy (NCBI): domain Eukaryota; kingdom Metazoa; phylum Chordata; class Amphibia; order Caudata; family Salamandridae; genus Lissotriton; species Lissotriton vulgaris. Next base: position 261,020,790 of record NC_141699.1, read on the forward strand.
TGACATAATTTTACCTACTTTATTGAAGATTATAAACAGTTCTTTGGCAATCAGTAGTGTTCATCCTGCATGGAAGCATGTTATAGGCAGACATCTGCTGAAGAAACCGCAGGCAGACCCCCTGATGGTCAAGAACTACAGACTAATCTCTCAGCTTCCAATTGCCAGCAAAATCTTAGAGAAGCATGTTAATACACTTCTCTCTTGCTTTTTAGAAAATCATTCCATCCTTCATCCCACCTAAACTGGTTTTAGACCTGGAAACAGCACTAAGACCACATTGCTGGTGCGCGATAAGGAGCTTCAGGCCATTCTTGACCGGTGTGGCTCAGCAGCCATGATCATGCTGGATGTCAGTGGCGCTTTTGACAATGTTTCCCTCTGTATCCTGGTCCAAAGATTGTAAAATGCCACTATCACAGAACCCTGCACTTAAATGGATCATGGTTTTTCTAAACAATAGAAGTTTCCCGGTTCGCAGTGAACCTTTTTCATTCTCTACATATCCCATTGAATGTGGAGTTCCACAGGACTCTTTGTTGAGCCCAACACTCTTTAAAGTATATGTCCTCCCGCTGGCAAAAAAGTGTACAAGAAATGGCTTAGATTTGTCTCCTATGCTGAGGATACTCAACTTGTCCTTGCACTTACAAGTGAAGCTCAATGGGCATCCACAAGCCTACAAACCTGCCTTAAGGAAGTAACTGAGTGGATGTCAGCCAGCAACCTTAAACTCAACGGGGGACGACAGAAGTGCTGGTCATTGGCAGCAATACAGCTGCAGATTTGCAAAGTAGTCTCAATTCTAATGGTTTTGAAATTGCAGATAGGTTTACTCGAAATGTGTCCATGTCCTCAAGGTTTAAAGATTTTTACATGCACTTACCTTTTAGGTTTCATACAGCTTCTTACCTTACATTCTTGTAACATGGTGTGTTCCTTACCTTTTGTTTTTGTTAAGGGGAAGATGTAGTGTTCATACTTTTCATCTGTTTGCTTGTGTCCTACTTTTATGTTGCATATAGTCACATGCATGGTCTCGAACCATGTTTATTTTTATGAATTGGATCATTATGTGTTTTTTCTCCATGACTTCCAACTTGTACTTGAAATATCATCCTTTGACCATCTGCCTGGTGTCTGCGCCAGCTTATACCTCAATATATTGTTATATGCCCACAGGATGTTGAGCTAACTTAACGCGGTGCCTCGAACCTGGATCCCCAGTTCCAAAGTCAGCAGCTCTGGCCAGTACACCACATTCTTTCCCCTACTGGCTTAAATAAGATGGGGACCGGATGGAGCATTGCTTAGTCACATCAGGTCAACAGCACCCCCCGCCCCGCAACAGACCCAAGATCCCACAAATAACAAACAAGACACCAGTGTTAGATTGAGAAAAGTTGCTGCAGGTTTATTACATACAACGTTATGTAATCACAGTGGGTTATCTTACGGGCGATCCAAGGGCAGGCCGCATTCTTGCCACCTGCCTGCATGATGAGCCAAGCAGCACAGTGGCGAACCACCCATCTGCTGCGCCATTATGGTAATAACTCTACTCATGCCCCTTGAGGGGCGTATCTAGGCAAACCCCCGGTTGCACAGGCACACAACCGCCTGAAGGACTACTGGGGCGCCGACACGGGTTCCCGGACCTCCCATGAGGTTCCAGGTTAGGCTCTGGCACCCCTATGTGCCCGCACTCAGGATGCATTTCGGCTTTTCAATAAGCCTTTCTCAACTGAAAGGAGCGCCATGTTTTCACTTTATAAACCAGCATGTGTGCTCAATTAAACCCTGTTATATTGCTCATGCTCTCGTTCCTAATTTAAATATTGCAGTGTCTTGACAAGTGTCATTATTTATAGTTCGCAAATCGGGAACTGGCTAAATTTAAACACACTATGCCAAAAATGTTCAATAATAGAAGCCGTCAACCCTTTATGTTGCTGGAAGTTCTTACTTGCAGTCCGTGCAACTTTTAAAAATAAAACTAATGTCCGCTTTCTCTATGTTTCACCACTTGCAAATACCTTAACGCCTTAACCGCGGCGGGTATTCTGCCGCAGTGCAGGGCGTTCCATCGAGTGGGAGGGACCGCGTCGACCAACGGATGTGCTCAGCACTAGGGAGGTAGTGCTTGTGATGGCCGTTGGCCGACGCGCGCTGCAAAGGGGTTAAACAATGCCTGCTCCAAAGCACTTCTTTTCCGTGGGAGAGGTCTCAGGTAAGGATCTCTGACAACAGTCAGGTTTCAGCACGTTCTAGAATGCTCACAAGAGAGGCAGACTTCCTCAGATTTTTGAGCACTAGTGTGCTATAGTAGAGGTAGAGGAAAAAGGAAATGGAAGAGAAGAAAGAAAAGAGTAAAAAATGCGTTACTTACCTGTAACTGCAGTTATCCAGTATTAGTGTCTTTCATAGCTTCACATGCCTGAATCATCCCAGTCGTCGAGGCTCCCGTCTCGACGACGGGGAATGATTCAGGCATGTGAATCTATGAAAGACACCCAAATACTGGATAAGCGCATGTTTCTAATATGTTTAATTTCACAATGCTTGTGGGTATACAATATGTTTTTGTCCATCCTAATATATGTAGACTATTGTCTATATGCGTCCCTTTTATTTGTTGAGCAGCAACCAAATCAATAGGGTCTGTTTGGGTTGCAAAGTGAACCAACTCCTCCCTCCACCCACTTCCTAGTCTGCCATCCTGGCAGCAATTGTCCATCCTAATATATGTAGACTATTGTCTATATGCGTCCCTTGTATTTGTTGCACAGCACCCAAATCAATAGGGTCTGTTCGGCCTTTCGATTAAAAACACGCACGTATTGGACACGCGCGTATTCGAATCCAATGATGTTTATATATAAACACGCGCTAATGTTGCAAAGTGAACCAACTCCTCCGCCATCCCTCCACCAACTTCCCAGTCTGCCATCTTGACACAAACTGTCCATCCTAATATATGTAGACTATTGTCTCTATGCGTCCTTTCTTAATGTTGCCAAGTGAACCAACTCCTCCCCTCTCTCTCCACCCACTTCCCGGTCTGCCATCCTGAAACCAACTGTCCATCCTAATATATGTAAACTATTGTCTCTATGCGTCTATTGTAGTTGTTGCGCAGTAACCCAATCGTTAGGGTCTGTTCGTCCTTTAGATTAAAAATACGCGCGTCTTTGACACGAGCGTATTTGAATCCAACGTTGTGTATATATAAACACGCGCTTATTCAAATTCAACGTTGTGTCAACATTTCAAATCAATCGGTGAAGAACTTTCGTAGATTTAATATTTTTATCAAACGCACATTGACATTTTTATGTGTCTTTGTGCTTTCGATTAAAAACACGCGCGTATTCAAATCCAACGCTGATGATATAAAAACATGGCCGTATTCGAATGCAACGTTGTGTCAAAATTTCAAAGCAATTGGTGAAGAACTTTCGTAGATTTAATATTTTTATCAAACGCACATTGACATTTTTATGTGTCTGTTTGTGCTTTCGATTAAAAACACGCGCGTATTCGACACGCGCGTATTCGAATCCAACGTTGTGTATATAAAAAAACTCGCATATTCGAATGCAACGTTGTGTAAAAATTTCAAAGCAATCGGTGAATAACTTATTGAGATTTGAGATTTTGAACAAACGAACAGTTACATTTTTATTTATAGATATTTATAAATATATTTATATATCTTTTCGAGGGGAAACGCGTCATGGCGGACGCGCTGGCACTAACAAATTAAAAAGCACTTTGCACCAGCAACTAAAGGGTCTGCTCTCCCCCATTAGTGGGAACTGGCAGCGCGAGCTTGCAGTGTGACGATCCTCTGGATATATATATATATATATCTCGATAAAATACAACCTTTTAACTTTTACAGCCAATGAGGATGCATATGAACTTATGTAGAACCCAGCATGAATGCATTCATATACACTTATAATCAAGCGGTTGGTGGGATTGAAGTTAGGAGAGGCTTAGCTTATTGAGATAAGTATCTAAGTACTGCTTGGCCCACAGCTGCATCTGCCCTGTCTGTCTCATCTAGGCAGTAGTGCTTCGTGAAATTGTGCCTGCTGCATCATGTTGCAGCCCTGCAGGTATGTCGAATGGGCACACCAGTAAAAAGAGATGTTGAGGTGGAAACAGCCTTGGTGGAATGGGCTTTAACCTTGTCTTGCAATGACTTCTCAACTTGTCTGTGGCAGAAGGGGACTGTAGAGGCTATCCACTTGCAATAGTTTGCTTAAAAACTGGGCGACCTTGAGAGAGGTTACTGAGTGATACAAATAGTTGATCTCCCGTACGGATATGACGGCTTCTGTGGAAAATAGAACTTGATACATCCCTTGACGTCCAGAGAATGTAAAGATTATTCCGCTATTGTCTGTGGATTTGGGAAATTGGTCTAGAATACAACAGGCTCATTTAAATGGAAGTCCGTAGGAATTCTGGGAATAAATTTGAGGTTAGTTCAAAGATATACCTTGTTAGATTTGAATTGAAGGAAAGGTTCCTTTATGGTAAAGGCTTGGATATCACTAACCCTCTTTGCGGAAATGAGAGCAAACAGAATGTTATGTTATGTTATGTTAAAATTATTTTTAAGGCGCACTTACACCAAGCGGTTTCATGGCGCTAAGAACAGAAGGACTGCGGCAATGAGAATCTTGGAGTGTTATTCATAAGCTTGTGAGAACAGGAAAGTTTTCAGAAGAGTTCTGAATTGAGTATAGCATGTTACCAATCTCAGCTCATTAGGAAGGGAGTTCCAGAAACGGGGTGCCAAAAAAGAAAACATAAGACCACCGTGTTTTTTTTGTTTGAAAGTGGGAATAATGAGCAAGTGAAGGTGAGAGGACGAAGTTCACATGAAGGGAACAGAAGTGCTGTTTTCCATGTGAGGAACTTCAACTCAGATTTGTGAATTGGTCCGAGTGGGGCTTTCATAAATTGGCCAAGAACAACACAGAGTAGCCATGATGGTGGAGGTTTTCTCACTGGAGGAAATGCCCTGAAGAGACCATTGAGAAACTATTGTATGATTCTGGAAGACCATAATCTTGGCATCTCACCGGCGCGTCGGAATCTAGAGACTGCTGCGAGGTGAAACCTTATGGAGGAATGTGCTAATCCAGATTTAGTCAAAGTGAGTAGATACAGAAGGATTTGGTCTGGTGAGGATGAAAAGGGATGAACATTATTTTGTGTACACAAGAGGCAAAACCGTTTCCATTTGCAGGTCTTGTTAGTGGACTCTGCTCTTGCTTGGACAAGGATTTATCTACAAACTGAAGGAATATCTATCCTGGCAAACTCATTGTACTCAGTAACCAGCCCAAGAAGTGCAGCGATGACAGACCTGGCCCTGATTTATGGTGAGCAGCAATGGTATAGGTTTGAGTGGAACGTGAAGTTGATTAGACAGGAGAAGGAGTTCTGTGACCAAGAACTGCCTGGGCCAGCGTGGGACAATGAGGAGAATTTTACATGGATTTCATTTAGTTTTCCTGATAATCCATGGTATAAGAGAGATCGATGGAAAAGCATAAGCATAGATTATTGACCATCTCATCGAAAGCACATTTTCCCCTCGATCCTTCTTGGTGATGCCAATTTGCAAAGTACTGGCATTTCTTGTTCTCTCGCATGGCGAAGAGGGATAACCTCGGTTTGCTCCAAAGGTGGAACAGTTTGCCCAGAGTGTGCAGATCTAGTTCCTGCTTGAGGCAGTCGACACTGGTGAGACAGCGAGGCTGTTGGATACCCTTAGAGCATGTTCTGCCTTTAGGGATATGTGTTATTTGAGTGCCCAGGTCCAGATTTGTTGCACTTGAGTAGATAGTGCTATTGAGCGCGTTCCTCCCCGTTTGTTCGAGTTGATAATGCTGGTGTGTTGTCCATTCAAATGAGGAATGAGGAGTGTGCAATCTTGGGGCAAAAAGCCTTCAATGCCAAAAAGATAGCTCTAAGCTCCAGAAGATTTATGTGTATGTTTTTCACTTGTGACTGCCATCTTACACTGATAGTAAGGTCCTGAAGAAGAGCACCCCAGCCTTCCAGGGACGCATCCATTGTGACAGTATAGTCTACATTCTGCGCCAGAAAGGAAAGATCCTTGGAAAGACTGGATGCCAGTGACCACCCAGTGCATGGTTTGTGACACGAGAGGGGTGTTTGACCAATGTCCTCAAACAAACCTTGTGCCAGACGACATGGTTTGTCAAATTCTACTTGAAGTGGTCTCATCCGAAGATGACAATTTGGAATGAGGTGTATGTATGAAGAACGCATTCAGAGTAGAGATTTTTATGTCCGGAGAGAAGTGGACATTTTTGCTGCCAATCTTTTTGCTAGATATTGAATTATTAGTTGTCTGTCTTTGGAAATGAAGGCCTTGTGTTAACTGGTGTCCAAGAATGACCCTGAGAATGTTAAAGTTTGGGTGGGATGTAAATGTGATTTTTGATAGTTGATGGTAAGGCCCAGTTTGCGGAAGAGCGTGAGGCAGATTGAAGTGGCCTCGGAAGCTTGGCGAGGCGTTCCTGCCCAAGTATGGAACTACCTAGATTCCCCATTGTCTGAGATACAAGCTACTGGTGCTACGTCCTTTGTAAATATTTGAGGTTCTGATTTCAGTCTGAAGGGAAGGACAGTGAACTGATAGTGTATGCTGGCTAACTTGAACCTCAGAAATTTGCTGTGTTTTTTGGTGGATGGGTACATGAAAATATGTGCCCTGAAGATCCAGGGCTGACATATGATCTCTGGAATTGAGGAGGTGAAGAATTTTCTGGATTGTTACCATGCGGAAAGATTGCATTTTTAGGAATTTGTTTAATTTGCAGAGGTCCAAAATGAGGCGGCATTCTCTTGACTTCTTGTGAATGAGGAAGAAATGAGAATGAAATCCTATTCCTCTCTGACATTTGGGGGCTACCTCTATTGTTTCCTTTTGTAACATGAGGGACAATTCACTGAGGAGCTGTTTGAGGTGAGACGGGGTGTTCCTTTCGAAGGGGTGTTTAAAGGCCACAGGATGAACTCCACAGTTTGACCCCAGGCGATGACGTCTAGTACCCACTTGTCTGAAGTTATGAGGGACCACTGATGTAGCTGATGGGAGATGCAACCTGCCAATTGATTAGGAGGATCAGCAGAGGTAGCCGTCACCACTAAAATGTCACAGCTTCCTGTTGTAATCTCTTACACAAGAGGCAAATTTTCCTATGCTTGAATTTTTATACAATGCAGACGATTGTTGCCTGTAAGACTGCTGTGATTGATTTTGGTATTGGTGGCGATATTGATGTTGCAATGGCTCATATTGGTTTCTGTAAGGTTGAAAACCTCCCCTAAAAAAGTAGTTGCCTTTGCTCCCCGAAAGGGCTGCTTTTGAATTTGTATAGTCCCAAGAGATCTGGCAGTGTCAGTATCTGCTTTAAAGGACTGAAGCACTTTGTTAATGTGCATACCGAACAATGATTCCCCGTCGAAGGATAAATCCAAAACTTTAGTTTGTACCTCTGGGCAGAAGGAGGTAGATTTGAGCCATTCTTGTCTGTGGAGAACTGCTGTTCTTCCTAGCTACCTGAAACCAGTGTAAGAGATATCATTGGCACAATCTATGATCTCTGCTGAGGTTCTCTCTCCCTCTTGTAGGATCTTTCGGGCTTCTATTTTACTGTCCTCAGGTAACAGGTCGATGTACGTGGACAGGTCTGACCACATCTGGCGGTCATAGTGTGCAAGTATTACAAGAGTCGGCAGGCTTGACTGTGTTGGCCGCTATCGATGATAATCGCTTGTCAATATTGTCAGGATTGAGACCATCTTTGTCGGGAGGTGCCAAGATTGGAGTGGGTGAGGTTTTGGAGTGGCATTATGCTGCCTGTGAAACTACAGAATCTGGTTTTAGTCAGGCAATTAGGCATGCAGGAGAGTCTTCAGGGGCTTTATATTTTTTATCTAGTTTGGGAATGACTACTGAGACTGTTGCCGGAGTTTATTATTTGTAGGCCTTCTTGCCCAATAAAATCAATGATAGGGATGGATCAAATAGATTTTTGGTGGGTTCTTTAAATCATAAAGGAAGCAATCCGCTTGCCTGGATAATAACGGAATATCAAATCTTTTGGCATCTCTTTCCATCAAATTGTGGAATTCACCAATATCTTCCGCCAAAGAATCTACAGCTGACGGGCATGGAGGGGTAGTTGGTACTAAGTAATCATCCCACTCATTCAGGAGTGATGCAGTGTCTCTAATTTTGCCTTCTTCTCTCTCCTTTGTCTGTAGAAATGTGATCATCAGCGGGAGGATCTGCTATCAAAAAAGAAGCCTGTGGAGTAGACGGTGCTGTGATGCAGTTGTATGTGATGTCCGAAGTGGAGGAAAATGCTGTGGAATGAATGGTTGTTGCCAGCTGGTTCTGGAAATCTTTGATAATAATCTTGCAGCATGTGTTGCAAGTTGTTCACTAGCGACATGGGCATTTGGATAGATTGGTGGTGTGAATAATGGGAATATTCTTGAGGATATTGTTCAGCCTGCTCATCCCCTGTGCAATATTCCTGGTAACACTGCTCTTCCTTATTGTCTTCCTGACATTTGACGTGGAGCTCAGGTGACTGTGAGCTATACCAAAATCCTCCAAGGATTTTCGTATAGCTCAATTTTTCAATGCTTCTCATGACAAGCAGCCCTGTAGGACATGTTCTTTTCTATCTAAAGCAACCATGACAGTCCTTGAAAGTTCTTTTCAAGGCCCTTTGTACCACTGCGGTGAAGGGGGACATATTGTATGAGCTGTCGGTGGAAACTCGGCTTCCTTTAAGCTCTAGTATTGCCCTTTATCTGCCCTTGCATCATTTAATCAGTAGATGTCTACGCACTGGCCGACACTGTGTTGATGTTAGATAAATGTCTACTTGCGAGCCCACTGGCTAATCTTGGCATAGCTACGTAAAGGCTACGAGCATCTGCTCCCTTTTCAAGTCCACACAAAGTACTAAAGAAATTACTTTTTGATTATCAGTTTTTGTAGCTGAGTGGCTCTTATTTTATTCCTACAAAACTACTGGCTAATAGTCGCACTACTTTTCTTATAAGTGCCACTGGGGTCCAGAATAGATTCCCTGTAAATCTTTACAAATTAATTTTCTTTTATATTTTTAATGGCAACACATTTAAACTTCTATACACCAGAAGCTCTGAGGCTTAGCTAGTATCTGAACTCTTAGATCTTGAAGCAGCAACATTAATACATTTCCCCAGCCTGACAGAAGGACCACAGCATGGTCCAACATGGTGTACATTAACTGCAAAACTCCATCCCACAAGGATTAAAAAAAGGACCTTTTTTGGGCAGTTTCTGTCCTTGCTGGGCATCCTTGCAGATCCTTCTGTAAGTCTCTACAGACCAGCTGTTTGTTATAGAGTTCAAGTATTCCCCATACAAGGGTCTCATTATGTAGGGTCAGTGGGTTCGCAACTGACAGGCGTCGGTAGCGTTCTGACCTACATCTGGTGCCGCAGTCCAACCACCACATTATGATGAGTGGTGGTTGGAGGCAGCAGGAAGAGGGACAGATCAACGCATCCGACGGGCTCAAGGAATCTGTCCAATAGTCGGTCGAAATGTAATATCCTACAATAGGGTGGTGCCTGTTCATGCTATGCCATGGGGTTACGATGTCCCTTTCATACAGCTTTTCAATGGCGGTCCGACTGCCGCTGTCAGCACTGAGATGCCTCCAGGTAGCTACGTGCTTAATAAATGCTTTTTTCATTTCATTATATGATGCGCGATTTTACAATTGTAAAGCGTATAGGCGCAATTAGTGTATAACACCCCTCACATCAAGATGCATCACAAGTTGGTCCCATTTCCCTTAGAGATGCCGAGCTTCCGTGCTTATTTGCAATTGCCTACCTGAGGACACAGCAGGGGAAGAGGATCTCATACTCCAGCTGCTCGGAAGAGCCACGGTTAACGGTAATAGCATGCTCATACTTCAGGTTGACCTGATCCCGCACATAGTACTTCTTTGGGATGTCCCCACCATAGTTTATCTAAAAGAGGAAGTAATCGATTAATACACACATGCACTTTGGGAGACTTAAGAACTGCATAGGAACACAATCCACTGATATGCCGAAGAAAGCAAATGTGCACCAGCATCAAAAGTAGATCCACTTCTGAGGCCTGACCTTGGCTCCGACCCTTGGGCTGCAAGATTACTACACTTAATTGCATACGCCATAGGTATATCTACAAAAAGTAATACATTGTCTTTTATACAGCACTGAGTGAAGAGAGTCACGTCTTATGTGCTCTTAATTTTTAATAAGTAAAGGGACAGAAACAAAGAGAGAGAAAGACATTACCCAGGATATCACAGTTTGGATAAACGGGGATGCATCATTTAAAATCCATCTTTCATGATTCTGAAGTCTGCACTTAGCAATTTATGTGCAGCAACACAGAAAAAGTCAGTTGAGGTTGAAGTAGTAGTGCGCAGCAGTAAGCAGAGTAATGAAAATCAGTCTGACTTGATGAAGGAAAAGGAGAGAGAGAGAGCATACCAAAAAGAGTATTTGTTACAAGTGAGGTTCTAAGAATCACTAAAGTTCTAGTAAGAATTCTCAAGGATTAAACAGACAGTGTTTTAAATGCAACAAAATAATCCACTTTGCAAATGTGTGCAACAGTGTCTGAGAGTAAGTTGTTATTGTGTATAAATGTGACCTGCCCAAAGATATTTCAACGAACTTGGTATTGAGTGTGGTTGAAGAAGGAAGTGGGTAAGTATTACAAGGTGTTACCCAAAATCCGCAGTTTATTCTTGGGGAAGATGAGAAACCTTATGAGCTATGTTAATGATATAGAACATTATGTTAGATTCCTGGTCACAATTTACCATTTTTTACAAATTATTTTTCAGCTTCATCGGAAAGATAAACGTCTTGAAGCCAATGATGTGAATGTTCTTGCCTTTGATGGTAGTATTACTCGGTTTGATGATGGTATTAATAGGAAGACTGGGTGTGTTACAACAATATGCTTCCAAGGTAGACAGATTCTTGGAAAAGTGCACTCAGCTAGTAAAGATCAGCACATTTTAGGTTGATGGTACAGTCATTTTGGGAATTAGCTCAAAAACCTCTTTTAGACTTACTGTTTCACTTGCTCTCATTATTATATTGGACACTCAAGAAGAAAGATATCTTGTGAAGGCTCTCTGCATCCTTTCCGTATATGTTGGCTTTCTATGGCTTTTTTTTTAAAGCCGAGAATCAGTAGAACAAGAGTGCCAAAGGAATTTTACAGTGCATCGACATCTGCATTGATGTCTGCATCAATGTCTGCTTTGATACATCATTAGTTTATCATAGCTTCTTGGCTGCCTTAAGGGTAAGGGCCATTAAACAACTCAATTTGATCAACAAAGGGATACTAGCAAGCTGGCAATAACATCACAAAGCACTAAAACTAAAACCCACCACCAAAAAGGAGAACTGGAATTTCCATCGAGATAAAAAGTATGACTCCCTAGCACAAAATATCTGATTTCCAAAGCCACAGTCCCAGGTTGAGATAATGGGGCCATCGGGTCTCCAATGACTAGTGACAGGTGAACAGGAGACTGTTCATGAGGAGGCCGGTTACATCTAAATCTGATTTCCAAAGTCTAATATTCCAATAAGGTTTCTACTCGTACTGGGAATATGCTAGCATGCAGGGTTAATCTATCACGAGTACCAAATTCAAAGGTCCTGCATCTCATGAACGGGCTACTAAGACTAATACTTTTCACGTGAAGGAGCGCACAGAGGACCGGGGCCTCCCTGTGGACTCATCTCTTTGCACTACACTGAGGAATTCAATAAAAGGTTAGTCAGACATATTTCTAGCTTTACTTCATACAGCAGGATGGGCACATGAAAAGAATGTATGGTCCAATAGAACAGTGTTGGTATCCGGAACAGCAGAGTTTTCTGCCAATGCAGAATGAAGGGGGAGATCAAAAAATGGTCATAGGATGTGGATTCGAGGACTAACCAACCTTCAGTTGGCTTCTGAGAAGGATAATATTTTTGTCAACTGGGACATACTTCCAATTTTGTTTCAACATGAGAGCCTTTACATTCAGAAAATGTTTCATTTTGAATGCCACCCCTGAAAGACAATTTTAGATAAGAGGAAAGGGTTCAAACACATGCCACCAAATTAGAAGAATTCAATACTAATAACGATGAGAGGCTCTCTCGCTTTATTTATTTGCTTAAAGAAATGAACTGATATTAGAGACTAAAGGAGCAGCGTGAGCACAGCAAATAGTTCAGGAAATTCTGACGAGGGATCAATTCCTTACCTTAGATTTACACTTCTGGTCCCCATCTGGATCAGTGAGGGACCCACCATAGTATACAGGAAGATTCTCAGGGGCGATGTACTTCAGTAAAGCTTCCTTCCAATTATCTAAAGAAATAAGACAACATATGTAAGAGTCCAAGATAACATTCAATGAAGAGAAATTCTAAAGCTCACAAATCAACATTTGAAAAATATGCTGAGTCTAGGAGCAAATTGTCTTTAATACGTTCCAAACCAATAAAGATAAATTTGAAGCCCTATAGAGAATCGTTTCTATACGTATCCAGGGGCAAAGAGAAACTGCCTATAAAATCACAATTTTCAAAAATATTCTGTAGATTTTCTTAACATACTTTGTGTATCTGTTCTAGTGTCACTGAAATCTAGGCAGCAGAACCTTCCCAAAGTGTGAGGTGATCTCCAGGTAGCTGATTTGTATTCCTTGTAAGTTTGTAATAGCTGCTTGGAACATCTTGTTGCTAAATAAAAGGTGTTTTTGATTACACAACTAATCGGTACTTATTTTATCAACTCCTAAAGGAAGGAAGGCCGTGTACACCTGCCTGAATCCAAACCTGGGCCATAAGATCATAGTGGGTGCATTAGTCTATCTAGTCTCCAGAGCTCTAGGTCTCCCTGTGATGGGCTTATTTTCATTTCTTAAGAAAGAACAATAGATGAGAAATTCCAAAAATAGAACTGTGTGAATGTCATAATTCATGTGCAGATGGTGGAGTAAATCACAAATACGCAAATATATTTCCTCTCTCTTCTTTTGTCTAGACCCGGTGTCTCCAACCGGTCGATCTCGAGATACCGTTAGCTCGTGGAGACCCCGGGAGTAGCTCTGGTAGCCCTTCTTTAGTATTTGTAGGTATTTTGGGCTATTACCCTTTCCGGCTCCATTTGCCCGCCCTCACACAAACCAGCCGCTCGGATTGGAGCTAAGCTGGGGTGGGGGTGGGAGAAGAGGATGACGCTCCTCTGCTGGAGCTGCAGACTCCTCTCGTGAGAGTCTGACTCTTGTGACGTCGTCGTGTACTGAAAACGCGCTGGCATCGCACTGTCTGCCATTGTCAACGGTTTGCCAGCGCGGAGCAGTAGGAGACGTGACTTCCACCACCAGAAGCAGCCAGGAGACGGGCCTTCCAACACCAGGAGACGTGCCTTTCACCACAGGTAAGCTCAATAGTGGAATTAGGGATCCCGTGGGAGGGATGGCTGACAAGGCATCAAAGAGCACTAGGGGAACAGAGGGCAGAAAGGCACAAAAAACGAGTGGAACAGAGGGCAGAAGGGCACAAAAGCGAGTGGAACAGAGGGCAGAAAGGCACAAAAAACGAGTGGAACAGAAGGCAGAAAGGCACAAAAAACAAGGGGAAAACGAGTGGAACAGAGGGCAGAAGGGCACCAAAAATGAAGCAAAAACAAGTGGAACAGAGGGCAGAAAGGCACAAAAAACGAGTGGAACAGAAGGCAGAAGGGCACAAAAAAACGAAGGAAAAAATAGAACAGAGGGCAGAAAGGCACCAAAAACGAAACAAAAACAAGTGGAACAGACGGCAGAAAGGCACAAAAAACGAGTGGAACAGAGGGCAGAAAGGCACAAAAAACGAGTGGGACAGAGGGAAGAAGGGCACAATAAACAAGGGGAAAACGAGTGGAACAGAGGGCAGAAGGGCACAAAAAATGAAGCAAAGACAAGTGGAACATAGGGCAGAAGGGCACAAAAAACGAAACAAAGACAAGTGGAACAGAGGGCAGAAAGGCACAAAAAACAAGTGGAACAGAGGGCAGAAAGGCACAGAAAAAGAAGCAAAAAGGAGTGGAACAGAGGGCAGAAAGGCACAAAAAAACGAGTCGAACAGAGGGCAGAAGGGCACAAAAAACGAAGCAAAAGCGAGTGGAACAGAGGGCAGAAAGGCACAAAAAACATGGGGGAAACGAGTGGAACTGAGGGCAGAAGGGCACAGAAACGAAGCAAAAACGAGTGGAACAGAGGGCAGAAAGGCACAAAAAAACTAGTTGAACAGAGGGCAGAAGGGCACACAAAACGAAGCAAAAGCGAGTGGAACAGAGGGCAGAAAGGCACAAAAAACCTGGGGAAAACGAGTGGAACAGAGGGCAGAAGGGCACAAAAAACGAAACAAAAGCGAGTGGAACAGAGGGCAGAAAGGTACAAAAAACCAGTGGAACAGAGGGCAGAAGGGCACAAAAAATGAAACAAAAACGAGTGGAACAGAGGGCAGAAAGCACAAAAAACGAGTGGAACAGAGGGCAGAAAGGCACAAAAAATGAAGAAAAAACAAGTGGAACAGAGGGCAGAAAGGCACAAAAAATGAGTGGAATAGAGGGCAGAAAGGCACAGAAAAAGAAGCAAAAACGAGTGGAACAGAGGGCAGAAAGGCACAAAAAAACGAGTCGAACAGAGGGCAGAAGGGCACGAAAAACGATGCAAAAGCGAGTGGAACAGAGGGCAGAAAGGCACAAAAAACATGGGGAAAACGAGTGGAACAGAGGGCAGAAGGGCACAAAAAACGAAACAAAAATGAGTGGAACAGAGGGCAGAAAGGCACAAAAAACGAGTGGAACAGAGGGCAGAAAGGCACAAAAAGCAAGTGGAACAGAGGGCAGATGGGCACAAAAAACGAAGGAAAAACGAGTGGAACATAGGGCAGAAGGGCACAAAAAACAAAGCAAAAACAAGATGAATGGAGGGCAGAAAGGCACAAAAAACGAGTGGAACAGAGGGCAGAAAGGCACAAAAAACGAGTGGAACACAAGGCAGAAGGGCACGTAAAACGAAGGAAAAACGCGTGGAACAGAGGGCAGAAAGGCACAAAAAACGAGTAAAACAGAGGGCAGAAGGTCACAAAAAAAGAAGGAAAAACAAGTGGAACAGAGGGCAGAAAGGCACAAAAAACAAGTTGAACAGAGGGCAGAAGGGCACAAAAAATGAAACAAAAACGAGTGGAACAGAGAGCAGAAAGGCACAAAAAACGAGTGGAACAGAGGGCAGAAAGGCACAAAAAACGAGTGGAACAGAGGGCAGAAGGGCACAATAAACAAGGGGAAAATGAGTGGAACGGAGGGCAGACGGGCACAAAAAACGAAGCAAAAACAAGCGGAACAGAGGGCAGAAAGGCACAAAAAACGAGTGGAACAGAGGGCAGAAGGGCACAAAAAACGAAGGAAAAACAAGTGGAACAGAGGGCAGAAAGGCACAAAAAACGAGTGGAACAGAGGGCAGAAGGGCACAAAAAACAAGGGGAAAATGAGTGAAACGAAGGGCAGACGGGCACAAAAAACGAAGCAAAAACAAGCGGAACAGAGGGCAGAAAGGCACAAAAAACGAGTGGAACAGAGGGCAGAAGGGCACAAAAAACGAAGGAAAAACAAGTGGAACAGAGGGCAGAAAGACACAAAAAACGAGTGGAACACAGGGCAGAAGGGCACAAAAAACTAAGGAAAAACGAGTGGAACAGAGGGCAGAAAGGCACAAAAAATGAGTGGAACAGAGGGCAGAAGGTCACAAAAAATGAATCAAAAACGAGTGGAACAGAGGGCAGAAAGGCACAAAAAACTAGTGGAACAGAGGGTAGAAGGGCACAGAAAACGAAGCAAAAACGAGTGAACAGAGGGCAGAAAGGCACAAAAAACAAGTGGAACAGAGGGCAGAAAGGCACAAAAAACGAGTGGAACAGAGGGCAGAAAGGCACAAAAAACAAAGGAAAAAAGAGTGGAACAGAGGGCAGAAAGGCACAAAAAACGAGTGGAACAGAGGCCAGAAAGGCACAAAAAACGAGTGGAACAAAGGGCAGAAGGGCACAAAAAACAAGGGGAAAACAAGTGGAACAAAGGGCAGAAGGGCACAAAAAACGAAGCAAAAACGAGGGGAACAGAGGGCAGGAAGCCACAAAAAAAGAGTGGAACAGAGGGTAGAAGGGCACAGAAAATGAGTGGAACAGAGGGCAGAAGGGCACAAAAAACAAAGCTAAAACAAGTTGAACAGAGGGCAGAAAGGCACAAAAAACAAGGGGAAAATGAGTGAACAGAGGGCAGAAGGGTACAAAAAACAAATAAAAAACGAGTGTAACAGAGGGCAGAAGGGCACAAAAAATAAAACAAAAACGAGTGGAACAGAGGGCAGAAAGGCACAAAAAAACGAGTGGAACAGAGGGCAGAAAGGCACAAAAAACGAGTGGAACAGAGGGCAGAAGGAACAAGGTGAAAACGAGTGGAACAGAAGGTAGAAGGGCACAAAAAACCAAAGCAAAAACGAGTGGAACAGAGGGCAGAAGGGCACAAAAAACGAAGCAAAAACGAGTGGAACAGAGGGCAGAAAGGCACAAAAAACAAGGGGAAAATGAGTGGAACAGAGGGCAGAAGGGCACAGAAAACGAAGCAAAAATGAGTGGAACAGAGGGCAGAATGGCACAAAAAACAAGTGGAACAGAGGGCAGAAGGGCACAAAAAACGAAGCTGAAACAAGTGGAACAGAGGGCAGAAAGGCACAGAAAACAAGGGGAAAATGAGTGGAACAGAGGGCAGAAGGGCCAAAAAAACCAAATAAAAAACGAGTAGAACAGAGGGCAGAAAGGCACAAAAAACGAGTGGAACAGAGGGCAGAAGGGCACAAAAACCTAAGCAAAACGAGTGGAACAGAGGGCAGAAAGGCACAAAAAACAAGCGGAACATAGGGCAGAAGGGCACAAAAAACAAGGTGAAAACGAGTGGAACAGAGGGCAGAAGGGCACAGAAAACAAAGCAAAAACGAGTGGAACAGAGGGCAGAAAGGCACAAATAACGAGTGGAACAGGGGGCAGAAGGGCACAAAAAACAAAGCTAAAACAACTGGATCAGAGGGCAGAAAGACACAAAAAAAGGGGAAAATGAGTGGAACAGAGGACAGAGGGGCACAAAAAACAAATAGAAAACGAGTTTAACAGAGGGCAGAAAGGCACAAAAAACGAGTGGAACAGAGGGCAGAAAGACACAAAAAATGAAGAAAAAATAAGTGGAACAGAGGGCAGAAAGGCACAAAAAATGAGTGGAACAGGGCAGAAAGGCACGGAAAAAGAAGCAAAAACGAGTCGAACAGAGGGCAGAAAGGCACAAAAAAACGAGTCGAACAGAGGGCAGAAGGGCACAAAAAACGAAGCAAAAGCGAGTGGAACAGAGGGCAGAAAGGCACAAAAAAAATGGGAAAAACGAGTGGAACAGAGGGCAGAAGGGCACAAAAAATGAAACAAAAACGAGTGGAACAAAGGGTAGAAAGGCACAAAAAAACAAGTGGAACAGAGGGCAGAAAGGCACAAAAACGAGTGGAATAGAGGGCAGAAGGGCACAAAAACCGAAGCAAAACGAGTGGAACAGAGGGCAGAAAGGCACAAAAAAACTAGTTGAACAGAGGGCAGAAGGGCACACAAAACGAAGCAAAAGCGAGTGGAACAGAGGACAGAAAGGCACAAAAAACATGGGGAAAACGAGTGGAACAGAGGGCAGAAGGGCACAAAAAACGAAACAAAAGCAAGTGGAACAGAGGGCAGAAAGGCACAAAAAACGAAGAAAAAACAAGTGGAACAGAGGGCAGAAAGGTACAAAAAACCAGTGGAACAGAGGGCAGAAGGGCACAAAAAACGAAACAAAAACGAGTGGAACAGAGGGCAGAAAGCACAAAAAACGAGTGGAACAGAGGGCAGAAAGGCACAAAAAATGAAGAAAAAACAAGTGGAACAGAGGGCAGAAAGGCACAAAAAATGAGTGGAACAGAGGGCAGAAAGGCACAGAAAAAGAAGCAAAAACGAGTGGAACAGAGGGCAGAAAGGCACAAAAAAAGAGTCGAATAGAGGGCAGAAGGGCACAAAAAACGAAGCAAAAGCGAGTGGAACAGAGGGCAGAAAGGCACAAAAAACATGGGGAAAACGAGTGGAACAGAGGGCAGAAGGGCACAAAAAACGAAACAAAAATGAGTGGAACAGAGGGCAGAAAGGCACAAAAAACGAGTGGAACAGAGGGCAGAAAGGCACAAAAAGCAAGTGGAACAGAGGGCAGATGGGCACAAAAAACAAAGGAAAAACGAGTGGAACATAGGGCAGAAGGGCACAAAAAACAAAGCAAAAACAAGGGGAATGGAGGGCAGAAAGGCACAAAAAACGAGTGGAACAGAGGGCAGAAAGGCACAAAAAACGAGTGGAACACAAGGCAGAAGGGCACGTAAAATGAAGGAAAAACGCGTGGAACAGAGGGCAGAAGGGCACAAAAAATGAAGCAAAAACAAGTGGAACAGAGGGCAGAAAGGCACAAAAAACGAGTAAAACAGAGGGCAGAGTGTCACAAAAAAAGAAGGAAAAACAAGTGGAACAGAGGGCAGAAAGGCACAAAAAACAAGTTGAACAGAGGGCAGAAGGGCACAAAAAACGAAACAAAAACGAGTGGAACAGAGGGCAGAAAGGCACAAAAAACTAGTTGAACAGAGGGCAGAAGGGTACAAAAAACGAAGCAAAAACAAGTGGAACAGAGGGCAGAAAGGCACAAAAAACGAGTGGAACAGAGGGCAGAAAGGCACAAAAAACGAGTGGAACAGAGGGCAGAAGGGCACAATAAACAAGGGGAAAATGAGTGGAACGGAGGGCAGACGGGCACAAAAAACGAAGCAAAAACAAGAGGAACAGAGGGCAGAAAGGCACAAAAAACGAGTGGAACAGAGGGCAGAAGGGCACAAAAAACGAAGGAAAAACAAGTGGAACAGAGGGCAGAAAGACACAAAAAACGAGTGGAACACAGGGCAGAAGGGCACAAAAAACTAAGGAAAAACGAGTGGAACAGAGGGCAGAAAGGCACAAAAAATGAGTGGAACAGAGGGCAGAAGGTCACAAAAAATGAAACAAAAACGAGTGGAACAGAGGGCAGAAAGGCACAAAAAACTAGTGGAACAGAGGGTAGAAGGGCACAGAAAACGAAGCAAAAACGAGTGAACAGAGGGCAGAAAGGCACAAAAAACAAGTGGAACAGAGGGCAGAAAGGCACAAAAAACGAGTGGAACAGAGGGCAGAAAGGCACAAAAAACAAAGGAAAAAAGAGTGGAACAGAGGCCAGAAAGGCACAAAAAACGAGTGGAACAAAGGGCAGAAGGGCACAAAAAACAAGGGGAAAACGAGTGGAACAAAGGGCAGAAGGGCACAAAAAACGAAGCAAAAACGAGGGGAACAGAGGGCAGAAAGGCACAAAAAAACAAGTGGAACAGAGGGCAGAAAGGCACAAAAACCGAAGCAAAACGAGTGGAACAGAGGGCAGAAAGGCACAAAAAACAAGGGGAAAATGAGTGGAACAGAGGGCAGAAGGAACAAGGTGAAAACGAGTGGAACAGAAGGTAGAAGGGCACAAAAAACCGAAGCAAAAACGAGTGGAACAGACGGCAGAAGGGCACAAAAAACGAAGCAAAAACGAGTGGAACAGAGGGCAGAAAGGCACAAAAAACAAGGGGAAAATGAGTGGAACAGAGGGCAGAAGGGCACAGAAAACGAAGCAAAAATGAGTGGAACAGAGGGCAGAAAGGCACAAAAAACGAAGCTGAAACAAGTGGAACAGAGGGCAGAAAGGCACAAAAAACAAAGGGAAAATGAGTGGAACAGAGGGCAGAAGGGCAAAAAAAAAACAAATAAAAAACGAGTAGAACAGAGGGCAGAAAGGCACAAAAAACGAGTGGAACAGAGGGCAGAAGGGCACAAAAACCTAAGCAAAACGAGTGGAACAGAGGGCAGAAGGGCACAAAAAACAAGCGGAACAGAGGGCAGAAGGGCACAAAAAACAAAGCAATAACGAGTGGAACAGAGGGCAGAAAGGCACAAATAACGAGTGGAACAGGGGGCAGAAGGGCACAAAAAACGAAGCTAAAACAACTGGATCAGAGGGCAGAAAGACACAAAAAAAGGGGAAAATGAGTGGAACAGAGGGCAGAGGGGCACAAAAAACAAATAGAAAACGAGTTTAACAGAGGGCAGAAAGGCACAAAAAACGAGTGGAACAGAGGGCAGAAAGGCACAGAAAACGAGTTTAACAGGGCAGAAAGGCACAAAAAACGAGTGGAACAGAGGGCAGAAAGGCACAAAAAATGAGTGGAACAGAGGGCAGAAAGGCACAGAAAAAGAAGCAAAAACGAGTGGAACAGAGGGCAGAAAGGCACAAAAAACGAAGCAAAAGCGAGTGGAACAGAGGGCAGAAGGGCACAAAAAATGAAACAAAAACGAGTGGAACAGAGGGCAGAAAGGCACAAAAACGAGTGGAACAGGGGGCAGAAGGGCACAAAAAACGAAGCTAAAACAACTGGATCAGAGGGCAGAAAGACACAAAAAAAGGGGAAAATGAGTGGAACAGAGGGCAGAGGGGCACAAAAAACAAATAGAAAACGAGTTTAACAGAGGGCAGAAAGGCACAAAAAACGAGTGGAACAGAGGGCAGAAAGGCACAAAAAACGAGTTTAACAGGGCAGAAAGGCACAAAAAACGAGTGGAACAGAGGGCAGAAAGGCACAAAAAATGAGTGGAACAGAGGGCAGAAAGGCACAGAAAAAGAAGCAAAAACGAGTGGAACAGAGGGCAGAAAGGCACAAAAAACGAAGCAAAAGCGAGTGGAACAGAGGGCAGAAGGGCACAAAAAATGAAACAAAAACGAGTGGAACAGAGGGCAGAAAGGCACAAAAACGAGTGGAAAAGAGGGCAGAAGGGCACAAAAACCGAAGCAAAACGAGTGGAACAGAGGGCAAAAAGGCACAAAAAACGAGCGGAACAGAGGGCAGAAGGGCACAAAAACAAGGTGAAAAGGAGTGGAACAGAGGGTAGAAGGGCACAAAAAATGAAGCAAAAACGAGTGGAACAGAGGGCAGAAGGGCACAAAAAATGAAGCAAAAATGAGTGGAACAGAGGGCAGAAAGGCACAAAAAAACAAGTGGAACAGAGGGCAGAAAGGCACAAAAACGAGTGGAAAAGAGGGCAGAAGGGCACAAAAAATGAAGCAAAAATGAGTGGAACAGAGGGCAGAAAGGCACAAAAAACGAGTGGAACAGAGGGCAGAGGGGCACAAAAAACAAGGGGAAAACGAGTGGAACAGAGGGCAGAAGGGCACAAAAAACAAGGGAAAAACAAGTGGAACAGAAGGCAAAAGGGGCACAAAAACAAGGGAAAATGAGTGGCCTTTTGGTGTTCTAGGGAACTCTTAAGTCTGTCCTGTGTTGGGTATTTTGTTCAAACCACAGAATGGCTCTGATAAAATTAGGCTTAAAGTCAATGAAACTGGGCGTGGGGGGTCTCTCGGAAAAATGCGCGAGTTGCTTCGGGTTCTGAGCTCACGACGATTTTCACTGTCCAGAAGTAGCTCTGACTACACAAAAGGTTGGAGACCCCTAGTCTAGACAGTATCTTTGAGCCAACCAAGGGTATGCAAGTTATTTTTTTCTCTTGGTGTTGATGGGTTTAGGAAAGGTGGCAATGCAATTTGGCTAATATGAAACACTGAAATCAATTGAGGGAGGCAAGACTGGTGTGTTTTTAAATCCAGGTGGGTAGCTAGCAGTTACACCTAGTACAGTGTCACTGGGGAACAGAGGTAGAATGGGACATCTGCATCAGCTGATTCCTTTAGTGCTCTAACATAGCTCCTGTGGGCACAACAGGATCCCATTCACTCTGCGATTGGAGGTCCAAGTCTGATGAGTGCTAAAAACTTGAGTAGGAGACTGGACGGTTCCAGTGAAGCAGCCCTGGGGGCACTGTTGAAGACGCCAAGAGCTGATGCGTATTTAGATCTCTGCTGCATGTGTGCGGTATTTGCGCATATACAAATTCTGAGGGTGACGGGTGCACAGAGCACATGCTCATTTACAGCACTGTGTGCGCTCCTTGGCGGTGATTATACAAGCATGGCAAGGATTTGAAGCATGGCATATTCAGTGACAAATAATTTTTTTAAAGTAACTTGAATGTTGCAAGAGGATTTGAAATAATTGGCTTTCCTTGGTTCTAACATTGATAATTTGTCATATGTTATTAATTATAATGCATGAAAAGAAAGTTTGGCCCCTGTGGGGAGGAGGAGGAACAGGAGAGCCCATCCGCCGCAGAACGAACCCGGACTTCCTGGTTGCCACCGAAAACGAACCCGGAAGCATACAACAGCGCTCTTGCCTTCGACTGGCTGAAAAGGGAGGAGTCGCGTCATCAGGCGGAAGTGAATGGAGCTGAGGCAGGGATAAAAGGCATAGGCGAAGAACGGACGGTGTGCGGTGACAGCGAGGAGAAAGCACAGCACCCGGAGGAGGAGGACCGAAGAGAGGAGAGCAAGAGGAGAGCGGAGGAGGAGGACCGAAGAGTGGAGAGCGAGAGGAGAGCGGAGGAGTCCGAAGAGTGGAGAGCGAGTGGAGAGCGAGGGGAGAGCGGAGGAGGACCGCAGGGCAGAGAGCGGAGAGAACAACGTGGGGAGACAACGAGGCGTTCTGTATACTGCTTCCATACCCGGTGGGCTGAAGGAGGGAGAAGACTCCACGGGTCCCTTTCGCTGCAGTTCGAGAGGCGGGCCGTAGCCCAAGGCAAGTACCGTTACAAAGGGCATTCTAGTGGGGCGCGTGGGAAGGGGGGAGGTAGAGCACCTGAGGGCGGTGGGAGGTCGGGCACGTTCGAAGGTGAAGCCCAATAAAAGGCCCTGCACCCTGAAATCCCTCTTTCATTTTGTTTCCCACACACCTTGGTGACGGTAGCACAGTGAGATCAGTACAGTTTGTAACCCCAGTTTTCTTTTCCCTGCCGAGGCTCAGAAACCCCAGGGACGCCAACAGGAGCCAGACAGAGGACCATGAAGTTTGCATTCCTGAAAACCCGGATTCAAACATTGAATTTAACAAAAATAAATATCCCTGAGAGTACATTAGCGTGGTCTTGTGTTCCATACCCATCTAACCCCTGACAGATTTGGTGTCAGAAGTGGGATCTTGCATTGATGACATATCACAGCCCGTGCCTATCCCAGTTGAGAATGTCATCTCCCAACTAGCAGAAGGTCAGAGACACCTACAGCTCATTTTTGAACAGCAGATACAAACCGCCAAAACAGAAAGGGAGGCCCTACAGGATGCCCTAAAGGAACAGGCCACCCTTCTAACCACAAACCAACAGATACAGGATACGGCTATCCTGCGCCTTACCGATGCAATAATCACCACCCGTATCCATCCCAACGTACCTAATTCTGTGTTACAGAAGTTTCAGGAAGGTGACGACCTGGATTATTTCTTTACGAACTTGGAACGGGTCGCAACAACTGCTTCTTGGCCCCGGGAGAGATGGAGCCAGTACATAGCCCCCCTTCTTTCAGGCGAGCTACAGGCTGCTTACCAGGCTGCGAATCCAGCAGGTAGAACAGATTATGAAGATGTAAAAAAGGCCATCCTCAAGAGACTTGGTTGCAATCAAGAGTACTATTGAGCTAAGATCAGGAAAGAAAGATGAAACCCCGGGGACAACCCCCGGGCCTTGTATTATCGGATTCGGGATCTAGGCACACGGTGGCTGGCTCCCCAAGAGACCTCCCTAGAGGATCTGATGGCTAAGGTCTTTTTGGAGCAGTTTCTGGATGTCTTACCACCTACTACTCGCTCCTGGATCAAGCAACACCCCAACCTCAACCCTACTGTAGCGGTGGACGGCCTGTGCCCATCACAGGGCACCCAAATTCCACACTGGCCTCAATAAAACCCCTGTTTCCAACCCCAGACTAATAAACCCCAGACCACAGAGCAGACCCGAACCCCGAGTTCCTTTTCTTCCCTGTGTTCCCTTTAGGCCAGTACCACCTGGACCTAGTGTGAGCCCTCAAGGACCCCAATGCTATCATTGTTCTGAGTGGGGCCACATAGCCTGACAATGTCCGCATAGAACCCCTCCAGCAGAACCTATGGAGGTAGGGTATTCCAAGGGGCAGGTATACGTAACAGGCAAGGGACATCGCTAGTACAAGAGAGAAGTACTGCTCAATGGAAAGAAACAACAGGCCTTATTGGACACGGGTTGTCATGTTTCCGTAGTAGACAAAACCTTAGTACACCCACAACAAATACAAAAGAATGAGACAGTGTATGTGACCTGTGTACATGGTAACACCATTGGGTATCCGGTAGCAGAAGTGTTATTGGATGTTTCTAACGACCCCCAGTTAGGCAGGGTAGGCGTGATCCCCTCTCTACCTGAGGCTGTCATTATAGGAACAGACCACCCCCGGTTCGATCACTATATCGATGAAGCCAAGAAAGACACAACCGACTGGTGGAGGGAAGCCCCGTTTAGAGACAGTGAGATAGAAGGGATGAAGGGGAAAGACCGTAAAAGTAAACATGAAAAACGAAGAGCCAAAACCAATTTTTCTCTGGCAACAAGTCAGTCGCATGTGTTTCCTGTGACCCTTACAGACGCAGTAGGGCCTGCCCCTAGCCTCCGGTCAGCCCAGATGGACGACAATACGTTACTCCATGCTTGGGAACAAGTACAAGAACGGGACAACGATAAGGTAGGACCCTATTTTTTTGTGCAACGAGGATTGTTGTATAGAGCTACAAAAAGGGGTGACACACTAACAGCCCAGCTCCTAGTACCGCTATCCTTTCGCACCCACGTCTTGGAACTAGCCCATAATTACACGGGGGAGGACATTACGGAAAAGAACAGACATTGGCATATTTGTTAAACAAGTTCTATTGGCCTGGCGTATATAAGGATGTGGCCAAGCATTGTGCAGCATGTACCCGGTGCCAATAGTCCAATCCAGCTGGAATAAGAAAGGCCCCCTTATACCTTCTTCCCATCATCGATGTACCCTTTAAACATGTGGGTATGGACCTAGTGGGGCCCTTTTCACCCTCAGCACGAGGCCATAAATACTTGTTAGTGGTTAGCGACTATGCCAGTAGATACCCTGAAGCGTTTCCCCTGTCCACCATGACTACCCCTGTGACAGCCAGAGCCATGATTACATTGCTCTCACGAGTAGGGTTTCCTGAGGAAATCCTCACTGATCAGGGGACCCCCTTTATGTCCTGCCTGATGGCACAAGTATGTGAGATCCTGGGTATTAGGCAAATACGGACTTCTGTCTATCATCCCCAAACCGATGGCCTTGTGGAGCGGTATAATAAGACCATAAAGAACATGCTCCGCAAGGTCATCTCAGACACAGGAAGGAACTGGGACAAGCAAATACCCCTCATACTGTTCGCCATAAGAACCCACGAGCAGAAGTCCACAGGATATTCCCCCTTTGAGATTCTTCTCGGCAGAAGACCCTAAACCTTGCTGGACATGGCAGCTGAGCAGTGGGAAGAGGAAGAGGAGGAGGGTAAACCCCTTCCCCAATATGCGGCTGACTTAAAACATTCCATCACTCATATTTGGGGTACGGTCCATGATCATATGGAAACGGCTCAAATAGCCCAAAAGCGCCTTTATGACCGTAACAGTCAGATCAGAATCTTCCAACCCGGTGACAAAGTTCTCTTCCTCCTTCCCTCCTCTGACAAACTTTTGTCCAAATGGCAATGACCCTACACTATTGAAAAGAAAGTAACCCCTGTCACATATAGCATACTCCAACCCCTGCATCCAGGGGGAAGACAAATATATCATGTAAACCTTCTTAAAAAATGGGTAGAACCCCCTGAAACCAAGGGAGAGGGTATGTCTTCTCTTCTGGTTAACACACTGAAACCCTTAAGCATTCCTGTGATCCCCACTGAAACAACACCACCAGAGGAGGCTCCCGTAGGAGAGGTGATAAACCCAACACAACGATCCCAATTAAAGGCCACCCTCGCCCGGTTTCCTGGACTCTTTCCTTCCACCCCGGGATTGACCTTATTGGTACAACACAATATTGTAGTTCTGAACAACACCATTATCAAACAGAAACCCTATTGCATCCCAGAGGCCAGGAGGGAGGCAGTAGAGAAAGAAGTATCCGCTATGATGCAGGCACACATTATTGAGCCCTCTACTAGCAACTGGTGCTCACCCATAGTGATCGTACCAAAACCTGACGGAAGCTTGCGCTTCTGTATTGACTTCAGACAGGTCAATAATGTTACCAAATTCGACTCTTACCCGATGCCCCGGGTCGATGAGTTACTGGAGAAACTGGAGGCTGCCGCCTACATGACCACCCTAGACCTTACAAAAAGTTATTGGCAGATCCCCTTAACACCACAAGCAAAAGAAAAAACAACCTTTTCAACGCCCTCCGGCCTCTACCATTTTTGCATATTGCTCTTTGGCCTACACGGTGCCCCTGCTACGTTTCAGAGGCTCATGGACCACCTCCTCCAACCACACCGAGACTATGCAGCAGCATATCTTGACGATATAGTTGTATTTGGTGCAACCTGGGAGGATCATCTAAAACACCTCTTTGAGTTATTCTCAGCGATCCAGAATGCCGGGCTAAAAATCAATCCAAGAAAATCGCTGTTGGCAACTGATGTCATACACTACTTGGGTTATACCATTCAGGGAGGCCACATAAAACCACAAATGAGTAAGATAGAGGCAGTAAAGGTGATTCCTGCTCCCACAACAAAAAAAGAGGTCTGATCCTTCCTAGGGTTTATCGGCTATTACAGGCGCTTCATTCCTCATTTCTCCACCATGGCAGGACCCCTTACCGACCTTCTCGCCAATACCCAACCTACCCGTGTCAAAACATGGGGACAGAGGCACGAAGAAAGTTTCCAAAAACTTAAAACGGAAATCTGTTCTAACCCTATCCTACGTTGCCCAGACTTTCGTAAAAAGTTCGTGTTACAGACTGATCCTTCGGGAATCGGCTTAGGTGCCGTCCTTCAACAACCCGACCCTAACGGAAAACTGGTACCCATTCTATTCATAAGTAGAAAACTGTTTTCCAGAGAACAACAGGACTCTACAATGGAAAAGGAGGGCCTGGCTATCAAACGGGCAGTCAAAGCCCTGCAGTACTACCTTCTAGGGCGTTCATTTACTTTGTTGACGGACCATGCACCCCTAACCTGGCTCGCACGTAACAAGGACACCAACCAGCGCATCCTTCGTTGGTTCATGTCATTGCAACCTTTTTCGTTTCAGACACTGCATATTCCCGGTTCCAAACAGATCTGCGCTGACTACCTCTCCCGGCATCCCTACCCAGAGTGGCCACCCCGTCCGTTCTTAAGGGGGGAGATGTGTGGGGAAAGGAGGAACAGGAGAGCCCATCAGCCGCAGAACGAACATGGACTTCCTGGTTGCAACCGAAAACGAACCTGGAAGCATGCAACAGCGCTCTAGCCTTCGACTGGCTGAAAGGGGAGGAGTCGCGTCATCAGGCGGAAGTGAATGGAGCTGAGGCGGGGATAAGAGGCATAGGCGAAGAACGGACGGTGTGCGGTGACAGCGAGGAGAAAGCAGAGCACCCGGAGGAGGACCGAAGAGTGGAGAGCGAGAGGAGAGCGGAGGAGGAGGAGGACCGAAGAGAGGAGAGCGAGAGGAGAGCGGAGGAGGACCGAAGAGTGAAGAGCGCGAGGAGAGTGGAGGAGGACCGAAGAGTGGAGAGCGAGAGGAGAGCGGAGGAAGACCGCAGGGCAGAGAGCGGAGAGAACAACGTGGGGAGACAACAAGGCGTTCTGTGTGCTGCTTCCATACCCGGTGGGCTGAAGGAGGGAGAAGACGCCACGGGTCCCTACGCTGCGGTCCGAGAGGCGGGCCACAGCCCAAGGCAAGTACTGTTACAAGGGGCATTCTGGTGGGGCATGTGGGGAGGGGGGAGGTAGAGCACCTGAGGGCGGTGGGAGGTCGGGCACGTTCGAAGGTGAAGCCCAATAAAAAGCCCTGCACCCTGAAATCCCTCTTTCGTTTTGTTTCCCACACACCTTGGTGACTGTAGCACAGTGAGACCAGTACAGTTTGTAACCCCGGTTTGCTTTTCCCTTCCGAGGCTCAGAGACCCCAGGGATGCCAATAGGAGCCAGACGGAGGACCAAGAAGTGTGCATTCCTGAAAACCCTGATTCAAACATTGACTTTAACAAAAATAAATATCCTTGAGAGTACATTAGCGAGGTCTTGTGTTCCATACCCATCTAACCCCTGACATCCCCTATTGTTTTTGAAATGCTAACAAAGTCAAAGTTAAATCATTCTAACATCTTGCTAAGAGTAAATATAATGCTATTACTACCACTAACTAGTGAATATTGAAATGTTCTGAGCACTTGTTTGTAGAGGATTTTGATTGTTTATGTTGAAATGCCCATTTATCATACTGAACTGGTAAACATTGCAGCGTGTCACATGGCGTCAATGGTATATAGTATAACGACAGGCATCTTGTCACGGAATAAACAAAAGGGAACCTAAGCGTACAAGCTCGGACACAACCAACACTAATCCATGTATGATGTTACCTGCTCTAGCGATGTTTCAAGCAGGTCATAGGCATGATTTATAAGCTCTCAAGAAATTTAAAAGTATAGCTGTCTCACTGAGATAAAAAATCTATAAGTCAGTCCTGTTCTGCATCATTAAGTTGGTATTTCTTCACGTCCTCTGTTTTGTCACCTCATTCAACCTTTGAGTTTGAGAAGAAGCTGAGTCACCTGAGCACTGTGAATATATTATGCTGTATTGTCCAGGAGCATTTATACTATGCTTCATTCCCTTATGTGGGAAGATGAAATGCCTGGCTTGGGTGGGAAGGATAAGTTACTTACCTGTAATCCTAGTTCTCTTCCAGGGGTATCCTCATCAAAGTCATAAGCACTGAATATTCCCGCCCATGTGCGGGACCCCGGAAACAATATAAAAATATATATGTAAAAACACATATACCTCACTCCCCATATATGTACATACGTATATTATTTTTCTCACACCAATGCAGCCCCAAAACCAAGGCTAGACAATGTAAACACTTATATAAATACAGCAATTAGTAAGGAAGGAACAAAAAACACATCAGGTCAAATAGTCCTTGAACGTTATGTTTTAATGAGTAAAACTACTCATAAATTCTGAAAATTGCTCATAAAAGACATTGTAAGTCATAGGCTGCATTGAGAAGCAATAACACAGAAACTGAAAGCATTTTCAGCTAAAAACTGGCACCGTGCCTTTAGGGCAGCTATGACCCCAGGCTTCCCATCATGCCTCAGGGGTGACAGTTAGGTCAGTTGTTCTTTGCATAACCCTGAAGTCAGGGCTAAACCACAAGTCAGAGACATACAGCTCTCATTTACCTGGGGAGGAGGGTGGGTTGCTTATGACTGATGAGAATACCCATGGAAGAGAACTAGAATTACAGGTAAGTAACTTATGCCTCTCTTCCAGGGGATCCTCATCAATAGTCATAAACACTGAATAGAATAGCAAGCCCATCAACCACCTGAAGGTAAATGATAAGTACATGACCCAACCGAAAAAGACCAATCATAACAGCCCAAAACTTAGCTATTAAACAGATTCTGCAAGGAGGCCTGGCCTACCTGGGTATCTGCTCTAGTGTTTGAATCAAGACAGTAATGTCTGGTAAATGTATGGATGGACCGCCAGGTTGCTGCCTTACAGATCTAAGACATGGGCACATTATTGAGAAAACCCGCATTCGCAGCTCTACCTCTGGTGGAATGCGCTTTAGGAGAAAACCCAAGATTTTTCTGAGCTAACTGGTAAGCAAGTTTGATACACGAAACGATCCACCTGGAAATAGACCGTTTCGAGGCTGCATGACCTGTTCTGATTGATCCATAGTTAACAAACAGTTGATCGGAGTGACGAATAACCTTGGACCTATCTAGATAGAATTTCAAAACTCTTTTCAGGTCCAAAGAATGCAGAGCCCTCTCAGCTGGAGTAGAGGGATTGGGAAAGAAAGTGGGCAGAGAAATGGTCTGATTTACATGAAAAGCTGACACCACTTTAGGAAGAAAAGACGGATGCGTCCTTAGCACCACACTATTCAAATGGAACACAGTATACGGTTCTGAGGAACAGAGAGCTTGAATCTCGCTCACCCTACGTGCTGACGTGATTGCGTCCAAAAAAGCTGCTTCCAGGAAAGATGCTGCAAAGTAGCTTTATGAATGGGTTCAAAAGGAGGACCCATTAGCTTTGATAGCACCAGATTCAACTCCCAGGGAGAAGGAGGACGTACTGGAGGGTACAACTTTTTCAGCCCCTGCAGTAAGTCTTTTACAGCTGGCATTTGAAAAAAAGAGGTTGGTGAAGGTGACCGCCTGTAAGCTGTTATAGCAGCCAAGTGCACCTTAATAGAAATAAACTTTAAACCTGCTTTAGCCAGATACAACAAGTAAGGAAGGACTGCCTCTTCCTGACTCTGACTGGATTATGACCATTCGTCATACACCATATATAGAATCGCTTCCATTTGCATGCATAAGAATGTCTAGTGAAGGACGTCTCGCCTCTTTTAGGATGGACATGCAGTCTTGCGGCAGTCCTAGATGGCCGTATTGTATGACCTCAGGAGCCATGCTGCCAAGCTCAGTGACGGAAGGTTGGGATGATGGATCCTCCCGTTCATCTTGGATAACAGGTCCTGCCTGCAGGGTAGCCTCTTGTGAAGAGTCACTGACAGGTGAAGCAGGTCCGTGTACCACCAATGCCTCGGCCAGTCTGTGGCGATGAGGATCATAGTCGTGCACGAGTGTGTCAGCTTGCTCACCACCTTCAGGATCAACGGAAGGGGAGGAAAAGCGTACACAAATTCCCCTGAGCAGTCTATCAAAAGAGCATTCCCTCTCTATCCTGGCTGGTAAAACCGTGAGGCGAAGTCTCTGCATTTGGTGTTTCGGTCGTCTGCGAACAGATCTATGGTGGGACAACCCCAGGACTGGAAGATGTCTTCTACTACTGCGTCGTGGAGGACCCAGTCTTCCCTGTCGTTGAAATGACGGCTTAGAGCGTCCGCCCTCACATTCTGCTCTCCTGGGAGGTGGACTGCTGTGACGGACAACTTGCGAGCCAGAAGCCAATGCCAGATCCATTGGGCTTCCAATGACAGAGTCCTTGAGCGTGTTTTCCCCTATTTGTTCAGGTATTACACATTGTGGTGGTGTTGTCCGTCTGTACTAACACTGAAGCTTCTTGAATCGAGGGAAGGAACGCTTTGAGAGCTAGGTGGACCGCTCTCAACTCCAGCATGTTGATGTGGTAGGTACTTTCTTTGGGAGACCACAGACCCTGCACTTGTAGCTGACCCATGTGCGCTCCCCAGCCTAACTGAGAAGCATCTGTGATCAATGTTTGCACAGGAGGAGGTTGATGGAACAGAACTCCCACTTGCATATTTTGCTTTTGGTCCACCATGGAATGGACGCTCAAGCTGCGTTTGACAGAGTAAACTAGGGAATGGTGCCAAAACTAGGGAATGGTGCCAACAATATTCAAGTGGCGAATATGACATATCCCCTTCCATCATTATGGCTAGAAGGGTGGGGTGGGTAGGACACGGGGTGAAGAACATTAATGGAGACTGTATCGTTGTCAACTTTTCAGGGAGAGATGTCGCTGAAAAACTACTCTGGGATGGGTCCCCCATTATAAACAACGATATTAAACCCCTTCCTTTAGGATATTTCTATCCTCCGTGGGGGAGCAAGAAACCACGCTTCTGCTCCCAGAGGGCATCAGGAAAACCTACACTAGGACCATGTCACTTTGCCATGTACCCCAAGAGTGGTGCCCCTACTCTTTCTCTTCAGCACCCACCCCCAATCATGATACCTACACTGATTTCCGATGACAAACAGACTGGGGGCGTCTCATTATCTAATCGCTTTACTCCACTGTCACATCTAGACAACTCCGATTGACTACATAAGCCACGAGATATTAATCATACGTCTCTCCCGATCAGAAAGAATACAGGTAGAATCCTCAGCTGGAACATTGCCGGCTTAAGATCAAAGATCGAAGATGAGAATTGGCTGGGCTTTGTCTCATCATTTGACATAATATCTTTTCAAGAAACCTGGGACACAGCCAACAGACTCGCCTTAGATGGGTACGCCTACTTTAGTATTCCTGCCAAACCAAGTGTGGCAGGGAGAGCAAAGGGTGGTCTATCCATACTAACTTCACTTAACTTGAAAGGGAAAGCTAAACAGCTAGAGATAGGCTCCCCTCACTGTCTAGCAGTAGAACTGCTAGTGATGAACTCACTCTCTATTTTACTTATTAATTTTTATAACTCCCCAGAATTCGTCAGTACAAATCAACTCATAGATTCCCTTGAGGAACTTCTAGATAATTACAGAATAATCAATAATAGTTTCGAGGTTATCCTCATGGGTGATTTTAATATACATCCCTGCCACCTGGATTGCACCTTGGAAGACAAAGGGGGGCCACCTTTTTCGCTCCTCACGCATTTTGAACATACTAAACATGGGGAAGCCATGGAGAACCTTTTGGCCTCCTTTAATCTTTACAAATCAAGTTGCTGTCTAGTAGGCCCTAGACCCCTAACGTTTAAAGGAAAAGACACAGGTTCGGTCATAGATTATATTTTTTTATCATCCTTTATTTTGTCTTTTATTTTAAGTTATAGGGTAGCAGACTCTATTTTTAGCGATCATAACCCCGTGATATTGGAGGATGCTCAGGGGGGGTTACTAGATTTTAAAGACTTTGAGGCGCGATGCGATACTGATTTGATAACTAAAGATCAGGGTAGAAGGTTGAAATGGTCTAAAGTGACCCCGTCACTTTCTTAAAAGAGGTACTAGCAAAGGTTGAAGAGGAGGTCGGTATTTGCTTAGACCCTGTGCCTTTAACATCAGAATAGTTGAGGCCTTTAATTCAATATGCCAACAAGTAAATAATGACCTAACACTTAAAGTAAAACCAGGGGGGCAGAGAGGAAAACGGTGGTTTGACACTAACTGCACCAAGGCTCACTCCGCCCTCTTAAAGGGACTAAAGGAGACACCAAGAAATAAAATACATATAGCTTTACTCAGGAAGAAATACAAACAGGCTATCTACGCTCGGAAAAACCAGATTAAAGAACAAGCTTGGAATGACCTGCAATCGGATGAAGTTTTACAGGATAGTTCCAAATTCTGGGAGGTGATTAATCAGCCCTATTTTTCAGGGGTGGAGAATCACGGCGCAGAATGTGTCATCCCGGATGAGCAGTGGCTCTCCCATTTTGGTAACATTTACAGCCAGCCTACCTCTGGCCACATACAGGAGCTTTTTCCCCATCCTCGCTCAGAGCTAATTCAAGCTTTCGAGGCGGAGGATGTAGAAAAAGCAATAAATTAAACACTCAAGAATAAGGCGCCGGGCCCTGATGGGGTCCCTGCAGACCTATATAAGTCCGCACCTAAATTTTGGGCCAAGATTTTGACAAATGTCTTTAATTGTGCAAGAGAAAACAACTTTCCTCAGTCCTGGGCTGGGTCTATAATCATTCCAATTTTTAAAAAGGGTCAAAGGGGCGACCCAACTTGCTATAGACCTATTTCCCTAATAGACTCTGCTGTCAAGATCTTGGGCAGAGTCATTTTGGGCAGGATAACAACTTGGCTAGAAGGTAGAGGAACCCTGTCGAATACCCAGTATGGTTTTAGGTCCAAAAGGAGCACACTGGATCATGTTTAAATTTGCATTTGATCATTAGCAAATATACCATAGTGAAAGAAGGGGCACTGTATATGGCCTTTATGGACCTCTCCTAAGCCTTTGACCTGGTTAACAGGTCAAGGCTATGGGGGGTCCTTTTGGATATGGGCATCAAGCGAGCATTGGTGGGTTTCTTGGCAGATCTCCATCAAGGATTACAGGGCTCTGTTAGAGTCACCCAAGAAGGAAGATGCACTAGCTTTTTTAAATCTGAGAGGGGGGTGAGGCAAGGGTGTATCCTTGCCCCTCTCCTATTCACTTTATACATAAATGCACTTGAGCCTGCGCTTACCACCTCGGCAGTCGACGTCCCGCGTGCAGGAGAGACCAACTTCCCGGTCCTCCTGTACGTGGATGACGCAGTCCTTCTGTCCCGAACAGGTGTGGCCCTTAATAAATTACTGGCCTCTTTTGGTGATTTCATGACCTCATTAGACCTGAAAATAAACACTCAAAAATCCCAGGTCATGATTGTGGGACTAAAGGGCAGGAAAAAGAAGCCTATAACCTTCTCTTGCACAGAGAAAGAAGTACTGAGGGTCTCTTCTTTTACTTACTTGGAGCTTGCTTTTCGATGACAAAGGAACTTGGGGCGCTCAACATAAGTCTAAAACAAACGCAGTTGCTAGGTCCGCTGCAGCCCTCCTGAGTTTTCTTAAAAGAATGGGGTCACGACCAATGGAGGCTATTCTTAAAGTGTACAAAGCCAAATGTTTGGCTATAGTCACCTATGGGTCTTCCATCTGGGGATACACAAAACCAGATACCATCCAGAAGGCGGAGAATAGATTCCTTACA
Organism: Lissotriton vulgaris; assembly: GCF_964263255.1. NCBI lineage: Eukaryota > Metazoa > Chordata > Amphibia > Caudata > Salamandridae > Lissotriton > Lissotriton vulgaris. The sequence continues at coordinate 261,055,682 of NC_141699.1, forward strand.
TCACTACTTTCCGTCCCCTAGTCCACTCCCACCTTCACCATACATTCAGAGTTAGGCATTGGGTTTGTCACAGACCAGATAAAATCTGCCCCTGTTATCTGTTGGCTAATAACCTGGCTTAACGAGGAAATTTATTTAAACCATCTGATCCTCAAAGATTGCCTGGCCCTGGACGGAGCCCAAAAAATCCCATGGCTGGCCTATGTAAAATCTATGTTATCATATGTGGGGCGCATAGATCTTTTTTATTCTCCTGATAGTATTAAAAAAGAGGATGTTACGATGATAAAATCTACACTGATAAACTCATTTATGGCAGAGCGGGACAAGATAGAGATGAAAAAAACGCTTGTTAGAAGAAATTATGCCCTTATCACCGTCTCAGGCCCTGAACCCTACCTGGTTTTTGTAACCAAACCATTTCATTGTTTCCTTTTAACAAGATTTCGTTTTAATTTGATACACTTTTTGTTGGGCTCCTATGCTACATGGGATACTCCTGTTAACGCAAGTCCTTGTGATTGCGATCATTTTTCGTTACAGGACACTTTACATTTTACTATGTTTTGCGATCATTATGCACTAATCAGGAAAAAATATTTACTACCAATTCTTCGAGAGGCTGGCTTCTTACAGGTCAGGCCAGCACTCTTGTTTTTACAACTTTTGCCTAGTGCACGCATTATTTTCCATGTAGCAAGCTTTTTAGCTGCAGGAGTTCGCATAAACAAGAAGCGTAATAAGGCACGGCTAGGACACACTTTAACTGAATTATTCTAGTAAATGCCGTTGCTTTATCTTTGAAGATTATAAATAATTGGCATCATGAAAAAAATTTTTAACGATGTAAGAAATGTTTACATATACTGCTTTTATTGAACCTATGAAATATGCTTATTTTAAACATGAAATATTTTTGTATATATTTTATTGTTGTATTCTATTGTTTTTTTGATGATTTGTATCTTGTGTCTTTTTGTGATTATTAAAAATCGAATAAAAGTGATTGACTGACTGAGTAATCTGGTCGTCCCAGTGAGCTGACTGTTGGTCCCATTTGTCCTCCAGATCCTGCTGAAGAGGACGCATCCGAAGTCTGGCATTCGGGACCTTGAAGATGCATGATGCCATCGACCCTAGCAGGAAGGCAATTGTGCGCACTTTCTGAGTCTTGTTGCGAAGTACCAGCTGACATTTCAGATTTATTGAACACTGTCTCTCCTCCGAAGGAAACACTTTTCCTACCTCAGAGTCCAGCATAGCTCCTAGGAAGTGAATTTTCTGGGTGGGCTGAGAGACTGATTTGCTGAAGTTGACATGTAGCCCCAGTCGCTGGCAGAGCTCGAAGCAAGTCATAACGCCCCAAAAGGGCTTCTGCATTGGACACCTTGAGGAATGAGGATGAAGTAGTACAGACTTGTCTCCCCCACAAATCTTGTGTCTTGCTCTCCTTGTCTGGAGGTACCGTGAAAGAGGAGGCGACCGCACTGGACTTTTTCACTGCTGTGATTATTACTGAGTCCGGGGGCGGATCAGCTCTGAGAAACAGAGGGTCCTCCTCTGGCGACCGGTACTTCTTGAGGATCCCCGCCGGAGCAGCTTTTACCGTCGCTGGAGTGAGAAAAACCTCCATCACCGGCTCTATAATTCCAGGTACCAACGGCAACAGAGGTTTGGTGAAGACCTGTGATGCAGAGTCTCAAAGATCACTGAGGTCTTGATCTGTGGAGTTGTTAAGGGCACTCCCAGTTTCAGAGCCCCCCTACCCAGTATGTCCTGAAACGTGAACATACCATCAATCAGAGATATTCTTGATGGTGGAAAGTCCGTCAAAGTAGGCGAGTAGTCCCTATGAGAGCGTGTAGGAGAAGAAGATGGAGTTGGAGATCTTCGTTCTCTCCTTCTGCTCCTAGATCTTGATCTTCGCCTGTTGGACTGCACCCTGGAGTGTGACCTTTCTCTGTGCCGCCCCGGGGAGCGTGATCTTTCTCTTGGCCTCACCGGAGAGAGTGACCGTTCTCTTGGCCTGGAGATAGGCTTTTGCATCCTAGACGCCGTCTCCTTGTCTGTAGCCCAGTGGTGTAGAGGCCTATACCATCTTGGAGACAGCCTGGGTGACTTATGCGTTAGATCTTGTTGTCCATGCGCTGGTTGTGCAGGAGAACGCTTGATTCTTCGCTGTCGGATGAATAAATGACTACATCTGGTGATCCACCTCGATGAGGAGAGGAGCCTGAGGAGGATGAAGACAGGCTCACAGGAGACACCTGGGATCTCGAGTGACTCAGAGAATCACGGTGTTCTGGTGTTCTCTTCCGCTTGGTAGAGCGACGGACGCTCACTGAAGAACCATGTACACCTTCCGCACTGCTGGCTGAGACGGCTGGGATTGTACTGGAGACCCTTGCCTCGACGACACCTGTCTCGATGTCGAACGCTTGTGAGGAGACGTCGACGGAGGCCTTCACGACGTCGAGCGTCGATAGCTGGACGCCGACGGAGGGTGTTTCGACGCCAAATGCCCTCGACTGGACTTCGATGAATGTCTTGACGTCGAACGCCCATGTCCTGGCGGCGACGGAGAGTGCCTGGAGCGTCGATGATGGGACGCCGACAAAGGATGCCTCGACGTCGACCGTCGATGACTGGACGGAGGATGTCTCGACGTCGAACACCAATGGCCCGGGGACGACGGAGAGTGCCTCGACGTCGAGCGTTGATGACTAGACGCCGACGGAGGATGCCTCGACGTCGAGCGTCAATGACTAGACGCCGACGGAGGATGCCTCGACATCGAACGCCGATGACTAGGCGTCCACAGAGGCTGCGACGTCGAAGACTGGACCTGAGGCTTCGACGGTGGAGGTCTCGACGTTGAGCTCCTCTGCTCCAACGGAGACCTCTCTCTCGACACTGCACGTCGCCCGGTTGACGGTAGCGGAGTTACCTTGACTCTCTCCACGCCAAAGTCTTCACCGTCGAGGGAAGTTGACTCGTCGTCGTCGTTGGTGGAACCTTCGTCGTCGATCCCGACGCCGAAGGAGAGCAAGTCGGGACATCTCTTGACGTCGACCGCGTCCTCCGCTTTTTCTGTCTCTTTGGAGACCTACCTCTCTCAGAAAGTCCATAAATTCGAAATCTTTCTCTTTCCTTGAAAGTTCTCCTTGACAAGGACTTGCAGTGATCACAATTTCCTGCAGAATGTGTGTCAAGAAGACAGAGGATACACACAGGATGTGTATCAGTCCAAGCCTTTTTCTTCCCACAGGAAGGGCAGGCGTCAAAAAGCGAAGGCATTTTGACAAAAAATTTACCTTTTTTGAACTCAAAAAAGCCAGCACTATCTATCTAAGGCAAAAAAAATTGAGTGAATACAAAAATTGAAGTAAATCACCAAGAATTTCTGACAGAAAGTCAAAAAAAGGTGGGAGCTGTTTGACCAGGGTCCTGACAGAAGGAGCCGGAAAGAACAACAGACCTAACTGTCACCCCTGAAGCATGATGGGAAGCCTGGGGTCATGGCTGCCTTAAAGGCACGGTGCCAGTTTTTAGCTGAAAATGCTTTCAGTTTCTGTGTTATTGCTTCTCAATGCAGCCTATGGCTGACAATGTCTTTTATGAGCAATTTTCAGGATTTATGAGTGGTTTTACTCATTAAAACACAAAGTTCAAGGACTATTTGACCTAATGTGTTTTTTGTTCCTTACTAATTGCTGTATTTATATAAGAGTTTACATTGTCTAGCCTTGGTTTTGGGGCTGCATTGGTGTGAGAAAAATAATATATGTATGTACATATATGGGGAGCGAGATATATGTGTTTTTACATATATATTTTTATATTGTTTCCGGGGTCCCGCACATGGGCGGGAATATTCACTGCTTAGGACTATTGATAAGGATCCCCTGGAAGAGAATAGTCCTTTCCGAACACAGGGCCAGCAAGTATTTCCAGCTCACCCCCTTCTTCATATTAATACTGGGCTGCACAGAGGACAGCAGGACAGGATGGAAGGGGATCTTCAGGGCTTTATATAGGCTTCAACACCAAATCCTCTGTGCTACTAACAGTGACATTCATAGGAATAAGCAGACTAAGCAACTGTATTACACAGCAGAGTATGAAGAGATATTCTTTTGTGGCTGGTGGGGAGTTGGGTGAATGCAGTATACCCAGGGGCAGTGTAAAGGACATTAGGCATTGAGCTAGACAAATACTTTTGCACCTTTGATCAGTTGGGCATGTAAAGCTTGAATTGGTGCTGTCTCTACTACACCGGTCTTGATTTTGTCTGAGGGAAATTCAAACTACTGGGGATTTTTACTCTTATGCTGCCCGTTCGGTGCCTTTTCTTTGTGTGTGTCAAGGTTAAATTGGTGCACACTAATGTTACACCTGCATCTCGGAGATGATACAAAGTTGCAGTGATGTTCGCCGGTGCAGGACTTGTCAATTGGAATTGAGGGAGGCTTGCTCTTGTGATGCCCAGTACAATACTTATTGAATGAGTGTGAGGAACGCTGGCTTTACAGTGCTGCACATGTTCAATATTTAAGACAAGCTTGCAGGTTTTGCCCAGTCCTCTGTGTGAGCTGATGCTTGCACTGCAGCAGCCTGTGTTCGACGAGTTACTTACCTTCGGTAACGTAATATCTGGTAGAGACACAGTCTAGCCGCAGATTCCTTAACTTTTAACTCTTCCTAGACGCCAGACAGGATCCAGAATTTCTTTTGCGGTACCTCTGTGCGCCGATGGGCGGCATCACATGGCTCTGTGATGACGTTGACTCTGATCATGACGTCAAGTGGAGCCATATAAGTCCTCTCCAGTGCACAGACATCAGTTTCTTCTGTGAAAACTTCTGCGCCAGAACATTGGAACCACTCTAGAAACTGGCTGTGGAAACTGTGTCCAAAAAACAATCAACATCTTTTAAAAAACACACCAGTTACGAACAACAGAAATGGTATGCCACCACGATCCAAAGGGTTTACGATAAAAAGCCCACATTAATCAACGATACTTAGGCTAAGTGAAACCCTGCAGCCTGAAGCAGAACCATCCTTAAAAAGGGGAACACCCTCCACTCTACAGACCACCAGCCAATGCAAGTGAGAGGTATGGCCATACCAATACAAGACCCATGAAACAACAACAAAATGTTTGTTGAGTCACTATTACGTGAGATAGTGACCACAGATATACAAACCAGTATTGATACAGGGTATAACCCCTTGTCTCATTGGTATTTTGCAGAGAGGGTAGGATGGGCAGGGCGTTAAGGAATCTGCGGCTGGACTGCGTCTCTACCAGATGAACAATAGTTACTTACCTGTAAACAGGTGGTTCTCCAGTATTGGTGTCTTTCATAGATTCACATGCCTAAATCATTCCCCGTCGTCGGAGTGGGAGTCCCACGGTATATATAAAAGCAATAAAATGCCATAATACATATAGCAAATATCAGAAATACCTAACCAGGAAGTAAAGTAGCACCAGCTACAGTAGAAAAAACCTTCACAATCGTGACTATCCTAGTCATTATGTATTAGTCCAAACTGCAGCCAATCAGGCGACAGCACCCACCAGAATGTTCTCCCCAGAGGCTCAGGCTCTCAGATTTTCTCGCACAGGAGTGAAACCCCATAATGCCTGGGGGGAGGCGGGCGGGTTGCATGTGAATCTATGAAAGACACCAATACTGGAGAACCACCTGTTTACAGGTAAGTAACTATTGTTCTTCTCCAGTATTAGGGGTGTCTTTCATAGATTCACATGCCTGAATCAGAATAGTAAGCAGTACTCCTAGCATAACGCTCGTAGACGTCAGAGTATCAAATATATATACATATATAGACATATATATACACAGTATAAATGAATAATAATAATCATCAACATCTGAAAACGTCTAAAGAGCATAGAGGAGGAGGTGGAAACAGAGGCTCACCTTATTTGAAAAGATTGCGCAGCACTGCTCTTCCAACCGAAGCATCTGCGTCGTCTGCTAAATCTAGACAGTAGTGTCTAGTAAAGGTGTGTCTGCTAGACCATGTAGCAGCTCTGCAGATCTGTCGAAGAGGCACACCAGCAAAAAGGGCAGTGGAAGAGCTAACCACCCTTGTAGAATGTGCTCTTGGCAAGGCCTGTAAGGGTCTACCGGCCTGCTGATGACAAAGTCCAATTGTAGAGGAGACCCATCTAGCAATGGTCTGTTTTGAAACTGCACAGCCCTGGCGCTGCCGCCCATAAGCCACGAACAGTTGGTCTGTTTTGCGGATGGCAGAGGTTCTTGAAAGGTAAAATTTAAGACATCTTCTAATGTTTAACGAATGTAGTGCTCTTTCAGCTGGAGACTGTGGTGTTGGAAAGAAAGTCTTGAGGACAACCGGCTCATTCAGATGAAAATCCAAAGGCACTTTTGGCAGGTACGTTGGATTAGTACGCAGTACTACCGAATCCGTAGTGAATTGGATGAAAGGAGCTTTAGATGTAAATGCCTGAATATCGCTAACCCTTCTAGCAGATGTTAAGGCTAGTAACAATGACACTTTCCATGTTAAAAATTTCAGGTCCACCTTATGGATCGGCTCGAAAGGGTGACGCATGAGCTGAGTTAGTACGACATTCAGATGCCATGCAGGAGGAGGTTTCCGCACAGGCGGAAACATACGAAACAATCCTTTGAAAAATTGTTGTATGATCCGCACGGAAAACAAAGAATTTGATCCACCTTGACGAAATCTAGAAATGGCAGCCAGGAAGACCTTAAGAGTAGAATGCGCCAAACCCAATCTGGCCAAGTGCAAAAAGAAGGGAAGAATTTGCTCAGGTGTGGCATGAATGGGATGAAGACCATTAGACTGGCACCATGCACAGAAACGCCTCCACTTAAATCTGTAGGTTTTGATCATAGATGGAGCTCTGGCTTTCGCCAGTACCTCTTGGCAATCCTGTGGAATGTTTAAGTGTGCAAATTCCATGTGCTGAGGAGCCAAGCTGACAATTTCAGCGAGCTCGGGTCCGGATGGTACACCCTGCCCTCCTGGGTGGAGAGAAGATCCGGAATGCGAGGAAGTTGGATAGGGTTGCATTCCGAGAGAAGGAGTAGCTTGGTGAACCAGTATTGCCGGGGCCATCGTGGAGCAATCAGTATCAACCGGCATGGCTGCTTCTTCATCTTCTTGATGACTTTCGGGATCAGAGGTATCGGTGGAAAAGCGTAAGCGAACACTTGGTTCCAATTTATCGAAAGGGCATCCCCGCACGAGTCCTTGTGGGGAACCCAACTTTCAATGTATGGGCATTTCCGGTTCTGGTGCGTCGCAAACAAGTCCAGGTCCGGATGCCCCCATGTCTGAAAGATGTGGTCTAGAGATGGTTGATGTAGTTCCCACTCGTGAGTGCAGCCTGTGGATCTGCTGAGAGAGTCCGCTAACACAATCGCGACTCCCGGGACATGGACCGCTGACAGATGGATATTGTGAGTCAGGGCCCAACTCCAAATCTCTTGTGCCTGTTGCGACAGACGGGCTGATTTTGTGCCTCCCTGCTTGTTTAGATAATGCATGCAGGTGGTGTTGTCTGTCCGAATCAAAACTGTGGGGCCTTCTAGGGTCGCCTGAAAGAACTTCAGGGCTAGAAAGATGGCGTGCAATTCTAGCCTGTTTATGTGCCATCTCATTTGGATCTTGTTCCATTTCCCGCTGACCGTCATGCCTTGGAGGTGTGCACCCCAGTTTGTCATCGAAGCGTCTGTTGTCACTATGAACCTGGGCACTTCTGTGAGGAAAGAGCAACCCACTTGTATGTTGCAACCTTGACTCCACCATTGAATCGCTTCTCGCATTCGAGGTGCTATTTGGATGATATCCTCGAAGGACCCCGATACTTGTATCCACTGGCGACTGAGCTCCTCTTGCAAGGGCCTCATCCGAAGACGACAGTTGGGGGTGAGAAGAATACAGGAAGAAATCATCCTGATGAAGGACTTGAACATGCGCACTGAAACGCACCTTTTTAATAACAGTGTCGCAGCCAACCGTTGTATTTTTTTTTCAAAACCATTTTTATTAGGAGTTCAATCAAGATTCAGTACAGCCCTCCACAATCAGGAGGAGACTGTCAACAGCAGATATGAAAAGATATAGCATTGATATAGCATTGAACCCAATACATAGAGCAAATTTTTTAAACTACACCCGCCCACCAATCCCAACACCCCACCCAACCCCGTCCACTACCCACCCCTTATCCCACCCTAACCCGGTGCACGTGATCACAGTTCAGCCATAGGAGATGGTATACAAGGGTGGAGCCGGCCAACAGTCTAGGGCGTGGGGTCAACATCCTGCGGCAGTGCATCATCCATGTCCATGGGAGGGTCGAGGGTCAAGCCTCTGTAATCCGCCCACCATTTCCATATTTTGAAATGTTTGCGGGGACATCCCCAACCGTTGTATTTTTTCCTGTCTTTCTTTTGAGATAAATACTTGGGCGAACTTGGTGTCCAGTGTCGCTCCCAAGAAAGTCTTTCTCCTTGCTGGCGTGAGTTGCGATTTCTCGAAGTTCACTAAGAAACCCAGGCTTTGCATTAGTGACAGAGTTGTTTGAATGTGGGCTTGCACGATGTCGAAAGAACTGGCCTTGATAAGGCAATCGTCTAGATATGGATATATCTGTATCGACTGCAATCGAAGATGGGCTGCCACCGGGGCCAGTATCTTCGTAAACACTCTGGGGGCTGAGCGCAGTCCAAATGGAAGAACTTTGAACTGGAAGTCCCTGCCAGCCACTCTGAACCTTAGAAACTTCCGGTGCCTGGGAAAAATTGGTACGTGAAAGTATGCATCCTGAAGGTCGAGTGTTGCCATATACTCTCCCGCCGAAAGAAACTGGAGGATTTCTTGAAGTGTCAGCATCCTGAATGACAGCTTTTTTAGGAATTTGTTTAGGGCACGCAGGTCGAGGATGGGACGCCATTCCCCCGACTTCTTGCGAATAAGGAAAAATCTTGAGTAGAAGCCTTTTCCTTTCTGATGATGAGGTACCCTTTCTATTGCTCCTTTCCGAATCATAGTGTTGATCTGGGCAAACAGCTCCTTGAGATGTGCTGGAGGCGGTCCTCTTGGGGGGCAATTTGGGGGAGTTTTTACGAATTCCAAAATGTGACCTCTGGCTACCACATCCAGAACCCATTTGTCTGTGGTAATTTTGGACCAATTTAAGTAATTTTGGGATATTTTTCCTCCAATTTGGTTCGGGTTGGGACAAAGTGGCGGCAGGATGCGTTCCTCACTTCTTATTGTCTCTTCCTCGATAGTTAGATTTTCCTCGAGGCTGAGAGAAATTTCCTTTTCTCTGTCCGTAAGTCTGCTGCCGATATGGCTGGAATCTCTGGTTTCCCTGGGCGGAAGTATAGGAGCGCTGTTGGTTATAGCCTCCTCTATTAGAGAAATTCCCTCTTCCTCTTGCTCCACGAAAGGAAGACTTCCTGTATTGTAAAGTGCCCAGCGAACGTGCTGTCTCAGTATTCTTTTTGATGGCTTCAAGAGCATCGTCAACATGCTTTCCAAATAAGTATTCTCCATCAAATGCCATATCTATGATCCTTGTTTGGACCTCCTGCCGAAAGGATGTTGCCCTCAACCATCCTTGCCTCCTGAGAACAGCTGCACCCGCTAGTTGACGAAATCCTGTGGCAGCAACGTCAACTGCAGCATCAATGATCTCAGACGAGACGCACTCTCCTTCCTGAAGGATCTTCTTCGCTTCAGCCCGATCTGGTTCAGGAAGTTTGTCCACATACGGCGAGATGTCCGACCACATCTGCCTATCGTATCTCCCTAATATGGCTAGGGAGTTTGCGGCTCTAATGGTCATAGCTGCAATTGTAGAAACTTTTTTCCCGATGGAATCTAGGCGTCTACCGTCCTTGTCTGGCGGAACAGAGACCTGAGCTGTTGGGTTAGAAGACCTCTTTTGCGCTGCCTGCGCTACCACAGAGTCTGCTTTTGCTTGTCCAATAAGGCATGCTGGAGATGAATTCGGCGCCCTATATTTCTTATCTACTCTCGGGAGCACTGCTGGCAAAGAATTTGGCTTGGACATGATCTTCAGTCCTTCCTTCCATATGAATTCTATGATAGGTATGGTCCAACTCTGTTTTTGTGGTGTAGATTTGAAGTCATACAAGAAGCAGTCTTCTTGTTTTGACTCCATGGTTATCATGAACCTCTTCGTTGCTCTATCCATGATCTTGTGGAATGAGGCAATGTCCACAGGAGGTGACTCAGATGTAGTAGGTTCTGCCGGAGAGGGCTTGTTTGCATTATAATCCTCATACTCCGACGATTCTGACCTATTGTCTAATTCTCCTTCTTCTTGCTCCTCATGATCTGAGAACTCTTCATCTCCTGTTTGAGGAGCTGTGACATGCGACGCAGACAATGCTGGACGTCCTTCCTCTAACGTCACCGAGACCACTGGCTGTGTCTGCTTTGAAAGCGGCGTCGCTATTTTAGGTCTTGGCGTAGATACCGGAGAGTCACCTGACTCTGAACGCGGGAAACGCCTATAATAGTCACTGAGCATATACTGTAGATTGCGAAACAAATCCTCAGGCATCTGTATGCCGGAAGCAGGCCTGTCCTCATGTGACATATGTTCTGTTTCATCCATTTCTTCCTCCATATCGTCTTGAACCTTAATTTGGAGGTCAGATGGGCTTCTGGCTGCTCCAAAGTTTTCATCTTCATAGGATCCTTCCTCATCTGAATCCAAAAGTTTCTCTGGCACTACTAGCGTAGAAGGAATCGCCTTATTAGTAGCCCTTTTCTTCAGCAACGTAGCTGTAGTTGCAGGTGATGGTAACGGAATCCCTGATGACTGTGCTGACCAGACTTGTAAGGTAGTGCAGCTTGATAGAGGCGGCGTCGACGGGATCTCCGTTTGCTGTTGAATTGGTTGCCTCGTTGACTGTACCATCGTCGACGGGGCCGTCGTCGAGGTCGTCGACGGTAACTTCGTTGATGTGGATTTCATCGTCGACGTGGATTTCTTCGTCGACGAGGTCGTCGACGGTAACATCGTCGACGGGGACGCCGTCGAGGTAGTCGACGGTAGCTTCGTCGACGTGGATTTCGTCGACGACGTGGATCTCATCGTCGACGGGACCATCGTCGGCGAGAGCTTCGTCGACGGAAACATTTTCTTCGTCGACGGGGAGCCAACCATCGACATCATAATCGTAGACGAGGAACTCGTTGACGGTACTTTAGACGTCGTCGACGGGACTATCGTCGACGACGAGATAGGCCTGATCTGCACATGAACCAGCGTAGGCGATGAGGCAGAAGACATGACAAGAGCCGGCTTTGGAGAGGAGAAAGTCATGGTGCAGGTGGTAGATGTGGCCACATGAGAGGAAACACAGTCCTTTTTTGACGTTGAAATGGTCAAAGGTGGCAACTGAGGAGGCACAGATTTTGAAGATTTCTTGGGAACTGCAGATTTCCCAGACTTCTTAGAGGGCGTACTATCCACCTTACCAGGTGGAAGAGTCTTCTTTGAATCACTAGGCCCAGGAGTATCCAGAGAGGATTGGGCCTTCTTCGCCACCTTCGCCCTAGGAGATGAAACTTCAGTTTCAGCCTTCCTCTTAGTAGAAAGTAATGAAGAACCAGAGGCAATGCTTCCTACCTCAGACAAAGGGTCCTCCTTGTCCTTGAGTCTGTTAAGCCACAACAGCAGTCGTCCTTCTCTATCCCTGATAGTCTTAGGGGGGAAGGTCCGGCATATCTTGCACTCCTTTGCCTTATGGTCAGGATAAAGGCAATATAATTTTTTTTTGTGGGGATCTTCTTTGAATAGTCTTTGCTTCCCACAAGAATCACAGGCCCTGAACAGGGATTTAGAAGAAGACATCTGTAAAACTTGAAGAACTAACTAATCTAGAAGAAAAACTGAGCAGAGCTCAGGGAGACTCCCTTCACACGACGTGCGGTAGAAAATCTGAGAGCCTGAGCCTCTGGGGAGAACATTCTGGTGGGTGCTGTCGCCTGATTGGCTGCAGTTTGGACTAATACATAATGACTAGGATAGACACAATTGTGAAGGTTTTTTCTACTGTAGCTGATGCTACTTTACTTCCTGGTTAGGTATTTCTGATATTTGCTATATGTATTATGGCATTTTATTGCTTTTATATATACACCGTGGGACTCCCACTCCTACGACGGGGAATGATTCAGGCATGTGAATCTATGAAAGACACCCCTAATACTGGAGAAATTATGTTACCAAAGGTAAGTAACCTGTACATCTGATGGAGACATCTAGTCACAGATTCTTTAACTTTTGAATTAAATACCATGGTTATACCCATGGGAGTAGGTCTGTAAATTAATCCTACAATAGTTCTCAAAGAGAACCAGATGGTCAAAACCAACAACCGACTAAATGTACCATGAAAGGAGAACAATAATACCTCCCTGGCATAAAGAAATTTGCTTGGACAAAATGACCACCCGAAGGTTAATTGAAAATGTAAAAAACAATTATACCAAACAGCTTTGAATCTGGTATAGGTTTCATCAAATATGCCAGATGTATAAAATCTTGCCACAAAAATGTATGTGTGTGTATATATATATATATATATACAAACACACACAGATATATATATATATATATATATATATATATATATATATATATATATATATATATATATGTGTGTGTGTGTGTGTGTGTCATGTATTATCCACCAGAGAATCAGAGTCGCCCAACAACTCACGAAAATTAACTACCCAATGTCCCCTGCCGGACCTCAAAATGTACAAAGCTTGTACCCGCTTGGCCTTCAGAGCCATGGCCGGGCAGTCTAAACATGACCTCAAGTCATTGACATCTCAAGGCACCAAAAGGGAAACGAGGAAAGAGAAGCAACTGCATCTCGCAATAAAAAATGCTTTCTGTTGTCTTCCTTTCTTTTTTTAAAACAAAAAACAAACATGTGTAACACACGCATACAGCCATGTATGCACTGTATACACAATGGCGAAACAGAACTGAAAAAACAGTTTAAAACACTTTATAATATCATTGAAAAAGGTACTGCAGCTAACAGCAAACACCTAACAGCAACCACCTCAAGTGTCATGTACCAAAAGTATCAGAACCATGGGTAACCTGCCATTAAGATAATCCATGTTTTTAAACCATTTGCTACCGAACAGTAGCCCTTCTAGATATGTACTGTCCTTTGATTTTATACTTGTCCCATCTCCAATGGAATAAAACACGTTGCTGAGTGATGGAGGTAATTTTTAAGCATGGGCGGAAAATCCGTTTCGCTCGCGGATTTTGCGGATTTTCGGTAAATTCGCAATCCGCGAGATTCGCGAATCTCCCGCAAAATCCGCAAATCCGCGAGCAGCGGATTTTGCTCGCACTGTTCGCGTGAGTTCGCGGCTTCCCAGTACAACTTCACGCCCCGCGAATAAGCGCAAAATTGCAGAAATACGATCTTAGCAAAACTGAAACTACTTACCAGGTTCAAAAGTTCAGGCTCATCATTAGTAGCCATTTCCTGTAGTGCTTCCTAAGGGGCCCCTCCAGAGTTCAGTTGCCAGTTGCAACTATTATGTGACCCTGCTCTGAACCTCAGAATAGTTACACATATGCCACAAAGGTCCTGAATTACAGCTAAGGGAGACAAGCAGGAGCCAGGCTGGAAGTTCAAATCCATTAATCAGCCCCTAATTCATTATTGTCAGTTGGGGCAGGGCAGGTGTTGTAACTAATTTTGCAACAATGAAAGCACTTAGCAAGTGCAAAAGATCACTAATCAGGAAGCACTAAGGAAGCAGGTGCCAGCTAAAAAAATATTCTGTGACACATTAATCAGCCCCAAATTAATTCAGGTCACTTGAGGCAGGGAAGGTGTGCTTGCTTTGCCACAATAATGTACACTGACTGGACAACCAGAGGGTGCTGTGATGAAACAGAGGGTGGCATGGGTGGGCCAGAGGGTGGCATGAGTAGTCAGAGAGTGGCAGTGGTGACAGAGAGTGGCAGTGATGAAGAAGAGTGTCCCAAACAGGCTGGACACGTAGAAACAACAAGTTGGCGAAACTTGCGACCCGACAGGTAAGTTCGCGTTTGCGATATTGTACAAAACCCTCGCGAACTGGCAGAAACCCGCGCAAACACACAAAAAAAAAATCCGCAAATTCGCGAGAATTCGCGGATTTTGCGAATTGCGAGTTCGCAAATCCGCAAAATTCGCGAACGCGAGATTCGCAAAATTCGCCCATGCTTAGTAATTTTACATCCACTTTATTTACACTTTCACGATCTCTAATCACTACTAAATTCACCAGTAGTTCTCCCTTCAGATGTAGTAAAAGCACATTGTAAGACCCAATGATTATGCTTTTCACGTAGGTACCCAAGTGGAAAATCAAGAGATATGGTCACGGTACCATTTACATGAATGAGGGTTATTATAGCCGGCTAACACCCCAGACCATGGTAACAATACAGGACAAGTGATCCATTCTTCTATGATAACATTAAGATAATGCCTCCTGTTAAACTTAACCCTTGCCAGCAGCAAGCACATGCAATCAAACCTGTGATCCACCTGTGAACCAAAACAAAATGTGATTGTTAGTGTACCGGTACTTATATATTTAAACAACTATATACATAATTTATACTGCTTCAAGAAGCAACAGCCATGATTTCTCCATGACTGTTAAGTGCCGAAAAGAAAGTTAGATACATACCTCAAAAAGAGAGGTAATAGCTAACCTTAGACAGAAAAACATATGCAAGAACAGTGCAGGAGAATAATAATAAGACCTTCTTATCCTAAAAAATCTTCTACTATGTAGTGCATGACTTAAAACAGCCTTAACAGTTTCAGACACTGTCTCTCAGACAGTCTAAGACATTGAGCTTACAACGCCATGTTCCAAGATTGAACAAAAGATTCATCTATGCCCTCCAAGAAAGGAGGCAGCCAAGACACAGTGTATTCCAAAGAATACAATCATGGTGTTCAAAAATCAAAACACTCATACTATGGGGGTCATTATGATTGCGGATTTTCCGCATCCTCGGGGCCGGCGGAAGCCACCGCCGGCCCAGAGGATGCGGAAAATCCGCAGCGGACTGACCAAAGACCCACCGCCAGATTAGGATGGCTGGTGGGTCCTGGTTTCCGTCCGCAGCTTTTCCGCCGCGGTCGGATTACAACCGCGGCGGAAAAGCTCTAATATGGTGACGGTGTCTTCCAGACACCGTCCACCATATTAGGATGGCCAGTAAAGTATGCTTTTCCGCGGCGGGTTTTCTGCCGCGGAAAAGCATACGGAACTTCACTGCGGGGGCCCGTTACGGGCCCCCTAGGTGAAGGGGGGGTGGGGGGTGCACATGGGGGGTACCTATGGTACCCCCCTGCATTTGCATGCAGAAAGCGGCAGGCACCGCGCGGTGCCTGCCTCTTTCTGCAGGCAAATGCAATGCGTGCATTTTTAACATTGCCGCGGGTGCAGCTTGAAGCTGCACCCGCGGCAATGTTAAAAATAGAGGATGTGACGCCAGGGTGGCGGTCACATCCTAATTGCACAGGAGGGAACTCCGCATGCCATGCGGAGGTTCCCTCCTGCTCTGGGGTCGCGGACGGACGCAAGTCCGTCCGCGATCCTACTCGACCCCTTAATTTGCAATCCACTCAAGAAGAGAAAACAAACTGCGCTAAATACCCTGATTAATAAAAACCAGACAAGAGTTAAAGGTAGCACCGAACAAAATAACGGCTATGCGCTCACCGTAATGGCCCCTAAAGAGCATATAATATAGTCCAAGAAGGACCAATCTAATAACCACCAAACCGCACCAACCGCACCATAGCTCTCCATTGGACAGACCACAGCTGTGTTCACTTCAGCTACAAAACCACCTTGACCCACTACCGCCCACAACCTATTCCTCGGAGAAACTGGAACAAAATAACCTCCGACCAACTCCTCAAATCACTCAACCAAAACCCTCCCACCCTCTCATTGGACCCAAACCAAGCGGCCACCAAACTCAAGCAATGGATCACCCACAGCGCTGACGAATTAGCACCCCTGAAAAAGCACCAGATCAACTCATGCAGCAAAAAAGCTCCCTGGTTCAATGATGACCTTAAAAAATCCAAGAAGCTATGCCGCACCCTAGAGAAAACATGGAGAAAAAACCCAACCACCGACAACATGGCTACCCTCAAGGCGGCAACCCGCAAACACCACCAACTGATTAGATCCACCAAGAAATCAGCTTTCAAGGATCGCCTCGACAACAGCGCCCACAACAGCAAGGAACTTTTCAACATCGTCAAAGAATTTACCAACCCCATCGCAGCATCTAACGACATCACTCCCTCCCAAGACCTCTGCGATGCGTTATCCTCCTTCTACAACAAAATTGCCGACATTCACAACAGCTTCGAGAACACTCCCGGCGAACAACCCTCCCCACCCCCATCAGATCCTACACCGCCAACTAACAAACTCAGCGCCTGGAACCCAATCACCACTGAAGACACCATCCACCTAATGAACTCAATCCACTCTGGCTCGCCAACCGACCCCTGTCCCCACCACATCTTCAACAAAGCAGACTCCATCATTGCACCCCACCTCCGTGATGTCATCAACTGCTCGTTCAACTCTGCCACCTTCCCAGAAAGCTGGAAACACGTCGAACTCAGCGCCCTCTTGAAGAAACCCACAGCAGACCCCTCCGAACTTAAAAACTACCGACCCATATCCCTCCTCCCCTTCCCCGCCAAAGTCATTGAGAAAGCCGTCAACAGCCAGCTTGCCGCCTTCCTTGAATCCAACAACTCCCTCGATCCCTCTCAGTCCGGATTTCGAGCCAAACACAGCACCGAAACCGCCCTCATTGCAGCAACAGACGACATCCGAACACTTCTGGATAACGGAGAAACAGCGGCCCTCATTCTTCTCGACCTCTCGGCCGCTTTCGACACAGTCTGCCACAGCACCCTTATACAACGCCTCAGCAACATCGGCATACAAGGAAAAGCCTTGGACTGGATCATCTCATTCCTCGCCGGGAGAACTCAAAGAGTCCGACTTCCCCCATTCATCTCAGAGGCCACTGAAGTCATCTGTGGAGTACCACAAGGATCATCACTCAGTCCCACCCTCTTCAACGTTTACATGAGTCCACTCGCCTCCATCGCGCGTCAACACAACCTCAAAATCATCTCTTACGCCGACGACACCCAATTAATCCTTTCCCTCACCAAAGACCCTAACACCGCCAAAACCAATCTTCACGAAGGCATGAAAGAAGTAGCCGAATGGATGAAACACAGCCGCCTAAAACTCAACTCACGATTTAGAAAAGGGGGTGGTGATGAACAGAGTGTCTGAGTTAAACAGACCACTCTTACCCAGTCCAAAGATCAGGGCTTGATCCATCACCGTTATTTATCTCACCGCCCCATCCCAGCTCAGAACCTGGCTATATGCAAATCAGTCTGTCCCTGGCCCAGTGCATCATGGGAACAGGGCAGACTAAACTACCAAGCCAATTCTTCACCAGAAAGGAGACAAGCTACCGGGGACCGGTTTCTGGCATTTCAGCCTTCTTCGGCCCGGCTTGCTTGAATCCTGATGGAGCAGTGAGAAAGGGACTCATGTCTGAGTATACCCTGCCACACCTATAGTGGCCAAAAACGATTTAGAAAAGGGGGTGGTGATGAACAGAGTGTCTGAGTTAAACAGACCACTCTTACCCAGTCCAAAGATCAGGGCTTGATCCATCACCGTTATTTATCTCACTGCCCCATCCCAGCTCAGAACCTGGCTATATGCAAATCAGTCTGTCCCTGGCCCAGTGCATCATGGGAACAGGGCAGACTAAACTACCAAGCCAATTCTTCACCAGAAAGGAGACAAGCTACCGGGGACCGGTTTCTGGCATTTCAGCCTTCTTCGGCCCGGCTTGCTTGAATCCTGATGGAGCAGTGAGAAAGGGACTCATGTCTGAGTATACCCTGCCACACCTATAGTGGCCAAAAACGATTTAGAAAAGGGGGTGGTGATGAACAGAGTGTCTGAGTTAAACAGACCACTCTTACCCAGTCCAAAGATCAGGGCTTGATCCATCACCGTTATTTATCTCACTGCCCCATCCCAGCTCAGAACCTGGCTATATGCAAATCAGTCTGTCCCTGGCCCAGTGCATCATGGGAACAGGGCAGACTAAACTACCAAGCCAATTCTTCACCAGAAAGGAGACAAGCTACCGGGGACCGGTTTCTGGCATTTCAGCCTTCTTCGGCCCGGCTTGCTTGAATCCTGATGGAGCAGTGAGAAAGGGACTCATGTCTGAGTATACCCTGCCACACCTATAGTGGCCAAAAACGATTTAGAAAAGGGGGTGGTGATGAACAGAGTGTCTGAGTTAAACAGACCACTCTTACCCAGTCCAAAGATCAGGGCTTGATCCATCACCGTTATTTATCTCACTGCCCCATCCCAGCTCAGAACCTGGCTATATGCAAATCAGTCTGTCCCTGGCCCAGTGCATCATGGGAACAGGGCAGACTAAACTACCAAGCCAATTCTTCACCAGAAAGGAGACAAGCTACCGGGGACCGGTTTCTGGCATTTCAGCCTTCTTCGGCCCGGCTTGCTTGAATCCTGATGGAGCAGTGAGAAAGGGACTCATGTCTGAGTATACCCTGCCACACCTATAGTGGCCAAAAACGATTTAGAAAAGGGGGTGGTGATGAACAGAGTGTCTGAGTTAAACAGACCACTCTTACCCAGTCCAAAGATCAGGGCTTGATCCATCACCGTTATTTATCTCACTGCCCCATCCCAGCTCAGAACCTGGCTATATGCAAATCAGTCTGTCCCTGGCCCAGTGCATCATGGGAACAGGGCAGACTAAACTACCAAGCCAATTCTTCACCAGAAAGGAGACAAGCTACCGGGGACCGGTTTCTGGCATTTCAGCCTTCTTCGGCCCGGCTTGCTTGAATCCTGATGGAGCAGTGAGAAAGGGACTCATGTCTGAGTATACCCTGCCACACCTATAGTGGCCAAAAACGATTTAGAAAAGGGGGTGGTGATGAACAGAGTGTCTGAGTTAAACAGACCACTCTTACCCAGTCCAAAGATCAGGGCTTGATCCATCACCGTTATTTATCTCACTGCCCCATCCCAGCTCAGAACCTGGCTATATGCAAATCAGTCCCTAAGCGTGGAAGGGTATTCTCAGATGTGAGACCCTTGCTCATTGCACCATCAGGATTCAAGCAAACCGGGCCGAAGACGGCTGTAATGCCAGAAACCGGTCCCCGGGAGCTTGTTTCCTTCCCAGTGTAAGAATTGGCTTTTGTAGTTTGGTTTGCCCTGTTCCCATCATGCACTGGGACAGGAACAGACTAATTTGCATACAGCCAGGTTCTGAAACTGGGATGGTGCAGTGAGCTAAAAAACGGTGTTGGATCTAGCCCTGATCTCTTGACTGGGTGAGAGCTTTCTGCTTAATTCAGAGACTCTGTCCCTCACCACCCCTTGTTGTAAATATTTTTGTCCACCCTAAGCGTGGAAGGGTATTCTCAGATGTGAGACCCTTGCTCATTGCACCATCAGGATTCAAGCAAACCGGGCTGAAGACGGCTGTAATGCCAGAAACCGGTCCCCGGGAGCTTGTTTCCTTCCCAGTGTAAGAATTGGCTTTTGTAGTTTGGTTTGCCCTGTTCCCATCATGCACTGGGACAGGAACAGACTAATTTGCATACAGCCAGGTTCTGAAACTGGGATGGTGCAGTGAGCTAAAAAACGGTGTTGGATCTAGCCCTGATCTCTTGACTGGGTGAGAGCTTTCTGCTTAATTCAGAGACTCTGTCCCTCACCACCCCTTGTTGTAAATATATATATAAAACTCAACTCAGACATAACGGAGGTGCTCATCCTAGGATCCTCCCCCTCTGCCTGGGACGACTCTTAGTGGCCTTCCGCTCTGGGCACAGCACCCACACCCACAGACCACGCACGCAACCTGGGCTTCATCCTAGACTCCTCTCTCTCGATGTCCAGACAAGTCAACGCAGTCTCATCCTCCTGCTTCAACGTACTTCGCATTCTCAAAAAGATCTTCCGCTGGATCCCCCTCGAAACAAGAAAGGCTGTCACCCACGCACTGGTCACGAGTCGACTGGATTATGGTAACACACTACACGCCGGAATCACAGCAAAATTACAGAAAAAACTCCAACGCAACCAAAACGCATCAGCGAGACTCATATTGGACATCCCTCGCCAAGATCACATCACCGGACACCTAAAAGACCTCCACTGGCTTCCCATCAACAAGAGAATTACATTCCGTCTTCTCACCCACGCACACAAGGCCCTCTACAAACTAGGACCCGAATGCCTCAACACTCGACTGTCCTTCTACACACCCACCCGCCAACTTAGATCGTCCAATCAAGCCCTCGCCGCAGTCCCGCGCATCCGAAAATCCACCATGGGTGGCAGATCCTTCTCCTTCCTGGCGGCCAAGACCTGGAACTCACTCCCCACTCACCTTCGCCTTACTCAAAACCACATCTCCTTCAGAAAAGAACTCAAAACCTGGCTATTCGACAAAAATGTAACCCCCCTTCCCCAAGCGCCTTGAGACCCACTGGGTGAGTAGTGCGCTATACAAATCCCTGAACTTGAACTTGAACAAATAGATTACGTAAGTATTACACATGCAAGCTATACATTAGCCAACTAATACTCCACATAGAGTAAGATGTATACCATAAAAGGTATAAACTCTTGAGACTAAGCTCCCCATCAGAGTAAAATAAAAGAACAAAACAGCTATGCAGCTGCAAGGGCCATCCAGAGATCAAAAATAGTCAAATCCGGAGGCTAACAATCTCTCAGTCAGAAAGAAATAGTGCTTAATACTTCGACACCCGCAAAGCACAACAACAAAAGAGGTAGTAAATAAACATTTACCCAACTTAAAGATCCACGACCATGGCTGTATAAAAGGAATGGAAAAGCGCCCAGCCATGAGGCGGTGTAACCCTGAATTCGCACGGCTGTCAAACAAACACTATCAGAGGTCATACTGACTCAAACAGACACGAGGAACTTTGACTACCGCAACAAAGCGTGTCTGCAAAGAGTAGCACAACAAGCCATGACTCCACCACAGAATCGGTAGTGTAAAAATCATACAGACTGAGACAATTCATGCAAAAAGGAGGGAAGCCCGCAGAACAAGGTACCCATCCACGCAAATTGAAAATGGAAGGAGAAGATAGGCTAAAGATCTGACCCTCCCCGACTAGCCCGAAACCTGCATAGTGCAGCATCCGCTTGGGCTCCAAAAAGATGAGTCCCATCAAATGGCATGTCAATCAAGATAGACTGGACAGCTTCAGAAAACCCAGATGCCCAGAGCAATGCCACAACAGATGCCCTGGCCTGCCAATGGAGTCAGTGGAACCAATTCCACACTTGTCTGTCTGTCTGCCTGAAGGCCATCTGATTTCAACTGATGCAAATTCCCCCTATTAGCCTCATGAAACAATGGGAAAAGTTGGTCCAAAGACTCCCACAGGTATGGAGAAAACGTCTGAGGGCGCAGACCATATTAGTGGAGTGTAAAGCAGCACTAGCTGAGGAAAAAACACTTCCCGCAAGTATCCTGTTCCCTGGACTCTTTAACAAGGAATGAGGGAGGTTCTCAATCTCAGAGGACGCTGTAATGGCCAGAACCACCAAGCTATGATGGGTCGGCTGCCGGACAAGGCAAACAGAGTCACCAGGGGGAGGGCGGCATGTGTGGGCAATAAAGCGGCCCACTGGCATTCCTGACACAGGTTTTGCTCATGCCCAGATAAAATGTCAGTAAGGGCTTCACAAAAAAGGAGCACCACCTCAACCTCCAACTGGCTGGGATGAAGAACCGCAATAAGAGGGTCTATAACCTTTTCCACCATAGGAAGAGTGAGAAGCAAGGCGTCAGTCACTCTCCTCAAAACCTCTGCCAAATAGGAACTGGCTTCAGAGGCAAGGTCAGGAGGTGACAAAAGGAAGGAAGCAGGGGACAAATCTAGCCTGCCCGCTTCACCCAGCTCTGCAATCCAGCTGTCCAACCCAGAAGGGGTCACTGGCTGCTCCAAGGGGGTCACCTTCTCACGACCTTCCCCTAACAAGTCTTCTGGATCCTCCACAGAAATGTTCGGCACCGCAAACGGCTCTATGAGCGATGTTGAATGGCGTTGATGCGACACCCTGCCGCCATTCACCTGAGAAGGAGAGACGTCAGCTGGTATCTTCGCAGATACCTGGAGCCGCGGCGAAGCCGGCTCTACAGTGCACACCGACTTCAGCTTGCAGTCTACCGGCACCGCAATGACCGCCTTCGTGTGGGAGTCAGCCGACGCCATTGGTGGCCCCGAAGGACCGTGCACCGGCAACTCCGAATCCGATGCTGGATCTACTGCTAAGGGCGAACCGCTAGCAATGATGCAGTTACAGCACCTACAACCTCCTTGGGGACAGCAGGCGCTCCAGAGGGAGACGAGGGTCCAAAGACCAGATGGAGAGCTTTGTAGTACCTCTGCATCTGCTTCCAGATCGCCCCAGCTCCAGGGAAAACAGTGAAGCTTGGGAGTGACGTCAGAGCGGGAGTCTCGGCACTAGGGTGAGAGACACCTTTGCGATCCACATCTTGAGTCGAAGACGCCATAGAGTGCCGGGCCTTCAACCTCTTGCAACACTTCTTACCATTTGATGTCAACAGAGACTGGGAACGTTTTAGTTGACCACGGGGTGAAGAGAGGCGCTTCGGGAAGGACCTCTTGCCCGGGTGAAAGACCGACAATGTGAGCTGGAAGTCTCCGTCAATCGCGCTGTCTGTCGCTTAATGCGCCGCTCCCGCAGCGCCTTCAACTTCAACTGTTGACAGGTGTCACACTCGTTGATGTCGTGGTCCTCGCCCAGGCACCACATACAGATAGAATGTGGGTCCGTACCCAACATCCTGCGAGAACAAGACCCACAAGACTTAAACCCAGAGGGCACAGAGCACACTGTCTAGGTTGGCCAGTATTTGGCAGGTTTTAAAGGGATCATTCAATTCACGCACATTACATGTCAGGCGAGTTCCCAGCCATATGGCGCTGATTTGTTTCGGTCTAGCTGCTGATGTCATGGTGCTAGTGTACATGGTGTACAGATCTAAATGTAAACTTAGTAGTCGGACACAGCAGTCCTTGTATAGGACAACCATGGGGAATTAATCCATATTTAGGTTGTGTCGTGCATATCGAACCCACCCAAATGCAGTAATCATACACCTTAACCTAACATCCCCCCACCCACACTAGCAACCCCCAACATGCCAGTGGATACCCATCCCTGTGAATCCCAACACAAATGGGTGTCAACAATAACACAATCCAAGATCCGAAGTGGGAACATGAATAACCATACAGAGATTACCCCAAGGGGAAGCACATGGTACTGGCTGAATCACACCTCCAACAAGAGGGGAGTGTCCACTGGGCAAAGATCTTTTACTGAAGCACAGCCACAGGTTGTCCCAAGACATTGCTTGCTGTCTGTGGACACTGGGCGGCTGCAGGGAGCCAACTAGGTACTAGGCGTGTTGATGCAGGAGACTTTTGATGAGCCGTCTCATGGCAGCATTTTTGCTCAAGCGCCAGCAACAGCAGTTATCTTAGGCAAGGGTAGGAGCAACTGCCCGACCGTACCATCTGGGTTTTGCCTTTGCTACAGCCAGTCACGGTCAGCACTGTTCTTCAAAGTATACCACGCAGCATACTGCACCAATCTGAACTGGTGCAAACAGTAGCAGTCAAAACTTCCAATCTAACCTACAAAACTCAATGAGTCTCCTGTGGTATTGCGGTCCCTGGATGGGCTACATTTGGCTGCAAAAAACAGCTGCTTGACAAATCAGTTGGTGCTCTGCAACGACTATCATATGCGGGGATTGCTTTAGTGTGTGATCTTCAGGAACCCAGGTACAGCATGACTTATGGTATGCTGGCTTGACGGAGTTTACGTTTTACAGGAAGGCATTCTCTGCACACCTCCAGTACCGCTCTGGTGAAGTATGGATAAATGGAAATAATGTGGCCTCTGTGTGAGAGCGGCCGGTTTTTCCATGCCATGCCAAGCACCTTGTTGCAGTGGCGATAACTAAACAGTTTAGCAATTATGGGTCATGGGGATGCCCCAGGAGGAGGTAAGGGACCTCGGGGCCTATGGGCCAGCTCTACCGAGAACAGCGGGTAAAGAAGTCAGATCCAAAAAAGGTTGTTAAAATGTTATAAACATAGTCTGCCATATTACCAGTGTCCGTGGATGCCAACATCACCACCAATCGTATGTTATTTCGGAAGAATCTGGCTTCTCAATCCTCACTTAGCCTGGATGATTTCAAGGATCTCTGACATTTCTGCCATGATTTCGCTGTGCTTTGCATCTAGCGTCAATATGAGGGACTCCACGGTGTTAAGGCATTTATTGTGTTGATTTAGAGTGGTAGTCATTTTGTCCACTCGCACTATGAGCGAGCCCAGTTTACTGTCAGTGGTGCTGATACTATCCTGTATACGGTGCAACAGTCTTAACATCTGCCTTTGCCGTGTCATCTGAGGTGACGGTGAGACATCCTACTTTTCAGAAGAGTGCACCCCATAGGAGTGCTATGTTAAAGCTGAGCTTTGATTGCCTGGAATTGTCTTTCACCCTTCCTGCACCAGGCCAGCACCATGCTTCCTTACTGCTATGCACATCAACTCACTTCACCAGTTCCTGCCACAGGCCACAATGCAACAACAACACCCCTACATTCTCCACCAGATCAGCAGGGTGTTAGCAGAGAGGGCCACCAGGCTTCCTCACTTCTCACACTCCTTAGCCCTTGTGGTTCTTCCCGTCAACTCCTGACCACTGGGACCACACCAATCCAGTCCAGGGGGCAGCCAATGATCCTGGGGAAGCCAGGTTTCATGGGCGACTCCTCCCCCAGAGCAGATATGGACCTCTGCCCTGTCGCTGCAACTCACCTCTTCCAGGTGCCTCCACCATCACAGCCTCTGCCTAATGGGTTGTGCAGCTGTAGCTCCCGCCGCCGTACCCACCAGCAAGCTGTTCCAATAAAGGATGGGCCAGCATCCAGATCCCAAGGTAGCTGCCTGGTAATCTCGTCCCCAGTCAGGGCGGCGGAGCACATTTTGCTAGGCTCAGGGCAGTCTGGGGTGTCAGCAACTACAAACACGGCAGCCACTCACAGCTACATCTTCGATTCTGATCACCTCCCTCGCACCAATCTCAGCATGGGGAGGAGAAATGGGCTCACCTATCAATGGTGCCACTCCGGCACTCCCGGCCATTTCTGATACGGGTGCCGCCATCTTGGCATGAGCTCAGCCACCCGAGGGCTGCACAAAATAATGCCGTAGTTAGTTGCGGCACACCGCCCGGGGGCCTCAGCACCTTTTATGTGGCCTCCCAAGCCCCAGCATCTAACCAGATGGTATGTAGCAGACCAGTGGCAGGTCTATACAGCAAGTCTATGCACACAGCAGAGTGTGAGACCTTCTTGAAGCTGGGCACTCTGGTGCAACCATTTTACCTACATTATTATGTATGAAAAAGAAACCTTGTCATACGCGGAAATTATATTGAGAAATGATTAAAGGATCCTTCCTTTTTAGAAAAAAGTCCGACTAGGGTGGGATATGTCCTATAGGCAACGATCAAGTAACTGGAGAATGTAAAGCACTGATTACATGGCCATCAATTGAAATAATACCTAAAATCTAACATCCATCCGATAGGACTACATATTAAAAATGACCCAGACATCTTTTAGAAGATTCCAAATGCAGGCACAATATCCTGCTTTGTGGCTAATAAATGTTCCAGGAACTGGATGGTGCTTGGAACTGGCACATCTTTAGAACATATAAAAAAAAATAGAGAAAGAAATAGCAGAGCTAACTCAAGAGATTATTGATGATGAAGCATTGACCAATCCTAAAGAAGCATTAGAAAAAACTATTTCGGAATTCAACAGCATTATACAGCACTGTAAGCTGGATAAATTGGTAAAATATATTAAAACGTATGATAAACACAAAACAGCCCTCTGACTCGAATTGCTATAGTAAGATAGGATATGACCACACCAAGGATATGACCACACCAAGGATATTACAAAACTAATCAAAGAACGTCCCAAATAGGGTTTAAAGATGGGCTTTTCAAGTAAAAATGAATATGATTTGATTAACAAGGACCATCCATGGATTCCAGTCCTATATACATTGCCTGAAATACACAATAGACTTGAAAAACCGTCAGCAGTCCAATAGTTTCCGGATGTGGCTTCGTATTGGAGCCACTTTGTCAATCTGTGAATTTCTTCATAAAGGAACAAGTGACCAAAAAAAGGGCATATGTAAAGTACAGTATGCATTTTATGAATATGATCGAAAATATTGCATTTGAACAGACATTGAACATACTTGCAACTTGTAACAATGGGCCTATATACAAATATACCCCAATAAAAGGCATTAATGGGGATGGAGGGTATTTTAGACCAGTGTGAGCAGCCCCATTGCATGCCCACTCGGTTTATAACAGCTCTGACTAATATTGCCCTCAGAAAAAAATATTTCCAGTTTGATAAGCAGTTATATTTAAAAACAAGGGAGTTGCCATGCGAGGCGGGTTTGCTCCGGACTTAACAAATCTCTTTATGGCAAACTATGACGAAAAATACATCTTCACTAGTACCAATCCATTCAGAGATAAAAAATATATTTTGTCCACACTACATAGATGACGTTTTTCTAGTTTGAAAGAGGCTTGGTGCAACTTCTCAATGATTTTCAATCAAGGCTAAGCAATTTATCTAATGATATTCAGTTTACTATGAGCTTTGACCACATAGAAATCTCATTTTTGGACCTCTTAGTTAAAGTAGGGGGTGAGCAGATATATACAGCTTGTACAGAAATTCTGCATAAATAGCCTAATATATCCTCTTTCAAATTATACCCAATATAAAATATCCTAACCAGGTTTTATCAAAATTCAATTAATCAATTAATATTTAAACAGAAGATAAACAGAGTACTTCTATGTATCTGTATGTTTGAGCAGCAACAAAAGAGGAAGATGGCTGCTTGACATGGTGCTTTATACATGTTCTAAGTTCTAGAATGTTTTAGTGATATTCTAATTCTATGATGTTGTTGCTGCTGTGTTTGGGCAGTCATAAAAGGATATGCATAATATTGGCCTCCGGGCCTTTGACATAAACTCAAAGTCATCACTCTAGAAACTTACAATAGAGTTTGCCTTTTAAGCAGTTCCTGTATATTCCTAGAAACTGCTACGAAAACAGTGATTTCTTTACTGAATCGATATTCCTATTGAAAACCTCAATAAATAAGGCTACACCAAAAGGTTAGTGAAATAGGCCTGAAAAATAGCATGTTACAACCCTAGGGAGTCACTATTAGAAGTACATAGTCGTGAGAAAAGCACAGACCAGCTGATTTGTGTGAACACCTACAGTACTAACAGCAATAAGATAACAAAAATATACGTGACCTATTAGTGCAAGCAGCTCTTCCAAAAAACACCTGCAATTGGGTTATCCCACAAGGACATATTTGTGCCTATTGTAGGTAATTTCTAATGTGGTCATTGTGTAGCAGTAAATATTGCTTTGTGACTAAGGACCTGATTTATATTTCGGCGGACTGGTTTCGCCGCCACAATGGGGACGGGAATCCAGTCTGCAAATATAATATACATTTCATTATATCCTATGGGATTTAAACTTCGACGGATGGGATAACTGTCACCACTGTGACGGAGTAAGAAAATAAGTTACTTACCTGTAACTGCGGTTATCCAGTATTGGTATCTTTCATAGATTCACATACATGAAGTATTTCCTGTCGTCGAGATGGGAGTCCCACGGTAAACTATTCAAGCAGTGCTTCAAAAACTTCTTATGCTATAATGGCCTAAGTCAAATAAATAGTAGCCTATCTATGTCCTTTTTAAAAAAGGACCAAATGTCGGAACCTAGTCAATCAGCTGCCAGCACCCTCTAGAACCCTCTCAGCAGAGGCAAGTTCTCTCGATTTTTTAAGCACAAGAGGGAAGAAAGAATCTCAATAGATTCACATGCCTGAATCAAAATAACAAGCAGTACATAAAATTGTACTGAGGAAGGAGGGAGACATGTAAATCATAACCCCCCAAGTTACTGAAATATAACAGGGGCATTTGTAACCGTGTATATAATCTTTCAATTTCTGGATAGCTGTCTAAAAAGATGCCTAGAACAAAACATGAAGCCTTAACATACTATAATATTCAAGGTATTTCTAATGAAGTGTTTTAGTAGAATAAAAAACTAGAACATTTAGGATACTGTTTAACTTCCAAAGTCATTCAAAAAAAGAAATCCACATTGGCAACAGAAGGAAAGTAAAGTTATATATTTTAAGTAAAATATAGAATTCCTCTTCTATCAAACTAAGAGGCTGACCTTAATTAAAGAACTGACGAAGTACCACTTGGCCCACAGCTGCATCCTCACTTTGAGTAGATTGGAGACAGTAATGCCGCGTAAAAGTGTGGACACTTTTCCAAGTCGCAGTACGGCAAATGTATTCCAATGTTACTCCAGCAATCATAGCTGCTGACCTAGAAACTGCCCTGGTGGAGTGTGCTTTGGTTCATGTTACTAAAGGCTTGATATCCTTGTCATGGCAGAATTGGATCGCAGAAGAGACCCACCTGGCAACCGTGGCCTTAGTTACTGCTGTTCTTTCTCCGCCTTGTCCACAGGCCACCACCAGCTGATCTGTCTTTCTTATGTCTTTTGTTTTATGCAGGTAGAATTTTAAACACCTCTTAACATCCAATGTGTGCAAAGCCCTTACTGGACTAGATGAGTTTGGAAAAAAGTATTAAAGCATCACTGGTTCGTTGAGGTGGAACTGTGTCAAAACATTTGGGATAAAAGGTGGGTTAGTCCACAGAGCTACATAGTTATCAGTGAAACGCAGAAAAGGTTCCTTGATGGTAAAAGCTTGTATCTCGATAACCCTCCTTGCAGAAGTGAGAACCAGTAGGAGGGCCACCTTCCAGTTGAGAAACTTAAACTCTGCTTTGTGAATTGGTTCAAATGGCTGCCTCCTTAACTGTGCAAGCAGCAAGTTAAGCTTCCATTCAGAAGGAGGAGCACGCACTGGGTGAAATGCGCAGAAGAGGCCCCTCATGAATTGTTTTATAAGACTAGAAGCTCAGAGAAGGAACTTGAGGAGACTTCCTGTAACGGGAAATCGCAGCCAGATGAACCTTCACTGAAGAGAAAGTGAGACCTGACTTCGCCAAAGAGAGGAGGTATGGCAAAATCCGTTTAGGAGATGCTTGAAGCGGGTCAAGATTGTTTCGTTGGCACCAGAAACAGAATTGCTTCCACTTGAGGCGGTATGTCTTGTTAGTGCTATCAGCTCTGGATTTGGCAATAACCGCCCTGCACTCCTGCAAGATATCAAAGTCCTTGAATTCTAGGAACTCAGGACCCATGCATGCAAATGAAGGGATTGCAGGTCTGGATGATTCACTTGGCCCTTTTCTCTCATCAGCAGAGATGGGGAGGGTTGCAGGCGTATGGGCCTCTCCTCTGACAGCAAGAGTAGCTCCGGGAACCAGTACTGCCTGGGCCATCCTAGCGCTATTAGGATTAGACGACAGCCTTCCGTCTTCATTTTGGTCGATACCCTGGGGATTAACGGGATGGGGAAAAGTGTAAGTATATATCCCGGACCAATGCATTAAAAGTGCATTCCCCCTTGACTCTGGTAGAGGGAATCTGCTGGCATAACACTGGCATTTGGCATTCTCAGTCGTTGTGAAGAGGTCTAACGTTGGATTTCCCCAGTTTCAAAACAACTTTGAGTTCAGACTGCTCCAGCTCCCACTTGTGACAACTGATCTGCGTTCTGCTTAACGTATTTGCCAGAGTATTGTGCAGAACTCTGATGTGCTCGGCCTTTAGTGAGATCCCATGTTGCGTCATCCAATCCCATAGCTCCTGTGCTTCCTGAGATAGGGCAATGGATTTGGTTCCACTTTGTTTGTTGACATAGTACATGCTGGTTTTATTTTCCATACGAACCAGCACAGAGGAGCCCGCTATCCTTGGCAAGAAAGCTTGAATAGATAGGAAGATTGCTTTGAGCTCTAGCCTGTTGATGTACTGATGTTTCTGCGCAGAGGACCACTTGCCCTGAATCTGTAACTTTTGCAGGTGACCTCCCCAGCCATCCATTGAGGTGTCCATTGTCATTATGAAGTCTGGGATAGTCTGGAGTAAAGTAAGGCCTTTTACAAGATCTGGTGCATGAAACCACCATCGCAGTCCCTCTATCATTTGTATTGTGATCTGTATTACATCCTCAAAGGATCCCGAAGCCTGTTACCATTGTTCTTGCAGCTCCTCTTGAAGAGGCTGCATTCTCAGTCTGGCTGGTGGCACCAGAGCTATTGCTGAAGAACACATCCCCAGGAGCGACTTGTACATTCGCACAGAAACTGACCTCTTTCTTGATATGCTTTTCGCCAGTCTTTGCAAACGTAACTGTCTTTCATGAGATAGGAAGGCTTTGCATTGGATGGTACTCATGGATGCTACCAGGAATGATATGACTTGACTTGGATGGAACGAAGATTTCTATTTGTTTACTGTGAGTCCCAAACTCCTGAACATGTGAAGGCAGATGCTTGTAGCTTGACTGGCCTCTGTGCTGTTGGTGCTTTGAGCAGCCATTCGTCGATATATGGGAATACTTGGAGCCCATGAGATCGTAGGGCTGCTGCTACGGGCGCCAGGCACTTGGTGAAGATCTTTGGGGCCGATTTGAGACCAAACGGAAGTAGTTTGTATTGGCAGTGGGTACCAGCCACCGTGAATCTTAAGAATTTCAGATGGTTCGGATGGATTGAGATATGAAAATATGTGTCTTTCATGACGAGTGAAGTCATGAAGTCCCCTTCGTTTAAGCGACCTAGGATATTGGAAAGCGCTACCATTCTGAAAGTCTGCTTCTTGAGGAACTTGTTGAGCTTCCTCAGGTCCAGTATCGGTCTCCATTCTCCTGGTTTCTTTTTATTAGGAAAAAAGGAGAATAAAACCCTTTTCCTTTTTGCAACATCGGGACTTCCTCTATCGCTCCTTCGGCGAGCATGACCAAAGCCTCTTTGCATAATAAGTGAGGACGAGGGGAGGGGGTGGTGGGGGCACCCTTGGGTGGAGTAGTCGGCGGGCGCTGAATTAATTCCAGAGTGTGACCATTGGTTACAAAGTCCAATACCCAGAGATCCATTATTTTACCCCACTGGTGGACATAGCTGGAAATCTTCGCAACCACAGGTTGGGAGGGAAGTTGGTACCTTGGCGGGATCATCGCTACCTGTTTGAGTCACAACCTTGTTGATGCATTCGTTTGAGGTCTCCCTGGCGAGGGCAACCAGCTGTAGACTGACAGCAAGATGGAGGATTATAGGATTGTCGAAACTGACTGGTATGACTGATACTGTTGAGCCCTCTGGTAACCTCCTTTGTAGGGGGTACCTCTGAAAGGCACCTTTCTGTATTGCAATGTGCCCAAAGACTTTGTGGTGTCTGTGTCATTCTTAGTCACCAACAGTGCCTCATCAATGTGCTTTCCAAACAGTGACTCACAATCGAAAGCCATATCCAAAACTTTTGTCTGCACCTCAGGCCTAAAGGTGGTCGCTTTTAGCCATTCTAGCCATCTGAGCACAGCAGCTCCCGGCAGCTGTCTACAACCAGTATTGGCTACATCAAGGGCACAGTCAATGGTTTCTGAAGCTGCACGCTCCCCTTCCACTAGTATCTTTCGTGCCTCTTGTCCTCAGGTATAAGGTCTATGAAACCTGCCATGTCTGGCCACATTTGGCAGTCATAGCGGCCGATAATGGCTAATGCATTTGCTGCCCTAATTGTCACTGCTGCCTCAGAAGAGAAAGTTTCCCTAAAATGTCTACCCTACGCCCTTCCTTACCAGGGGGAGTGGTAATATGGGTAGCAGGTTTTTGGAACGCCTTTGCGCCGCCTGAGAAATGACGGAGTTTGGTTCGGGGTATCCAATGATGCAAGATGGAGAGTCCTCTGGCGCCCTATACTTCTTCTCAACACGGAGTAGCACCCGTGGTATGGATGCTGGTGTCTTCATTATTTTGATGCCTTCCTGCCATATGTAATGTATAATTAGTTTGGAGCATACCAATTTTCTTGTTTCTTCCTTGAAGTCATATAAAAAGCAATCGGTCTGTTTGACCATAATAGGCAGATGAAACCTGTTGGCTGCCCTCTGCATTAAATTATGAAACCTCACAATATCCTCCGGAGGAGAGTCTGATGGGAGATGCAGAGGAGGGGAGAGAGTTGGAATAACATAATCATCCCAAGGATTAGAAGTAGAGCTTGGATCCAGCAGCTCACCTTCCTCTCTATCCTCGTCCGAAGAGGAGGCATCCGGTACTCCAGGGTCGGTTGGCCCGGGTCAGGAACATTCACAGGTGTGCTTGGCGGTTGAGCGGCTGGAGTACCTGGAGGATCTATTAGAGGTACTGGCCTAGCTGGCTGATCCTGTTGCAGCAGAAACAGCTGCCAGTAATCCCTCAACAAAGCCTGTAGATCCTGTGTCAGTGATGGTGGCAGATGGGCCATGTCCCTGGGGCGCAGCACTGGCTGAAAACCATAGATATGGTAACAGTGACACAGCGCCATATACCCCTGCTGGTAGTATTGCAACTCGTCATGGTAGTCCTCATCCTCCTCATCTTCATCACCCTGACACTTTAAGTGTAGCTCAGATGGCCTATTAGCCACACCATAAAGACCATCTTCGTCATCATAACCTTCATCATGTTCTACATAGCCCTCTACCAGATGCGACGAGAATAAGGGTGAAACCTTGCTAAATTCCTGCATGGCTGGCTGTAGGAAAGTCTTGGTGGCTCTGGTAACTTGAGGCATTCTCGTCAACAGTGGCGTTGAAGGTGCACCCACAACAGAAAGAGAAAATTCCATTGTTGACGGTGTCGTCGTCGACGGTACCATCATTGACGACACATCAATGGAAGAGCAGTTGTCGACGGGGCATTAGTTGGCGAGTTGGTCATCGTCGGGATCTTCGCCAACGGTAATTTTGTTGATGTGGGAGTGTCGACAGTCTTAGACGACGATGGACCCCTTGTCTTCGACGTGGAGATTCTAATAGATGTATTGGAGCCTGGACTGCCGTTGTCGTCACTGTTGCCGTCGATGACAGCATTGATGTAATACTGAATGTCGTTGATGAGTGAGGGAGCGTTGTCAATGATTTTTTGCAAGATTTACGCTCCTCAGGATCCGAAGAGGGAGCACTGGGACAATCTCCTTTCTTCCTGGAAGGCATAGAAGTTACAGATAATGCGGGCTCAGAGGAGTGTTTAGATCCCTTCTCTTTTTTAGAAGCCTTGGAGTCCTTGGAAGGCTTATGATGTTTCCTACCTTACCTGAGGAACGGTCCTTAGATTTGGCCCTCTTATGGGATGTAGACGCCCTCTCACCTTCCTCATCAGACGAAGGCAACTGGAGCCTAGTGGTCTGAAGGCACAATAACAATCTTTTTTTTTTTTTTTAACTCAGGGCAGTCAAAATTAGGCCCATAAACATTAATTATAAGGACATCCAGGCCCCAGCCCCGCCAGCTGGATATAACGTATCAGCCTCTGACATCCTCTTGCAGTAACCAAAGCGTAAACGGAGTTCTGGGATTAACCCAAGTCAGGACCCCCCTAGCATGTTTGGTGAACCCCGCCGCATAAATATTACCCTCCAAAGTTCTAACTTTGAGCATAGGGCTAGTTGTGGGTAGATGCGTCTCTTGTAAGAGAGCCAGGTCTATTTCATGCCTATTAAGGTAACTAATCACTTTACGGATCTTACGATGGTCATGAAGTCCCCTGACATTCCAGGAAAGGACTCGCAGCCCGCCCAATCCTCCTCTGGGATCTAGTGTTTCACGTGCCATATAGTGTCCGTGTAAGCAAATATGTGTAGATAAACTGCATGCGGGCCAACAGTGCGTGTTTCATCTGTTGAAAGAAAAACAAACCTTCATAACCCTCCTGGGACCCCTCTACCCCCCCCCCCCACCAAACCCCACCCACAGCAGGCCTCCCCCAACATGGTCGCATGAGATATCAGTCTCCACCCATCAACCCCCCCCACCCCCCCATACTCCATACATTAACTTTGTAATGCAACAAAAAGAACAACCACAGTGCGAGGCACACGAGGGCGGAGGGCGCTCACAACTAGGAAACTGTAAGGAAGCGATAACCAAAATCTAGCCTCAGCCCAAGCTCCGCCCTTTACATAAGAACATTTGCAGTTGAGGTCATAGAGTTGAAGGCTCCCCAAATTCAGGGGTCGAGTGTCCCCGACCAGTTTCAATGAGTAAGTGACAATTTGCGCCACAAGAGTCACCATCAATAAGCCAAGTTCAAAGCATTCTCACGTATTCTAATTGTCTACATTTGTCCATACATTGTCTCAATAACCTCACATTGAGTGGCGGCTACCTTATCCAGCAAACCTTGCCCACCTGTGTTCACCACCCCAAGCAGAGCCCCCACTGCGACATATATAGGTAAATGTCCAGTCCCACATAGCATCTCGCAGTGCAACAGCCTTGCCACGCAATGTTAAAATGTTATGTATGTGTCTTGTAAAGCGCACTGCTGCCCTGAGGCGTTGTTGCGTTGTGGACCGCTGGGGAACCCGTCCTAGCTATCCCTGTGAGATGGTCCCTACTGGGTATCTCCAAGGTGAAACCAGGCATCCCCGGCGAATGTGGGGGGCTGTTGTAGAGATGAGGCAAGCTAATGCCCAGAGTTGGCGAGTGTGATCCCTGGTTAGAGTAGGCACCGAGGCGAGAATTATCGAGTCCGCTGACCCTGGTCCACGACCCTGCCGCGTCGGGAATTGAACTCTGGTCCCGGACCGTTCTCTGCTTCCGGGTCTGCCGCCTCTAACCAGAGAGCCACACCACTCCACACCACTGTTACCATGTAAATCAGTCTTGTTCATCCAGCACTGAGTCTGCCATGTCGTCCTGTTGCGTTCTCGTCGGGCTGGTTCTTTGGTCTTTGGACCATTTCCTGATGGCCTGTTGGAGAACCTTGGGATCCGTGAATATGTGTGACTTCCCTTGTCGGTTGACCCGGAGCTTTGCAGGATACAACATGGCGTAGTCTGCTCCAAGTTCACGAAGTTGCTTCTTCAGGGGTACAAAATACCTGCGGGCCTCCGGGACCCTAGCTTTGAAATCGGGGAATAGGGATAGCTCCGAGCCCTCGTATTTTAGGACCTTCTTTTCCCGTGCAATCCTCAAAGCAGCGTCCCAATCGCGATAGTTGAGCAGTTTCGCAATAATGGGGCGCGGGGAAGCGCCTGGTGGCGGGCGGGGCCCCAGGGCCCTGTGTGCCCTCTCCACCACAAACAAGGCAGAGAAGACCCCCTCCCCCAACAGCGTGACAAGCAATTTTTCCATAAATTGCTCCATGTTGCCCGTAGCTGTCGTTTCTGGAAGACCTACCAGTCTCAGGTTACAGCGCCGGTACGCCCTTCCAAATCCTCCGCTTTGTCTTGCAGAATGCGGATAACTTTCCCCAGTTGTTTATTATCCGCATCCAGCGTAGTGTGGGACTCCTCCACTTCTCATTCACATCAAGTCGCTCAGCATGTTTATCTAAAGTTCCACCATTCTGTCCATCCTAGACGACATGGCATCCATTTTAGTTCCCAACGCCGAGATGCCATTCTGCAGAGAGTGTTCCATAGATTTCAATATAGTACGAATGTCATTTTCTGCATCGTCCTGCACCGGCGCGGTCTCCTCCGCACTCCTGCCAGGGCCCGGGTTCTGTGACTTAGATCATCGTTGTTCAAAAGACAGCTTGGATTGTCTCTTGTCTTCTTTACCCATGGCTGTAGGAATCGAGAGTCTCAGGGGAGTAGTATTACAATAACAATCTTCCCTCTCTTTTCTTGAGGGTTTTAGTTGAAAAGGGGCAGCAGATCTTGCATTCTCTCACCTCATGCCTTGGATAAAGGCAGTAAATACACTCCTTGGGCCCGATTCACAGAACTAACTTAAGACAAAATCCTAAACGTACTACCATTTTGGCATTCACAGAAGGCACTTACTCATTTTGGTATTCACAGAAGGCACTTACTCATATCAGTATTCACAGAAGTTAGGAGTCCTAACTTTAAGACTCCTAAATGCCTTCTGTGAATACCGAAAGTCTTAAAATTAGGATTTTTCTCAGTTTAGTAGTAGTAAAGTTAGGATTCCTAACTTTAGGACTCCTAAATGCCTTCTGTGAATACTGAAAGTCTTAAAATTAGGATTTTTCTCAATTTAGTAGTAGTAAAGCTAACTTTACTACTACTAAACTGAGAAAAATCCTAATTTTAAGATTTTCGGTATTCACAGAAGGCATTTAGGAGTCCTAAAGTTAGGACTCCTAACTTCTGTGAATACCGAAATGAGCAGGGGCCCGATGTAGGTAAATCTTTTTTACCACTTCATAAATACCGATTCATACCGAATCGGTATTTAAGAAGTGGTAAAAAAGAGAAGGGCAGATGTAGGTAATTTTATTTTAAAAATTACCGAATCGGAAGGAATCGGTATTTACCAATTCGGTAAATACCGAATCGGTAATGCCCATTGATTCCTATGGGCATTGAAGCCCATAGGAATCAATGGGCATTACCGATTCGGTATTTACCGAATCGGTAAATACCGATTCCAGCAAGGGTGCAGGGGGTGTCACTTTAACACCCTCTAGCACCCCCAATACTGGCTTGTGTGCCATGTGGCACACAGACATGCCCTAAGGGCATGTCTGTCTGTCACATGGCATAGGTGTGCATGCACACATGTGCATGCACACCTGAATTCGGTATTTTAACACCCAATTGGATTGGGTGTTAAAATACCGAATCTGAAAGGCCTGTGGGACTCAGAAGAGTCCCACCTACATCTGGAAGATACCGAATCGGTAAAAATACCGATTCGGTATTTTACAGATTCTGTAAATTTACCGATTCGGTAAATATACCGAATAGGTAAATACTGGCCCCCTACATCTCAAAGTGCCAAATACCGACCGGAATTTGCCACCTACATCGGGCCCCAGGTGCCTTCTGTGAATACCAAAATGAGTAAGTGCCTTCTGTGAATACCAAACTGGTAGTAAGTTTAGGATTTTGTCTTAAATTAGTTCTGTGAATCGGGCCCAGTATGTGGATCATCCACACGGACTCTTTTCTTGCCACAGGACTTACAAGGGCGGAAAAGGTCTTTTCTGTCTGACATAATGCCAAGATTTGAGAAAGTTGAAGAAAAACTGAGTAGCACTCAAGGAGACTTACTTCCACACGACGTGCAGTGAACTTGCCTCTTATAAATGTGGTTAATTTCTTTCGTTTCACTTGCAGATGCACTAAATGTATGACCCACAAGACTACTAGTGATTTGAAGCATAGTATACATTTATCTTGTATTTCACACTCCTCTGATGCACTGTTTTGTAAAATGATCCACTATGTATACTTACTGTTAAATATTAATATTCTCATTAGACCTATGCAGGAAAACTCGAAAAGTAGGTCATCTTTTACCAGTTTTAAATGGACTCCCTTTGTGAATACCATGTTCCACTGGTTAACTATCAATTGTAACAATGAGGGAGTCTACATGAATTGCAGCATATTTTCTAATGACTTTGTTTAACGGAGATACATACTTAAATGATGGGATTACACAAATATGGCGTAATTCACCCATTATTCTGCAATGTAAAATCTAGGTTCAAATGGTCACATGTGTGTTTCCCGCAACTTTGAGTTATAGAGGTCTTACATGTGATTTTTCCACAACTGGGAGGTAAGGCTCAATTAATCATTTTTAGACATCTAAATTTAATTATTAGCATGCACACAAGTAATGATTTGTATTACTAAACTTTAATTCTTTAGGTTGTTTTCTCTACTTTTGTTCTGATTGAGACCCGATCATAAAGTATTTAATGGTTCGAAGTGTCAACGTGCTACTCTGTTGACTGCCCAATATTGTAGTATTCAACTTGTACTTAAAACTTTGAATCTTAGTTAGGAAATGTTGGTAATACTCGGTCAACAGAGATGAAGGTTTTTTGAGTGTAATTTATCACCAGTGCACTTTTCTTTCACATGTCCCCAATCACTTTCACTGTGCCACTTTTAAGGAGCACCTATTGTGTATATTGAATGTCCACTTAACATGATTAGACAGCAATAAAATATCCTGTTAAAGCTCTTACAGATGAGTAATATATCCTGTATTTATGCTTTAGAATTCTAAGCGCATAACCTTCCCCTGTGAGAACCATTGTTGTTACTAATATCGACAATGAACCCAGGTTCTCAGGGATACTGGGTGGTCCCATAGTATTAAATAGTCATTTAGAGTCAGGCAGACCTTCTGTATATCGACAGATATATATCAGTATATCGAAACTACTCCATCTTCACTGCCAATATACAGCTCCGACGGAGTAAGGGCCTTCAGAGGTTATGCCATTTGTCAGCCCTATTTAAAGTGGGTGAAAAATTGGCAACTCCCATGGTGAAGGTGTCATTGCATTTATTTTCTTTCTTTTTAAAAAAAAATGTATTTACGGTATTTGCATATATACATACAGTGAACAGGGTGGCTTCAATGCGAGAACCCGCTTGTTAGCATCTTTACATCATACATGTTTGGTCAATGTCGGGCCCCTCGTTCGGATGAGTAATATAGGGAGAAAAAGTGAATAAGTAAAGAGAGAAGAGAGAAAGATTACATCGGTCTGATAGTAGCATGATTTCATACATTTATTTTTGGCTAGTTGTCGAGCTTGGGTTGTTTGTCGCTCAAAGGGGGTCAAAAGTTGGCAGGGTGGAGTTGAGTGAATTCCATAAGTGTCTGGAGGTGGATCTCCAGGGTGAGTATCTTCTCGTTAACGTGTCATCTCCCCTTAGGTAGGTTATCCAGGAGAGCCACCCACCATATGACACTTTAGATGTGTCTTTCCAGTTTGTGAGTATTAGCTTCGTTGCTGCGATTAGGAGAAGGTCAAAGAGTTCTCTCTCTCCCTTTGTAGGGAGGTTGGTTCGGATAGAGGCTGTGATGATCGAGTGAAAT
The DNA here is from genome assembly GCF_964263255.1 of Lissotriton vulgaris. NCBI lineage: Eukaryota > Metazoa > Chordata > Amphibia > Caudata > Salamandridae > Lissotriton > Lissotriton vulgaris. Next base: position 261,095,116 of record NC_141699.1, read on the forward strand.
CCCCTTGACATTTTGCCTTGGAACATCTGGTCTATGAAATCAAAGACCCTCCCCCAGAATGCCGTGAGAGTCGGGCATAGGAAGATCAGGTGTTCTAGGTCGCCTTTGGCTCCGTTGCAGTTCCAGCATGCATTGCTATCTCTTAGTCCCAGTTTGTGCAGACGCTCTGGGGTCCAGAATGTTTTGTGTAGGAGCCACAGTTTGGTCTGCGCAAGTACAGGGGTGATCTTGGCCTGTGTGGTTGATGCCCATAGATTGTCCCATTCTTGATCATCTAGTGGTGGGTGTATGTAAGAGTTCCAGTATTTCTCTGTCTTTTCATTGGTGTTGTTTTTTTTCACGGTGAGAGTTTTGTATGTGCGGGAGACCTGGGGTCCTAGCTTATTTATATTTGTGACATACGCAGATTATGTAAGTGATAGAGAGCCCAAATATTTCATAAACAACGTTGGCATGGTAGGATAAGTTACTTACCTGTAATCCTAGTTCTCTTCCAGGGGTATACTCATCAAAGTCATAAGCACTGAATAGTCCCGCCCATGTGCGGGACCCCGGAACAATAGCCAATAATATGCATATATCTACATATATATATATAAATACACATTAAAAAAACATATATATATATATAGATAATATGCATATACACATAAATATGCAGCCTGAAATACACCATACTAGGCAAAAAAAACCTGCCATTATTGCATGTAACACTTTTACGTTTGCTAAATAAAGACATATATAATACATTATATGATAATGTAAAGAAGAAACACTGCCCTGGGTTTCTTGTGAAACACACAACCTTTATTTTCAAAGGTAAAACAGGCAGGATCATAGAGGCAGATTTAGCCTAGATAGGCTGCATAGTAACAACTGAAAAACTTGGTGCCGTGCCTTTAAGACCTCCATGAGCCTCCAGGCTCGCATCATGCACCACAGGTGACAGTTAGGTCAGTTCTTTTTGGACGGCGTATAACAGTGCAATCACAGTATGAGTAACATGGAAAAATAGATCGTCCTGGTATTCGTCCGGGGAGGAGGGTGGGTTGCTTATGACTTTGATGAGTATACCCCTGGAAGAGAACTAGGATTACAGGTAAGTAACTTATCCTTCTCTTCCAGGGGATACTCATCAATAGTCATAAGCACTGAATAGAGTAGCAAGCCCATCCCATATCCTGCGGACGAATACCAGTCTCTCTAAAACAGTATACTAATAAACATTACCCAAACAAATTCCTCAGGGATGCTTGACCAACTTGAGCATCCGCCTGAGTATCAGAATCAAGGCAGTAGTGGCGTGCAAAGGTATGGGCCGAACGCCACGTAGCTGCCTTACAAATTTCATGAATAGGAACATTTTTAAGCATTGCTATCGTAGCAGCTTTTCCTCTAGTGGAATGCGCTCTCGGCTTGCCCGGGGGCTGTTTCCGTGCCAACTGATAAGATAACATAATGCATGAAACAATCCATCTAGAAATGGACCTCTTAGATGCAGACAAGCCTGTATTCAGAGGGCCATAGTTCACAAACAAATGATCAGACTTTCGAACACTCTTGGTCTTGTCAAGATAACATTTCAGCACTCTTTTTAGGTCCAAAGAGTGTAGAGCTTTCTCAGCTGGAGTGTTCGGACTAGCAAAAAACGTAGGCAGTGTAACTGACGGGTTAATGTGAAAATCCGAGATCACCTTAGGAAGTAATCTCGGATGAGTGCGAAGTACCACTCTATTCGCATGGAAAACGAGATAAGGTTCTGTAGAACAAAAAGCCTGTATCTCGCTCACCCTGCGTGCAGAAGTGATAGATACTAAGAAGGCCACCTTCCACAACAGATGTTGAAGGGACGCCTTATGAATAGGTTCGAATGGGGGACCCATCAATTTTGACAAAACCACATTCAACTCCCAAGGTGGAGAGGGAGCCCTCACCGGAGGGTAAACTTTCTTGAGACCCTCCAGAAAATCCTTTGTGTTATGTTATGTTATGTTATGTTATTTTGGCTCTTTTATAGCGCACGGCTACTCCATGGAGTGTCCCGGCGCTTTGACAAAGACCCGAAGGAGAGACAATCCAGGGCAGATGCAGAGCAGCAGAAGAAAATTACTGGGTAAAAAGCCATGTCTTCAGTTCCTTCCTGAAAACCAGTAGATTGCTGATTTTCCTAAGGGAGACGGGAAGGAGTTCCAGCATCGTGGAGCCAAGTATCGAAAAGAGCGGCCTCCAATTCTAGCCCGTCTGATGGGAGGAACAGAAGCCATGGCCAAAGAGGCCGATCTCAGAGTTCTGGAGGGCCGATAAAAGGCAAGACGCCTTCTGATGTATCTAGCCCCTGCAAGATGAAGTGCCTTAAAGGCGAGAGTCAGCGCCTTAAAAGTAATCCGTCTCGCGACAGGGAGACAGTAAAGCCTTTTAAGCAGCTCCAATGCACTCGCTCTTCGATGAAGGCCGAAAATGTCCCTTGCAGCGGAGTTCTGCACTAGCTGAAGGCGAGCAAGAAGAAATTTTGGCAATCCCAGATAGAGCACATTCGCATAATCTAGGCGGGACCCTATCAAAGCCTGTACTGTGGTCTTTCTGTGCTCCAGGGACAAGATTGGAAGGAATTTCCGTAGCATTTTTAAAATGCCAGAGCATTTCCCTGTGAGCTCGCGAATCTGAGGCCCAAAGGAAAGGCCATCATCAATCTGGAAGCCAAGATTCTTCGCATTGGAAGAGGCATCTGCCGGAGGGTACATGTCAGGAGGCCACCAGGCCTTCCATCTCGGATCAGGAGAGCAGCCAAAGAAAAGCAATTCCGATTTATCGGAATTACATTTCAGACTGTGCTGTTTAAACCAGTCAAAGACCGCTCCCAGACAGTCCCTGATCCGCATACCATCAAAGTCAGAGCCCTTAGTGCAGGTGAAAAGGAGCTGGGTGTCAGCGTAGGATACGATCTGGGCACTGAACGACTCCGCAACTGCCGCCAGAGGGGCCATGTAGATATTAAAAAGGGTGGGGCTCAAGATAGAGCCCTGAGGCACCCCCACCTCCAATGGCGGCATGTCGGCAGAGAAAGGTGGCGCCCAGACCGTTTGCCGGCGGCCGGCCAAGAATGACTCGAACCACTTCAACACCACTCCACGCAATCCGATCTCCCAGAGTCTTAAAAGGAGACCGTCATGGGGAACTGTGTCGAAGGCTGCCGACAAATCCAGCATAACTAATATGGCCTTTCCACCTAAATCCAGAACTTCCCGGATGGCATCAGCAACTTCAAGGAGAGCGGTCTCCGTACTCATGTTGGTGCGAAAACCCGACTGAGTATCGTGAAGGATGTCGTTACTCTCAATGTAGTCAGAGACGGAGATGTGAACATGCTTCTCAACCACCTTTGCCAGAGCCGGGAGAAGGGAGATCGGCCTATAGTTAGCATGGATTAGATGGTCCAAATTGGGTTTCTTGACAAGCGGCAGGATCAAGGCATGCTTCCAGGCCTGAGGAACCACCCCTGTGCTTAAAGACATGTTGAGCACCGGGTTAAACAAGGAGTTTAATTCTGGTGCTACTTTTCCAAGGCATTTAGCGGGACAGGGATCCTGCGGGGAGCCAGACTTGAGCTGGGTGAGAAGGTCAAGAGAGGCAGGGAGGGACAGAGGGGGAAACTCAGAAAGAGAGGGGCCTTTCACTACCAAGGATGGAAACCGAGAGAGCCTGTGCTCGGATACAGATACTGAACTCAGAGGGGAAAAAGTATCTTGAATAGCTTTACCACTGGCATTTGAAAGAAAGAAACCTGATTGGGTGACTTTCGATATGCTGTTATTGCTGCCAGATGGACCTTTATAGAAGAATACTGTAAACCTGCTTTGGCCAAAGAAAGTAAGTATGGTAACAGTACCTGTTCTTGACCTCGAATCGGGTCATGACCTTCAGCAACACACCACATGAAAACCCGCTTCCACTTGAAAGCATACAACTTTTTTGTAGAAGCTCTCCTTGAATCTCTCAATATGTGCATACAGTCCTGCGAGAGGCCTAAGTGCCCATATCGGACGAACTCAGGAGCCATACTGCTAGCTTCAGGGACGGCAGGTTGGGATGGAACAGTCTGCCGTTCTCTCTGGTCAGTCGATCCGGACAGCAAGGCAGCCTCCTGTGCAGTACTTTGGAAAGATACAGAAGATCCGGGTACCACCATTGGCGTGGCCAATCAGGAGCCACCAGGATCATGTCTGTCTTGGACTTGTACAGTTTCTTGATCACCAAGGGAATGAGTGGAATCGGTGGAAAAGCGTAGAGTAATGTCTGACCAGTCCATCCATAGAGCATTCCCCTTGGACCCTCGTTGTGGGTATCTGGACGCGAAGACGCAGAATTTTGCGTTTTCGGCATCCGCAAAGAGATCGATTTCTGGTGTGCCTCAGGCAAGGAAGACATCTTTTATTACTTCTTCTTTTAAGACCCAGTTGTGTGCTTCTGCGAAGTGTCTGCTTAGGTCGTCTGCTTGGATGTTGAGGACACCTGGCAGATGGACCACCGATATGCTCATACCCAGAGCCAGAAGCCACTTCCAGATTGCTTGCGCTTCGAGCGACAGAGGTCTGGATCTCGTTCCGCCCTGCTTGTTCAGATAGTACATCGTTGTTGTATTGCCCGTTTGAACAAGCAGGGAGGATGTCTTGATTGCTGGGAAGAAAACCTTGAGAGCTAGGTGGACAGCTCTGAGTTCCAACATGTTTATGTGATACAGTCTTTCTTTCTCCGACCACACTCCTTGAATTTGAAGCGATCCCAGATGAGCGCCCCATCCCTGAAGGGACGTATTCGTCACCAGTGATTGTCTGGGCATGCCCTCCTGGAAAGGGACTCCTACTACCAGATGACTCCGCTGCATCTACCATCGGATGGAGATCTGTACTGACCATGGTAGTGACAGTCTGTCCTCCCAACAATTTGAAAACTGGGACCACTGGTCCTCCAGAGACTGCTGCAGAGGTCTCATGTGCAGCCTGGCGTTTGGGACAAGGAAAATGCATGAAGCCATGAACCCTAGAAGAGACGAGATCTGCCTGGCCGTTGGACGATGAGTCTTCAGTAGCGTTTGACACTTGAGGAGAATAGAGGAGAATCTCTCCTCCGAAGGATACGCTTTTGCGTCCTTTGAATCCAGAAGTGCGCCCAGATAGTGTATCCTCTGCGTTGGATTGAGGATAGACTTCTTGAAGTTTACATGCAGGCCCAGTCTCCGCAGCTGAATTATGCAGAACGTGAGATGTTGTTGAAGCAGAACTGGAGACGCACTCTTTAGCAGCCAATCGTCTAGGTAGGGATAGACGAAAATGTGCTTCTTCCTCAGAAAAGCCGCTACGACTGCCATGCACTTTGAAAACGTGCGAGGAGCTGACTTTAGCCCAAAGGGCAGGACTGTGAACTGGAAGTGGCTTGTTTGGATGCAAAAGCTTAGAAACTTCCGATGCTTTTGGGCGATGGGGATGTGAAAATAAGCATCTTGAAGATCTATGGAGCACATCCAGTCCCCTTGATGCAGAAGTGGAATTATTTGATGTAACGCCAACATTCTAAACTTTTCTCGCCGAATGAACAGGTTGAGGCGCCTGAGATCTAGTATGGGCCTTAACTCCTTGTTTGGACCTTTCTTTGGACCTAGAAAATATCGGGAGTAAATGCCTAGCCGCGCAGTGTCTTTGGAACCTCCTTGATGGCATTCTTTAAGATTAAGGCCGACACTTCTTGTCTCAAAAGATGAATACGATTGGTCACAGACTTTTGAGGAGGAATGGAAGGAGGAGGGGGCTTGAATCTCCATTCTTTACAATACTCAGAACCCATTTGTCTATTGTGATGTTTGCCCACTCTTCCAGGCAAAAATGAACACTTCCCCCCACCGGAGTGGGTAACGGGCTTAGGGGAAGCAAAAGCTCACTGTTTTTGTTACTGCTGCTTGTTTCCAGGTGCAGACTGCCTGGAAATGCCACCTCTTCCTCGACCAGGACGACGCTGGGAGAACTGAGATCTTCCCTGATTCTGCTGAGACGACCATTGAGGGGTTTGAACCCTCTGCTGGTTCTGTCTCCTGTCGTACGGACGGTATTTTTTCTTAAAATCCTTCCTTTTCTCAAGACCAACAGCTCTCACTGTATCAAGTTCTGTTTTCATACGTGACATCTCATCATCAGCATGAGATCTGAAGAGTGATTTTCCGTTAAAAGGCAGGTTAAGAATTCGGTGTTGTGCCTCAGGCTTAAGACCCGTGAGCCTCAACCAAGCGGAGCGCCTGACGCGGAGTCCATGCGCGTAACCATGCGTAGATAAGACAGAAGCATCAGCGGCTGCACTAATCACGTTGTTAGCTACTAGCCCACCTTCCTGTAAGATCTCCAGAAAATTGTGTTTGTCTTCTTTTGGAAGCTTCTCTGCGAAACGAGACATGGAGTCCCATAGGGCACGGTCCTAGCGACCCAGCAAAGCTGAAGGGCTGGGGACTTTCATGTAGGAAGCAGAGGTGGAACACATTCTATTTCCTACTGAGTCTATAGCCTTACTGTCTTTATCCGGCGGCACAGAAGATGGCGCCGCTCCGGTTTGATTCTTACGTGCTGCTGAGACAATTACAGAATCCGGTTTTGGCTCAGCCCTCAGAAAGAACGGATCATTGTCCGGTGCTTTATATTTCTTAGCGATCCGAGAAGGAACCGCTTCCAATGCTGCTGGAGTTAAGAACTTGTGTTCCGCTGGCTCCAACAGACCTGGCACCAGAGGAAGTAAGGGCCTTGACGTTAGCTTTTGGTGCAAAGTCTCGAAAATGACCGTTGTCTTGGTGGTAGAGACCGGCATTTCGATATTAAGTTTAGCTGCTACACGACGGAGAACCTCATTAAAGGTAATCACGTCATCAATCGGTGAAATCCTACTTAGAGGAGTTGATAACAGTGTCGGCGAATAGCCCCTTTTCGAATTTGTAGATCTTGTAGAGGATCTAGTATCGTGCCTCTTCGAAGAATGGCGACGTGATGATCTAGACGAAGGTGAAGACCGCCTCCTCACTGATGGAGACTTTCTCGGAGGAGTACGCGCACGTCTTCTCGGAGAGTGCACCAACTGTCTTTGAGGGGATCTTGATCTTGAAGCAGGTCTTGCAGACACAGGAGATCTGGAATAAGACCTTGGAAGATTTATTTTCCTTATCTTCCAGTCTCTAATCTCCCCCAGCGAGATATTAGTTGCCGGCTGAACAGGTGAAGGCACTCTCGAGGGCTCTGGAGAGACTTTCACAACCTGTAGTTCAGAGGAGGAAGAGGAACTCCCAGAAGACACAGTATTAGCCCTAGACCGGTCTTTAGACACCGTCCCAGGCTTCTTAGGCGCAGGAGACGCCGACCACGACCTCCTCGGCACCGATTTCCTCGGCGGCGATTTCCTCAGCGGCGATTTCCTCTGCGGCAAATTCCTCGGCAGAGAATTCCTCGGCGGCGATTTCCCCGGCGGCGATTCCCTCGACGGCAATGGTCTCTTAGGCGTCGACGTCATGCGCCTCGACGGCGATGGATTTCTCGACGTCATGTGCCTCGACGCCACCTGGCTTGGGCTCCTCGACGTCGAAACCTCTGCTGGCCGGTTCGACGTCGACGTCATGGCACCTCTCGACGGCCACCTTGACTTATGTTCCGAGCCTCGCGGCGGCGACCGTCGACGTAGATGAGACTACGTCGAGTCCCGCCCTCTTGCAGTCGTAGGCAAGCCGGACCTGGACCGCCTACGCTCATGTCTCTTCTCACCTTGCTTCGACGGTGTGATCTTCTTCGACGGCGAAGGATGCCTCGACGTCGACGGTCGCCGCGATGGTGATTTCGATGCCGATTTTGAACACAGAGGTACCTTAGAAGAAGATCTGTCCCTCGACGCAGTAGGGAACCGATGTTTTCTCTTCTCCCCTTTGTCTTTGCGCTCTTTGTGCTGAGAAGAAGGCCTCTTGGAATGAACATCTTCTCTTCCACTCACAGTTTCTCCTCTGTCATACAGGGACTGTTGCCTGATCTTCTCCCTCTCCTTGAGAGTTTGGTTAGACAACTTGCTGCAGTGGTAGCAGAGTTCTGGCTTGTGAGAAGATGGTAAACAAGCTACACAGACCGAATGAGGGTCTGACTTGGCCATTTTTTTACCACAGGCCGGACACTTAACAAACAAGGCCGGCATTATGACTGGAAAAATAGTCAAAAACCAGAAAACAATTGTTGAATTAGTCAAACAATGACTAAAGACGTCGAGTAAAGACGAAAAAAATAGAGAAATACCAGAATAAAGTGATAAAATATCACAAACTGGCGAGCTCAATGCTCCAGGATCCTCACAGAAGGAGCTGGAAAAAAGAACTGACCTAACTGTCACCTTTGGTGCATGATGGTAGCCTGGAGGCCCATGGAGGTCTTAAAGGCACGGCGCCAAGTTTTTCAGTTGTTACTATGCAGCCTATCTAGGCTAAATCTGCCTCTATGATCCTGCCTGTTTTGCCTTTGAAAATAAAGGTTGTGTGTTTCAAAGAAACCCAGGGCAGTGTTTCTTCTTCACATTATCATATAATGTATTATATATGTCTTTATTTAGCAAATGTAAAAGTGTTACATGCAATAATGGCAGTTTTTTTAGCCTAGTATGGTGTATTTCAGGTTGCATATTTATGTGTATATGCATATTATCTATATATATATATATGGTTTTTTTATGTGTATTTATATATATATGTAGATATATGCATATTATTGGCTATTGCTCCGGGATCCAGCACGTGGGCGGGACTATTCAGTGCTTATGACTATTGATGAGTATCCCCTGGAAGAGAAGATTTAGTTACCGTCACAGCTAAGAAGATCTACAGAGTGACTATATAATCCCTGAAACTAAGGGGACTGGTTATTTTGATTAATTCTAAAGCTTCAGGGTTTCAAATATTATGGAGAATTTAGCAAGAGGCCTTTAAATGTATGATTTGCTTGGTAGCACTCCTCGTTATTTCTTGAAAAGTCATGATGCCATCGATCAGTGCAACTCTTGCTGGTAACGCCGACAGAGAAATGGGGGGAATACATCAATGATGAGTCTGAGGTGGCATCATTTCCTAGTGATCTAGACCCTCTTGGTTCAGTGGGAACTATCTGCTTGGAGCACAGTGAAGCACTTGCACCAGTATCTCTTCAGCAGTTGCATGCACTGGTGGAGTGACGTAAAGATAAGGTGTTGCTCCCTTTCTGTGCGAACAGTGTTTTCTGTGGTAGAGATCTTTGGATGTCAATGACCTTGATATCCACTGAACAGTCAATGTGTCTCTCGCCAGGGTAAAACAATACTGTATCTTTGTCTCCAATGTGGCCTCCACTTCGAATGGGATACATTTAGGGTTGAATGCTTTGGCATGGAATGCCTTTCAGGGATCAGAGGAGGAGAAAACAAAAATGGAAGAGCCCAGGGCAGTCTTGGAAAAAGAGGAGCTGGAGGCATCAGCCACCTAAATCTCAATCTTAATGACAGATTTTCCATGAAGTCAATCATGGTAGGGTTCTGAAACACTAACTGAATAGATGAGAATTACTTATGGATTTTGTAAGGGACTATATAACACTTTTTAGTAGGAAGGCCATTCCCTCCCACATTGGAATTTGGTGTTCAGAGGATAGGGTATTTTTGTGACTTATGCTTTTCACATGAAGTGAAAGCATGGTGGTTGGGGAGGAAAAAGTACAACACTGAAAAATTCCATCTCAAAAGGACTGTGACGGGTGAAAAGCTTCAAGGGAAATGGGCAGAAGGAAAAAACACACCAAATAGGACTACAAAGAAGTAGGCAGAACCTAGGGATCAGAATCCTATCTTTGGATAGCCCAAAACTGAGGTGCCAGTAAACTACTGTATCTATGACCTCTAAGATAGAAGGAGACTTTTGAATGTTAATCTCTAGCAGTAATGCTTTTACATTTTCCTACCAATTCTGTCTCATCTTTTGAAAAATGCAGTTAACAAATGTATAAGTCTGGCATCGCGCGGTCAGATTGTTATACATTTAAATTAAAAAAAGATTTTTCGATAGGATAGGTGTAAGACTTGGCCCTTTTTGGTAAAGTCCCTAATCTTTTTGCTTTCCCCCATACCTTTTTCTGACATAGTGTTGCCAACTTAGATGCTTTGGACACTTTGCCACTGCTAAACAGTGTCAAAGTGTAGGTGTTCCCTTTATAAAGTAATGGTAATTGGTTGTCCATGATTGATATGTTTGCCTTACTAAGTGAAGTTCCTAGTAAAGTGTACTATGTGTGCCAAGTACTGGTAATGCAAATGCTACTAGTGGGCCTGCAGCACTATTTGTGCCACCCACACAAAGCCTTAAAAAGGGAACTCAGGCCTGTCATTGCAGGGCCTGTGCGCAGTTTGTGAAAATGCCATGTTGTTCTGTCAAGTCACTCACTTGCCAGACCTTACCCTTCCCTTTCTGGGCACCTAAGACACCCCGATGGTAGGTCTAGGGTCCTCCCTGGACAGGGTGTAGTGCATGTGAAAGGTAGGACACGTACTAAGGTGTGTGTCATGTCCTGACAGTGAAATAATCTCCATTTTGCTTTTTCACTGTTGAAAGGCCATCTTACCCATAGGACAGAATGGGAGGGCTGTGTTATATGTTTTCCAGCCTGTCCTCCCAAAGGCTTAAGATGAAAAGGCAAAGTTTAGTATGCCTGAACTCACAATGTAATAACACATCTTTTTATGTAGGTGGTTTTTGCATTGTGTGTTCAGAAGCTACTCTTTTGAAAGTGGCTGCGTTTTTGTGCTCTGACCTTTCTGTGTGTCTCCGCCTGGCTGTGGTTTGACTGTCTGGATTTGAAAGCGATAGGATCTGGGGAATGTCTTGACACAGGGGAGGAGGTGGGACAGCAGCAGGCTGACCTGCATCTGGAGTATAGGGGGAGGAGAAGCCTTAGAGGTGAAAAGTCCTGGGCTGCTGCTATAAAACAATTGTCCCATCTCTTGCTGAGTGATTGGGAATCCCGACCACCACCAATCAAAGGAAGAGAGGTGTCATGGGCAGGGAGGCACCCAGAACTGGTTTGAGCAGGGGGCAGTGCCCCCTGAAGCACAAAGACTTCAAAGCCATTGAGGGGTATAACTAAGAGAACTGAAGCCTCTGAACTTTGGAGAATGGCTTGATCAAGTGTGAACAAGACTGGAGCTACTTCGTGGTCAAGAGGACCTTTGCCAAGGAAGAAACAACTGAAGAGAATGGTCAATAGGACAGCTCTTGCTGCGTGATCTGTGGCTGGCCTGCAGTTTGCTGTTTCAACCAAGGAAAGGCTCAAGGGATTTTGCTGTGTGCTGTGTCCCCCTGCTTGAAGGACTTTGCGGTGTGCTGTGTCCTGAAGTAACTTTCCCCAAGGGCCTGAGGTGAGCTGGCTCCCTGTCCGGAAACACAAGAACACAAACGTTTCCAAAGAAGAATCTCAGAGACGCTGAGTGCGTGTGCTCTGTCTAGCCTGAGATCTTTGTAAGGAGTGCCCTGTGATCGTGGCACCTGGAGTCCTAGTGTGTCTCAGAGATGCTGGGTGCGTGTGCTCTGTCTAGCCTGAGATCCTTGAAGGAGTCGGCTTGTTATCGCGTACACCGGAATCCAAGTGAGCCTCGACGCCGTTGTGTGCGGATGCGTTGTGCACCGTGAGACTTTCGTGAGGATTGGCCTTGTCATCGTGTGCACTGGAACCCAAGTGAGTCTCAACGCCGTTGTGTGCGGGTGTGTTGTGCACCGTGAGACTTTTGGAGGATTTGCCATGTTTTTGTGTGCACCGGAGTAAAGTGAGTCTCAGCGTCGCTGCAGGTGTGATCTTTGTGCAGCCGGAGACTCATGTGTGGAGCGCCCAGGGATCGTGCACTCCGAGTAAAGGAAGATTCAGCGATGTTGTGTGCGTGTGCTTTGTGGCAGCCTGAGATCTTCGTATGTGAAGCGGCCCGGACCAGCAGTCCCGGAGGAGCTGAGTTGCCGGCCCGAGCCACCGTTGCCATTCCACAAAGCTGCTTGGAGGCCCAGCCACTGGACGAGGAGAGGAGAGTGGGTTTGTGCCCCCCAGGCATTGTGTGTCGACTCCTGGTGGCGGGGAGTGGGCTTGGAGGGAGATGCTCTCAGCCTCTATCTCGTGCTGGCAGTGTGAGCCTCTGCTTCGACTCGTAATGAGCCCATGTTGCGAAAAGGAGTGGTGATACCGGGGCTGGAGTGCGAAGCTGCACTTTGGAATTACATCGTACTGTGTTGGGTGCAACTGTGAAAGGCTGACTGAAGGTCAGAAGAGGAGGCGGACAGACCGCCTAAGGCCCGGTAATCAAGACCCGAGTGTACTACGTAGTATTCAATTTCTGAGGGCGGAGTACCTGACTGACATATTACACATTGCAACATTTCTGTATAACAAACTACTTCATTGTCATGTGACGCATTGCCTTGTTCCTGCATAACGAGCTACCTGATTAGCGTATTGCGCATTGCATTAGTCCTGCATAACAAATTACCAGATTAGTATATACGCATTGCCTCAATATTGCAGAATGACACATCTGGTGGTGAGGGTACGCGTTGCATTGTTTTACCTTGCGAAGTGCCTGATTGTTGCGTTACGCGTTGTATTCTTTTCATTGCAGAGTGTCAGATTGCTATGTTACACATTAACGTTTTTTTACATTGCAAAAGTACCTGATTCTAGCATTACGAACTGTATGACATGTAATTAGGAGTACAGGAGAATCTTTAGAAGTGCTCATTGACATTGCCAGAACTTACAAGGGCTGGCTGGCCTAACAACTGGCCAGGAGAAATATTACACAACATCATATGCTGGTTTTATTGTATATCTTTTTACATAAAGTTTATACTCGTTTTATAAAACTTGTGTGGAGTCTATTTGTAGTGTCAGCATTGGACTATTGTGAGCGTAGTTGGGGGCTATCTAAAAAGGTGACTTTCCTTTCCCTGATGTGTGAACGCAGGTCCCTACTTGGCCTAAGGTACCTACCTCAGCCAATCAGGGATCCCGGGTCTAATAATAGGCATTTGCGTATATATAAGAAAAATAGAAGACTTATTTTATTCAATTTTTCTAGGATCCTGCTGGCAGGCTGAAATTCAATGTTCATGAAAGATCCCTTGATGATAAGCCTATACATACACCAGAACCACTGTGTGATTAAGTCCAGAAAATACCCTACTAAAGCACAGAAAACACTAGAAAAGATTACTTCCTGAAAATGTGAGGGCCCAAAAGAGCACTGTGTGTAGCAGAGCAGTATGCAGCAGCAAATGGATCCCAGAGATAGCCTTTAAAATCAAATCTACTACCCAAGCTGACTTCACTGAACACAAAACTGATTATGTTAATGTTTAATAGCACATGCACAACCCAAGAGATCTGTCCTTAATCTACTGAGTCCTGGGCAGAACCTCTTCTGCTGGATGAGCTCCTCTGCCAGTTGCCCATATCATTCCAGAACTCAAAGCCCAGAAGAGAACATTCCATAATTTAACAGACCCAGAACCAATTAATTGGATCACCATAAACAGACGCAGATCCTAATAAAGAGCAACTAAAAACCAAACACACCAAAAACAGATTCAGACCCTATGCAATGTACAATGTAGTGAAATATTCTGTTTACTCCCATTACGATTGGCCACACCCAATACCAAATGGTAGGCATAAGGAAATTTCCCTTTTCACTTAATCAACCCCAAAGTTTTGGCTGATCCTGGTAGTTTTTCAACTCGGAGACTGCACTGAGGCCTGCTAACGAGACCTCAGTGCCAGGGCTCTGACCCTCAAAAGAATAGGTTTGATTGGCTTAAACCCTATTGCATAACTTAACTTACCTATAAGTTCCTAATATATGGTACTACAGGTACCTAGGGCTTGTAAGTTAAAGTGTAGCTCATGGACTGCAGCGCTTATTGTGTGTGACAAAGTAAAATATTTCTCCCAACCTGCCACTGCAGATCAGTAAGCAGTTTTAAAGTGCTAACATGACTTTGATATGTAAACTGACAAAGTCATCCCTAAGGTAGGTCTATCAAACCCTATGACAGGGTCCTGTATATAAAAAAAAGTGGGACATATATTTTCATATGCCCTAACAGTAAAACCCCAAAAGTTTTGTTTTTACTGTTGAAAAAGGTGGTAGCCCCATTGGCAAGTACAGGGTTACATGCTGACTACTCAGCTGTGCTAACTCCTGAATGGGTCTATTAAAGTTGGTTCTTTAAGGTATCAAAAGTACCTTTACATTGAACCGGACTTGATGCCCAAGTCGAATTTGATATGACCTTTTAAGTAATAAGCAACCTTTGAAAGTTGTCACTCTGTTGCACAAGTTTTCCAGTGGCCATTCACAGGTGCTGGCCACAGGAGAACATTCTGCCCGCCTGGGGAGAGGTGTGACTGACTCCCAGAAAAGGAAACAACTGTGGCCTGCCTTTAGGAGAAGTGTTACTTTTCCACAGCAGGAAGCCACACAGGGTGAAAGCCCAAAAGTGAACTTCAAAGGGCAAGTGGCCTTTGAAGGGTAAATGGTGGACACACACAAGCAGGGCTGCTCTTTTGTTGTGGTAGACAGGTTAATATTGGGGACAGAGAGGGGAAATAATTGCCAGTTTTCCCATGGATGTGCAGCCCGCAGGTAGCCTCACCTCTAGGGTGGGCTACCAAGCTCCACACATCGAGAGAAGGATCCTGCTATCTTGGGAGTGGACAGAACATTGCACTTTGAGGTAGCTAGATGGCACACATGGCAAGAAGACATCATCCGATGGTGCCTTGTAGCCCACTGCTAATAGTCACCACATCCCACGTGAGCAAGTTGTGAGCATAAAAGAGGCACCCCTGTGTACTCTAGATCTAGTAAAGAGAGGCTGCACCAAAGAATGAACTGCACCTGCTGCTCCAGGGCTAGCAAAGAAAGGACTGTTCCTGGGGTGCCCTGCTCGGGAAAAAGTCGACCTCTGAGATCCAGACAGAAGAGGTGAACTCCAAGAGTCAGTTGTCGGACTTCTTGTTACAGTTCCAGGGTCACAAAAGCTGAAGGTGCTGCCTTGTCAAAGTTGGTATCAACAATTGCTTGTTCTTTGCTGCGCTCCAAGGCACAGACTTGGAGACTGAATATTGTCACTAAAAATTTTCACCTGAGTCTACTGGACACAGCACAGTCGTCAAAGTGCAGTTGGTTGGTCGCCCAAGACTGACACCAGCCACTGTTAAAGAGAACCCTTGGTTAAGCTGTGACCGGAGACCAGTAGAATTCGTTTTTTTGGTTAGACTTCTTCTGGACTTAGAGGGACATCGAGCTGGTGGCCAAAATCACCACAGCACGTTTGTGGACCAAGATGACCCCAGGAAGCATCCTTGGCATTCTGTATTCCTTGCTTCAGGCCCACTCTATTGATGTCTACGGAGGTTTGCCCATAGGGCCTGAAACTGTACTAAAGACAGCTTTGACTGCAAGGTAACTGTCCTATTAAGCCTACCGGCCCCTTAACTTGCTTCCTACCATAGTTGCTGCCACAAGGGGGCCAGAGTAGCCAAACACAACTTCATCAAAAGTTTTCAAAGAACCACTAACTGCGGTATTTGTTAAATGCTTGTTTGCATTTTCAGAGAAAAGCAGTGATTTAACGATTTGCTAAAAAATCTGTATCTCCCCTACAGTGTATTTTGTTTGTTTTGGTGTCTACAAACTCATAAAAATAAGATCTATTTTTAAAATTGGGGTCCGATTTCTTTTGTGTCGTTTTTCGTTCTTGTTCAATTGTTTTGATACTTCTAAATGCTTTGCACTAGGTTCCTTTGTAAAAGCCTGACTGCTCAAAGCCACAGCTACCCAGGGTTGAGTTGAGGTTTTACAAACGAGCTTGACTGAACCCAAGACAGGGTTGTGAGTTTATTACACAGTGAGATTGCACAACCACACCATATAATGAACTGCATTTCCTCACTGTGCACAATACATACTCCACTCCCTAGCAAAATATTTTTTGGCCACTCCTTAACCCTTCCAAATTGGCTGTTTTCATGCCTTTTCGAATTTCTGGAATGATCACTCACTCCTCACCCTCACATTAACTTGTCTCTGTTACAACTGCCACATACCCATTTTTCAAAAGTATTTGATACATCGAGTACCTAGTTTCAAGAAGCAGCATAGACATTAACACAGAACGTTTATCGTAGCAGGCACTTTGTTTATATGACCTCTGTAAATACAACAATATATACTAGGGTTAGGTAGAATCACCAACATGTGGATAGGGTGTGTGTTCCTATGTATGGCCAGCTTCACTATCTAGAGCTCTCTAACACCATTCTGTGTGATGTCTATGCAGCCTCCATCCATTCCCACTGCTTCAGGAAAGTGGGTTGCAGATCTCTTACCTCCCAATACGATTATTTTCTTGCGGGTGTCCTCGCTCAAAAATGGCTTGACAAGGTTGTATGCGACTGGGAACAACTTTGGGGCTGTAAAACAAGGCAAAGATATTAGATAGCTTGGAAGGTATACCTCACCTGGTTGATGGAATGTGCAGGACAAAGTGAACTCCAAGCACTGATGCTGCCCCACACCAACCTTTGAGGGAGAGAAGGCAGAGGGGAGAGTGTATATGGTTAGCGATCTAGTTTAAATATAAGGGTTACCAGATGTTGTGCACTTGAGCTTTGCTCTCATTCCTTGGAATTTGATGACCATACGTATCTTTCTTAAACACAAAGGAATCTATGGCATGCTGACTAAAGCACTAGAGGAAGAGCTTTTTAGCTGCAGAAGCCATTCCAGCTGGCTCTTGTTCGCTCGGAGCAAAAACCTACTTAAAACATGAACCAAATTTATGGTCAGGCAAAACACTTTGAGCAATAGAGTTAAAATTAGATAATGACAAACAAATTATCAAGAGAAACAAACTATGCAGTGTTTCAAAATTCAAGACAAATACGTACTTCTAGTAAATGAACATCATAACAATTTAACAGGAACTAAACAAAGGTAAGGTGTCCGCATATTAGAAAAATTTAACAGAGAGGGAATGGCTATTATAGAGTTTCTTTAAGGTCTACTGAGGGTGGTTGTGAATGAGGCAAGCTAACAGAGAAGCACTGTGTTCCGCTCTTTCCCAGGATACATATTATACATTGCAAAAGGCAGTCATGAAACTGAGACATATGACTTACAGTGACCTCACAATGTCAAAGCTTTAAGATGTGCCTCTTCCCTCTCAAAAAAATAGGAACAATGTGGCCAATTTTAGGTCGAACCTAGGCAGCGAGCATGTAAGACCTGTTGTTATCTCCTCTATCGGCTTTTGGCATGTCCATGATTTGCCAATTGTCCGTTGTTGTGCCATTTAAACATACAGGGTTTTCATTGGAGCATTGGGTCTGATTCTCCCGCCTTTGCGTGCTCGGGTCACGTCCAGGCGATTTCACTCATTGCTGCCTTGCGTTGGCCATCCAAATACATCAGCGGTTCCTCCTTATCATCCTGATCTGCCTTTTCATTTTCTAGGCTATCAACATTGTGTTAGGCTTTTGGGCCGTTTCATGGAGCAATATTCTGTTCGGCACCTGCAAAGTGGCAATTTCTGTCCGGTAGCTGTTGAGCTGTGCCATAGCTCAAACTCAATTGTTTTTAAAACCTATTGCATTTCTAATGCTTGTTTAACTTTGGCTCAGACGATGATGGAATAGGAAAAAATGCTATGAAAAGTATGCTGCTTAAGACAAACTAACAATGCAGGAAAATCAGGTCCAAGGCATCCAAGGGCTACTAATGCCAAAGGACAAGAAGTCACTGACAATTTATCAGTTCAGCACTGGCGATGTTCAGGGAAGTTTAGAATGGACCAAATATGCTCTTGTTATAAAAGCTTCGTCAAAAGTTACTTTCGCAGCAATGATCAAGGACAGTCACGACAAGGCAGGACACTGGAGAATCAACTACTTCGGCAGTATGTGCATTTACTGTTGTATTCCACTGGGAGCTATGAAGCACACCTGATTCGGACCATGGGATAGCAAGCACCCATGTTTACCAGAAGTACCCTATTAGCGTGATGTATATAAAAGCAGGTCGCAAATAAATGGTGAAAATTGAGTGGCTATGTTTTGGAACCAGCGAGTTATTTTTTAATGTCACTTATGTTCTAATAGGTCACATCGCAAAAAGTCGATTAGAAGAGTGTTGTATAATGACCTGTCTAATAAACGTTAATTTAGCAAGTCACAATTTGGTAGCTGGTAAATGGCTGCGAAAAAAAGAATTGTGGCCTACAAGGGACCTCAGACCCCCATTGTTGCATTTACTTTCCTAAAGCACAAGTTACTTACAAGTTAATTCCCTTCGGTAACAATATATCTGTAAGAAACAGTAGTAGTATTAGATTCCTTACCTTAGAATATCCCTAGGCGTCAGACTGGATCCGGAAAATTTTGCGTAGCAGTACCCCTGCGCGTCGGTAGGCGTCGTCTGCGGCTCCACGTCCGTTGTTCGCGCCGGGATGACGTCATCGGAGTACTTGAACGCCGCCCTCGCGCGCTGACGTCAGTTCTTATACACAGCTTTTCTGCTCCAGAAAACGCAGAGCCATGATAAAAACCAGCACTGGTGCCATAAAACTAGGGCCCTGAAAGGGGATGACCTTAACCCTAGATATCAGTTTGCAGAACGGGGAGGATGGGTGGGGCGGTAAGGAATCTAATTCTAACTACTGTTTCTTACAGATATATCGTTACCGAAGGTAAGTAACTTGTGCATCTGAAAGAAACAGGTTAGTATTTGATTCCTTACCTTAGAATAGATACCCCAGCAATACCAACCCCGGTGGTGGGTCTGCAAACCAATGATCACACCAGAAAGTCCTGGAGAACGGAACGACCGAAAAAGCCATCTCTCTGGACTTGGCTGTCCAGGCAGTAGTGTCTTGCGAACGTGTGCAGCGAGGCCCACGTAGCTGCCTGACAGATGTCCGGCAAGGGGACTCCACGGCCCAGGGCAGTGGTAGCCGCCGTGGTCCGACTGGAATGGGCCCTCAGCCCAACAGGAGGCTCCTTCCTTGCCAAAGAGTAGCAACTCTTGATGCACAAGACGACCCATCGAGAGATGGTTCGTTTGTGCACCGCCCGACTCTTCTTAGCGCCCACGTAACCAACAAAGAGTTGGTCATCCACCCGGAACTGGCGTGTGCGATCCAGATAGTATGAGAGCGCACGTTTTGGGTCCAGACGGTGGAGCCTCTCTTCCTCTTTCGAGGGATGCGGAGGCTGAAAGAAGGTGGTCAAGGTGATGGACTGCCCGATGTAGAAGGCTGTGACTACCTTGGGCAGGAAAGAGGGTTGCGTCTGCAACACAACTTTGTCCAGATGGACAGAAAGGAAAGGAGGTTTAGAAGAAAGAGCCTGGAGCTCACTCACTCTTCTGGCAGAGGTGATGGCAACCAGGAATGCAGTCTTTAGGGTAAGAAGACGAAGGGGACAGTTATGAAGTGGCTTGAAGGGAGCGCACATCAGATAAGTCAAACAAGGTTCAAGTCCCACTGAGGTATCACAAAAGGAACAGGAGGGAACATATGAGTGATGCCCTTCAAAAACCTATTTACAACTGGGGGCTTGAACAAAGAGGGCTGATCGGGGAGCCTTAAGAAGGCGGAAATGGCAAAGAGGTAGCCCTTTAGAGTGCCCAGAGCAGAGCCCTGCTGGGCAAGAGAAAGAAGAAAGAGGAGAACCTCTGAAAGAGGGGCAGAAAGGGGATCCACAGCCTTTGCTGTGCACCATGCCACAAATTTATTCCACCTGCAGGCGTATTCCGATTTTGTGGAGGGACACCTGGCTGCCAGTATCACATTACAGACTTCAGGAGGCAAGTCAAATGGCCTCAACTGCCGCCGCTCAATCTCCACGCATATAAGTGGAGACTGGACAGGTTCAGGTGGAGGACCGTCCCCTGCTGCTGCGACAGAAGGCCCTCCTGAAGAGACAGACGAATCGGGAGATCGACTGACATGCTGAGTAGCTCGGGATACCAGTATCTTTGTGCCCAGTCTGGAGCCACAAGGATGACTTGGGCCCGGTTGCGCCTGATCTTCTTCAGCACTCTGGGCAGAAGTGGTATAGGCGGAAAGGCGTACAACAGACCGCAACTGCACTCACGAAGAAAAGCGTCTCCAAGCAAGTGCCTCCTTGGAAATTCCAACGCGCAGAACTGATGACATTGCGCGTTCTCTTCGGTGGCGAATAGATCTAACCAAGGCTCTCCCTACTGCTGAAAGAGGCCTTGCGCCACGTCCGAGTTCAGACGCCATTCGTGATCCATCATGCACCGATGGCTGAGTTCGTCCGCCCTGGCGTTCAGGGAACCTGCCAGGTGTTGAACCACCAGGGTCACGCCCTGATGTTCCAGCCACTGCCAGAGGCGCAGAGCCTCCTGGCAAAGGGTCCACAACCCCACCCCACCCTGTTTGTTGCAGTACCACATGGCGGTGGTGTTGTCCGTGAACACCTGCACTACACTCCCCCGGACAGAGGGGAGGAATGCCTTCAGTGCAAGCCGGATCGTCCGCAGCTCCAGAAGGTTGATGTGGAGCCGGGACTCCGCCGGAGAACAGAGGCCTTTGATCTCCGCCTCTCCCATGTGGCCCCCCCCAGCCCTGAAGGGACGCGTCCTTCACAACTACGTGCTCTGGTTGGGGTAGGGAGAGGGATCTGCCGCTGACCCAATCGCGGTCCGTGAGCCACCATTGCAATGGTCTTGCAGTGCCCTCCGAAATCAAGACTTGGTCGGACAAGTTGCCTTGATGCTGGGCCCACTGAAACTTCAGGTCACACTGCAGAGCCCGCATCCGCCACCGGGTGTGATGCACAAGAAGGATGCAGGAGGCCATCAGCCCCAGAAGCCGCAGCGTCAACCTGACCGAGACTCGGGATAACGGCTGAAAGATCGGAATCAGAGCCTGAATATCCCGAACTCGCTGTTTGGGAGGATAAACCCGAAATTGCGCCGAGTCTAGAACTGCTCCGATGAAGAGGAGCTTCTGGGAGGGACACAGGTGCGACTACGGCACATTGATGGAGAACCCCAGCAGGTGCAGGAGGTCGGCCATAGTCTGGAGGTGGCTGACGACTGTCTGGGGCGAGCCCGCCTTCAACAACCAGTCGTCTAGGTAGGGGAAGACTGAAACCCCTGACCTGCGCAGATGAGCTGTGACCACCACCATCACTTTCGTGAACACCCGTGGGGCGCTGGTAAGGCCGAAGGGGAGCACGGTAAACTGAAATTGCTCGTTGTCTACTGTGAACCGCAGGTAACGCCGGTGGGCCGGCAGGACGGGGATGTGAAAATATGCGTCCTGCAAGTTCAACGCCACCATCCAGTCTCCAGGGTCCAGGGCAGCTAAGGCCTGAGCGAGAGTCAGCATCTTGAACTTCTCCTTCCGGAGGAAGCCGTTGATGTTCCGCAGGTCCAAGATAGGGCGTAGGCCCCCTTTGCCCTGCTTGGGAACCAGAAAGTAGTGGGAGTAACAACCACACCCTACTTCTGGCCCAGGAACGCGCTCGATGGCCCCCTTGGACAAGAAGGCCGCAACTTCCTCTTGCAGAAGTTTCAAGTGATCCCCCGAAACACGGTGGTTCTGCGGTGGCATGGCTGGAGGGGTCGCCTCGAAGGGGAGGGAGTAGCCCCTTCGGACAATTTGCAGCACCCACCTGTCCGACGTGATGGAGTGCCAGTGGAGGAGGTGATGGGGAACCCTGCCCCCCACTACCGTCAAATGGGCCTGAAAGCTCGGACTAGGAGGGCTTTGAGGCGGATGCTGCGGGGTTGGATGTGGACTGTCCGCGCCATTGTCCCCTGTTACCGCCAGGACGATAACTACGTCCGCCGCCGCGCTGAACGGTAGGCTGCGGCACGTGGCTGGCAGGACGTGTGGGGGCGCCCCTTCCGTGGCCACAAAAGGAGCGCTGGGCAGAAGATTGCTGGCGCGGGGCCGACGGGCCCAAGGACTTGGACGTAGCCCTGGAGTCCTTAAAGCGTTCCAGCACACTATCTGCCTTGCCAAAGAGGTGGCTGCCATCGAACGGCATGTCCATAAGAGTGTTCTGGACATCGGCCGAAAAGTTGGCGGACCTCAGCCAGGCGTGGGGGCGAACCGCCACAGACGTGGAAATCGCTCTTCCTAGGGAGTCTGTGGTATCCAGTCCACATCGTATTGAATACCGCGCTGCGTCTCTTCCCTCCGCGAGGGCTTGAGCGAGTTTCACCCGGGCCCCCTCTGGGCGCTCAGGCAGCGCTTCTGCAACCGTATCCCACAGAGAGTGGGTGTAGTGGCCCAAGAGGCACCGAAGAGGCCCCGAAGCACCCGACGGCGTCGGGCCGAAGCACCCGGCCCGCTTGGGTTCCCAGTTGGGGCCGCTAGGCCCGAAGTCACCGCAGAACCCGACGGAGGAGTGAGCGACCTCATGGCCATGAGGAAGGCCTCGATCTCCTCCGGCGTCCCGTTCTGCCCAGGGTTCGGCGGGTATTAAGCAGGCCGCGACGCCTCCGGCTCCGGCGGAGCCGCGTAGGCGGTGTCACCCAAACCCCGGCCAGGTCGCGCGAGCGTCGGGGGGAGTCAGAAAAGCGATGTCGTCTCTTCGACTTCTTGTGCCTCTTACCTGAGGACTTGGAACCCGACGAGTGGTGTAGACTCGCCGAGCTGTGATGACTCCGGCCCCGCGACAGGTCCCTCGACCTCCTTCCGGATTCGGACCGTGAGCGGCGCGGGGCCGACTGCCGGAGCTCGAGGCGCTTACGGGACCGCTCCTGCCTAGCCTTCGACATCAAGGCCCGGCAGTCTGGGCACAACTTGTCATCGTGGTCGGGCCCCAGGCAATGTAGGCACCGGCGATGGGGGTCGGTAACCGACATCAGTCGGTTGCAGTTGGCACAGGGCTTGAACCCGGGCATCCCTACCGAAACCGATGGAGTCGTAGACTCGAAACGGATCCCAAATGGATCGAAAAAGCTTAGTCAAAAAATTACTAAATGGTACCACTTTGTCCGGACCTGCGCTTGCTGGCGCGGAAAAAAGAAGAACTGACGTCAGCACGCGAGGGAGGCGTCTAAGTACTACGACAACGTCACCCCGGCGCCGACGACGGACACGGAGCCGCAGACGACGCCTACCGACGCGCAGGGGTACTGCTACGCAAAATTTTCCAGATCCCTTCTGACGCCTGGGGATATTCTAAGGTAAGGAATCTAATACTAACCTGTTTCTTTCAGATTGCGAATACATTTTTTTTTTAAAGCAGCCCGTATCCATTGGAGGGGCCCAACAAGTCTTTTAAGAACAACCCGGTCTGGGAGAGCACCCGTGGCAGCTGGTGAACTTCAAAGAGAGTGGGGCATAAAACCAACTACTTAATTTGCCTCAAGGAGGGAGCACACTTGCCGCCCTCCGCCTGAGCAGCTTATAGAGAACAGATACTTACTTAGAATTCTGGGACTTGTAGTCCCAATTTTATAATGGGCTAACTTATAAGACCAAACGTTCAAGAAAATAAGTAAAAAAAACCTGAACTGGATGAGATGCTCATGCTTGGTCCTAGGAAACTTGAGAATTCTGCATTTGGTCACGTCCTTATTGCTGCTTCCAAATGTAATTGGGGAGAGTGTACCACCTGCAGCACCATAAAGACGTAAGGTCCTGCTTTTTTTCTCATGCATATTGTTCCACTCTCCTCCCCAACCCCCACCTTAGTGTCACATCACTCCCAGCCTCAGAGAGGCAATAGAAACCCAGTCCTGCAGCCCCCACTAACATTGCAGCGTGGTACAAAGTCATGGGACACTAAATTGTGCCTACTCCCTAACTGCATCAGGAAGAAAAAGGTGGGAGAATGTCAACCTCGTCTACCTATTCCAGCTGAGCAACAAACTACAGTCTGTAAGGGCGTATGCTGAAAGGAATTAAAGGATTATCTGCTTAAGCCTTGCTTCCCCAGTACTGGCTTTAGTACTGGTGGTGCCTGATGTGACACTTTTTGTGCCCCCTCTCCTGTGACCTCCTGCTGCACAGTTTTCTTCACTGCCACCCTCCAACAGTGCCCCTCTTCTCTCCTTAGGCCCTCTCTCACATGCATTCATTTGTTTTATAGTGCTGCTCATACCATTTGAAGGTGTCAGAGCACTTTACACCACACACTGTATATAGAGACAATGAACCATGTCGCTGTAAATCAGTCTGTAGGAAAAGTTACATTACACAATGAGAGATGGGCAGCATATTTCAAGAGTGTTTGGTATGGAGAAGCACAAATCCAGGATTTGAAATGTCCCACAATTGTATCGGTTAGCTTTGCTAATAGGGAATTTCTACCCAAACTAACCCTTATTAGCCACATTAAACTAATAAAAAACTGGGGAAACACATAGCATTCTAACCGATACCTTTTAGTTTGGATGCAGCTCTTTGACTTATCATGACGGCCGGGAGCCGTCTGAACGTTGCCGCTCCGCCCACGTGCCGTTAATTCCCCGCCTGTGCGGGAGAATTAATCAGTGGGCCGGAACCGGAATGCTTCCACAGGTGCTGCCGCACTACGGGCTCCGGCCAGAGCTTCCGCCCCCTATTTTAAATTCCCTGTTCACTTATGCACAGTGTCCCCACACACATCGCTCATTTTTTACATGTAACTTTTTTTATATCATTTTTAATTTGAGAGTTATTAGGGTATCGGAATACATAGAGGCGAATGTTTAAAAATTGAACATTGATAGCCTAGAACTGTTGAATATGGCTGCTATGAATTAAGTGTATGATCCATACTGTTATATTGGACGAGTACCTGATTATTTTGTTAAATATTGAAAACACATCATATAAAAGAGGGTATAGAGCGCACTTGCGCGGAATTCATGTTTATAAATTCCCCACATGGGAATGCAGATGATGTTTGCCCCGTGCAGTAGATTTTTCCCATGATTTTCTATGGGTTGATTTTAATAATGATGAAATATGATCATGTGTACTGTTTGCCTATCATATATTTGGTATGAGATTGGTCGCACACTTGTGCAGGATCTGGAATTAGGGTAATTTTCAAGGCTGTAGTAGGATTAGCAATAAAATGTAATTGAATGCAGGAAATTCACTTAGACTCTGGCACAAAGATGCACATTATTGCCCCGCAAAGATGATTCTCTTCCAGGGGATCCTCATCAATAGTCATAAGCACTGAATATTCCTGCCCATGTGCGGGACCCCGGAAACAATATAAAAATATATATGTAAAAACACATATATCTCGCTCCCTATCTATGTACGTACATATATTATTTTTCTCACACGAATTCAGCCCCAAAACCAAGGCTAGACTATGTAAACACTTAAGTACAGCAATTAGTAAGGAACAAAAAACACATTAGGTCAAATAGCCTTGCACTTTGTGTTTTAATGAGTAAAACCACTCCTAAATCCTGAAAATTGCTCATAAAAGAAATTGTCAGCCCTAGGCTGCATTGAGAAGCAATAACACAGAAACTGAAAGCATTTTCAGCTAAAAACTGACACCGTGCCTTTAAGGCAGCCATGACCCCAGGCTTCCCATCATGCCTCAGGGGTGACTGTTAGGTCTTTTATTCTTTCCGGCTCCTTCTGTCAGGACCCTGGTCAAACAGCTCCCACCTTTTTTTGACTTTCTGTCAGAAATTCTTGGTGATTTACTTCAATTTTTGTATTCACTCGACGTTTTTTTGCTTTAGAGAGATAGTGCTGCCTTTTTTTAGTTCAAGCCTTCGCTTTTTGACTCCTGCCCTTCCTGTGGGAAGAAAAAGGCTAGGACTTGATACACATCCTGTGTGTATCCTCTGTCTTCCTGACACACATTCTGCAGGAAATTGTGATCACTGCAAGTCCTTGTCAAGGAGAACTCTTAAGGATAGAGAAAGAATTCGAATTTATGGACTTTCTGAGAGAGGTAGGTCTCCAAAGAGAAAGAAAAAGCGGAGGACGCAGCCGACGTCGAGAGATGTCCCGACTTGCTCTCCTTCAGCGTCGGGATCGACGTTGAAGGTTCCACCGACGACGACGACGAGTCAACTCCCCTCGACGGTGAAGACTTCAGCGTCGAGAGTCAAGGTAACTCCGCTGCCGTCAACAGGGCAACGTGCAGCGTCGAGAGAGAGGTCTCCGTTGAAGCAGAGGAGCTCGACGTCGAGACCTCCACCGTCGAAGCTTCAGGTCCAGTCTTTGACGTCGCAGCCTCCGTCGATGCCTAGTCATCGGCATTCGACGTCGAGGCATCCTCCGTCGGTGTCTACTCATCGACGTCGAGGCACCCTCCGTCGGAGCCAGGCCATCGGCGTTCAACGTCAAGGCATCCTCCATCGCCGTCCAGTCATCGACGGTCGACGTCGGGCATCCTCAGTCGGCATCACATCATCGACGCTCGACTTCGAGGAACTCTCCGTCGCCGCCAGGACATCGGGGTTCGACGTCGAGACATCCATTGGAGTCTAGTCGAGGGCATTCAGCGTCGAAACACCCTCTGTCGGCGTCCAGCTATCAACGCTCGACGTCGAGAAGGCCTTGTTCGACGTCGAGACAGGTGTTGTCGAGGCAAGGGTCTCCAGTACAATCCCAGCAGTCTCAGCCAGCAGTGGCGTAGCAGACCAAGACGTCGAGTCGGCCGTCTCCGTCTCCAAGTCATGGGCCTCGATCGCAGAGGTCTCCAAGATCAGCCTCAGCTGCGGAAGGAGTACATGACTCTCCAGTGAGCGTCAGTCGCTCTACCAATTGGAAGAGAACACCAGAACACCGTGGTTCTCAGAGTCACTCGAGATCCCCAGCATCTCCTGTGAGCCTGTCTTCATCCCCCTCAGGCTTCTCTCCTGTTCCTCGAGGTGGATCACCAATGTAGTCATTTATTCATCCGACAGCGAGGGATCGAGGCGTTCTCCTGTACATCCCCCGCATGGACAACAGGATATAACACCTCCTGCACGCTCCCCAGTGAGGGACACTGCGCCGAAGTCGCCCAGGCTGTCTCCAAGATGGTATAGGCCACTACACCACTGGGCCACAGACAAGGAGACGGCGTCTAGGATGCAAGAGCCTATCTTCAGGCCTTGAGAATGGTCACGCTCTCTGTTGAGGCCCAGAGAAAGATCACGCTCCCCGGTGCGGCACAGAGAAAGGTCACATTCTAGGGTGCGGTCAACCAGGCGAAGAACAAGATCTAGGAGCAGAAGGAGAGAACAAAGTACTCCATCTTCTTCTCCTACACGCTCTCATAGAGACTACTCGCCTGCTTTGACGGACTCTCCACCAGGAAGGAATTCTCCAATTGATGATATCTTCACGTTTCAGGACATACTGGGTAGGGGGCTCTGAAACTGGGAGTGCCCTTAACAACTCCACAGATCAAGACCTCAGTGATCTTTGAAACCCTGCATCACAGGTCTGTACCCAAACCTCTGTTGCCTTTGGTACCTGGGATTATAGAGCCGGTGATGGAGGTGTTTCTCACTCCAGCAACGGTAAAAGCTGCTCCGGCGAGGATCATCAAGAAGTACCGATCGCCAGAGGAGGACCCTCTTGTTTCTCAGAGCTGATCCGCCTCCAGACTCAGTAATAATCGCAGCGGCGAAAAAGTCCAGTGCGGTCTCCTCCTCCTCCACGGTACCTCCAGACAAGGAGAGCAAGACACAAGATTCGTGGGGGAGACGAGTCTGTAGTACTTCATCTTACTTTCTCAAGGTGTCCAACGCGGAAGCCCTTTTGGGGCGTTATGACAGATCCCTGTGGGATTCACTACAGCGTTTTGTGGAAAAACTCCCTCAAGAAGACCGTAAGGACTTTGAGGAGATTCTCTTGGAAGGCAGCCAAGTCTCAAATCAAGTCATTAGTGCCGCAGCGGATGGAGCTACCCTCGCAGCTCATGGCTATGCCCATGGAATATCAGCAAGGAGATCATCCTGGTTGCGCCTAACGGCTTTGAAACCAGAAGCTCAGGCGAGGATCTTGAACTTACCCTTTTCCGGGACTTCATTGTTTGGGGCAAGTACGGATGATGAAATGCAATGTATGAAGGCAGAGTTGGACACTCAAGGCGGTAGTGCTTGAGAAAAAGAAGGAGTTCAAAAAGAAATATCGCTCCTACAACAAGGGCTCTTCAAAACAGCGGGTTCAAACCCCGCACTGGCAGAAGAGTCAAGACCAGCAGGGACAGCAAAAGTTCCAGTACAGAGGCAAGCGTAATCCCAGAGGAGGAGGGAATCAACGGCAGGGCAACAATTCCAACAAAGCCCAGTCTAAATAATGAGGCCTTCCTTCCCCCAGCGCCGTGGACCGCTCCAGTGGGGGGAAGCATCGCAGGGCATTTAACAGAGTGGCAAAGCATCACAAAACATTGATGGGTGTTGACTACACTTCAGAATGGATGCTGTCTTCGTTTCAGTCCCCCGCCTCCATCTGTTCCCCCGATGCCAACGTCGAGTCACCATCTACACCTTCTGGAAAATGAAATAACTACTCTCCTCGAGAAGGTAGCCATTGAGAGAGTTCCAGTGGCTCAAAGGGGAAAAGGAGTGTACTCCCGATATTTTCTGGTCAGAAAAAAGGGCCAAAAGGCGGAATACAGACCCATTCTGGACTGGAGAACACTCAACCTGCATGTCAAAAAAGAAAGATTTCGCATGTTGGCGCTTCACCAAATATATCCACATCTCAGGAAGGGAGATTGGATGTGTTCGCTGGACCTGCAAGATGCCTACTTTCATGTCCCGATCCACCCCAGTACCAGAAGATTTCTTCAATTCCGGGTGGGGGCCTCCCACTACCAGTTCAGGGTCCTGCCGTTTGGGTTGAAGTCGGCTCCCCAGGTGTTCACTAAGTGCGTGGCAGTGGTAGCATCTACTTTACGCCGCAGGGGGGTCTTCGTATACCCATACCTAGACGATTGGCTGTTGAAAAGTCCTTCCCCAGACAGTGTAAGAAGTCAATTCCAGACTTGCATCGAGCTCTGCCAGCGACTGGAGCTACTGAGGAAACAGAAATTTTATGTGGTCAGTGTGTCCCCCCACTCGCACCCTATCAACGAGCCTATGCCCCATGTATGTCCATGTTATCATGTAATTCCCTTCCCGTGCCTGTCATAACAATGCCCCTGCATTTCCGTCTAATGTTAGCATGTCAGTTATTAAGCCTTCCATGAATGAAACGTTAATTCTGCACTGAGGCCTGAGTTGCCAATGCATCTACATGGTACACGTTTAAATATCGAGAAGCGCACGTTTTGTGGCCCGGCCGCGCCAGGCCCTGAATTCAGGCTCCGAGCCTCTTCTGTCTCTGAAAGTTGCAGTTTAGGTATGCATCCCTGACCTCTCCCTCACTCCCAGCCCAGCCGAGAGGTGCCCGGCCTGGCCTGCCTGCCAAGACGGTATTTTGCCTACAGTTATCTGTTCAGCCTCCGCAAAAACACATTCCAGTCTAGTGAAATAGGTAAACATTTTCCGCCTGCAGAGCATAGGGCCTAGCCTTCCTGTCTCCATGCAAGTGATTTACTGAACCCGTTGCCATAGTAGGCCCATGGTCCCCATACAATGCACAAAGAAATATATGCACACACTAGCTTTTAGTGATGAACAGCCTTTACTCGAGAGACCTTTACTTCAGACAATACATCCTCCAAACACAAGATATCAGATATGCCAAAGGTGCAGGTCGTTCTGACATCCCAGACTCCAGACTCCTCTACTAGTGCTAAAATCAACCCCCCAGCTCTCCCCAGTTACACGTCAATTTCACGTCATGATCAGTTGCGCGCACATGCAGGGTAAAGGTTTCTGCTGACCCTGCAGACCTTCTCTATGCATCCACCCACCTATGACACTCCTATGACTCATCAAGTGAACACCCACGTGTACGCCTTTTTACACGCCTTCTTTTACGCCCATGTGTTCTTATCTCTCTCTTTTCACTTGCTCCGCCTGGAGTGTTCCGCCTACTGTATTCATTGAAATTGTATGGTTTTACTATATATAATGTGTGATGTTAATAAAACGTTAGATATCCCTTCCTGAACCTTAGTGGTGATGGAACCCGATTCTCATTGACTCGAGTCATTTGAATTAAAGCCCTTTTGACTCAGATACCACGGACTCTGCCTCTCATTTTATGAGCTATCCTTATTCTTTATTAATGTATAGAAATTAAGTCCGGGTAATTTTATTTACCACACTACATGTCAACTTCAGCAAGTCAGTCGCTCAGCCCACCCAGAAGATTCACTTCCTAGGAGCTATGCTAGACTCCGAGGTAGGAAAAGTGTTTCCTTCGGAGGAGAGACAGTGTTCTATAACTCTGACATGTCAGCTGGTACTTCGCAGCAAGGCTCAGAAAGTGCGCAGAATTGCCTCTCTGCTAGGGTTGATAGCATCATGCATCTTCCTGGTCCCGAATGCCAGACTACGGATGCGTCCTCTTCAGCAGGATCTGGAGGACAAATGGGACCAACAGTCAGCTCGCTGCGACGATCAGATTACTCTGTCAAGCGCAGATCGAGCGTCCATTCCATGGTGGACCAAAAAGCAAAATATGCAGGTGGGAGTTCTGTTCCATCAACCTCCTCCTGTACAAACATTGATCACAGATGCTTCTCTGTTAGGCTGGGAAGCGCACATGGGTCCGCTACAAGTGCAGGGTCTGTGGTCTCCCAAAGAAAGTACCTACCACATCAACATGCTGGAGTTGAGAGCAGTCCATCTAGCTCTCAAAGCGTTCCTTCCCTCGATTCAAGGAGCTTCAGTGTTAGTACCGGCGGACAACACCACCACAATGTACTACTTGAACAAACAGGGGGGAACACACTCAAGGACTCCTGTCATTGGGAGCCCAACGCATCTGGCATGGGCTTCTGGCTTGCAAATTGTCCGTCACAGCAGTCCACCTCCCAGGAGAGCAGAATGTGAGGGCGGATGCTCTAAGCCGTCATTTCGACGACAGGGAAGACTGGGTCCTCCACCACGCAGTAGTAGAAGACATCTTCCAGTCCTGGGGTCGTCCCACCATAGATCTGTTCGCGGATGACCAAAACACCAAATACCGAGACTTCGCCTCAAGGTTTTACCGGCCAGGATCGAGAGGGAATGCTCTTTTGATAGACTGGTCAGGGGAATTTGTGTACGCCTTTCCACCCCTTCCGTTGATCCCGAAGGTGGTGAGCAAGTTGACACACTTGTGCACGACGATGATCCTCATCGCCGCAGACTGGCCGAGGCAGTGGTGGTACACGGACCTGCTTCACCTGTCAGTGACTCCTCACAAGAGGCTACCATGCAGGCAGGACCTGTTATGTTATGTTATGTTATTATGAGTTTTATATAGCGCTCAGCTACTCCGAGGAGTGTCCAGGCGCTAGCAACCCAAGGCGGTACAGAGCGGGAGAGAGGAGACAGAACTTACTGAACAAAAAGCCACGACTTAAGGTCCTTCCTAAAAGCTAAAAGATTGACACTCATCCTCAGAGACAAAGGCAAGGCATTCCACAACTGTGGCGCCAAAGGTTTGAAAGAGTGGCCGCAGCAGCAAGCACGCCTGATAGCTGGTACAGAGGCCAGGGCCAGGGAAGATGACCTGAGTGATCTAGATGGCTGATAAAATTCCATCAGTTTTCTTATGTATTTAGCGCCAATACCATAAAGTGCCTTAAAGGCCAGAGTGAGTGCTTTAAAGACAATGCGCTTCCGAATTGGAAGCCAATGGAGGGTCTTTAAGAGGTCTCTAGCACGGGATCTCCAATGAAGACCGAAAATGGCGCGCGCAGCAGAGTTTTGAACAATTTGCAGACGCGTTAGGAGGAATTCCGGAAGGCTATGATACAGCAGGTTGGCGTAGTCCAGGCGAGAACCTATCAACGCCTGCACAGTGATTCTTCGGTGGGCCAAGGATAGTAATGGCAAGAATTTCCTAAGCATTTTTAGGAGACCAAAACATTTGCCGACTAGGCCCAGTATCTAAGGTTCAGGGTGAGACCGTTGTCAACCTGTACTCCAAGATTCTTGGCCACCGGAGAGGCCGCTGAGGGAGGAAACATAGCTGCAGGCCACCAAGATTTCCACCTCGGGTCAGAAGGGCACCCGAATAAAAGCACCTCGGATTTATCGGAATTGCACTTGAGGCTGTTCTGCTGAAACCAGTCAAATACAGCCCCAAGACAACTTCTGATAATCTCTCTATTAAAGTCAGAGTTCTTGTCACAGGAGAAGAGGAGCTGGGTATCATCTGCGTACGACACGATCTGGGCACCATGGGACTCTGCCAGTGCCGCCAGAGGGGTCATGTAGATGTTAAAAAGAGTAGGGCTCAAGATTGAGCCCTGAGGAACTCCTACCTCCAATGACGGCACTGCAGCAGAGAACGGGGGGCCCAGACCGTTTGTTGGCGGTCGGCTAGAATAGACTCAAACCAACTGTACACCGTCCCCTTCAGACCAATCTCCCAGAGTCTTAAAAGGAGACGGCTGTGGGGGATGGTGTCAAAGGCTGCAGAGAGATCTAGCATCACCAGCATCGCCTTGCCCCCAGAGTCCAAGATTTCTTTGAGGGCCTCCATGACTTCCAGCAGTGCTGTCTCCATGCTCATATTAGTCCGGAAACCCGACTGGGTGTGGTGTAAGATGTTATTGGTCTCCAGGAAGTTGGCAAGAGACAGATGGGCGTGTTTCTCCACAACCTTCGCGGATGCTGGCAAAAGAGAAATGGGCCTATAGTTAGTGTGGGCTGTGGGATCCAGATTAGGTTTTTTCAGGAGTGGCAGTATGAGGGCCTGCTTCCAGGTCTGAGGGACCACGCCTGTGCTAAGGGATAGATTGAGCACCGGGTTGACTAAAGGGTTGATCACTTGTGCAGTTTTTGTGAAAAATTTGGCAGGGCAAGGATCAAGCGGGGAGCCTGACTTTAGTTTAGTGAGAAGGTCCAAGGAGGCCGAAAAAGAAAGGGGAGGGAAGTTCGAAAGAGTTGGACCCTCAGCATCTATGGTCAGTGGGGGGAGAGACACTTCCGGAGCTGCGGCCACGCCTGAAGATGGGAAGGAGGCCTGGATGTTTTTAATTTTGCTGGCGAAGAAGTCAGCCAACTGAGTAACCCAAAGCTCAGAATGCGGGCTTTTGGGAGTGCTCCACGAAGGAGAAGTAAATTCCTTCACTATTAAGAATGTTTCTTTACAGGAGTTTGTAGCTGCCTCAATTCTAGATTCCCTATATGCCTCTTTAGATGTTAAATCGTACTGACGGCGCCATACTCTTTCAGCTTTTTTACACTGCCGCCGCTTCTCCGCCAAGGCTGATGAAAACCAAGGGGCAGAAGCCTGGGGAGAGTTTTTTCTGTCAGCTCGGGAGGGAGCAAGTTCGTCCAGTCGCTTAACAAACCAAGTCTGCAAGCTTTCCAGGTCGGTCTCTAAAATGCCCGACATCTGGCAGGGAAAGGATAGTAGGGCCTGCGCCAGCATTTCCGGAGAGACACGATGGAAGGCTCGGGAATTCTGCCATTGGCCACCCAGCCCCTCGAAGATACTTTATCGGAGTGAATGATCTGAAAATTCGCTAGATAATGATCAGACCACAGGACTGGCACTGGAGTAGATGTATCAATCGGGACAGTTGAAAACACTTAAACCAGTGTGTGGCCTTTGTTATGCGTGGGGGCAAATAAATACAGAGTGAGTCCCAATGGAGTGGTGGTGTCAATGATCTTAATAGTGTCTGCCGCGTCCTCCATATCCATATGGATATTAAAGTCACCTAAAAGCAGACAATGCTGTGATTTTAGGCATAAAGCAGAAACAACGGAGTAGAGCTCCTCATGGAAAGAGCAGATGGGGCTGGGAGGCCTATAGATCAATAGCCCCGAACAGGATTGATATGGGATGAACAGGAGGATCCATCATCCCAACCTTCCGTCACTGAGCTTGGCAGCAATACGGCCATCTAGGACTGCATGTCCATCCTAAAAGAGGCGAGACGCCCTTCAACTAGACATTCTTATGCATGCAAATGGAAGCAATTCTATATGTGGTGTATGCAGAATGGTCATAATCCTATTCAGAGTCAGGAAGAGGCAGTTCTTCCTTACTTGTTGTATCTGGCTAAAGCAGGTTTAAAGTTTAATTCTATTAAGGTGCACTTGGCTGCTGTAACAGCTTATAGGCGGTCACCTTCACAAACGTCTTTTTTTCAATTGCCAGCTGTAAAAGACTTCCTGCAGGGGCTGAAAAAAGTGTACCCTCCAGTGCGTCCGCCTTCTCCTCCCTGGGAGTTGAACCTGGTGCTATCAAAGCTAATGGGTCCTCCTTTTGAACCCATTCATTAAGCTGCTTTGCAGCATCTTTCCTGGAAAGAAGCTTTTTTGGTGGCAATCAAGTCAGCTCGTAGGGTGAGCGAGATTCAAGGTCTCTTTTCCTCAGAACCATGTACTGTGTTCCATTTGAATAGAGTGGTACTAAGGACACATCCGCCCTTTCTTCCTAAGATGGTGTCAGATTTTCATGTAAATCAGACCATTTCTCTGCCCACTTTCTTTCCCAATCCCTCTCCTCCAGCTGAGAGGGCTCTGCATTCTTTGGACCTAAAAAGAGTTTTGAAATTCTGTCTGGATAGGTCCAAGGTTATTCGCCACTCTGATCAGCTGTTTGTTAACTATGGATCGATCAGAACAGGTCATGCAGCCTCGAAGCAGTCTATTTCCAGGTGGATTGTTTCGTGTATCAAGCTTGCTTACCAGTTAGCGCAGAAAACTCTAGGGTTTTCTCCTAAAGCGCATTCCACCAGAGGTAGAGCTGCGACTGCGGCTTTTAACCATAATGTGCCCATGTCTGAGATCTGTAAAGCGGCGACCTGGCAGTCCGTCCATACATTTACCAGACATTACTGTCTTGATTCGGACACTAGAGCAGATACCCAGGTAGGCCAGGCCTCCTTGCGGAATCTGTTTAAAAGCTAAGTTTTGGGCTGTTATAATTGGTATTTTTCGGTTGGGTCATGTACTTCTCATTTACCTGCAGGTGGTTGATGGGCTTGCTATTATATTCAGTGCTTATGACTATTGATGAGGATCCCCTGGAAGAGAAGGATAAGTTACTTACTTCCAGGGGTATCCTCATCAAAGTCATAAGCAACCCACCCGCCTCCCCAGGTAAATGAGAGCTGTACGTCTCTGACTTGTGGTTTAGCCCTGACTTCAGGGTTATGCAAAGAACAACTGACCCAACTGTCACCCCTGAGGTATGATGGGAAGCCTGGGGTCATGGCTGCCTTAATGGCACGGTGCCAGTTTTAGCTGAAAATGCTTTCAGTTTCTGTGTTATTGCTTCTCAATGCAGCCTAGGGCTGACAATGTCTTTTATGAGCAATTTTCTGGATTTATGAGTGGTTTTACTCATTAACCCCTCCCCTGCTGATGATGGAACAGCTCCGTCATCAGCCGCGGTCGTGCTGTGCTGATGACGGAGCGGTTCCGTCATGGCCCGGCCGCCGCGCCTGCGCGGCGTTGATTTCGCGCCTGAGCGGCGCGTTCTATTCTGCGAGCGGGGGGCTGTGACGGAACCGCTCTGTCATGAGCACAGCTCAACCGACGCTGGTGACGGAGCGGTTCCGTCACCAGCATGCGCCCGCCGCTCGGCCGCCCTCCCCCCTTAGCACTGCGGCGGAATAGCCGCCGCAGTGAAGGGGTTAAAACACAAAGTTCAAGGCTATTTAACCTAGTGTGTTTTTTGTTCCTTTCTAATTGCTGTACTTATATAAGTGTTTACATTGTCTAGCCTTGGTTTTGGGGCTGCATTGGTATGAGAAAAATGATATATGTACGTACATATATAGGGAGCGAGATATATGTGTTTTTACATATATATTTTTATATTGTTTCCGGGGTCCCGCACATGGGCGGGAATATTCAGTGCTTATGACTTTGATGAGGATACCCCTGGAAGAGAACTAGGATTACAGGTAAGTAACTTATCCTTATCTGCGTGTAAGTAGATTAATATTAGTATTGTTATGTTGATGTTTTAAATTTTCAATATTATGCTTATTATTTATTACATATAACGCTTTAAACGTTGCGTTAATTTGCACTAGAAGGGCATATTTTGCTGAATGTATCTGCTATGCTATGCAGTTTTAAAAAGCGCACAGCTGCCCCGGCAAAGGGGAGTTCCAGCTCTGAAACAGAAAACAGCAGAACAATAGACAACATACAACAGTCTATAGTGGGGAAAGAGGAGCGTTTTGATAGCCTTACGGAAGGCCAGGTAGTTTTCCATACTACGAATGGCGGTGGGGAGCGCATTCCAAAGTCTGGCTGCCAATACACCAAAGGATCGTCCACCAGCACAAACCCTCCATGCCCGTGGAACAATCGCCAAATGCTGGCCCATAGTCCGGAGTTGGCGGGTGGGGGTGTAAGGTGTAAGCAGATTGGCCAAGATGTCTGGAGAGGAAATATTTAAGATTTTAAAGGACATGCAAAGAGTCTTGAACTCTATTGTTTGCCACGGCCAACCAATGTAGCCGATGGATAACAATGGAAGTGGGGCATGTTCTGGGCAGACCTAACACAGCTCTCTATCTCAACATGTAGGAAGTCGAACTTGAATGTCTCTGCCCTATCTGGAAATGTTGTCTGTCTTTTCTGTTTACCACTATGTACGATGTGTGTTGACAAGCAACTTGGCTTTTGAACAAGACCGCAAGGTTGAAACGCGTTGCTGCTGTAAATAAACCTCTTACCTGGATAAACGCGACCCTGGAGTGTGACTCATATGTATTGATACTGATGGGAATATATGATGTTACAACGCAAACAATTACAACACATGCTTTTACAACGCAGTTTTTACATCGCAACTACCATTACATTGCATAATTTTACAACGCATGTCATTACAACGCATAATACTTTTAGGGCAACAGTAGGGTAAGTGTTGGATAATGTAAGGGTAAAAATTACTATTCCTACTCCAGTGTGTTCAACAGTAGGGTAAGTGTTGGATAGTGTAGAGGTAAACATTACTATTCCTACCCCAGTAAGTAGTGTAGGGGTAAGAATTACTTTTCCCAAGTACCCCAAAACCCATACCCACCCTAAAACTAAACAATCTCCATTAGTAACCTTATAATGAGATGTAATGGCATGCGTTGTAATGGCATACGTTGTAGTGACATTCGTTGTAATGGCATGCAATGTAAAGGCAGTTGTGTTGCAACAGTTGCATTGTAAAGGTAATGCATTGTAATGACTGTGTTGTAATGGATGTTTCCCTACTGATTGTATACACCCTCTTTTGCATATGGTAAACGGGCCCTGGCACCAGTTATTCGCACCAGCCCCGCTTTGGTGGAAGTGACCAGCATTGCCAGGAGTTTTCCTGGATATATATATATATATATCAGTCAATCAATACGACATGAATTCAATACATAGCAAGTATATAACAGGATTAATGGGAACAATAATTAAGAAATATATTCCTGTAAGCGTTAAACATAAAAAAAACTCTCATACTATAGAAATGTGATATAGCAATAGTGGAGGAAGGGTAGAGAGAGGTGGCTCACCTTAATGAAAAATATGTCGGATTACTGCTTGGCACACTGCTGTGTCCTTTAGAACTGCTGAATCCAAGCAGTAATGTCTAGTAAATATGTGTCTATTCTTCCACATTGCTTCACTGCAAATTTCCGAAGTGACACTCCCGCAAATAAAGCTGTAAACTTAGATATAGCGCTCGTGCAAAGGGCTAGAACTCTTGAAGACAACGGTCTGCCTGTTTTGTGATGGCAGTGCTTGGATAGTAGGAAACCTTTCCTTGGAGCACTGTATGCGACCAACAGCTGAGAAGTCTTGCGCAAAGCTGGCGTCTTTTTCAGATAAAATTAGGACATGCCTGATGTATAGCGAGTAAAGAGTTTTCTCTGAAGCTGTCGAGGGATTTGGGAAGAAAGTCTTTAGTACCACAGATTCATTAAGGTGGAAATCAGACAGGACCTTGGGTATGAATTTTGTATTTGTGCGGAGGAGAACTCAGTCAGCTGTGAATTACAAAAATGGTTAGTGTATAACAAAAGCCTGCATTTTGCTGACCCTTCTGGCTGAGGTCAAGGCAAGAAGTAAAGCCAACTTCCATGATAGGAACTTGATCTCCGGTTTGTTAATTGGTTTTAAGGGAGTATTCATCCATTTCGAAAGGACAGTGTTTAACTGCAACGACGGAGACGATGCCTTCTAGGAGGAAAAACATGAAACAGCCCTTTGAGGAACTCTTTAATTATCGTAGAAGACCACAATGGTGGAGAGGAAAGTGATCTTCTATAACGGGAAATGGCTGCTAAGTGAACCTATATCGAACTAGGCGCTAAGCCTGATTGCGTCAGATGTAAAAGGTATGGTAAGACTTGCTCTGGAGAGTAGGAAAGCGAATGTATTCCTGCTTGATGGTACCAGATGCAGAAACATTTCCGCTTAAGGCGGTAAGTTTTGTTGGTACTGTCATGCTGGACCATGAAACTGAAAAGGCATTCCCCCATGACCCCGGTTGGGGATGACAATTTGCATAGTACCAGTATTTGCAGTTCTGGGGGGTTGGAAATAGATCCAAGTGTGGCATGCCCTAGCAAGAGAAGACCCTGTGTAGGGTCTGCTGGTGGAGGTCCCACTCATGGCATGACGTCGTGAGCCTGCTGAGTGTGTCTGTAAGCGTATTTTGCTTACCCGGAACGTGTTCCACTCAGAGGCAGATTTTATGTGCTATCGCCCAATCCCATATCTTCTGTGCTTCCCTGGAAAGTGGAGGAGATCTTGTGCTGCCCTGCATTTTTATATTGTGTATCATTGTGGTATTGTCCTAACAGACGAGCACGGTTGAATTTCGTATTCTGGGAAGAAAAAGTTGGAGGGCCAGATGCACTGGTTTGAGTTCCATCAAATTTATGTGGGATTGACTTTGAGTCCGGTGCCACTTCCCACCTACTGGGAGGTAAGCTCTCCATCCTTCCAGGGATGCATCCATAGTAATTACCAATGGTGCCATTATTGTTTGTAGGGACAGCCCTACTGACAGATGATTTTTGTTTGTCCACCACTCCAAGGATTTTAGCATTCGTGGAGATACTTTGATGATGTCGAAGGAGCCGACAGATTGCACCCACTGCTTGTCCATCTCCTCCTGAATGGGACACATCTTGAGATGACAGCAAAGGATCAGTGGTATGCATGATGACAACATTCCCAAGGGTGATTTGTAAAGTCGGACCGAAATAGACTTTTTTCTTTTGATGGGATTTGCTGGAGTGAGAAGCTGCTGTTGTTTTTCCACAGGGTATGCTTTTAAGCATACCGTGTTTAACTTGGCCTCCCAGAAAGACAATTGTTTGCGATAGATTCTGTCTGGATTTCTGTAGATTGAAAGTCAGACCCATTCTCTAGAAGAGAGTTGTGCAGGCTCTTGTGGATGCTCTCGCTGCTGTCTTGCAAAGTGCCTTGATCAGACTGTCGGTCAGATATGGAATGACTTGATTTTGGTGTTGTCTGAGAAATGCTGCAATCGGACCAATTCACTTGGGAAAAATTCTGGGAATGAACTTGAGATCACAAGGGAGCACCCTGAATTAGTACTGGCTACCATAAACCTCAGGAATATTTTTAGTCTTGGCTGAATTGGTATGTGGAAATAGGGGTCTTGGAGGTCTAGGGTTGTCATTACGTCTCACTGGTTTAGGAGCTTCAGCACATCCTGCGATGTGACCATTTGAAATTATTGTTTTTTCAAGTAGAAGTTGAGTTTTATGAGGTCAATAATTGGGTGCCACTGCCTTAACCTCTTTCTGATCAAAAATAAACAGGAGTATAAACCTGTGCCCCTGCTGGATAGTGGGACCTTCTCTATTACTATTCCCTTGACCCCTTGTTGAAGAGACAAGAGATACCTCTAGAGGGAGGGTTGTAGGGGGCTATCGGTGGTTTTAGGATAAATTCTATAGTGTGTCCAAATTGTACCAGGTGTAGAAACCACCAATCTGTGGTAATTGCTTGCCATTGGTGGAGGTAGTTGTAAATGTTGCCTCCCAGGTAGGGGGGGGGAGGGGGGGTTGAGGCTGAAAAGACTGTGGAGGATGTGTCGCGGAAGACTTGGAGCTGGAGCCTGTATAATACCATTGTTGATGGTTGGTATCTTTGCCAGCCTGAGGTGTTTTCCCCCCTATTTGATCTGACTTAGGATGTCTGAGGTGGTTGTCTCTGCAGGCAGGTAAGACTGAGTATTCAAGGAATAGGAAGGGCATTGACCCTGCTGATACCCCTCTCTATAGGCGGCCCTCTTCCTTTGGATCCTCGAAAAGGGTTTTTCTTGAACTGCAGCACCCCCAAAGACTTGTCAGTATCTGTGTCCGCCTTGATGGTTTTGAGGGCCTCCTCCACATGAATTCCAAAAACAGCTTCTTCATCATACGATAGGTCCAGGATCTTATTTTGAACTTCCGGGCGGAAGGAGGTGGCTTCCAGCCATCCCTGCCTTCTTAGAACTGCTGCTCCTGCTAGCTGCCTGAATCCTGTGATAGCGACGACCATTGCCAAATCTATTATCTCATTGGACGCCCTCTCTCCTTCATGCAAGATCTTTTTTGCTTCTTCCTTGGTATCCTCCAGCAGTTGGTCAATGTAGGGAACAATGTCTGACCACATCTGGAGATCATAGCGCCCTAAGATCGCCAGAGAATTCGCTCTCCTCACTGTCAGTGCTGACATTGCCGAAAAACGTTTGCCATTGGAATCTAGAAGACTGCCTTCCTTCTCAGGAGGTGTAGAAAGAGGTGGCACAGGATTTTTTGAGTGGCTTTGAGCAGCATGCATTACACGGAATCCGGTATTGAGTGCCCTGAGAGGCACACTGGAGCGTCATCTTTGGTCTTATATTTTTTTTTATCAAGGCATGGAAGTACAGCTGGTATAGAGGCTGGGATTTTTCAAGATCTGAATGCCTTAATGCCAGATGTAGTCAGTTATGGGTATAGCCCTGAGAGATTTACAAAATGGTTCCTTAAAATTGTATAAGAAACAGTCAGCTTGTTTATAAGGCATTGGTAGAGCAAATCTTTTCGCTGCACACTCTAGCAGATTGTGAAACCCCCTATGTCCTCTGGCAAGGAATCTACCAGTAGAGGTGCTGGTGAGGCAGGTAAAGACATAATTTAGTTGGCCCATTCCATGGCCGTGTTGCGAAGCTCTCCTTCTTCCCTTTCCTCAGATCTGTTCCTGAAGAGGAAGAGACTGCAGTGTATTTGGAACAGAAAGCACGGTATGAGTATTTACCTGTACTGG
Source organism: Lissotriton vulgaris (assembly GCF_964263255.1). Lineage (NCBI taxonomy): Eukaryota > Metazoa > Chordata > Amphibia > Caudata > Salamandridae > Lissotriton > Lissotriton vulgaris. The sequence continues at coordinate 261,136,522 of NC_141699.1, forward strand.
TGATCCCACCAGAGGTGGCGATTAATTAACAGGCACCAAAGGTGGGAAGTACCTTCGGCAATCTTCCAGCATAAATTGCACATCCGAGAGCAACGCAGAAGGTATTGTAACCATCTCTTGCTGATATTGCTGATGGCCTGGTTCACGTTGGGTATAATAGGACTGACTATAATACAGTTGTTCCTCATCGTCATCATCCAGTTGACACTTAACGTGCAAGTCAGACGGACTCTATGCATCTCCAAATAGGCCTTCTTCTTCTTCAGAATCTCCCTCCTCTAGGAGATGAGTGGGTAAGAGACGTGTAATTTTGGTGAAGAATGTTTTGGTGTAATCTGTCCTTCCAGACGTCTAACCGTAGTCGTTGACTGCGAAACACCCATCTGTGATGGTGACCAGATGGTCATTAACAGTGTTTTTGGCACTGAAGGAATCCTCGTTGAAGAGAGGTCTTACGTCGAAGGTGGACTCGACGACGATGTCTTTGCTTCCATTATCTTTATCTTCGTCGTCAATGGTGACTTCGTTAACGGCTGTGACTTTGCCGACAGTGGTGATTTTGTCAGCGGCGGTGGCGCCTTCGTCGATGGTGGTATCTTTGCTGACTGTGGTTTCTCCATCAATGTCGACAACGATGACTTAGTTGATGGTAATTTTTCCGACTACACTTTAGATGTCAACTTCAATTTTCAATGCAACGACAAGTGCTTCGTCAACGATGGGTCAACCACCATAGCGGAAGATGCTAGAGGAATGGTCGACGAAATTGGAGCCTGAGTCGACGACGATAAGGATGGCAGTGGAGAAAGTAGTCGATTTCTGCAGCCTTTTGTCATTGACGGTGCTGACCAACATTTCTTCGCCGACAGAGACCTCGTCTACGACTTGTTGGAAGAAGGCCTTTTAAAAGTAAGTTTGAGCTCTGGAGGTGGCATTTTCAGCTCAGATACAGTCTTGGATGGCTGCTCTTGTTTGTGAGAACTTTTTTTGCGCTCAGAGGAAGATTCATGAGAGGACTTCTTGGGGCATTTCTTGTAAGGTTCCTTCTCTGAATGTGAAGAATCCTTCTGCGTTTGGGGGGAAATTTTAGAAGAAGTAGACTGCTTGTTTTCAGAGTCTGACACATGATCAGATCTGGTCTTAATTTTTTGTAGCCAGATGAGAAGGCGTCCTTCACGATGTCTGAGGGTCTTGTTAGAAAAGGTGCAACAAATTTTGCAGTCTGACGTTTTATTGGCTGGGTACAAACAATAAATGTAGTCTTTGTGAGGGTAGCACACTCGGTGAAGAAAGCCTTTTTTGCCTTCTCTGACATAGTTCACTTAGATTTTATGTCAAATAAACATATATAAAGAGGAATATATATTTGTCTGAGAGTATATATCAAATGAAAGTATTTTCCTGAAGAATGAAGTCCAGAAATATTCTGTGAGAAGGTGCAGTTTGAGAAAAGCTGAGCTGAGCTCAGAAGAGACTCCCTAGAACAATGTGTGGTAGAAAATCTGAGGTACTGAGCTTCTCGCAGGATTGTTCTAGAGAGTGATTCATGCTGATTGGTTAAGGCAAAACTTTGGTCTCTTTTTTAATAAAGACTATGATAGGTTAATAAAGTAAGAGCCTTAGGTCTTTTTTCTAGTCTATACCTATCATGGTACTACTGTTAAAAAGCACCGGGGACTCCGATCAGGACGACGGGAATGATTCAAGCATGTGAATTTAGAAAATTCCAATACTGGAATAAGCCCTGTAAATTCTGCAACCGCAGGCATCTACGCACCAACCTAGTGTCTTTCTAAAGAGCCTGCTTTTGTCTGACCTCACACAGAGCGAGGGTCAATAGCGCCAAACAATTCACTACTATCGCAGTTTTAAAAATAAGGAACAGGTAAAAATTGAGGAGGGTGGTGCAGTCCTTTTGCCCTATTAAAGCAGCATTAAAGGTAGCAGGCAGTGGTCCAATGGACTAATGACTTCACTCCCCAATGCTGCCCGACAATTCCCAAGGGCAAATCTGTCCTACTAAGATATTATATACCAACTGCTATGAGGTGTCGGTGTCGATCAAGAGTTTGAGATCACAATAGTGATCAAAAAGGACATTTCCATTTGCCCTTCCACTTTTGCCAGCCACTAATTAACATTTGCATTGGTGTGAAAGGCCTCCCAGGAGTAAACAATAGGCTGAGATGAATGGGCAGAGATGCCCCCTCTGAACATGAGAGTTTGCAGGTTGGGCCTATGAGCATAATTTCTGACAGTAGTGTCAAATCCTGCTTGGCAGTCTGCTGAGGTTTTACATAGAACACCTGGGGTGCACTTCAAAGGCAGAAACAGAATGGCAAAACAATTCTTGTGTATGCACTGTCTAGTTGCTGGCAAACCCTGCTTGTTCTACCAGGAATCTATCTCTGGGTTTGTTATGGGTACAGTGACTGCCCCAAACGGAATTTTAGTGTTAGATGAGGGAGGACACTAGGATTACCACAGTCCACTCTCCACACAAACCCTCATAGCTCTCAGATACAATTTTGTGTGGCATATCTCCAGTACCCCTTATTGGATTTTTGTCATTTTGGTGTCCATTTCTTTACTAAATTGTACTCTAGTTTTCCAATTTAGTTTGGGATTGCTATTGTTATGTATGTATACTATATTACTGTTATGGTACTGAGAAAATACTTTACACATTGCTTGAAGTTAAGACCGTCTGTTCTGTGCTATAGCTACCAGGGGGTTGTGATCGGGCATATTTAGTGACTTTGATGGTCACCCTAACAAACAAGTTACTTAACTATGGTAGCGCTTTTTCTGGTGGATACAGTATATGCCTGTGGATTCTGACCTTTTGAATTACCAAATGTACAGAATTCCACAGAAACTTTTCTCCATAGCTCTCACATCGACGAGGACGTCACAATGGAACGGCTCAGCACGCGACTCTGTGTGACAACATGGGAGCCATCAGAAGACCTCGTTGGCGTGCTGACGTCAGTTCCACCCACTTTTTCCGTGCCTTCTAGGCGTACAGGTGAACCAACAACATTTCCACAAGTATACTCAGTATACAAAACCAAGATAGAAACTGGAAAGTCTGGAAATTCTAAAACATAGACATATACTAGTGAAAAGTCCCATCATTTCAAATATTCCATAATAAAATACATGAATCACATGTCAACTATTTTTCGAAATAAACAGACAGGCAATGGAGGGAATTCGTTCAGGAATCCACAGGCCAATACTGTATCCAACATAAAAAGCGTTACCGATGGTAAGTAACTTGTTCTTCTGATGAATACATCTACCTGTGAATACCTCACCTTTTTAATTGAATAACCAAGCAGTGTTGCCCTTGGAGGAGGGTGCCTGCCTTCCTATACCAAAAAATCTTATAGCACAGAATGTGCAAAGTGGCCGTCCCTCCTCACCTCCGAGTTTAAGCAATCATGCTTTGCGAAAGTGTGGAGGGGGACTCAAATTGCCGCCTTTCAGATGTCTACTATAAAGACACCTTTAGTTACAGCTGAGAAGTCTGAGAAGAAGTCTTAGCTCTGATGGAATGAGCTTGAATATCTTTAGGAGGCTCCTTCTTGGCCAAGGCATAGCAGATCTTGATGATCCACCTAGACAGCATTCTCTTATGGACAGCCATGCCCTTCATCTTGCCCACATAGCCAATGAAGAGTTGGTCATCTAACCTGAAGTCTTTAGTCCTGTCCAGTTGAAGCTGACCAACCTCTTACAGTCCAGGCGGTGAAGTCTCTCCTCTTCCGTAGAAGGCTGAGGGGGAGGATTGAAAGTGAGTAAAGTGACAGAATGCCCTAAGTGGAGGGGAGTGACCACCTTTGGCAGGAAAGCAGCTCTGGTCCTAAGAACCATCTTATCCGCATGAAATTAGGTAAATGGGGGCTTGGAGCTAAGAGCCAGTAGCTCCCTAACCCTCCTAGCAGAAGTGATTGTAATCAGAAATATTGTCTCAAACGCTAAAAATCTCAAGGGACAACTATGCAAGGGTTCAAAGGGAAACCTCATCAAGAAAGTAAGAACTACATTCAATCCTACTGAGGCATAATAAAGGGAGTGGGAGGAAACCTATTGGTGAGACCCTTAATAAATCTCATGCATTGGGGGGATTTAAATAAAGAGGGTTGGTCTGGTACACAGAGAAAAGTCGCGGAGGCAGGCAAGTAGCCTTTAACCGTAGCTACTGCACAACCCTGTTGTGCCAGGGAAAGAGAGAAACTCAGAATATCAGACAAATGGGCTTGCAATAGATCAAATGATCTCTCGCCACAACATTTTACAAACTTGGCCCACCTAACATTATAGACAGATTTGGTAGAGTGTCTTCTGGTCTATAAAATAAAATCTACCACATCCAGTGGGAGAGAGAAAGAGCTCAGGTTGCCCCATTCAATCTCCAGGCATGAAAGTGCAGGCTCTGGAGATGGGGGTGTAGAACCTGCCCCTGCAACTGCAAGAGGAGGACTGCGCTGAGAGTGAGATAGAACGGAGGCCTGTGTACCACACCATTCTTGGCCAATCCGGGGCGATCAATATGACTTGGGTCTGGTCTTGGCGAATCTTCCTCAGAACTTGAGGAATCAAAGGTATGGTATTGGAGGAAACGCGTAAAGAAGCTCTGAGCCCAAATCTAACTGCAGAACGACAGACAGTGCACATTCTGTGAGTGGCAAACAGGTCAAACCAAGGAAACCCCCACATTCTGAAAATGTGATGGACCACCTCTGAATGGAGACACCACTCGTGATCGGCTGAGTACTGCCGACTGCACGCACATTTAGCACTCCGGCCAGATGATTCGCAATCACGTAAACCTTATGATCCTGAGCCCAGGACCAGAGTCGCAGAGCCCTTCTGCAGAGACAATACAACCCTACTCTTCCCTGTTTGTTGATGTACCACATCGCAGTAGTGTTGTCTGTTAGGACCTGAATCGACTGACCCCAAAGGGAAGGAAGGAAAGCCTTGAGAGCCAAACGTATTGCCAGAAATTCCAGAAGATTGAATTGAAACAATCTTTCCTCTGGAGACCAAAGGCCTTTGACCTCCAGATCCCCCAGATGAGCTACACGCCCTAGAGTAGAGGATCTGTTATCACTGTGGCCACCAGTGAAGGAGTTGAATAGGCTTCCCTTGAGACAGGTTGTCTGAAACACTCCACCATAACAGCTCCGCTGCAGTGTCTCTGGAGATTCTGACCACCTCCTTGAGATCTTCGTTGTGTTGAACCAACTGTCTGCGGAGGCACCACTGGAGGGATCTCATGTGTCAGCGTGCATGGTTGACCAATAGTATGCAGGAAGCAAACAGACCGAACAGACACAAGACCGTCAGGACTGGAACAGCCACTCCATTCTTAAAAGTTGGAATCATAAGTATTGTTCCAAATACTGTAATGAGGCCAATTGCTGCTATGACTCCGTGTATCTGTTGGAACTATATTCACTACATGTTCGAACACGCATTACCATATTGTAATACCAGTCTAATGTGAAGTAGGACCAAATTGAATCCTTCTGCAATATTGTATATGTCATTGATGCCTTCATGTTAATAAAGATTTTCAAAAAAAAAAAAAGTTGGAATCATAGCCTGGGTGTCTTGAATCCTCTGCAGAGTAGGGAAAACATGACTTGCAGTAGTGTCCAGTACTGCCCCTATGAACAGGTTGCACCGAGAGGGCACTAGATGAGATTTGGGTACATTTATCGAAAAACCCAATTAGAACTACAGCCGTGTTGTTACCTGCAGATGATGCAACACCATCTCTGGTGACTTTGCTTTGAGCAGCCAGACGTCCAGATAGGGAAAAAAGGAATCCCCTATCCTCTGAGATGTGCTGCTACCACCACCATCACCTTTGTGAATACTCGAGGTGCGGAAGTATGACCAAAATGGAAGGACCGCAAACTAGTAGTGTTGAGATCCCACCCTAAATCGGAGATACTTCCGATGCGACTTCAGGATGGGAATGTGACAATACGTATCTTGCAAATTGATCGACACCATGCGGTCTTCCTGTTGCAACGTCAGAAGAACCTGAGCCAGAGTCAACATCTTGAACGTCTCCTGCCTGAGGGAAAAAATTCAAGACCCTGAGGTCTAGGATCTGCCTCAATCGACAGTCCTTTTTTTGAATCAGGAAATACCGAGAGTAGCATCCCTGACCCGTTTCCTGCACCAGAACCACCTCTATCACACCTTTATGCAGCAAAGACAGAACCTCCTGTTGTAGAAGCAGCAGGTAATCCTCTGAGCACCAACTCTAACGAGTGGGGTAAGAAGGGGGAAACTCCCAGAAAGGAAGGGCATACCCATTTTCTATGAGATGAAATACCCAGAGATGAAATCAAGTTACTTACCTGTAACTGTGGTTCCCCAGTATTGGTAACTTTCATAGATTCCCTTGCTTTTGTATCATTCCCCGTCGTCGGAATGGGAGTCTCGGAAACCAAAAATAACATAGCAGTAGGTACAAAAGAGAAAGAAAAGGCCTAGGCCTCATTCCCTTTTGTAGCATATCCGCCTCTTTTTGTAAAAGAGACCAAACTAATCATTAGCCAATCAGAAGAGCCTCACCCCTTAGAACCCTCCTGAAGGAACCTCAGAGACTCAGATTTTCGCAGCCGTTGTGTAACAGTAACCATATCTGCTGGAGGCTGAGCTTTCCTTGGGGAGGAGGGTGGGCGCATGGAAATCTATGAAAGGTACCAATACTGGGGAACCCCAGTTACAGGTAAGTAACTTGCTTTCTTGCCCCAGTATTGGAACTTTCATAGATTCCCATGCTTTTGTATCAGAGTAGCAAGCAGTAAGCCATAAAGCACATTTTGTAGCATAAACATACATTGCAAAAGCCATCAGTATTCTAAAGATACAAAATGTGCAGAAAAGGAAGGAGGGATAGAAAGGAAAGCTCACCAATCAGTGGAAGAGGTTCCTCAGGACGGCCTGGCCCACCGCTGTGTCCTTTTGCGTCAAGGATTCCAAGCAGTAATGCTTTGTAAAGATTTGCATGCTGCTCCATGTTGCAGCCCTGCAAATGTCTCTGATGTGTACTCCCGCAAAGAGAGCGGACGAAGAAGCCACAGATCTTGTGGAATGTGCTCTAATTCTGCTGGTCAGCGGCTTCCCCGCTGTTGAGTGGCAATAGAGAATGGCACTGGAGATCCATCTCGCAATACTTTGTTTTGAAAGAGGGAGGCACTTACGAAGACCACCAAAAGCAATGAAAAGTTGCGAGGATTTACGAAATTCCTTGGTGCGATCCAAATAAAATTTCAAGCACCTTTGCACGTCCAGAGAATGCAGTGACCTTTCTGCTGGTGTGGAAGGGTGAGGAAAGAAAGATTTAAGAATTACTGGCTCATTCAGATGAAATCCGAAGGTACCTTAGGTATGAACCTTGGATTAGTTTGTAAGATTACAGTATTCCTCTTGAATTGGAGAAATGGCTCCTGAATCGTGAGAGACTGTAGCTCCCCAATGCGTCTTGCAGAAGTGAGGGCAAGAAGGAGAGCCAATTTCCATGAAAGGATGTCAGAAACCATCGAGGACGCCACTGACGAGATGCGATGCTGAGAGACTACATTTCCCATGAGTCTCAGTCGCGCGCTCGCGAGGACGTCATTGCACCATTGACTGAGCATATTTATTCCGGCAGGAGAGATCTGCGGTTCCCGGTTACTCCTTCCCGCTGAGTCACCCGAGGATTCCCTGAGGTCTGGTAAGGGTGTTGTCGCACCACTGCTCCTGTTTCCATCTTCAGTCCGATCCGTTTGTGTTCTCAGCGGAAGCAGTGTTTCTTGTTTCCGACCTTCCTGTTCACGATCTTCCCGTTGGATGAACCAGTACTCGGTTCTTGCGGGTGATATCCATTGTTGCAATCCGTGGCTTCCCTGTTGGATGAACCACTTTCTTGGTTCTTGCGGGGAAGCATAATTTGAGCACACTAATTGTTCTCTCTGGAAAAGAGAGACTGCTTGATATTCTACCTCCGTGCTGTTAACGGAGGGGACAGACTTGTTTGTTTGTTTAAACACTATTGTATCTGAAAGTACCTAAATTCTTAAGTCTACCTAAAGATTCTGGGAAGAATCAGATCAAGGAAACTGGATAGCATTTTCTGAACACTATTAAAGTTCTAGTGGAATTGAATTACGCTGGCTAGCCATATTGACTATTCCCCTGAATGGAGCTAGTGTGTGTCTAATCGCCTATGTTGGGGCATTTTCTGTTGTCTTGAAAACAGGGGATCCTGAATTATTCTACTGTCAGCCCTGCACCCCCTGTAAAGGCAAAGAGTCACATATCCTTTGGTAGGTAGGAGAAAGGCTAGCAGGATATTCACATCTATAGAGATTAGTATTAATTATTGTTTCCTTCCTGTAGATGTGTGCTACGAACTGACCTCAATTTACCTGCTGACAAAAAGAGAAGATTATTTTCTTTTACAGGTATTTATACTAGGGCATGTATATGTAGTGAGATCAAGAGAAGAGTAGGAAATCTTTATAACAGTGTGTTATCAAAGTGCTTTTGTCTTTACAGGTCTCCCTCCCTGTTGTCCCCTTCCTTCCCTTCCCTCGCTTGATCACTCCTGTGGTACTGAAAATTTTGAACCCGTGTTATAAACATCGTCGTATCGTGACGATTTTGGTATCATCAGACCGAGAATGATTAGAATACTATGCACAAGCATTTTCGTCATATTCGGTTGACGAAATCATCCTGAAATCAGAGTTTCCATCTTGAACCCTCGGGTTCCATTTTGTGAACGGCAGCCATTTCGTGATTGCCCTCACATAGGCCCAATGACTAAGGCCAAAAACGAGTCTGAAGGACACGTACACCTTTGCTGACTCCTCTGTGACCTGGGCAAGCTGACTCCACTGCCTCAAGCCAAACCTGTTCGGCCAGTTCCTTTCCCAGTGAGCGAATGAGATTAGTATCAAGGCACAACATATCATAAACCTTTCATCGCACACAAACCATGCCTATTCTTACACACACCTGTCCCTGTTTCTTTCTTTATGACTTGCTTTATGAGGAGGAGGTACCCGTTTTTATTGGGGGTCCGTCGATATGTGATGAAAATACTGGGCCTTGCCGGGTAATTGATTGTGAGCTGGACAAACTGAAATATGGGCTTGTCATCATGACTCTGCTTTTTCTTTGTAGTGGAAATATGTGAATGGTCAACTGTAAAATAAGGAATGTTTGCCTAAAGCATGATATTTTGTATTAAAAGAGAAGGCTGGCTTTGTAAGATTGAGCAGTCTCCTGAAAATATACACCGTGTTGTACTTCTAGGATACCTGTTACTGGCTGCAGCCAATAAATACGATCTTTGACTTCACCAAGAAGACTCTGTGTTTCTGTAGTCTGAAACAGGAAGGACTCAAAGTCTTAGGGTGTGTTCCCTGGCACCGCTGGGTTCTTAAAAACCAAGTACTTCACTCCATGGAGTCTGTGTACTAAGTCAGACCGTGGTGGTATCAAGAGGTGGACCATTAAGAGCAACATAAGACTGAGGATTCAAGACTGCGACAGAGTAACCGGCCTACATATCAATATCCTCCCAGTCGCATGTTGAGATGGCCACTCTGGAGGACGTCATAGCAGCCCTTACCCTAGTACAAACAGAACTCGCTGCATCTAGGGCAGAAACAGCTATGTTACAGGCGGTAGTGGATCGAATGCAAAGGAACCCTTTCAACGCAGGTGCAGCATCAGCTCCCCCTGTAGTAGTATAAGTGCCTATACCCATTCCCCTGGCCACTCCTGAGAGATTTGCGGGGATAGTAGTAAGGTAAACGTGTTTCTAACGCAGGTTATGTTGCACTTTACAAGTAAGGCTAAAGCCTTTACTACCAACCACTCTCTGGTAGCATTTCTCATTTCTTATGTGGCAGGGGATGCGGCACAATGGGCTGTGCCTTTAGTACGTAGGGACGAACCCGTTATTATATAACTGGGACTCTTTTATAAGGGAATTTGAAAAAACCTTTTCAAATCGGCCACCCTTTCTGTTGATAGGGATATGTTAGAATTACGTCAAGGAAGTAGGGATCTTATCTCTTATTTGAATGACTTTTGTCGACTCATCACTGACACCGAGTGGCCCGAAGCGAAGCCGGCTGCTATCTTTCATCAAGCCCTACGAGAGGAGATGAAAGATATTCTGGCGCAAATCGACCCTCAGCCAGTAACCTGTGAGGATTTGATAAGTCTGGTATTAAGGCTTGATCACAGATGGAACGGAAGGGAGAACATAAAAGAAAAGAGCGGGAATTTACGAGAGTGGAGGTACCCAGTCCATCCGAAGGACCCATAACTAAAAACACGGAACCCACGGACTTTGGGGCTGTGCGCTCTGCACTTACCACAGAAGAGCGGGAATACCGAAGGAAGAAAGGCCTATCTCTATATTGTGGCAAGAAAGGGCATTTCATTTGGGGATGTACATTAAGAACAAGGTATCCTTGTGCTGACAATAGAAAGATGTTGCCTGTGGCCTCTACGGTAGCTGCGGGAAACTACAGCGCTTGAGGGCCATCAAAGGGGTCTCCTCAGGCTGTTCATACAACCCTTCTTTGGATAAAAATCCCCTCATTAAGACAGACCATTTCTTCATGAAACTTCATTTCTTTATCAAAGACTTATGGTGTTCATTGCCCGCCATGGTGGATTCTGGTGGAACAGGATGTTTTATTAATCAAGAACAAGCATGTACCCTGGGACTGTCATTACGAGAAAAAGAACATCCTGAAGCAGTCTATGCGGTTGATGGCCGAAGGTTGGAGGCTGGTCCCATTCGATTCTGCACGGAAGACATGGAGGTACTACACGAGCCGGACCATCGAGAACAATTGGTTTTTAGTGTGATAACGGCACCTCAATATGGCGTAATTTTAGGGTCACTATGGTTGAGGAAGCATAACCCTCATGTGAATTAGATGGATAAATCAGTTTCTTTCCGGTCTGATTATTGTTTACAGAACTGCCTGAAAGAAAGACAAAATCCAGCTTCCATATTGGCAGACAGACAATATATAGCGATGGCAATGGAACATCCCGTGGTATTACCAGAGGAATATCAAGACCTAGCAGATGTCTTTGACGAGAAAATGGCTGAAACATTACCACCACATCGGCAATACTACTGCCAAATTGATCTACTACCAGGGGCAGTCATACCATTGGGGAGAGTATATGCATTAACGGAACCGGAGACTTTACATCTCCGTGGGTACTTGGATGAATACCTGGCCTTGGGTTTCATCACAGTCTCTAAGTGACCGGCAGCCTCTCCATTATTTTTTATACCTAAGGCGAATGGGGAGTTATGCGCTTGCATGGACTTTCATTCACTCAATGCAATCACTGTAAAAAAACGGTATCCGTTGCCTCTCATTAAAGTTTTACTAGAGCAAGTGAAGAAAGCATTGATATAAACTCGCTTGGATTTAAAAAGGAGCATACCATTTGGTAAGAATGAGACAGGGCGACGAGTGGAAGACGGCATTTAAAACACGATTTGGGCTTTACGAATATCTAGTGATGCCATTTGGATTATGTAATGCGCCTGCCGCGTTCCAATACTTTCTGAACGACGTGCTACAAGAATTCCTTGACCATTTTGTGGTGGTTTATATTGATGACATTTTAATCTATTCATCCAACACAGAAATTCATGGCGCTCATGTAAGCACCATCTTGCAGACATTACGAAAGGACCAATTATATTGTAAGATCAGTAAGTGTGAATTCAGTGTTACCACCGTTGAATTCCTAGGAGTCATGTTAACCCCGTGGGGTCAGGAGATGTCGGATCGCAAGATACAAGCTGTGAAAGACTGGCCTACTCCTAAGACGGTTCGAGATATCCAGTGTTTCCTGGGGTTCGCAAATTTTTACAGTCGCTTCATCAATCATTTCTCTATGTTGGCCGCTCCTCTATCACGCCTTTTGCAGAAAAAAGTGGTGTTTCAGTGGAACAAAGAGGCCCAACTCGGATTTGAGGCTCTGAAAACCGCATTCACATCTGCTCCAGTATTGAGACCTGCTGGTCCGGAACAACCATACATTGTGGAAGCCGATGCCTCTGAGTATGCGGTAGGGGCAGTGCTCTCTCAACGTCATCTCGATTCAGGTCACGTACATCCAGTCGCCTGCATGTCCAGAAAACTCAATGCTGCTGAACATAACTATACCATTGCTGAAAAGGAGATGTTGGCCATCCGGAATGCATTCCAGGAGTGGAGGCAGTATTTAATGGGATCCAAACATGTTGTAACGGTTTTCACTGACCATCGCAACCTGCAATTCATGAAGGATACAAGACATCTAATACCCAGACAACTACGTTGGATGCTGTTTTTTGCGGAGTAAGACTTCCTGGTTACCTACCGCCCAGGGACAGAAAACAGGAAGGCGGACGTCCTGAGTCGACAAGAACCTCCCATCACTCCCGAAGTTCTTCCCAAGAACCCTATTGTAAATCCTCAGAATGTGATTTGTGAAGCCAGGTCTGGGATGACATACTCGTCCCATTCTACGCCTTGAGTAGGTCTGCCATCAAAGTTTTGATCCTCTTCCGAGGAATCATCGTGAGTGTCCAGTGGTATTGAAGGTACCTGTGGAACTGCTGTTTGCGGCTGAGATATCACCTGAGCCGGCAACTCTGGAGAAACCAGTGCTGGGGTCGTAGGGACCGGCAGGGTTTGCGTAGTCGGAAATAGCAGCAGGCTGTGAACATCTGAATTTGTAATCCTGCAGCATGTTGTGGAGATCCTGCAAGAGCGAAGAAGGTACAGACACCATCTCTTGCCTCGTAAAGTCCTGTGGCTGAGCAGAATGTTGATACCCACATTCCTGCAGGTACTCTCCTTCGGAATCCGTCTCCTGACATTTTACTAGAAGCTGGGAAGGACTGTGTGCATATCCATACGAGTCCTGATCCTCCTCATCTGAGTCGTCATCATCCTCTTCTAACAGAAGAGCTGGAGGCAAGGGGGTAACCCTCCTCGGGGACGTCATGTCAGGTGTAATCTGCCTCATGGAAATAGTGATCCTTTCCGTCGACGACAGTATCGTCGACGGTCCCGTCGAGGATGGAGTTGTTCCTGGTAATGCTGCCGTCGTCGGCGTCGTCACCGGAGTAGACCCCGTCGACGAGCAAACTATCGACGACGCGATGGGTGTCGACGCCGTCAACGAGACCGTTGATGCTCCTGCTGTCGTCGTCAAAGTTGTCGTCGAAGCACTTGACAATGAAATTGTCGTCGTCACCTGCCGACGACAAAAACATCAATGTCGCTGCCGTCGTCGATGCCGTCGTCGAAGTCGCTGTCACTATCGTCGACGACCCCGTCGACGCCTACGATCCTGTCGACGTCGATCGTACCGTCGACGAGCCCGTCGACGGCACCACTTTAACATTGGGCTTCAACGCCTTCGTCGGCGAAGCCTCAGCTGTGTCGTCGACGACTTGGAACTCTTGTCAGACTTCTCAGAAGACTGAGAAGATTGTTTCTTGAAGGCTGGAGCATTCTTTGTCCCAGAAAAAGGTGTAGATGGTCCATCCCTCTCCTTTTCACCGTGGTGAGGAGATTCAACCGGACTTTGGCTCTCAGACTCTCTGGGGGTCTTTTTTGAGGCCTTAGATGGACGCTCCATAGAACGAGAAGGGGAAACCCTACCCCTTTTGACTCACCTTCTTGAAGAGGAGGCTGAAGAAGAGTCTTCACTGTCACTAGAGGCTGTGTCCTTTCTGGACTTCAACTTCTGGAGCCAGGTAAGAAGCCTACCCTCACGGTCCCGAAGGGTCTTGGTAGAAAAGGTGAGGCAAATCTTGCAGTCCGCAGCCTTATGATCAGGATAGAGGCAATATATACAATCTTTATGCCTATCCTCAACAAAACAATCTTTTCTTGCCACAGGTGGAGCATGGCTTGAAAAGGGCCTTCTTCTCCTTATCAGACATCCTCGAAGGGACAGCCAACAATTCTGAAGAGAAATCCTGAAGAAAACACTTGAAAAGAGTTGAGATTGAGCAGAGCTCAAAGGAGACTCCCTAAGCACAACGTGCAGTAGGAAATCTGAGGCTCTGAGGTTCCTTCAGGAGGGTTCTAAGGGGTGAGACTCTTCTGATTGGCTGATGATTAGTTTGGTTTCTTTTACAAAAAGAGGCGGATATGCTACAAAAAGGAATGAGGCCTAGGCCTTTTCTTTCTCTTTTGTACCTACTGCTATGTTATTTTTGGTTACCGAGACTCCCATTCAGGTAACGGGGAATGATACAAAAGCATGGGAATCTATGAAAGTTCCAATACTGGGGCAACTGAAGTAACCTACCCCCAATTTTGTAGAAAGTGGGACACCCGTCCTCCTACAGGACCAGCATGCTCTAGCATGGAGGATGTAGAGCTGCCTCCCTGCAGTCCCAGTTGGAGGGGCGGGGTCAGAGGAGGAGGTTTGCTGCCAAGCTGTGCCTCGCAGATTACCTTTTCCTCTGTATGACTTATACAGATGGTTTGCCTGTTGCTGCTGTTGGGGCTGCTGCCATTTGTTGGGTTTAAAAGGAAGAAGTACTGCCAACCCCGCAAAATCTGCGGTACCAAAAACCTCTGGACTGGGACTGAAGACCCAACGATCTCACTGAGACTCTACTATCTTTAAAGTGGTGTAGCACCGAGTTCGCTTTGGCACCAAAAAGAACAGAACCATCAAAAGGCAAGTCCAATAGGGTGGCCTGTACATCAGATGAAAACTCAGAACCCATTAGCCAAGCGTGTCTCTTGGTTGCCACCGAGGAACCCATAACTCTGGCAACAGAGTCTGTAGTATCAAGTCCTGACTGAATGATCTGACAGGCCGCAGCTTGGGTGTCATAAAACTTCAGCTTGGGAGCACGTCCTTTGCTGAGTCCATCAGAGCGTGGATATAGCAACCCAGGAGACATGTCGCATTTGTCGATTTCAGAGCCATACTGGCTGAGAAAAATACTTTCTTTGCCGACTGCTCCATCCTCTTCGATTCTATATCTGCAGGCGTAAATGGGAAAGAGCCTGCAGACTATTTAGTAGAGCATGATGCCTGGATCACTAAACTCTCAGGAGATGGGTGTGTGGAAAGAAAAGCAGGATCTCCTGGAGCCACCTTATATCTCCTTGCTATCGATATGACACCGCAGAGGCAGTCATTGGTTTCTGCCACAACTCTAAAATGGGCTCAGACAAAGCCTCATTTAAGAGAAGCAGAGGTCCTGGAGCAGAAAAAGGAGAATTAATCACTTCTGTTAAAATATTGATATTAAGCTCTGCAGTAGGTAACAGCAAATCAGTAGATCTGCCTGCCTTATTATAGAGTGATAAGAGGAGACCTCCTGTGATGGTAGGTCTTTCGGTGAGGACAGCTCCTGTTAAGGGGATGTGTCCAACCCAATAGCCTCCTGCAGTCACTCTAACTCCTGCATAGGGTCAACAATCTCACCCTCTGCAGGCTCTTCCTGCTGCTCTTGATATTCTTCCTCCTCCAGCAGCCTCTGTGCCTCCCTTCTGCATCTCATCCTAGGGATCAGCGTCAGAAGCCCCAGATGTGGCGCCAGTGACTTCAGGTCCGTTGTTGATGGAGGCTCCACAGGAATAGTTGAAGGCACAGGACAAGGCTGAGTCGGCGCCGGACCAGAGCCAGATGGCATCGGAGAAGAGCCATCTAACGGCACTCTACCCTCCAGGGATTGAACCGGCGTCAAAAACCTCAGTGTCGGGAGAGGCCAACTCCAAAGGAGCCATTGTAATGAAAGGTGCCTGTGTAAAGTGAGGTGGAAAACCTCCAAGGGAGTATGAAAACGTTCCCATCGGGACAGCCAGGGCACCAGCAGGGTTAACCGCTCTGGCAAACATGCCGAACATTGCATTCAGGAAATGCGACTGATCAGTACCTGGAGCTGGAAAGGCTGGATATCCTTGATCCTTTATCACCCGCTCAGAGACCGCTTGAAGAGGCAGTCTAATTGGCTCCGGTTATGGCGTCGGAGACACAGGAGCTTGGATCCCGACCTCCTCCGGACCCTTTTCTGCTTTTTTCTCCTTAGCCATAAACAACTTGGCCTCCCTCTCTTTCAAGGCCTTCGGATTCATGCACCTGCATGACGAACACCCCTTGACGTCGTGGTCTGACGAGAGGCACCATAAACAATCCTCATGGGGGTCAGTAATTGATATATGACCCCCACATTCCCTACAAGGTTTAAAACCGGACTTCTTCTGGGTAGCCATAATCACTACTACAATTACAAGAAGAACCTGCAACAAAGAAACTCCAGAAATGGAGAGCCCTGGAAAAAAAAGTTACACATCGACGGAGCAGAAAAAAAGGGAACGGACGTCAGCACACCGACAAAGTCTTCTTATGGCTCCGATGATGTTATGCGGAGTCACGTGCGGAGACATTCCATTGTGACGTCCTCATCGAGTGGGAGAGCTATGGAGAAAAGTTTCAGTGGAATGCTGCGCATGGGCTAATTCAAAAGGTGAGGAATCCACAGGAAGATGTATCCATCAGAAAAGGGTTTCTATTGTTCCCTTTGTGGGTAGTCGCTCACTCCAAATAATCCATTTTCAAATATTGTGCTTGGTGCAGTGCTGATGGCTGGCCTCCATGGAATCTGTGGACACTTAAGCCACCCAATAGCTTCGAACGTTGTATTACAACTCTAAACATTTCCCCCTCACATATACCTAGTGTGGCCTTCACTGACAGCTTTCTCCTTTACTGGAATCCTTGCTCTCAATGTTGAGTGCTGTAGAAATTAATATGCGGTTGTGGCAGTGCAAGTTGGAAACAGCGCTGGTAAATGTTTGTTAAATAACCTTCCTTCCAAATTGTTTTCAAAAGTTGTTACTCTCTGTCCAAAATAAGTATGAAATGGCCATGTTTAAGTTGATGGGTTTAGCCCTATGCTGCCCTGCATGACAACTATGCCCAAAATAGACCATTTAACATAAAAGATCATTCTTGTTGTTTGCACAGGACCCAATGTTTCACAAATAGTGACAATAAATATAATTCAATGTTTGCTGGTTAGAAAGTATTCTACTCTCCCTGTTGCAGCTAAGCAGTTCTGATACCTGTACCATAGTTGTGAATTAGCAGTACAGACTGCCTGATGTGTACCTAGAGAAGTCATTCTGCTCCTTGACTGGGTGTATCTCAAGGGTGGGGGGAGTGGTGGAGTAGTGAGGGAAGGTATGCAGTGTGTGTTGTGCATGATGGTGCATGGTCTATGCATGTATATTTGCACACTTGCTAGAGCATATCAGCGAATGAGCACTTTCTGTGTGCATAGTGTGTGTTGTGATTGATGATATTCACGGAGAGTAGCCTAGCACCTGCAATACAATGAGGTCTCACCTTTGATAATGAAGAGACGCTTGAGAGATTCAGGATAGTTATCTTCATACATAGTGATCACCTGTAAAGGTAGAGAAACGGGTTATAGAGCTTTACAACACATCTCTCAGAACTTCACCTCAAGAGTAGCCACAGTACAAGCCAATAAGAACATCAACCCCAGAGCTGGATGCTCAAAACGCCCTTAACAGTGCCATCTTTTACGCATAAGTGCTCTACTTCAGTAGAGTTTAGGTACATGCGGACACATAGGTGTTCTCAAGGTGTCAGCTGCTGTCAGACAGTCATGACCTGCATATCTCCAAAAGCGTCTGTTTAAGATTTAAAGGCAGTCATTCTGTGAGTTTTTTACACCATCACTCTAATGACGAACTACATTGTATACCCTGGTAACCCTCATCCCATAGCTAGGCGGTCAAACTCTGCAAGGATCACCCCAGGGGTTGTCACAGAGATATAAGGTCTCAATCAGCACGTTTCTAAAAATCACCACAATTACATGTCCTTCATGTCTATGGGTCTCATCTGCAGATTGATGCTTAGGGGCCAATTTGGATGTCGGTCGGAAAGCCTCCGACCGACAAACAAGGTTTCAAATTTCAGCCTGTCAGATTTGAAATAGGCGGATCAATACAACTGGCTTCTGACGGGGTCAAGGAGCCCTTCAGCCAGGTAGAGGCTGCACATAATCCCCTATGGACGGCGTTTCCACGTGGGGTGTATGATGGAGGTTTCCGGCAGGCTTTTCATGTCGGAAAAGGGCTTTCCAACATGAAAAGCCTGTCGTAAAAGTGACCTCCGGGACCCCTAGCAGGACCCCCATGCATCAGCAGCCTTGGGTGTGCCGCCCTGTCAATTCGTGCACCGCGTGGCAGGTACGATGAGGTGCCTGCCACGCAGTGCAGGGATACACACAAAATCAATTTTTTTTATGGAAGCTTGTGCTGCAGCCGGCTTCTGGCTGCAGCACAAGATCCCATAAAGAAATGGGAGTCTGCAACTGTAGCATTTCGGTTGCATCCTAATAATGTGGTTGGAATCACCGACCAGAGGTCGGTTGGTCCTGATTCCGCCCGACATTGTAATCAGCCCCTAAGTCTCATCAGCATATTAGCCTGAAAGATATTTAAAAAGCTGATGGATGAAATTCTTTTACCAGCTCTTAACCACCAAGAATGTGTGCTGGTAGCATTTGAGTCCAGCATATTTGAACTCCTTTATCATTAAATAATGGGGGCCAAACATAGGCAAATTAGTCTTGACACCCCCCAACCTGAACTCTTAGCTCACATGCCTTCTTTTGAAATACAAGTCACCACAGGTGCTTTTCTGGCTTATAAGCCTCATCAGTGAGGTGGACTTGGAGTACTCAGGCAGTGCGAGCTTAGGTCTCATGTTTCAGCATATAAATCACACAAATCAACGCACTGTGAGGAATAAAAAAATATTGGCTTAAAAGGCCTCTTAAACACTGGGAATTCCTTTGGTTAGTCTGTGTATGCCATTACAAGAATAGACCAACCATAGGTAAATCAGTCTTTACCTAGCCCTAAAAGAACACTTCAACCCAAATTGATAGAGGAACAGGGCCCCTAGCTTGAGATGCACAGAGACTTAAGCTGCACCTTCATATACGAGGCACAGAAAAGACAAACCACATAAGGACTTGCTTCTGTTCCTGTGGTAGGACCAAGACTGATTCGCATTTTGCTGGTCCTCTTCTATAATACCACAAAAGTACCAAAAATATTATGGAATGCTACCCACAGGAATAAAGCAATTAAGAAGTTGTGGCAAAAGCATTTTACATCAGTAACTTATTTGTTATCTCAGTGAATTTGTAAATGGGAGAAGTTCACCAAGACTGTGCCCTGAGCTGACTCTGCCCTAGTATGACATATATGCCACACTTGAAGACGCTCAGCAACATGAAAATGCATGCACGGTTGCAGGTGTTCGAGACACGGGGTCCTCCAGTCTTAGCAGCACATGGTACAGTCCTCGGCTGTAGAGAAACCCAAGCTCAAAGAAGATGTTCAAGAATGCAGAGTTCCCAGCAAGTTAAAGGCCACGTTATAACCATCCATCATTTTTTTTGCCCATCACCTTTATGTTGTCTGACCATAGAGATGCCCACATTTTACCTTTCTGAGATTATCAAACTATAGTTAGATATACGTTTTGCCTAGGCATCAGTGAAAGCCATATGGCCTTCCACATGTCTCCCTTGTGGAGCATTCCCCCCCAGCAAGAATGAAAGAATGAAAGAGCTGACTGAGGAAAGCGAATTGGGCGAGGAGTATCTCTGATTGTCTGCTGAGATCTTTCAATCCAAATAACATAAATGCATCCCATAAAGAAACACATAACATGTTTCTATGTTGTAGCTGCTAATCTTTTAAGTCATACTGTGTACAGCATGTTAGTGAGTAGAAATTGTACAAATTTCCACAAAATAAAGATTCTAGAAAGCTGAATGGTGACTTGCACACTAGGCCATTCTACCATGCATTTTGAGTGGAAAATGAGCCATCCAAGAATCTTACAGCACCAGCCAAAAGAAGTAGTAGCTAAAATCTAGTCTATCACTGAAAAAAATCCCCTCACCTGAAACTCCATATAACATGATTAATCAACATAAATTACATTGAAAGTTGCAGCTAATTTTAAGACTTTAAAGCTTTGTTTCGAGCTTAGTGTAGAATTAGATTTCTACCAAAACCTACCCTTTAAGACAGGATTTTTAAAACATATCCAGAAATAAAAAATAAAATAAAAGAGTTTGAAGCTCTGTGTCACTACTCTTACATCATAAGCCTATATTTTATCTGCCTCGTTTTGATCAGGAGAGAATGAACTACCATATGAACAAGTTACCTACCTTCTGTAACGCCTTATCTGGTAGAGACTCTGTCTAGCCGCAGATTCCTTACCATAGAATTTTCCCCAGGCGTCAGACAAGATCTCGAAATCTTTCGTGAGCAGTACCCCTACGTGCCGGTAGGTTGTGTCATTGGCCTCCACATGGCATCTTCGGCATCGTCTGCGCCGGAAATTACATGCGCGGTGCCTATATAGGTGCCACCCAATTGCGCTGACGTCAGTTAACACTGACCACTGGTGTGTAAAACTAGGGCCCTGAAAAGGGAATAGCCCTGTCCCTAGAAATCCGTTCACTGAGCAGGGAGGATGGGTAGATCAGTAAGGAATCTGCAGCTAGAGTCTCTTTCACAAGATAAGTAACTTGTTCATCTGATAGAGACTTGTTATGTTATGTTATGTTAATATTTTATTAAGCGCAAAACAGCTGCCCCAGCAACGAGGCGTCCCGGCGCTGAACCATAACATAACATAACTTCTAGCCGCAGATTACTTATGTTTGTATAGATACCCAAGCAGTACCTCCCTGGAGGTGCTATCTGCAAAACAATTTCACACTAAAAAGTCCTGCAGGACCAAAGGGGCAAAATGCCTGTCCCGACAGACCTGACGTTCCAGGCAGTATTGCTTATTGAACAAGTGCAGAGAAGACCATGTTGCTGTCTGGCAGATGTCCAGGACCAGGACTCCTAGTGCCAGCCTTTGTTCTGGTGGAATGAGCATGTAAACCCTCTGGGGGTTGCTTCTTGGGCAAAGTGTAGCACATTTGAATGCAGAGCACGAACCATTAAAAGATGGCCCATTTATGCATGGCATTATTTTTCTTGCCCTGACATACCAGACGAACAGTTGACCATCCACTTGAAGCAGTTTTGTGCGGTCAAGGTAGAACAACGACGCTCTATTTGGTTCCTGCTGGTGGAGTCTCTCCTCTTCCTTTGCGGGATGAGGCGGGGTGAAAAAAAATAGGATAACTTGAAACTGTGCCTGCTACTTAGACCCTGCCACATTTTAGCTTTCATTAGCTCTGCCAAACAGTTTTTGCACTTTACTCTTTTTAAAATGTTATTTTTATCGCCACACTTTGCTGTAACAGCTTGAGGGAGGATGCGCTCTCTTTCCTGATTGGCTGGGGGGAACCAATCTGTCAGCTGGGGGAGGAGTCTGTAAGAGCTCCTCACCATCTTAATGTCACCAGTGGCGTGGACGCGCCATGGGCGCACCAAGGGCACGTCAAACGCAAGGCTGTCTTCTCGAGCCAGGGGACAGCCATTTCGCCCAACGATTCACTTACAAATCGAAAGAGCTTACGCTGTTACATTCTACAGTCCATCAGTCCTACCCTTCGACTTCTCTCCGATCGTGGGTTACTGAATAAATCTAGCAATGCCACTGTCCTGGCGGAACCAAATATATTCTTCTCTACTGATTCCCCTGGAAGTTCGCCTCTCCTAATCAGCTTTACATATTTTACTTGAACATCAGATCTATGGTTAAACATGAGATCAATATTTTCCACTTATTGGACTCTGATAATCCCAACATTTTGTTTCTCACTGAGACTCTAACATCCCCTGATATTCTTGCTGCCCTCCCAGAAAGCTACTATATTCTGTCTTCTCATCGCCCCACTAGCAAAATTGGAGACAGTGTAGTAGCCATTATAAAGAAGCATTTAAAGTTCCCTAGTCTCACACCATTAGACATGCCGTTGATTGACAGCCTTATTATAAAACTTGACTCCTCAACCACCCCCTTGATCTGTATTTTAGTATATAGGCCCCCGGGCCACATGCCTCATTCCCCTCAGTCCCTAGCAGAACAGATATCTCCAGTAATTGAGTCTGCAAAGATTTTAATCTTAGGCAATTTTAATTATTGGGCAAATTACGACACAGGTGGTGAAATATCCTTTGATTTAACTTACCCGACATATGTCCTCACCTACCCACAAAAAGGCTGGACCATGAATCTTTCTATTTCCCCGATAGCAGTACTGCCATGCACGTGGTATGACTATTCCCTAATCAAATTCCTACTTGCTGATGTGACCCTGTCTAAGTCTCAATCAGGCGCTAGCAGTTTCTCTAGAAATTGGGCCTGGGTCAATAGTGATGCCTTTTGCAGCTTTTTGGCAAACTCCTTGCCTGACCCAATTGGCAGTTGTAACAGACTTGAGGAAGGAATTGAGAAATGGTTGACCGATGCTAGCGATATTGATGCTCCTCCTCGGAGAGTCAGACCTCCAAGGTGCCACAACACCTCAAAATGGTTCTCTGATAATTTACAGTCAGACAAATTAGAACTGCGTCGTGCCAAACGCAATTGGTGTGAAAACTACTCCGCTGACAAAAAAGCAACTTACTTGACACTTCTCAAACAGTACAAGAGGCTCATTATACAAGCCAAATTGGACTTCTTTCCAGACCAAATTACTAAGTCAACTAATAGGTCTTCAAAATTGTAGCCGAACTGTCTAATCCTGATAGAGTGACTCCTAGAATCACTCCCTCTCAGAATTTATGTGAGGCCTTCAATTATTTCTTTATCGATAAGATTACTAATATCAAAGCCAGTATCTTCACCCTCGGCTACATCTACAACAGACTGCAACTCAGCCATAATGTTTGATCTGCCCACCATTAGCAAGGTGTGTCTTACAGACCTCTTGAATAAAATGAAATCGGGCTCTCCAAATGATCCCTGCTCTCCTGAGGTCTTAAAAATTGTCATTACTCGCTTCTCTGGTCTCGCCCTATTTCTTTTCACCAAGTCCCTACCTCCTTCAAGGAGGCAATAATGGTCCCTCTACTGATAAAAGTCGGCGACGATCCATCCATCTTAAACAAGCATTTGCAATGCAATAGGTCTCACATTTGCTAGAGTTAGTGCTATTGGCATTGTAAATGAAAATGTGTTTAATGTAATTGTTTGTTTGGAGTGGACAAAGTGAGGAAGAAATACAGAGGGGAAGGTTGAGAGTGCACTGCGAGATGTAGTGGCAGAGGGCAGGGTTAGAGGAAAAAGGAGGGACCTGGGGACATCAATTAAATAAACGTGAGGGAGGGGGAGAGCGGTAAATGCAGATGTGGATTAATGAGGTAGTGTTTGAGGAGAGGAGAGACAGATATAAGACAAGACAGGCTGAAGAGAAAGGGGGGCCATGAGACAATCCTATTATCCTGGCCGAATTAGTAGCCTTTGACAAATCCCCATTAGTGTCAATATGTATGCAGAATAAAGCTGAGCAGGACCCTGGCTGCTTTTTGTGTTTTTAACCATTTATTTCTCTCTGCCCAGGCTGCACCAGGTATTTCAGTACCTCTAGGAATGGTGCATGTCCTTATCTAGTGAAAACTGCAGCCCCTGCTGTACATGGATGTCATGTCCAGATAGTGGGCACTAGAACCCATGGGGTCAGGGATGTGGGGAGGGGACACCGGACACCATATCCGGTCAAGGGGCAGGGGAGGGAACGTTCCTGGAGGTTTCCATGTTCTTATTAAAATATAACAAGTAAAAAAATAAAAAATAAAAAAAAGATTCAGAAAAGGGGGTGGTGATGAACAGAGTGTCTGAATTAAGCAGACCACTCTTACCCAGGCCAAAGATCAGGGCTTGATCCATCACCGTTATTTAGCTCACTGCACCATCCCAGCTCAGAACCTGGCTATATGCAAATCAGTCTGTCCCTGGCCCAGTGCATCATGGGAACAGGGCAGAATAAACTACCAGGCCAATTCTTCACCAGAAAGGAGACAAGCTTCCGGGGACCGGTTTCTGGCATTTCAGCCGTCGTCAGCCCGGCTTGCTTGAATCCTGATGGTGCAGTGAGCAAGGGACTCATGTCTGAGTATACCCTGCCACACCTATAGTGGCCAAAAACGATTCAGAAAAGGGGGTGGTGATGGTAGGTAGGACGCAAGGCGAGCTGTGCGACAACAACAAATAAACATACCTGAAGTAAAGCAACTGTGTCGCGTGATCCTTGGGGGACCATCACAATATTACAACTGGCGACGAGGGTTAAAGGAAACGCGTGTATATCGCCTGCCTCGCAATTTAAACCAGGAGCCCACCCTGGATCGCGTCGTGTGAGAAAGGAGGATCGCAGCGAAGCCAGGAGCCCACCCTGGTTCGCACCTCCGTGGAAAGCAATGACGTAGGAGCCCATCCCGATCGCTGCAGAAGCAAGATCCAGGTGCCCGGTAAGCACTGAGCATGAGCGCGAGATTTAAAGAAAGCTGGCGCGAGCTCTCGCAAGAGTCTCAGCTGCCATTTTGGAGACAGGCAGAAAGAGCCAATCAGCGCGCGAGGACAACGAGCGGCCATCTTGAAATCAGGCAACGCTCGGATTGGTCCTGAAGTCTTGCAAGAGTCTCTGTGGCCATTTTGAAGTCAGGCGAAAGGGCCAAAAGAAAAGCGGAAAGGGCCGGCGGCCATTTTGAAACCAGGCAAAGTCGAAAAAGATGGAAAGAAAGCCAGAAAGAGCACCAAAGGAAAAAAAAGTGCCGGGAAGAGCACCACTAGGGTGAAAAACAAGCCCAAACAAAGAAAATAAGGACAATAAGAACAAGAAAATACAAAATAAAAAGGGGCACAAAGAGATGCCAAAAAGAAGACAATAAATAGAAAAAGCAATACAAAGTGAGGCATAAATAGTGACAGCAGGAAGAAAGCACAAGAAGTGACCAAGAACACAGAAATAAGAAATGGCAGAGTCAAGAAGTGAAAGGCAGAGCGCCCAATATCGCAGACCTCTCCCATTCAACCTCTCAGAGCCACAAGTGGGAATAAGATGGGAGTGATGGGTCAAGAGATTTCAGAGATACATGGAGGCCACTGATGTAATAGAGGCCAAGCAACTAGGTATGTTCCTCAACTTAGTGGGCGATGAAGTAGATGACCTACTAATGACCCTACCAGAAAATGAGATATCAACGTACAAAGACCTAATAAAGTACACCCCGCTCGGTATGATTATGTTAGATGCGGAAAAGGCATTCGACCGAGTGGGGTGGGAATATCTGTGGGAAGTATTAAAGAAATTGGGACTCTCTGGGTCTTACTTAGATTGGGTAAGGTCTCTTTATGACGATCCTCTGGCTTTGATAAGCTATGGAGATATAAACTCAGCTAACTTTAAGATAGCAAGAGGTACAAGACAAGGTTGCCCCCTTTCTCCATTACTTTTTGCTCTTTCTTTAGAACCGTTTTTAAATGCACTAAATGAACAAATTAATATTATTCCAGTGAATCATGGGGGGATAGCTCTTAAACTAACTGCTTTTGCTGATGGCATAGCAATATATACAACCGATATTAATAAAGCCATGCCAGAAATAATTAATGAAGCACAAAAATACGGTTTAATCTCAGGTTACAAATTGAATGTGAGTAAAACCCAAATCATAGTTAACTATACTCCGGATGTTCACATTTATGACACCTGCAGAGAAGCGGTCTATCTAGGTATTAAATTAGCAGCCAAAGTGGGGAAAATTTTGGAAACAAATTACGAGACATTCTTAAAAGAAACTACTATAACTCTCCAAAAGTGGCATAAAATCCCTCTTAGTTTACTAGGCCGACTTAATTTGATTAAGATGAAAATACTACCTAAATTACTTTATTTGTTCAGAGCCATACCATTACAACCGAATCAAATTTTTTTTAAAAAGCTGGATAGCATATGTAGCAGCTTTATCTGGGGGTATAAAAAGGCACGCAGGTCTATTAAATTTCTGACATTGCCAATAGCTAAAGGGGGACTTGCTTTTCCGGATTTTAACCTATACTTTTTGGCTACCTTTTTTTTTCGAATAAGGAGCTTACTAAAAAATGAGTCTCCCTTATTTTTCCATCAGTATATGCTGGGTGCCGAATGTAACCAATTCCTGCTTCGCACTCACGACCCAAACTATTTCAAGCGGGTCAAATTTAAGACTGCAAAACATGCTATAAAAATTTGGAATAAAATCTTGCACATCAGTAAGAGTTCATTCTATAATGCTGAACTCAGACTATGGAACAATCCAGGTCTCCCGGGTATCTTTTCAGATGGGACAGGAAATCGATGGACTAGCTGTGATATTAACACTTTAGGAGATATATTTGGAATTAATGGTATGTTAGATTTTGAAACATTGAAAATAATAAATGGTGTAACGAATGATATGCACTTTAAATATCGCCAGTTAAGAGACTTTTTCTATAACAAAATGAAAATTACGGAAATTACTCAATCTGATATTTTGGAGTGTTTATATTCTATTAAAACCAAATCACTCATAAAATTGGGATACCAACTTCTAATTAAAGACAAATGTGAAGATACTACTAAAATTGCAACTAAGTGGTCTCGTAGATTAAACATTGACATAAATTCAAGGCAGATTGAAAACGCCCTAACTCATTTAAGTGATGTTGTGCACTCCTCTAACCTAAGAATGCAGTCGTATAGGACAATCACTGAGATATATTACACACCACAGAGAATTTCCTCATGGACGCAAGGGAATTCGCTTTCCGATAAATCTAAATGTGCAACGTGTGACACATATGCTGCTGGTATAGAGCATATGCTTTTTTCCTGTCCCGCACTCTCTAGCTATTGGAATGGAATAACAGACCTTCTTAAATCCAATCAGATAAAGATTCCTGAACTTTCTCCACAGCTGGTCCTACTAGACATTCTTGAGATCAATTGTCCAAACCAGGACCTTATAACAATCCTGTTTGCTTGTGCAAGATTAATCATAGCAAGGACATGGATCTCTAAGGATCCTCCAATCGTAGCCGAGTGGTTAGCATTGGTTACAGAAATTAGAACTATGGAAAGAACAAGTTACTTACCTGTACACTATGGTTCTCCAGTATTATCTTTCATAGATTCACATGCTTGTATCTTCCCCGTCGTCATGGTGGGAGTCTCCCGGTAAATAATAATCATAGCAGTAGAAGAAAAAACTGCCTGAAACCATAGAGTAGAGAAACCAGAGGGTAACCTCTCCTCCTCATTATGTGGCCCAAACTGCAGCCAATCAGCAACCAGCCCCAGCCTACACCATTCCCAGCAGAGCCACCATACCTCAGATTTCCTACCGCCCAAGAGTGAGCTATACAGGAAAACCAGAGATAAAAGGCGGTCTACCTAAAGGAAACGGGGAGGCGGGCGGGCGCATGTGAATCTATGAAAGATAATACTGGAGAACCATAGTGTACAGGTAAGTAACTAGTTCTTTCTCCAGTATTCAATCTTTCATAGATTCACATGCTTGTATCAGATTAGATAGCAGTTCCTGTAGTTAGAGCGTTTCTAGGCTAGACCCCTTTCCTATCTCAGGGCTGTGTGCCATAAATTGCTTCTATTACAAAAGAACTTTCCACAATACCAAGGCATGATCAATTAAACATTGTCATCATAATTATTTGCGTAAAGAGAAAAGCATATTATACAGTAAAAAAGAAATTTGCAGAATACAATTCATAAACATGTACCTTATTTAAAGAGATGACGCAGGACTGCCTGTCCCACTGCTGCATCTGCTTTCCATTCCGTGTCCAGACAGTAATGCTTGGTGAATGTATGAGCAGTCGACCAGGTTGCTGCTCTACATATGTCTGGAAGGGGTACTCCTGCCAGCAATGCAGAAGACGTCGCCATTTTCCGTGTATCATGGGCACGGACTTTCCTGTCGAGAGGTCTTCCTGCTTTCTCATGACAGAAGCAAATAGCGGAAGCAATCCATCTGGATATGGAGGAACGTGAAAGGGCCAGCCCTTTTCTGACCCCTGAGTAAGCAACAAACAGTTGGTTTGATTTGCGAAAGCTTTTTGTCTTTTCAATGTAAAATTTTAGGCATCTGCCGATATCCAAAGTATGCAAAGCTTTTTCAGCCGCCGTGGATGGGTTCTTAAAATATGTCGGCAGGATGACAGGTTCATTCAGATGAAAATAAGAGGGTATTTTAGGCACAAATTTAGGGTTGGTTCTTAGCATCACCTTATCCGGCTTGAATTGAATGAAGGGATCCAATATAGAAAAAGCTTGTATCTCGCTCACCCTTCTGGCAGACATGAGCGCCAACAGCAAAGCCACCTTCCATGACAAGAATTGTAATTCTGATTTGTGTATGGGTTCGAAGGGAGCTTTCATCAACTGCGACAATACTGTGTTAAGCTGCCATGAAGGTGGAGGATGCTTGACAGGAGGAAACTTCCTGAACAGCCCTTTCAAGAATTCCTTGATTAGCCTGTTAGACCACAAGGAAGGGCATCCTGGTGATCTTCTATACCTGGAAATTGCAGCGAGATGGACTTTTATAGATGAGTGCGCCAGTCCTGATCTGGCTAAATGCAGTAAATACGGAAGGATTTGCTCAGCCGAGGACGTTAAGGGATGCAGTGCCTTAGTCACGCACCAACTACAGAATCGCTTCCATTTTGCTACATATGTCTTATTGGTAGACAGTGCCACAGAACTTTGCAGTATTTCACGACATTCTGGGGTGATATCTAGGGACCGGAATTCGTGCTCAAAAGGTTCCAAGCAGACAATCTTAGCGAGGTCAGTTGCGGATGAAGTACTTGGCCTCTGTTCATGGAAATCAGATCTCTGGTTATCGGGAGCTGTATTCTCGGTTCTACCGACAACTGCAGAAGCTCCGTATACCAAAACTGCCTCGGCCATGCCGGGGCTATCAGTATTATCTGGCAAGGTTCTGCTCTCATTTTCCTTAGTAGTCTGGGAATTAAGGGGAAAGGAGGGAAGGCATAGGCAAACATCCCTGTCCATCTGAGGTGAAGAGCGTTCCCCCTCGAATCTTGTTGAGGGAACCTGCTGGCATAATGACTGCATTTTTTGTTGCTCAGAGTCGCAAACAGGTCTAGACCTGGTTTGCCCCACACTTTGAAAATCCGGTTCAGCTGGATCTGGTTGATTTCCCACTCGTGGCAAATGTCGGATGACCTGCTTAACAGATCCGCTTTTGTGTTGTCCACTCCCGGAACATGTTCTACTTGCAGCGATATTTTCTGACCCAATAGCCATTTCCAGATTCTTTGTGCCAGAATCGACAAGGGTTTTGATCTCGTTCCGCCCTGTTTGCGCAGGTAAAACATTGTTGTTGTGCTGTCTGTCCGCACCAAAACCGATGAACCTTGGATCCTGGGAAGGAAAGCCTGGAGGCCCAGAAAGACTGCTTCCAATTCCAAGAGGTTGATGTGACGTTTCGCCTCTTGAGGAGACCAAAGGCCCTGAATTTCTAGGTCTTGCAGATGAGCCCCCCAACCTCGCAATGAAGCGTCTGACGTCATGACGTAGCTTGGTGATTGTGGTTCGAATGTGAGGCCCTTTGTTAGGTTGCTCCTGATACCCCACCATGACATTGCCCGCTTGATCTGATTTGTTATGACCAGCTTGTCGTCGAAGGAACCCCGGGCTTGGACCCACTGCTTGTCCAGGGCTTCCTGTAACGGTCTCATTTGCAAACGGCAGTTGGGGATCAGCGGAATGCAAGAGGATATCATTCCCAGTAATGATTTGAATATCCTGATGGAAGTGAACTTTTTTGCTGCTAGGGATGCAGTCAGATTCAAGATTTTCATTATCCTTTCCTCTGAAGGGTAAGCTTTCAATTCTTGTGTTTTCAAGATTGCTCCTAAGAACTGTAGAACGCAAGTCGGGACAAAGGATGACTTTTCCTTGTTTATCCGAAGACCTAGACCTCGGAAGAGATCCATGCACTTTTGTAGAGATCTTCGCGTTGCTTGGAACGATGGTCCTTTTATCAACCAGTCGTCCAAGTATGGGAACACCTGTAGGCCTTGTTTTCTTAAGTGCGCCGCTATAGGGGCCATGCATTTTGTGAAAACTCTGGGGGCGGATTTCAGTCCGAAAGGTAAAACTCTGAACTGGTAATGGCGCCCCTCCACCATGAATCGAAGATATTTTTTGTGCTTTTCGTGTATCGGAATGTGGAAGTATGCTTCCAGCAGGTCTAGAGAGACCATGTAGTCTCCTTTGCGAAGCAGTAGCAGAATTTCCTGCAAGGATAGCATACGGAAAGAAATCCTTTTTATGTATGTGTTCAGATCTCTGAGGTCCAGCACCTGTCTCCATTTCGATGACTGCTTTTTCCTTATAAGGAAGAAGTGCGAATAAAATCCTGTTCCCCGCTGGTTTGGTGGTACCTCCTCTATCGCTCCTTTCAGAATGAGTGATAAGACCTCTGCTTTGAGAGCCGTTAGGTGTTGATGAACTCTGCAGAGAGGTGGACGATTTGGAGGTTTTTGCGAGAATTCCAGGGTGTGACCCTGTGTAATAATGTCCAATACCCATCTGTCCGATGTTATGGACTGCCAATACGGGAGAAACTGAGAGAGGTAGTGGAACTGGTTGATCTGAAGCGGCAATAGAGGCGCCTGCGGAACATCACTGTCTGCGCCCAGAGTCCTGCTTTCCTCTGGCTGCGGACTTTCTCCTTCCTTGCTGCTGGAAGGAAGTGTTTGAGGACCGATATTGTTGGTTGGAGGGGTACTGACGGTAGCCCTGCTGGTTATACGGTTGGTACCGATTAGATTGATAAGAGGAACGTTGTTGTTGAAAGTGTCCTCTGGATCCTCGACCGCGAAAGGACTGATAACGGCCCTGTTTCAATGATCCCAAGGATCTAGCAGTGTCGGTATCTGCTTTTATCCCCTGCAACGCCTCATCAATCTGTTTTCCAAAGAGGCTTTCTCCATCGAATGGCATATCCAATATCTTAGACTGGACTTCCGGCCGAAAAGACGTAGCCTTGAGCCATCCCTGCCTCCGTAGGGTTATCGCCCCGGCCATTTGGCGAAAAGCTATAGATGATATGTCCATTGCCACATCTATGGACTCCGACGCTGCTCTGGCTCCATCTTGAAGAATGGTAGTTGCCTCCTCTTTCTTGTCCTCTGGAAGGTGCAACAGGAAAGGCGCGATGTCCGACCACATCTGTCTATTGAACCGACTCAGCAGAGCCATTGCGTTGGTAGCTTTGATGGAAGCCGCTGCCATCACCGCAAAGCGTTTTCCTATGCCATCCATCTTCTTGCCCTCCTTATCAGGGGGCGCCACGCATGTGGCCATCGGGTTCTTGGAGCGCTTCTGGGCTGCTTGAGTCACCACCGAGTCTGGACGAGGATGTCCAATAAGGCATGCTGGAGCCTTCTCTACAGCGCGATACTTCTTGTCCAGCCTGGGTATGGACGCTGGGACTGAAGCTGGATTCTTCATCAATTTGAGTCCTTCCTCCCAGATATGCTCAATGATAGGAATAGCTCTTACCGACTTCCTGGAGGACTCCTTAAAGTCATAAAGGAAGCAATCGTTTTCCTTGACTGGCATAGAAAGCTTGAACCTTGTAGCCGCTTTCTCCATTAGGTCATGAAAGCTGGCTATATCCGCTGGAGGAGAACTTGATTGAGGCAAGGGTGACGCTGGAGACGTTGGAGCAATATATTGGTTCCATTCGTCTCCCACTTCCTCGTCCTGAGCAATTTCCCCTTCCTCCTCCTCATGATCAGACTCATTCAGGTCATCACGAATCGTGATCACGTTTTGAACCTCCTTCCTAGGAGGGGGAGGTGGTTGAGTTATAGGCGCCTCTTTAACAGGTTGGGAGCTTTTCTCAGAGGCCGCAGGAGCATTATCTTCTGGAAAACGACGATAATAGTTGTCTATCATACTCCTTAAGTCGGATATTAAAGAGATTGGCATCGACATTGACTCATCTCGCGCAGGCGTATCCACTTCCTCCTCATCATCATCATAGTGATAGGCCTGGTGGAAAGACTCATATCTCATTTGGCCCCTGACCGGCCGGTCTGTAAAGGCATAGTCCTCCTGTTGCTCTTCCTCATCAGTGTCCTGATGCTTAATATGGAGCTGCGAAGAACTGTACGCCGCTCCAAAAGATCCCTCCTCTTCCGATTCCTGGCCATCTAGAATGGTGGAAGGTAGCAGAGGTGATATCTTTGGCGTTGAAAATTCTCCTTTTCTGCTCGTCAACCCCCCCGTCGACGGAGCAATCCTTTTAACAGAGATGTAAGTTGACGTTATTTTCGTTGGAGAAGACATCTTCAATGATTTATTCGCCGTCGACGGGGTCGTCGACGGGATCGTCGACGGGGCCGTCGACGGGATGCTCGTCGACGAAGATCTCGCCGTCGACGAAGACTTAACACTCACCGTCGACGGAGTCGTCGTTGTCAGCGTCGTCGACGAAGCTGTCGACATCGAGACTGTCGTCGTCGTCGTCGTCGACGGACTGGACCTGGTCGTCGACGGAGCGGTCGTCGTCGCCATCGTCGACGGAACGGTCTTCGCCACCGTCGTCGACGATCTCGTCGTCGATCTGACTGGATTTTTAACAGATCTCGATGACGGAAGCGACGACGGAGCCTTCTTTTCTGAGGAAGGCTTGAGAGGAGTTGGAGGGAGTGAAGTAGAAGGTTCACCTTCCTTAGATTTTCCTGCTTTTTGCCTCACATCTCCCTTTTCCTCAGAGGACCCTCTTAACTTCTTAGAGGAGTGTCCCATGGCTTCTCCTTCAGATTCAGAGTCATGAACCTTCCTTTTCTGAAGCCATATCAGGAGGCGCCCTTCCCTATCCCTCAGAGTTTTGGGAGGGAAGTTCTGGCAGTACTTGCAGTCCTTAGGGATATGCTTGGGGTACAGGCAGTACAAGCATTCCTTGTGAGGATCCTCCGAAAAAAGTCTGGCCTTGCCACAGGATCTGCAAGCTCTGAAAAGACTCTTCTTAGAGCTTTCAGACATCGTGACTGAAGTAATTCCAACAAGAAAAAACAGTACCTGAATCCAGCTGACAAAGGTCAAAAGTTCAGTGAAGAGAGAGAAAAAACTGAGCAGAGCTCAGGGAGACTCCTCACACGAAGGCGGTTAGAAATCTGAGGTATGGTGGCTCTGCTGGGAATGGTGTAGGCTGGGGCTGGTTGCTGATTGGCTGCAGTTTGGGCCACATAATGAGGAGGAGAGGTTACCCTCTGGTTTCTCTACTCTATGGTTTCAGGCAGTTTTTTCTTCTACTGCTATGATTATTATTTACCGGGAGACTCCCACCATGACGACGGGGAAGATACAAGCATGTGAATCTATGAAAGATTGAATACTGGAGAACTTACACTTGCTAAATATAGAGGACCAAAAGCCCTTGCTAGAAAAGAAAAGATTTGGAAACAATTTTTGTAGTATAAGAAACGGGGACTGTTAAAGGTTTATACTATGCCAAATAATATTTCTATGTTCCCCCAATTCATTAACTAATTAATTAAATTAACTAATTTCTTCCTTTTTCGCTCCTCATTCTCTTATTTGTTTAGTCTTTGTTTTCTCACTCCTAACTCTCACTCTTTCATTCGTAAAATTATACTTATTGAATTTATATGCTTATTAAGTTTGTTGGAAATTGTATCTATGTATTACTTTTGTCTTTGTCGTTTTCTGCAACAATAAAAATATTTAAAAAAAAAAAACAAAAAAAAAACAAAGACCTAATAAAGTGCTTGACAAACAAATTTGACCCACAAAGAAACATTGATTTCGAGCGATACACTTTCACCATAGCATTCCAACACACAGATGAGTCGCTAGACGACTTTGCGACGCGATTAAGGAAGCTAGTAACTCACTGCGAGTTCGATAAATGTAACAACGAACAAGCAATTCGCCTCCGCATCATTGAAGGGTGTCATGACACAGAGTTCTGCACAAGGATTCTGAAGGAACCAACATCACTGGAGAACATCCTGTCACTAGCAAGGGTGGAAGCAAGAGAGGCAATACAAGCAAAGCAAATGGAGCGGGAAAAAGAAAGACGAGTCGAACAGGCACACCGCATGACAGAGAACAGCCGCACCAGCAACTGGAAGAAGGGACAAAATTACCAAGCAACAAGAAAGCAACAGGAATCATCATGCTATAGATGCGTACTTGAATTTACACACAGAGGCGCGTGCCCAGCGTTTGGCCAAACATGCAGGAAATGCAACAGGAGCAATCACTTTGCCAGTGTCTGCCAAGGGCTGCAGTTTAGAAGTGAAAGAGGAAGACCGGGAAGACCGCGGATGACGACAAGCAGACATGTCAGGCATGTTGAGACAGCAAACAGAAGCTCGTGTAAATGGTTTTGCGTGAGTCTCGAAGTGACGTTGAGTGTCTTCTTGTGTGCTGTTGGCGTCTCCGTATGCATGTGTGCATTCGTGGGTGTCTGGTTTGCGTGTGTTCATGATTTTATATATGTGTGTGCGTGAGACAGCCTCTCTGCTCTACAGTCCGCGCACGGAGGTGTCCCATGTACAGCCGGGGTTGAAACTCCTATTACCCCTGCCCTCTAGCGACACATTACCCGTCACGGGTGGTGGTGGACATGGTGGTGGCAATGGTGGATGTGGCGGTGGTGGACGTGGTGGTGGTGATGGTGGACATGGTGATGGCGGACATGCTTATGAGCTGATGGAGCCTGGTCACGTATGTGAGAAAGTTAATTTTGTGGCCTGTACGCGTGCATCATCGGTAATTGCAATAATGTTAACAGCGGATGCTTGTGAGTTGTCCTTCCAAAGCCTTTAATTTAGCGCACTGAAGTGATGTGATGACGCTACGTGAAACAATGAATGAAGTTGTAGGCGCATACAGTCGAGGACTTGGAGTCAACCCGTTTCCACAATCTTTCTTGTCCTACAAATTTTTTATTTGAAAAAAACAAGGCGATATTAAACACTGCCCTGCGGGCCGGCTTACAGCTTTAGCCAAAAGGAAGGTACTTTGGTCGGGAGGTGCTGGGCTGGAAGGTAAAAAAGATGCACCTGGAAGCTAGGTGGGCTACCTTGTGGTTATATAAATGGAGCCTCCCAGGAGGGTGACACACTCATATTCCCTCATCCCCCCCACAGTCACACCATAAAGGCCCGCATCACATCCCGCTGCTGCTGCAGTTACCACTTTTTGCTCATCTCGCTAACGACTGTAATCTAATAATATCCTGTGGTAAACAGTTGGCATGTTCGAGCAGGAATGAAATCCTTGACGTGCGACACACAAGCAAATCCAGCGCTTTCATGGCAGACATCTTAAAACAAATAAAAACAAGAGTGAATTTTTCCTGAATGGAAGTGGGGAGGGGATGTGGAGGGGGGCGGGTAGGGGATTGGGGCAAACTCAACCAAAACGACAACATCCTCTGTTGGTCAAGTGCCTTTAATAACTGCCTACAGGGCGCAGAGATGCCACTGGATAACCATGCGATGGTCGACAATATACACAGGTAGCCCCGAGATAGCCATCTTTGAAATCAATTACACATAAATAAGGGGGCGTTACAGGGAACAAAGAACACGACATCTGCATATCTCTTAGTCTAGGGGAAATGAGTGTGGAAATCAAAAAAGGCTGATTGTAGGCATTATCAGACCGCATTACAAATTCTTATCTCCAGGCTGCGACGGTAAGTGGTCGAGACACTGTTAATTAAGAGGACCAGGGAAACAGGTGGACAAGTGACCACGAAGCCGTAAAATGGCGACAGGCAACAAGTGAAACAAGAAGCGAAGCAAAGCGAAATGGTGAGCCAGCAAACAGGGTCACCCAAATGCAGATTGGATAGCTGGGTTCCTTAAAAACAAACATCATAGTATTTTGCCAACGTCCGCAGTGTAAAAGAAAAAAAAATAGTGTATGAAAAATCAAGCAAAAGCTCTCAGCAGGTGAAAGAACCTACAAAAGCTTTTTGGAGAATTTGGTTGCAATAAAAATGTTTTTGCAAGAAATTTCGCACAGGTAAAGTTTTCCAAAGGCAACTAAGGTCCGATCTTCATACAGTTACCAAGTTCGTCAACTGTGCCAAATTTCACTCACCCCAAAACAGAAAAATGCATTAAGAAAAATGCGCTTGAAAAGTATACCTTTCGAGATTAGTTGCTTCCCTGTGAAATGGATCCAAAAACAAAGAAGCCCGCGAGTGGTGCGCGAGCGCGCGCCACAGCGAGCCAAGTGGTTTCAATTATCACGCCCGCCTCTGGGCACGATAATTGAAACCACATGACAGCCAGTTTGCGTAATAGACACCAATAGGCCATGGACGGTGGAATGCGCCCACCTTTGGCCAATTGTGTGCTGTCTTTCATAAAAAGACGCATGCAAAAGCCAATAACATGGACCAAAAGGAAAAGCACATGAACGAGCGTTTGCGATTCCTAGGTCCGTTTTGAAACCCCCTCAAGAGGTCTCCCGCTGTGTGAGCAATGCTTCGCACTGCAACGCAGGAGCGAGACCTAAAAACGACTGTCATATTTCTTTGCTTCCCTACCTGGCAACGGTGCTTGAGACTCATGCAGCTGATGGCATTTGCTCTTTTGTGAAGGCAACAAATTTCCTTGACCCCCACCAAGCCCGCTTTCGGTTGGCCCATTCTACTGAGACGGTTATTCTCTCGACGATCTACGAGAGGCAGCCGACATGGACACCAACTAGGCATTGTTGCTTCTTGACCTTTGGGCAGCATTTGACAAGGTCGACCACAACATCCTGGTGAACCGTGTTGAGGCCGCAGCGCTTCAACCTTCTGCACAGGAGTGAATTGTCTATTTTTTGAAAGATTGGCCCCAGGCGGTTAGGCTTTCTGCCTTCCGCTCCCCTGAGGTTAGGTTGACCTGTGGTGTTCCTTTGGGATCTTCTCTGTTCCCCAACCTTTTTAACTTGTATGTTTTTATCCACTGGTGGGCTCTTTGAACCGATTGAAGGTCAAAGTTTACAATTATGCAGTTGATTTGCAATTGATCTTCAGTACAGACAACTCCCCGGAATGCAAATTCTCTTTCCAAAACACAATGTTATTAATCTGGATGAATGACAACCGATTTAAATTAAACTCAGAGAGAGATTGACATCACCAGAAATAAATAAACATGACCCTTGGAGGTCGACATTCTGGCCTGTCCCCATGGGTTCTCCCCATGCCCAAGAACTCAGTTAAGAGCCTCAGAGTACTGACCAATGCCAAATTGTCAATGAAACCTCAATTTGAGGCTATAATCTCCACCTGCTTTCTACAGCTCCAAAAAATTAGAGAAGATCAGTAAATTATTTTCCTTCGAGGCTCTCACCCAGTCTACTATTGCTTTTGTCACCGCCAGGTTGGGCTATGCAAAGTCCCTCTACTTTGGCCTACCGAAGTGTCTGACCTGAATATTCCAACTGGTTCAAAATCAGGCAGACAGATTAACGTACCAACAAACTTGGAACGGTCACATCACTCCCCTGCTGAGGAAATTGCACGGGCTGCCCATAGAACAACTTTCCATTTTTAAATCTCTACAGATTGGTTTTATCTCTGCTCGCATGCAAAAGTCCATCCCCTCTCGCAATCTGAGATCTATGCACTCAAATTTCCTCACCATTCCTACTTTTTTTAAAAGCCTCTTGGCAGCTCCAGATTTTCCATACTTGCCTCCCGCATCTGGAATGCATTTCCACCTGAAATCAGGTCCACCGCCTATTACTCTGGGTTCAGAAAAAATGTAAATACCTGGCTTTTCTGACAAGCGCATGTATAGTGATTAGTCGCGTGCTCCAGATACCTTAGCACCATGAAACTGTTTGGTGAACGTGCACTCTAGAAATGCATCTAACATAACATAGGCACTGTGATGGACTAACCAATGTGGAACAGAGTGTCGACCTTTGGGAAGAAGTGTGCTGGAGTCCAAAGGACCAGTTTGTCGGGGGAAAACAAGATGTAAGGAGGCTGAGAAGGCAGCGCCTGTAGTTCTCTGACCCCCCAGGTAGGTGTAATTGGCACAAGAAAGGTTGTCTTGATGGTAAGGAGGCTATCAGAAAAAGAATGAAGTGGCTCAAAGGGAGAGCATATTAAGACAGTAAGAACTAAATTAGGGTCCCACTGAGGCATAGTAAAGAGAGCTGGGGAAACATGTGCTGCAGACCTTTAAGGAACCTATTTACAATAGGGGACTTGAAGATAGATGTTTGATCTGACAGTCGCAGAAAAGAGGAGATGGAAGATAAATAACCCTTCAAAGTGCCCAATGCAGAGCCCCATTGGGCCAGGGTGAGGATAAATAAAGGACCTGGGAAAGGGGAGCAGATAAGGGGATAAGCTTTTCCTCAGCACACCATGCCAAACATTTATTCCAACGCCCGGTGTGTACCAATTTGGTGGAGGAACGCCATGTTGCCAAGGTAATATTACAGACTTCTGCCGAAGTTTAAAAGCTGTCAACTGTCACCGCTCATTCTCATCGCATCAAGGCGGAGGGTTGACAGGTTCGGATCAAAAACCCTCCCCATCTGCTCTGACAGAAGAACCTCCTGAAGAGGCAGCCCGATTGGGGGACCGATGGCCATGCTCAGCAGCTCGGGAAACCAAACTCTCTGAGCCCAGTACGGAGCCACCAAGATGACTTGAACCCGGTTGTTCCTGATCTTCTTGAGGACTCTGGGCAGGAGTGGTATTGGAGGAGAGGCATACCGGAGGCCTAAACTCGACTCAAGACGAACATTTTCTCCAACAGAGAACCGCATTGAAAACTACATTGCGCAAACCTGTTGACATTGTGCATTTTCAGAGGCGGCAAACAGATCTACCCAAGGCTCTCCCCACTACTGAAAGAGACCTTGCACTACCTCTGAAAGGATAAGCCATTCATGATCCACTAAACATATTTGGCTGAGTTTGTCCATACAGCTGTTCTGAGAGCCTGCCAGGTGTTGAACACCAGGGATATGCATTGACGTTAAAGCCATGTCCAGAAGTGTAGGGCCTCTTGACAATGAGTCCACAACCCCACCCTGCCCTGTTTGTTGCAGTACCACATGGCAGTGGTGTTGTCTGTGAACACCTGCACTAGCATTCTCTTGATGGAGGGTTGCAGGAAAGTAGAATCTGCTTTCATGGTTACCCCTACTTTTTGCTGGTGTCAGTATGTTTTTTACTAGTCTGAATGGGATGCTGCTAATCTGGAACCCAGTCATTGTGCTTCTGCCCTAAATTGACCGTGCTAAGTACTGCTGTATATCCACAATTGGTTACTGGTGTACCGTTGTAAGTCCCTAGTATATGATACTAAGGTACCCAGGGCATAGATACATCAGGGGGCTCCCATGGGCTGCAGCATGTATTGTGACTGACTATAGACCTGCCATTGAAGCCTATGTGAATTGGTGCTTGCACCTCTCAAGACAGATATGTTTTCTTATATCTAAGGTCACTACACTTAAAACCTATAAGCTACCCCTATGGCAGGCGTTTCAGTCCTGAAAGCAGGGTGCTTGGATGTAAGTGTGAGGGTGCTGCAGACCTTTAAGGAACCTATTTACAATAGGGGACTTGAAGAGAGAGGTTTGAGCAGGACACCCCTACAAACCCCAGAGTCGAAGTACGGTCAGCCATTTTGATACATTTAGTGGCCATCTGTCATTACGCAATTGCTAACTATATAGTGGCTGTGCCAAACCTGGGCATGTTTGGTATCAAACATGTTGGAAACATACCCCAACACTGTTACCAGTGTTGGATGTATGATTCCATGCACTGAGGGGATCTTACAGGAAGCCCCTATTCCCCCCGGTAACAGCCTTCCTGGGACTGCCAGCCAGCTAGTGTTTCTGCTGACAACAGATACGATTCTGCCCTCCTGCTGCTGAGTTGAGCAGGGGAAGGTGTAACAATAGATTCCCTGTCACAGGGAGGTGTGACCACCTCCCAGACAGGACTTAGTGTATTTACCTGGGGGGGGCGGGGTAATTGCCAGCACCACCAGACAGCTTGAAAGGGCACATTTGGTCCCCTCATTGCATACTCCGGTTTGGGCCAGTTCAGGGAGTCCCTCACTCCCGCTCTGGCACGAAACTGGACAAAGGACATGGGAGTATCCTCCCCTCTATCCAACCCCTTCCTCTGGGAGGGACCCCTGAGTCATCCTAACCCCTTTCCTAAGGTAGTTAAGGGCTTACCTGTGGGTGGGTCCACAGATTAGTCGTGGGGCAAGAAACCAGGTCACTCTTAAACCGACTTGACACTTCGACTTCGCCTGGAACTGAGGCTGCATCATGGAAAACTCCTGCTGCTCCTGGTCTCACTGTTCTGCGACTCTTCTTAGTCGCTTGTGTCTCTGCTTCATCTTCAACAGATCTGTGGGCATCAAGGACACCCAAAGTATTCTCCCTTGGAGAGAAGGTATCACTGCATCTGCAGACTCACCAACAAAGCCTACTGGTCTGTTGCTCCGGACGTCCCACGCACTTCAAACGGATCAGCAACACAGGTGGTTAAAAGCAACTCCCTCAAGGCCTGACATTCCTCTCTGAAATTTGGAGGCCAGTATCCCTCGGCTGGGACCGAACCCCTGTGCACCACGTCGACTTGCCGTTGCCAAGGCCTGTTGGCTCTGCACTGCAGAGATCTTCGGGCTACAAGAAGCTCTAGCCGCCAGCATCTCTTCCTGCAAGATCAGCTGGTGCTCACTGCTTCCGCTGCACTGTGGGCCTTTATCTATGGTGAACTGCTTGAGATCATCGTGTGACACCTGTGCCTTTGGCCTGTGGGTCCTGTCAAGGGTCTTCTCATGCTTCACTGGGCTCCCCCTGCTTGCTGGGGGCCTGTTCTGACTCTCCTGCTCCTGGTGAGTCACTTGCTGGTCCCAAAGTTGTGCCTTTTTCACATCAACACCTGTTGCAAGTGCCAAGGCTTCACATGGCTCCTGGTCTTCCTCAGCATCGCCTAGTCCTCACAGCTGCAGCGACAAGGTCACTCAACTCTTTTGAACTGTCCGTCATCTTTGGGCCTTGCTCTTCCGTGCCTCCTGTTCACCTCAAAGTGGTATAGACTCTGTCCCCTCTGCTTACAGGTTCTTTACTTCAAGAATCCACCCTTGGATTCCACTGGACTCTTGCACAGTCTACTCCAACTGCATCTTTTCTGAAGTCCTCCATTGTGGTCTAAAACGATATTGGATGTCACTTCACACCTATAAACCTGGCTACCCTGGTGTAGGTATCCTGGTTCCTGGGGTATCCACAGGTGGGGTGACTCTCCAACCTTATGTCTTCCATGGGGCTTCTTCAGGGTCCACTGGTAAGGGTACTTTTTCTCCAAAATTGCAACTGCAACTTTCATGTTGACTTCTATTGGACATGCAGCTGTGTTTCCACTCTGCACGCAGCCTCCGTGGGGCTTCTGGGTACTTACCTTGGGTGGTTCCTTGTGTCCCCAGCGCCTCTGAGTCTCCTGGTACAAGTCCTGATTTTGTACGAAGTTGACATGCCACTTTCTTTGGTCTCCCCCTGAAGACCACTGTATTTTGTACTACTTACCTTTTTGCAATTGCAGTATTGTTGTGTGTTTGTGTATATATCTCCGGGTAGGAGATATACCAAAGTGTTAGTGAGTGTTGTGTAATCAATACACATATTTTTATATATATACTGTGTGGTTCTATTTCGTTTAACCTACACTACATGATTAACCTGTTAACCCAACACTCCTTCAAGATAAGCCTGAAGGCTGCACTCCAAATCTACCACTTTGAGAGCTTTCAAAAGGTTATCAAAGACCACTAAAATCACCGTAAGGGTTGCATGGATAAGTGCAAGGCGCTCCACTTAAATAAGTGTGCACCATATACTAAGCAAGCCTCCTACAAGGGTAGAAAGGCTTGTAATGCCAGACGGGTCCCTCTGAGCTCCAACAGGTTGATGTGGAGTCTGGATTCCACGGAGACCAGCTTCCTCTGAACTCCACCTCTCACTCTTCCACTGAGTTTG
Source organism: Lissotriton vulgaris (assembly GCF_964263255.1). Taxonomy (NCBI): domain Eukaryota; kingdom Metazoa; phylum Chordata; class Amphibia; order Caudata; family Salamandridae; genus Lissotriton; species Lissotriton vulgaris. Next base: position 261,178,670 of record NC_141699.1, read on the forward strand.
AGAGCTTCGTTAAATGGTAGAAGCAGTTTAGATGGGTTAACTCCCAGTTGAAGCACCTCCATGAAGACGTGTGGCTTGACAGCCCTGAAGGGCAGATTAAGGTCAAGGACCTTGGCCACTCTCCTCACCACCATAGCAATTGAGGCTGCCTCTCCCGCAGCCATGGTAGGAGGCGAGACCAAGCCAGTATCTGGTAAGGTTTCCAGTCCACTGGGGTCCGCCAAATCCTCACACCAAGTGTCATCATTGGGGTCTAGGGGATGGTATTCATAAGGTTACAGTGGCCCCTCTCAATCATCCTGAGTTCTAGCACATAGGAATAAAGCTCAGGCTCCAACCTGGGTGACAAGGCTCCAGTCAGTGTTGGTGTCTGCGTCAGACAACAACCATCCAGCTCTGTGTCAGATTCAGGGGATAAGAATGGGGGCGGCACTGCCAGAGAGCACAGGTCGTGCTGGTCTGGATCCGTCTGTAGAACAGGTGGATATGGAGTCCGGATTCTGCTGGAGACCAAGTCTTCTGATCTCCACCTCTCTCAGATGGCTGCCCCACCACAGGAGTAACGCATCTGTCAACACTGTCAGATCTGGTTGGGGAAGGAAGGGGTTTCTGATGCAGACCCAATCGCAGTTCATCAACCACCACTACAGGTCCTTTGCTGTGCCCTCCGAGATCTGGACCATGTTGGAGAGAGTCCCCTGATTGTGTGCCCACTGGAACTTCAGGTCCCACTGCAAAGTCCGCATATGCCAGCAGGCATGTGTCACAAGCAGGACACAGGAGGCCTTGAGACCCAGAAGCCTCAGAGTTAGCCTCACAGAAACTCAGGGTAGAGGCTGAAACATCAGTATCATAGCCTGAATACCCTGGACTTACAGTTCGGGAGGATAAGCCCTAAACTTCACTGTGTCTAGAACAGCTCTGATGAAAGGGAGCATGTGAGAAGGGTTCAGGTGTGACTTTGGCATGCAGAGGGCAAACCTGCTGTCAAAAAACAGTAGTGGCCCTCCTGAACCCATAGGGCCAGAAGGGGCTCCAGAGAGTAAGGGCCTCCCAAATATGGTGCATAGCCTCCTGTGGTAACTAGTACATTTTAAAAGTGGTGGGACAGAAAGCTGTGAGTTGAATATAAAGTCTGAGCGAGCTTGAATCAAACATGGGTTGGCGGTGCAGGGGGGATTATTTCCTTGCAAGACGATTTTAGAAGCAATAGTTGTAAGTGATGTGTTTTCAGTTTATCTTGCAAGAAAGCTTGCTACCATTAATTATTTCATGCAAATAGCCTCATAAAGACTTGCTACACTCCCTGTACTCAGCAGACATATTACTCACCCTACGCTCACAGACCAGGTGGACTCTTATAACTCACCCTGCATGCACACAGGCACAACGCTCATCCTGCACTCACACAGTAACACCACTCATCCCGCATATGCCTTATTGTCATGCAAGCTTCTCTTTCAATGTCTTGACATAACTGCAGGGAGGGTAGGGGCATTGTTAGACTCACTTCGAATGATAGCTCCATCTCAAACTTAAACATGGCAACACGCCGTTTACAGCATTGATGCTGTGATGTGTTAGTTGGTATTTTTTCCAATTTTTATTTTTTTTTTGTAAAATTTTAATCCAATTTTTTTTAATGCTGATGTCTACCTCTCCCAATAGGCAGTCAGCAGGTCAATGGAGATGTGCAGGCTGGGGCTGCATTCTAACTTAAATCAAAGGCACACTGCAGCTCCAAAAGGGTGGCCATTAGGCAGCACTGATACGTATGCAATCCTGCTGCTCGAGGCATTGAAGGTGGCAGGAGCAAGGCGCACCATGTTGAGTTATGAACAGAATTATCTGCACCCATTACTTCTTCCATCATGTTGATAAACTGCCAAATACACCGTGGCCCCTTCTCCAGCTCGTCCTCTTTGAAACAAAACTTAACATTCCTGCATGGGTTGGGGAGGAGTTCGTACATTTATACCTCATAAAAAAACCCTGCCTCTCTTGTTTCTGCCGCTGTGTGGTCCTGGCAACGGGCTACAGGACTTAATGACAATAAAGAAACAAATACAGTGGCAATGCAAAATGCGGTGCCCACCCTGTGAGGACACAACACTGCCTTGTGCTTCCAGGGGAGTAAACTCTCACCCAGCCTGACACCTGGGACCATCCTCTCAACTGGGATCGAGACTATCGCGGCATCGTACATCGTGTCGCAAGGAGCTTGAGGTATCGCTCCCTGAAGGCCTTGGGGTGCATGGCGCGACAATCTATGTAGGTCTCGACGTAGTGCTCGCACTCAAGGGGCCAGAGACAGACGAGGTGTAGGTCCATCACCGACATTTATCAGTGATTGGCGCCACAAGGCTTGAATACAGCCTTCCTCGTGGACATCCCTACCATACCAGGAGATAAGCCTCAAAACAGCTTTGACAAAAAGTCAAAAAATGGTAAAAAAATAACTAAGGGTAGCTCTTTCCCTGGATCTGGGCTGACTGGTGCAGAAAGAAAAGAACTGACGTCAGCACACTGGGGTGGCGACTATATAGATATAGGCACCATGCACATCACTTCCGGCATGGACGTCGCCGGTCACGGGAAGCCAAGCAATGTTATCTACTGGCGTGCAGGAGTACAGCTCATGAAAAATTACTGGATCCAGTCTGACTCTGGGGATACTTCTAAGGTAAGAAATCTGTAGCTAGAAGTCTCTATCAGATATTTAACACCTTGTATATAACCTTACTTTTTAGGTCACTCCATAAAGGCAATAGCAAGGCTCTGCCCCCTGAGAACATGCACACAAGAGCTGCAAGAAACCCTGTTTGGGCACAGGCATCATGTGTCTGCAGAAACAAACAGGAGGTACCTGGTCAGATCACTTATCTACGTGCTGTGTCATGCCCAAAAGACCACTACACCAACATGTCCTCACAGTGATAATACTGGGTTAGAAAAATTCCCATCAGCCCACCGTTATTGGTGGAGTGTCGTCATGTGGGATGTAAACCATGAACCATAGTCTCTCCCAATGCACCTGATGATGATGCGGAGATAGGTTCTGGAAGGTGTTATTCTGAACCTCAGTATTTCAGAGGTAGGACCAATGGAGTGCAGTGCTTGTGCAAAAGAAAACAAAGGTGATTGTAAAATTGGCTCCTGAGACAAAAAATATGTTTATTCAGTATTGTCCAGGGTCAAGAATAAAAACAACGCCTCATAGTCTTAAAGAATGGCTATGTCATGGCGTAGTGCATAGTGGTCGACATGTTTCAGCTGGGAGGACAACTAGTCCAAGCTTTCTTCAGGACCTTAAGATGTTATGCATCTGCACTGTGTGAAACATAAAGTGTATTTAACATTTTGGATTAATCCTACCGGATCTTTGAGCCCAAAGTGTCCTCCCAGCTGAAACATGTCGACCACTATGCACTACGCCATGACATAGCCATTCTTTAAGACTATGAGGCGTTGTTTTTATTCTTGACCCTGGACAATACTGAATAAACATATTTTTTGTCTCAGGAGCCAATTTTACAATCACCTTTGTTTTCTTTTGCACAAGCACTGCACTCCATTGGTCCTACCTCTGAAATACTGTGGTTCAGAATAACACCTTCCAGAACCTATCTCCGCATCATCATCAGGTGCATTGGGAGAGACTATGGTTCATGGTTTACATCCCACATGACGACACTCCACCAATAACGGTGGGCTGATGGGAATTTTTCTAACCCAGTATTATCACTGTGAGGACATGTTGGTGTAGTGGCCTTTTGGGCATGACACAGCACGTAGATAAGTGATCTGACCAGGTACCTCCTGTTTGTTTCTTCAGTTGATTAAGGGGTTTGAGCTACCGTGGTCATTAAACTTTCCCCTCTTGACCCCCCCACCTTCTTTTTCTAATCATGTGTCTGCACTCATACAGGCACATGGCCCATCTTGCACTCATACATGCATACCACTCACCTAGGTTAGAGGTGGTTCCTGGGACTGTGTCTTAGGAAGTGCAGAGCTCTAGTTACAGAGGGAATCTGTCATTATAGCATATTTCTACAAGAGGATACCTACCACATTACAGAGCATATCATCTCTCTATACAAGCATAGGTCCATGGGTTTAGATACACTGCATGTTTCTCGAAGACAGCTGACAGTCATATACAATCAGCTTATGCCTCTGACGCGGTCACCACAAAGTCACAAATACATTCTGCATCACTCTGAAGACATTGCAGAGGAGTTAGATAAACATTACTGGTCACTTGAAGTGTCACTCCAAAGTAACAGACAGGTACAGTCTTCAAATCTCAAAGAGATTATCTTCCAAGAGTTAAACTAGCATGTTGGATGTCACTATTTGACTGTCATCCCAGATTAAGGTAAACACATTCTGCTTATCTATTTCCTGAAGAGTATTGCACATTTTACTTGTTTCACCAGCATCACTCCAGAGATGGGCACAACCCTTCCTGCCTCAGACTGTTGCCCTTATGCTACTACATGCACTCAACAGGTCTTTTATAGCATCTCATTGTGTATGCTGAGTAGAGTCACTTTTGTGGTGCTGATACATTCTGCATACCATGAAGATCTTGACCTTAAATGTGGACATTGTAAGAGTATCCTTGTGTTCCAAGGGAGAACTGGATCATTGTATAGATCATTCCAGAAAACGATGGGCAAACACAGCATATCTCTATGTGCAGCAATCTGCATATCTAAAAGGGTTACTCCGGAATTTACATCTTTAAGGTGTATAATAATATGCAGGTCACACGTGGTTTACATGTCTCAAAAAATGCCAGTTATAGACTGGCACATTTTATGTGTGTCACCATCATTCTAGAGTAATAGAAAGAAACCGTAAATGTTTCAGTGCTTTACAACAGATTTTAACGCAACCTCATTCTACTGGTGTCAGGGTCTCACGCGTAAGTGGCACTCTGAATCTAGCATCTTTTAAAGTGTTTCTCTGTAATTTTCCAACTTCAGGCTTCTCCTCACCTCTCCATAGGCCTCGATGGCTGGTTTCCAGAGATGCTTGAGCCCCAACCCCTCTAGGTCATAAATCATCACAACGTCTTCAATCCGTTTACTGAACTGCAAGAGATTAATCATATGTCACATTGGAGAGGTTATTTAAGAGCATTATTTGAAAAGTCATTTACAAGAGGCAGAAAACATTGTCACACTCCACTCAAGAACTTGCCAGAATACATGGTTCCACAGAGCACCACACCGACTATTCTCTTGAGACTGTCGAGATCGAAAAACACTTCCTTAGGCAGACCACAAGAAGAGTGGAGCTACTTGAGACCCCGTAAACCAGGGCCACCCAACAAGATATGCGACAGCAAGAAAGTACAAAGATCTTCAAAACGATAATACTTCTCAGTGAATGAATAACTAGGACGGATTTTGAACAACTGAATGAGGGATTTACATGGTGACAAAAGCAAATCATGCACTGAGGGTCTATTCAGCCAAAGCAGCAATAAGTTAAAGTATTCACACTATACAAACAAGAGAAAGATAATAAGGTTCTCAAAGCAGATGCCTTCAAAGCTGATACATGGATTGTTAACACCAATGGGCAAAGTGACTTGTTGCCCCACTCCATCCTCAGGGACTATTCTGATTGTAGGATCAGTGTGAAACCCTTCCGCAGAAGACAACAAAGTCAGATTCTAAGTCTTGCCTTAGCATATAACCAACCCCAGAGATCAAGAAAACTTGGAATATATTGGGAGAGATAAGACCAGCAGCCAAATGAAAGTTCTGTTACTACCTTACTGTTAAGGTATTATTTGTAATATTGTCTAGTTTTGGAGTCTGTCTCACTAAATGAGTAACGGTAGAATCTAGACTGTCTAGAGATGGGCTACAAACATTGAAAATTGTTTAACAGAGTGGTGTAATTAAGGGTACTTTCTGGACAGGCTCATTCTTTGATTTAATTGACTATGCATTTCATATCAAGTATTCCGGCTATTGAATTGCCTCTAGGGGTAGACTATAGGTAAGGGACTATCAACCCCATATCTGCACACCAAAGGGTCACACTCTATTTAGTAACAGCATGGTAAATAAGCATGGGCGGAAAATCCGTTACGTTCGTGGATTTTGCGGATTTTCGGTAAATTCGCAATCCGCGAGATCCGCGAATTTCCCGCAAAATCCGCAAATTCGCACGCAGCGGATTTTTTGCTGCGTGCGGTGTAAGTTCGCAATTGCGAACTGGTACAAAACCCTCGCGAACTGGCAGAAATCCTTGCGAACTGGCAGAAATGCTTGCGAACACAAAAAAAGCATTCAGCAGGTTCAAAAGTTCAAACGCATCATTAGTAACCATTCCCTGTAGTGCTTCCTGACAAGGGCCCCTCAAGAGTTCAGTTGCTAGTTGCAACATTTATATGACCCTGCTCTGACCCTCACAGCAGGCTCATAGAATAGCTACAAGTAGGCCACAAAGGTCCTGGAAGAAAAATTGCACTGCAACAGAAAGCAAATTACAGATAAGGAAGCAGGTGCCAGACTGGAATTTTAAAAAAGTGACACATTAATAAATCAACCCCAAATTAATTCATGTCAGTTGAAGCAGGCAGGTGTGCTTGCTTTTCCCCCCCATAATCTACAGTGATGATGAACCAGAGTGTGGCATTGATGCACCAGAGGATGGCATGGGTAAAACAGAGGGTGGCAGGGTTGAAACAGAGGGTTCTGGGAACCTGTGATGATGAACCAGACGTAGAAACAACATAATCGTGACCGTTGCGAGCCGACATGTAAGTTCGCAATTGCGAACTGGTACAAAACCCTCGCGAACTGGCAGAAATCCTTGCGAACACAAAAAAAGCATTCAGCAGGTTCAAAAGTTCAAACTCATCATTAGTAACCATTCCCTGTAGTGCTTCCTGACAAGGGCCCCTCCAGAGTTCAGTTGCTAGTTGCAACAATTATATGACCCTGCTCTGACCCTCACAGCAGGCTCATAGAATAGCTACAAGTAGGCCACAAAGGTCCTGGAAAAAAAAATTGCACTGCAACAGAAAGCAAATTACAGATAAGGAAGCAGGTGCCAGACTGGAATTTTAAAACAGTGACACATTAATAAATCAACCCCAAATTAATTCATGTCAGTTGAAGCAGGCAGGTGTGCTTGCTTTTCCCCCCCATAATCTACAGTGATGATGAACCAGAGGGTGGCATTGATGCACCAGAGGATGGCATGGGTAAAACAGAGGATGGCATGGGTAAAACAGAGGGTGGCAGGGGTGAAACAGAGGGTTCTGGGAACCTGTGATGATGAACCAGACGTAGAAACAACATAATTGTGACCGTTGCGAGCCGACATGTAAGTTCCCAATTGCGAACTAGTACAAAACCCTCGCGAACTGGCAGAAATCCTTGCGAACTGGCAGAAATCCTTGCGAACACAAAAAAAAATCCGCAAATTCGCGAGAATGCGCGGATTTTGCGGATTGCGAGTTCGCAAATTCGCAAAATTCGCGAACGCCAGATTCGCAAAATTCGCCCATACTTAATGGTAAATTAGAGATAGCAAAACTACCTTCATGGTGATTCCAGTACATTTAATCCTTGAGCTCTCTCTAGCAAATCAGTTGGAAATTGCTTGCACAGGAGAGGAGGAAAATATTCTCTAACTAACACTATCATTTTGAAAGAATTTGAAAGTCCTCCTTCTAACATGTGAGTTCCCTATCTATATACATGTCCCAGACACCTCACCAGATCATACATTTTTTTCCAGACATCCATGGTTTCAATATGCCAAATGCTGGTGGAGCGGAAGACTGGCGGGTTTTGTTAAGAGGGGAGGTCAAGGACCAAGAATGCCGGAATCACCATGGAAGTGATTACTTTGATATCTTGATATCCATGGTTGGAAAAACGGATTTGACATTTTAAAACAGAAAGGAATGCATAAGACAGCACATACACAGCCAGGGATAAAGCAAACACATTTTGCAGATTTTCCTGGCCGAAAAGCGGCATCTTTCTCAAAAGATGCACTCAGAGCAAGGGTCTCCAACATTTTCTGCAGTGAGAGCTACGTTTGATCAGTGAAAGTCATTTTGAGCTACTGAAGGCTAAACAACTTTCACATTGTGCCCAGACACCCTCACACCCAGCTACATTGACTTTAGGCCTAATATCCAGAGAACGAGATTCCATGGTTTGAACAAAATACTTTGACTAGGGGCACTATGACAGGACAGCCATGTGTGTCAGTGAGAGTGTGGTCTTTGGGAATGTATGAACAGGTGTGCATATAAATGGGATAAATGTGTATGGGTGACTGGGAGCCTACATCGTATGTACTTGTGGCACTGGAATACTCTGTCATATGTGGCCCTGTTACACATATAGTACAAACATACAATCATTTTTTTAAATGGGATAAATTCAAAGTCATAAAACGTTCTTCAAAAATGTTCATGATATGGAATATTTTTTTTCACTTTACATTTCTACCACTTAAAATAATGGTTGTATTTTTCAGTTATAAATATGGCACTATTTCTACCAGCAACTGGGAGCAAGATGCATGCTGTGTGTAAAGGCAACACTTCGAAATGGGAGAAAATTAAACTGAAGAGTTAACTTTATATGGATTTCTTAAAACCTATTTTCATGTATCACATTTACAAACACCAGGTATCTTTCTCCCAGTGGCCTGCAGGTAAGGTGCCATATGTATAATAGAAAAAAACAGCCATTTATTTAAATGGTAGGAATTTAAGGTGAAGAAACATGCTTCATAAAACATTAAGATGTAATTGGCTAATTGAAAGTGGAGAAAAACATTAAGACAGTGTTTCATAGAAATATTTTCTTCACTTTACATTTACCCCATTTCAAAAAAGAGGACTGTACATTTCAGTTATAAAATATGGCACAGTGTCTACCGGCTACTAGTAACAAGTGGCCTGCTGTTTGCAAATGCAACACTTAAATAGGAGAAAATTAAACTGAAGCGCTAACTTATTCATTAAAGTACATTTTCCTTTTACTTTTCTACCATTAAAAGCATTCAGAAACCTCATTTTGTTCTCACACTTCAATATTGAGTTGACAAGGACTTATTTAAGAGTTAAATACCTCAGCGCTCCCGATCTGCACCGGTGTGCCCCGAGGAGTCATAAATCTGACACAAGCACTGCTTGTTATCAGGCCCTGCTATCTGCAGCTTGCAGATGATAATGTAAAATAAACAGTCTTCCCTTAATTTTAAAAGAAAAATGTGACCCTGTGCTTTTAAAAAAATGTACTTAAGTATGTGAGATTCTCCGAAGGTATTAACAAGCTGCTAGTAGCTCCCGATCGACTGGTTGGAGACACCAGTACACTATAAAATATGAGGCCAACTCAGATGTGCCTGTACCTCTGGTATGAGGCCATATCCTGAACTGTGTATGGTGGCACAGTGTCAGGTCAGTGGTCAGCAATCTAGTGTTCTAGGTTAATTTTAACTATTCTTCCTTTCAAAAGTGGTTCGGCCTCTAGTTGTTTCTTTTTGGGTAGGCAGTCTATCAAATCTGCCATCTTCTTACTCATATCTCTGAACCATCACTGCAGAGGTGTAATAAAGTGTTTATAAAAAGTTGCAAGAATGCGACCCTTCCTTTTCCAAGCATTAGGTTGACTACAGTAAATTAGAGAAAAGTAGATTACATGTAAAATACAGAGTGCAGAATATGGACTACCAATATACTGTCAAAGTAAGTATATATAAGTAAACAGTGATTTACTATTCTTAACCCTACATCAGCATACACCATCTTGCATAGTTGTCTGGGTTCTCTCCAGTTCAGTATTCTCTTTCTCAGACAGCAATGAATACTCACTCAGAGTCGGTTTCTAGAGAGCAGTGTGCAGCACCAACTTTATTCAACATCTCAGAGCTTGCCTTCTCTGTTATCACTTTGCCTTCTGTCCAGCTCAGTACTCACATTATAAGATAGTGGTGTGCAATCTCTCTAGCTTGGTGTTCACTTTCTCAAGCAGCACACTGTACTCTCACTGATCTGCAATCACCAATTTGGTAATGCTTCTAGCTCTGCTCCAGCCTTCTCCAAGATTAGTGCTCATCCTTTCCGCGAGAGTGCTCAACTTCTAAGACCATACTTACCTTCTCAGACTGCTGCTTGCACTCCTGGTGCATGATTTCACAATCCCGAGCCTTGGTTTTGATGAGGTCTTGTTTGGACGCCGATAGGAGCAAACCTTTAGCATCAAGCGGGCCTACAACATCATACCAGATAGGACTTCCCTCACGGTCCTGGCCGCACATTCCACCAGACAGGTACAGCTGGACAACCTGCAACCATAAAAGGCATGTCAGCTGAGGGATGCAATATGGGTTCTGCATTCTGAGTGAAGAAACACAGAATTCATAGCTTATCTTTTGAGACCAAGAGACCTGCTACTATTATTCTCCACATGTTTTCAATTTTTTATGTATTTGGACAAAATATTGAATTGCCAATATCAGGAGACAGAAATATAGAAAACATATATTGTGATATATAAGTAAGTATTGTATATAATTAATTAAAACCTTTACAATATGGTTACATTAAAACACATGTTTTAAGAATAAAATATTCGACTTTAGAAGATCGTTAAAAAAAATACAAAAAGAATAACTTTCTAAAATGTCTATATATTTGATATATTTGTGAGAGGGGATTCAGAGTCTGTTCATAACACTTCAGGCATCCTTGTTCGAGCATTCAGTAATCTTTTTTCTCAGTCTTCACTACTAGCAGCAATGCCTTTTGACAGAATCTGGCGGCCCTACAAGCTGTCTGCAGATGGTAACTATTCAGTGCTAGCATGACAGCTGGGCGGCATGATCTAATCTGAAAAAGACGGAATACATGCAGTAGATAATACCGTCTCAAAATTTTCAAAGATGGGCAGATGATATATAATATTGTGATGCAGAAATATTGTTGTCTAGCATATCATTTTTTTCATTTTTTTCTAGGTAAGTAATATCATTAAGAATATTGTTGTTGCTAATATAATTTTCAAAAAATATAGTTGAAAACTATACTGTTTAATTATTTTAAAGTGTTTTAGTTCATATATTAATTGAATGTGTTACTATGGTCTGTATAATTGTGTTTAAGTTTTGAAAATATAGTTTGCAATTAAGAGATTTTGATTTTTTTATTTAATTACTAAGAGTAAATTTAAAGTGTTGTAGTGGCTTGTTGCATTTGTAGCGGGATAGGTTGGAAAGATCAATAGGTAATAATATATCAATATTTTTTTTTTTAGGTATGTGATTTATATTATTTATAATATGTAATACCGATTTAATTTACTTACATTTTAGGTGTGGGCTGCTGGCTTTGTAGGAGCATAGGTTGGGAAGTTAATTAAGTAATAATTAATTACGGTAACAATTCATAATTAGTGTGTTATTAATTATTACATTGATCATGAATTATGTACATTATGTAATACTAATTGTAGTCATATTTAAGTTACGTGTTGCATGGTTTGTAGGGGTATAGGGAGGGAAGATCTTTAGGAATTAAATTAAAAATTGATAAATGTATAATTAAATATTTAATTGATTAATAATTATGTAAATTGGGTAATAATTATATTTTCTAGCTATAGTGTGGGCTGCTGGATTTGTAGGGTTGCTGGAAGTTAATTAAGTACTAATCAACAATGACTTATTGTTAATTAGTGTGAGAAGCTGGCCTGGTATATGATATCTACTAATGTAAGTGGGCACCTTGCACCTGTCCAGACAACCATTATGGTGAATTAAGAGGTATTAGACAACCTTAGAAAGCTCTCTAAGTGGTAGCTGTGGGGAGCTGTGGCTTAGTCCAGAAGGAGTGTAAAGTAGCTTGTTTTACCAGAATACAATCTTACAGTATAGATTAAGTGAAACAGAATGACACCAAGTATTTATAAAAATATGTATTTATTTTATAATACTCTCCAGTATGTTCCAATATCTCCCACATGGAGATGCACACAATACTTTAGCACAGAAATACAGTAAATAGCACTAAATACACAGTGACCCCCGGACCAAACCATATACTAAGAAAGTGGTATAAGAACCATGACTTGAGTCAAGACAGTGTTGAGAGGACGTAGAAGTACTGGGACGCCAAGGAACCGCCCAAGGGGAATAGATAGGGACTCCACGGAGAGCGTGTGCAGTGTGGAAACACGACTGCGTGCTCCGTACAACTCTATGTGCACGTCGTGGTTGGATTTAAAAACATTAAGGACCTTTCCCAGTGGACCCTGAAGAAACCCCATGGAAGTCAGGAGGTTGGAAAGTCACCCCGCCCGTGAATACCCTAGTACCCATGTTACCAACACCAGGAAAGCTTAGTGCATACTTGTGAAGTGGTCTCGGAAACCGCAGTCGAACCCAATGGGGAACTTCAGGAAAGGGCCGCTGCTGGAAGAGAAGAAAGTGTCTGTGGAAATCCAAATGTGGATTCTTGAAGAGGAGTACCTGAAAGCAAAGGGGACAAAGTCTATGCCACTCAGAAGTGACCAGGAGACTTGGAAGCCGAATGCCCTCTGATGTAGGGTGCTACAGGGAGGATGACTATGACCTTCACTCTGCAGTTGTGAGGACCAAGTGATGCTGAAGAACACTAGGAGCTGTGCACGACCTGTCCCACGAAGGATGTCGAGTGCTGAGGGCTCGGTGTCCGGCGGGAGCACCAACAAGCCTTGGCAAAGGCAAGTCACGCAGGAATCAAAGAAGGAGCAACGTCTGGACCAGCAAGGTCCAGGGGACTCACCAAAGGCAAAGAAGTCAGGGCAGGCCCAAGCAATCAGGGAAACCCAAAAGAAACAAGTCTGACCCTCAAGTGGACCCACAGCCCGGAGGCACTGGAGTGGTGAGAGGACCTCAAGCAGCTCACCAAGAGATGCAGGCCACAATGCATACAATGCGGTGTGGCTGAAGATACTGGTCATTGGAGGTGCTCGGTTTTGGGGCTACTTAGAGCCCAAAGATCTTCTAGCAAAAAAGCCTTTGCAACTGCAAGCTGGACGCGGTACACAGGGGTTCGATTATTGAACCCCATAAGGGATACTGGCTAGAAACTTTGTGAGAGGGTAGAGCATGCCTCAGGAGCTGTGGAAAACCACCACCTTGGTTGCACTGAGTACGGAAGAACTCGGGATCTGCAGACCTGTTAACTTAATTGCGGCGCCTGAGAATGCAGGGGAGTGTCTCCTTCATTTCAAGGGAGATTACTTCAGGTGTCTTTGATGCTTCATGGGCCTTGGAAGGGTCCTGTATGATGTACAGGTACAGACGATGCAGGAGACTAAGTCAGGCCCAAACGAAGTCCAGGGATTTCCAGATTGCCCAGACGGTAGAAGTGCAGTGGTGTCTGATCTGAATCTTCTCTCACGCCGAATCTAGGGACCTACACCCAGGTAAGCATTTAAGTACCCTAGGGAAAGAGTTGGGAAAATTCAGGGAACTCTCTCAAGGAAGGGTCTAGACGGGGGGACGTTATTCTCATGTCCTTTGTCCAGTTTCGTGCCAAAGGCTCCAAGAACTGGTTTGATCTGGGCTATGCATGGGGACACAAAGTGTGCCCCTCATAGAGACTTTCTTGTGCTGGCAAGCGCACCCACCCAGTACCAATACACTCAATCCTGTCTGGAAGGTGGTCATACCTCCCTGTGACAGGATGCCTATTGTTCCACCTTCCTCTGCTCTGGCTTGGCTCATCAGCAGGAAGGCAGAAATGTGTCTCTGGTCAGAAGTATACATTTTGTGCTGCCCGGGTCTGGAAGCCTGTACCGTGAACCCCGAGAGCCTAATGGAGAGCTCTTCCAGTGCTTGGAATCATACCTTGCACACCGTTTAAGGTGTGGGTATATAAGTCCAACATGTTTGATCCCAAACATGAAAGGATTTGTTGCAACCGTTTGAGATGGTCATTGCCTAATTACGCGGTGGCCCTCTGTATAGTATATGGCTGCTTCACTGACAACAACCCGGGAGAATTGACTTGGTAGGCTGCAGGGGTGTCCTGCTCATGCAGACGCACCCGCTCACTTAGAACCAAGCACCCTGCCTTCAGGATTGCAAACGCCTGCTATAATGGTGACATAGTTTTAAGTGCAGTGACCCTTTGATATAGTAAACCTATATCTTCAGTAAGTGCTGCATGCACAAAGTTACACAAGCTGCAACAGCAGGCCTGTAGTTCCATTTTGCATGGTCTCCCATGGGTGGGATTATGCATGCTTTAGCCCATGGGAGACCTACGGGGTACCTATACGCTGGGTACCTTAGTACCATATACTTGGGACTACTAAGTGTGCCGCAGTATCCAATCTGGAGTGTACCTAAGTACTCAACACAACAACTTAGGGAGAAAGCAGATAGACTGGGGTCCTGATTAGCAGGATCCCCGTCCTACTAGTCATAATACAGCTTAGCACCAGGCAAAAAGTGGGGGTAAACATTCAAGTAGATCCTACTTTCTTAAAATCAGATATGCAATTTATTAGCAATTATGATATACCGTGTTATACTTCTTTATTTTAGCTATATTTTTGGCGTGGGTTTCTAGGTCTCAATCAATCAATCAGGGATTTGTAAAGCGCTCTACTTACCCGTGAGGGTCTCAAGGCGCTGGGAGGTGAGGTAGCTGCTACTGCTCGAAGAGCCATGTCTTGAGGAGCCTTCTGAAGGCGAGCAGGTCTTGGATCTGCCGTAGATGGGTAGGGAGGGTGTTCCAGGTCTTGGCGGCGAGGTAGGAGAAGGATCTGCCGCCTGAGTTAGTTTGTTGGATGCGCGGGACGGCGGCGAGGGCGAGGCTGGCAGAGCGGAGCTGGCGGGTGGGGGTGTAGAAGTTGAGTCTGTTCAGGTAGGCTGGTCCAGCATTGTGGAGTGCTTTGTGTGTGTGGGTGATGAGTTTGAAGGTGATCCTTTAGTTGACGGGGAGCCAGTGCAGGTCTCTTAGAAGGGAGGAGATGTTTCTGTGGCGGGGGACGTTGAGGATCAGTCGTGCTGAGGCGTTCTGGATGCGTTGTAGTCGTTGCAGGTGTTTGGCTGGGATTCCTACGCAGAGTGCGTTGCCGTAGTCCAGTCTGCTGCTGACGAGGGCCTGGGTAACTGTTCTTCTGGTTTCGGTGGGGATCCACTTGTAGATCCTGCGGAGCATGCGGAGAGTGTTGTAGCAGGAGGAGGAGATGGCGTTGACCTGCTTCGACATGGAGAGGGAGTAGTCGAGGATGAATCCCAGGTTGCGCGCGTGGTCCGTGGGTGTCGGAGCTGTTCCCAATGTGGTCGGCCACCAGGAGTCGTTACAGGCTGAGGGGGTGGGACCTAGGATGAGGACCTCCGTCTTGTCAGAGTTCAGTTTCAGACGGCTGCACCTCATCCATTCGGCGACGGCCTTCATTCCCTCGTGGAGGTTGGTTTTGGCAGTGTGTGGGTCCTTGGTGAGGGAGAGGATGAACTGGGTGTTCTCCGCGTAGGAGATGATGTTCAGGATGTGCTGATGGGCCACTTGTGCAAGGGGGGCCATGTAGACATTGAACAAGGTCAGGCTGAGGGATGAGCTTTGGGGGTATGCCGCAGATGTCGGTGGCTTTGGAGCGGTAGGGCGGAGCCGGACTCTCTGGGATCTGCCAGAGAGGAAGGACGATGTCCAATCAAGGGCCTTCTTCTGGATTCCGGCTTCTTTGAGGCGTGTTCTGCGTGTGCGGTGGCAGACCGTGTCGAAGGCGGCTGATAGGTCCAGGAGGATGAGGGCTGAGGTTTCGCCGTTGTCCAGCTGGCGCCTAATGTCGTCTGTGGCGGCGATGAGGGCAGTCTCGGTGCTATGGTTGCGTCTGAAACCAGACTGGGATGGGTCTAGGATGCTGTTGTCCTCGAGGTGCTGGGTCAGCTGTATGTTGGTTATTTTCTCGATGACCTTCGCCGGGAAGGGGAGCAGAGAGATGGGCCGGAAGTTCTTGAGGTCTTTGGGGTCAGCTTTGGGATTTTTGAGGAGTGCGTTGATTTCGGCGTGCTTCCAGCTTTCCGGTAATGTTGTGGAGTCGAAGGAGATGTTGATGATTCTTCGCAGTTGGGGTGCGATGGTTGCGTCAGCTTTGTTGAAGATGTGGTGTGGGCAGGGGTCTGATGGAGATCCCGAGTGGATAGAGTTCATGAACATGCGTGTCTCTAGGGGTATAGGGTTACAAGCTAATGAACTAATAATTAAATAACCAATTTTATTTTCATTGAAAATAAATTACATAGTTTATGAGTTTTGTAAATTGGTTAAAACAATTAATAAATATATTTGTATATTTTATATTAAGTAATAATTTTTATATTAAGAGTTTTA
Organism: Lissotriton vulgaris; assembly: GCF_964263255.1. Classification (NCBI taxonomy): domain Eukaryota; kingdom Metazoa; phylum Chordata; class Amphibia; order Caudata; family Salamandridae; genus Lissotriton; species Lissotriton vulgaris. The sequence continues at coordinate 261,195,054 of NC_141699.1, forward strand.
TATTTTTCAAAATTAATAGTGTTATTCAGATATGTAATGCGTTTGAAGTAACTTTGTTTACCTACTGTTACATAGACTGGAGTGGGACTAGTAAATATAACCACTTCAAAGTCCAACACTTTCCCTACTAATGTACAGACTGGAGTGGGGATAGTAAATGGAACCCTCTCGAACTCCAACACTTTCCCTACTGTTGCAGACTGGAGTGGGAATAGTAAATCTTACCCCTTCGAAGTCCAAAACTTTCCCGACTGTTGCATGGACGGGGGAGGGAATAGTAAATCTTAACCCTCTGAAGTACAACTCTTTTCCTACTGTTGCACTGTTTGGGGGAGTTAAATATATTATTCCCACCCCAAAGTCCTACACTTTCTCTACTGTTGCATAAACTGGAGAGGAAATATTATATAATTTCATTTAATTTCAAAATCTTTATTCGGATACGATGAATATCCATAAAAGCACAAATCCAAACATCACGACATATAATAAAAATACATAGGTCTGATAAAGGGGAAGACAATTAAAAGTGGGACAAGTTGTGACAAAATTGATTTCTGATGGAGAGTCAACAAATACATCATACATTCCATTATAGTTAAAAAAAATACAGTATAAAAAGGACTCGACAAGATGTATCTATGATATAAAAATACAATTTAGCAAAGACAGATTTCAGAGGGTACACATTTATTTACGAGCACATGCTGTCACTTTCAGAAAGGAACCTATTTGGAAGGTTAACTCCTCATCTTCCAAAGTAACAATATACCTATAGGCTACCTTGTAATCAATCGAGGGTATAGTCTTGAAAAATGGCATCAAAAACTGTTTTGTGTATTTTAAATAAAAACTACAAAAAAACTTAAAAGTGCAAAATTGTTTGTTTGCATTAAACTTTACAGGGACATGGAAGTTGATCAAGATTAGAATTGTACCCCAGTGGGAAACAGAGCAAAAGTTTCATAGTGTCAACCCTTAATTGAAAGAGCAAACCCCCTCTCCCATCGGCCAATAGGTCTTAAAAGATATCTAGAGGGAGAAGCCAAGATGGCGACCGGGTCGGACGTGTAGTCCCTCGGCTCCGCCGACCAATTCTTCTATCGCGCCTATCCTGTCCCCGATCCTGCGCTCAGTCGGCATGATGCGGTTGCCGCATTGCACCGTCGGCTTGTGGGGAAATCCTGAAGACCGCGCTCCCCTGCAACCGGGAGAAATACTCGATTGAAGATCGAGACCCGCGGCGGCCCTCAGACCGGGGCCTCGCATAGATCATGGCGCCGGCTGTGGAGTGAACAACGTCGGGCGTCGGCAGCTTTGCCACGCCGGCCGGTCCAATTGAGGGAATCGCGGCCGGCTCCGGCCCTCTCGCTTCATCGGACGGCAGGTAAAGGATTGATTATGCCCGGCGCCTGGGTCTGGAGTGCTTCTCTACGTGAGGAACCTGATGTAAATGAAGTTAGAGGACTAATAAAGGATTATAAGGCATTTATTATGCACTACAGAGAATAGCTGGTGATCCCATCAGAAAGCAGGGAGCTAACTGACTAGGCAGAACACAGTAGAAAATGACATCAAGAAAATGGATTATAAGGCATTTATTATGCACTACAGAGAATAGCTGGTGATCCCATCAGAAAGCAGGGAGCTAACTGACTAGGCAGAACACAGTAGAAAATGACATCAAGAAAATGGAATGTCAGACTTAAAGTGATACAGCATAAGTACAGAGAATACAACAGAACCCTTTATCGCTTTTGGCCGATTGATTGCCCTACCGCTGCCCTGCTGCCAACGAGTGGTCTCCCATCTCCATGCCCCACCGACTTCAAGCGGAACGGCTGGCTTAAGGGATATTGTCAACTGCTGCTTCCTGGTGTCTGTTTGTCACCGTATCTCAGCATAGCCCCATTGTGTACTGTGAGGCGCCAGCCCCTGGTTTAGAGGGCTCCCATTTGCAGTGAACAATGGCGCACTTTCCTGGGGAGTCGGGCCGTCGAACGGCTACGTTTGTGATGAGCTGGGGGATGCAAGTGGATGTGAGCGTGGGTGTACCCAAGGCTACGGTGCTTTACTGGCGGCCATCGTCTCCCTCCGTCAGGAAATGACTTTCTCCGCGCTCACCCTGATTGGCAAGGTGGACAGTATACTGTCTACACCGGAGGGCTTCAACATGGCGGACTTGCCGGACCACAGAGCTGCGCCTCCCCCAGGGTTTGACTATCACAAGATGGCGACCCCGCACCATAGTGATTACTTCGCGACTCCAACATCCGGAGCTGCCTCTGGAATCAGCGACACCAGCCCGAACCGATGTCTGACCCTCGGCTTGCGTTTTGGACATGAGTCTTTTCCCCATGCCTCGCCCCTAGGTACCCAGAACTCGCTTCAACAGGAGCAGGACATCGTAACTCTCCCCATCCGTTTAACCCTGGAGTCTCCTAGGGGGGTTAAGCACTCCTTGACTGGTCTGTTGACCCTCAGTGTTCTTGCTCCGGCAGTGTGTGGGAATCGATGTGCCCCCTTTGGATTCCTGCTCGCACCTTACTGGGATACCCTTGCTGGCAGGGAGGGGAGAGTGAAGACGGGACAGGGATGAACGTCCTTTGTTATTGCCTGTTGATTTCCCGGTTGCAGACCGTATTGGATATGGACCGTGTTGGTGCTTTGGGTTATCCGGTGTGCTGACTTTGCGCTTTTTCACACTATATGCTTGTATCGTGATCCTTTTTATCGTACAATATATCCTGAACTACTATGTAACTGCTTCACCTGTGGAAAGATGGCGCCGAGAGACTGGTAGTGGGCTCCTCCTCCACCTTTCTTTATATATTACTTTCCTTTTCTTCTTTTCCCACTTTTTTCTGTTTCTATATTTCGGGTATTCTTTTTTGGGCGACAGGCACACTGCTAGGGGGGGCTAGGCCGTAGCCTCTGCATGCGTGTAGGGTGGGGAGGTTGGGGGGGGGGGATTTTCTTTTGTCCGTTTTTTGTTTCTATGGGCCCTATTTTTTCTTCTTACGATTTCTTTTCTTGTCTTATTTCTGCCTTTGGGTTGTAGTTTGGTTCGTTGTAAGGTGGGCTCTGATTGACTCAAAACATATTGTGTGCTCAATTATCCTGATGTGTATTTCGTCATTCCGTTGCATTGCTTATAATTTTTCCTTTGCCTCTTGGGACTCCCCTACTGAAAGTTGCATACTCGTGTTGTAGCGGGATTGACTGGACTGTGACTCTTTTTGTTTCTACTTCTTTAGTATAAAATCTCAACAAAAATGTAAAAATTAACCTTCACTCCTCCTGTCTCCTGGTGGCACGAGTAAATCCAGTGTATCTCTGATCGATTGCTTATTTGGACTGCCATGCTACTAGGTTATCGTATAGATTGCGATTGTGCCTTAATTGTTCCGCGGCCGGCCAGGTGGTTGTGGGCCCGTATTTGTTTGCTGAATCTGCACAATAAAGGTTTAAAAAAAAAAAAAAAAAAGATATCTAGAGGGTAAATGGGAGATATTCTCGATCGTCATGTATCTGGAGACTGAAGATTTTCGTACCTCTGTTTCATATCTAGTTTTACTGTAAACGGCATGAAGTGCCTTCTGTAGACTTTTTTTTACTTATGTCATCTGAGTCGGTCGGATTTAAAAATAACCACTGAAGATTTACACTAATCAGGCTCTTACTGACAGCAGCAAGCCAGTGTATTTCCCTTCCCTTGTCACAACTAAGGCAGTCTTTTATTATTTCCCTTGTTAACTGAGCTGCGGGGTTCTTCCAGACCTCAAGCCAAAATATGGCTGACCGGCCTTAATATAGTCTTCGATGTAGGGGAGTTTCATTTCACTGTGACAAGCATACCGTGGAAAAGAAATAGGGGCACCCAATAGTTTGCGACAAAATCTGTTGTCTTCCACCTGGATGCTATCACACTGTCTAAAACCCCAAACTTCTGCACCATAAGTAGTAGTGGTGATGCAGTGTAGTTTAAAATTTTAGATGATGGCAGAGACTACCTCCGTCTTTCTAGGTTGGGGCAGGCTAAGTATATTATTGATCGCTTTAGGAAACGTATTTCCACTGTGCGCCACGTGCTCAGCCCACAAACCATTCACTGTGAAAACCATCCCTTAGTAGGGAAAAGTGCGAGTGCTCTGTAAACTATCTGAGTCCACAACAATGGTATTGTTAGAGTACTTTTTCGAACCACAAGCCATTAAAAACGATTTCTAAAAATTGGTGCATAGGTCCAAACTTGCCATAAAATCAACAAAACCCTGCACCAAAATGCGTAACACATTTGGTGTGCGGGTCATTAGGACTGCATCGTCGGCGTACAGTAGGGTGGGGAACGTATTACCATTAATGATAGGGACATCAGAAGTAAGTGATACCAACGACTCGTTAAGGTCGTTAATATAAAGAATAAAAAGAAAGAGGGGCCAGGACGCAACCCTGTCTGACCCCTCTTCCGACTTTTATGTCTTTTGATACCTCTTCGCCCTTACCAATCCGCACCATGGCGTACAGGTCCTTATGCAAATATGCTAAAAAGTGCACTAAAACCTTGTCCTAGCCATATTTTAAAAGGATGGACCAAGCGGGGACCTGTTGACAAAGTCGAAGGCCGAGGTAAGTTCCATAAAGGCCAGGTAAATAGGGGATTTTTTAGCTGTTGTATATTTACCAATTATCAAGTTGAGGTTTAGGCACTGCTCAACAGTACCCATTTTACTTCTAAACCCCAACTGACAGGAATGTAAAATATGGCCCCCCTCGGCTCATACCCTGATCTTATTAAACAGATTCCTCCCTAGAATTGTCAATGTTTTGTCAATCAGGGAGATCGGGCTGTAACAGCTTGGGTTGGAGTGATCACCCTTTTTAGGTCTCGCCTATGCAGCGCGCATGCGCTGCATAGGAAAGCGACCTCTTGAGATCGCTTCAGCTTTCCAGGCATAAACGTGCACGAGTTGCATTGCTTTCAATGCAACGTTTTGGCGATTTGCTTGCGGGAGCGCGCAGCGCCATATGGTCGCACGCTCCCGCAAGGGAAACGCTGCCTGCTCTGGGCTGCACCCCACCCCCATCCGTACCCACTTGCGCGAGGCTCCCATCATGTGCTGTTGCTGAGAGCGCCCAAGGCATTGCTGTGAAGAAAGGTTGAGTCAGGCAGCATGCTACCCCCTACCTCCCGTCTTGTCCTGTATCTGCAGGCCCCACGCGGCATCAGGGGATCAGGTCACAATGGACACCTCGCTAAGGACCCCGCTCCACACCGTGGGTTCATAGGTGTGTCAGTGGTTCCCTGGTCCGCGGCAGTTCGCCACTGCGCCCGTGCCTTCCGCAGACCCCACCCTCAGGCTCGCCTGAAACCCCTATCGTCTCCGGGCTCCTGAGGGCAATGTCCGGTCCGGGGACACAGGAGGCTGGTGCGGGCCTTAGCGGGCATCTGCTGGTGCCGCAATCAGCCCCATTCGTTCTCGGATGCTTTCCGATAACTCGCCACGCATGGGAGGTGGTGATGATCGCTGTTAGTGCCGGCAGACAGAGAAAGGCGGCCGACGGCTCAGGAGCTTCGCATCTAATCGGCCACCTTGTTTGCCTGCACGGCCACGCCCCGAATTAGCATGCTGTTAATTGAGCAAGTAGACTTTAGGATATTAAAGATTTTTAAAGTCTACTTGCTCAATTAACAGCCTGCTAATTCAATAATACATTGTGCAGTATTGCCTTCCATCAAACTAAGCTATTCATTACTTCTTCCAAGAATTTACCCACACTACAACATAACCTGATATTACTGCATAACATTATAGTTCTGTTTAAATCCTGCAAGCATCGAATTTGAAGATCTCTAAAAATAGGCAACAGTCTCCATCTTGGTGTCCAAACACTGAGCAAAATACAAGCAGGTGATAAAGTGAGAACGTACATTGTTTACAGCAAGGACAAATGGCCTGATCTCCATACTCCTTTCCATTATTTACATTATTTATCTCCATTTAATAAAAGCTGACACTTATTCTGTGCTACAACATGGATTTGATTAAATTGCTCTTTTGAGCAAGCTGGCTAGTAAATGCCCTCCCCTCTCCCTTCTCTGGCCCTCGAACCGTCGCATTGTGCAGTTAATATCAAATATTTAACAGCTCCTTGGCTTCTAGCGTCAGACTCCTGCTCTTGCCTCCGACAGTGAAATGTGTCAATTTTGCCAGAGAGGCCAATCCCCTTGGAGGATGGCTACCTGCATTATTTATGCTTTATCGTCTGATAGATGTGCGGTCCCTTTATGCGTATAATCTCATGTTTAGGGGCTGCCTGGCCCTTAGAGAGCCTCATCCTGGCTCTTGAAGGACCTGCTGTAGAGGAATAGGGGATTGGTTTGCCGCGCTCTGTGCCCATTCAGTCACTGGCCCCTCTGCGGAGACGTGAAATTACTCTGCTTTCCAATGAGTACTCAGAGCTCCAAACTTTTTATGTGGTCTTCATGTTAAAGTGAAACTTCAAGGTTACAGTAATACACGCTGGAGTTTTTCTGTGCTTGTTCCATGACTGCAGGGTCGGCACCACTTCAACATTTCTGTTCATTTAATGACGTATCAACTGCTTCCTTTGGGTGTTGCATTTATTTCTAGGGTATATTATTTGCTTTTGAAAACACGACACACACAAAAATACCTTAAACTTGACACTTCCTGTTTATTGACTTTATAAGTTGGACAATCCGTGTGAATGAGTGAAATCCAAAATTGAAGGTAAAACTCCCCGTCAAACCCCACTTAAGAAAAGATCACACTGATATCACGCGCTCGTGATGTATCATTCCGCCTCCCATAGATGACATTGCAATGCACGAGGGACTATTTTAATTCTCAAATGTATGTTCTATCACCACACTGTTTGTCACGCTCCATTGTTTCTCTAATGTCGCCTGCATTTGTTACCTACAGAAAACAATCCTGTTCTGCTACTTTCTCCCAGCACTTGGTCAATCAGTAGGGTGTCTTTAATGTGAAAAGCGACACTTCTGAATGCATAAACTTACATCCATTTCTCTATTAATGCCATATTTCTATTGGCTTTGCCAGTGCTTGTATAATGTTTATGATGTCCATTGTGTTGAACAGTGTTAACCAGTTGTACTTCGGTGAGGCCTACTCCGTCTCGTGGCAGTGGGTATTAACATGAGAAATGGATCTGACATTGCATTTTTTTTGTTTTTGTTTTTAGATTGTACTGGGCACGTGCCGCCTTACAATTGTGCCGCCTTACAAGCTTGCAAATGTAGCTGCCCCACAAGCTGTGCTAGAAAATAACATTCGGGGGACACCTGCCTTCGCAGCTGCGGTCTGCATAGTTTTGTCGTAGAAACATCGTGCTAAAAGATGACTTTTGTTCTGGCCGATGCCCACAACGAATACTAATTAGAGGCAAATTCGTGGGTTGAAACTCTGAGGATGGCACGCTGCTTTCATACCGTGTATCCTCTGGTTATTGAACCAGCAGGTCCTAGACCGGGACAGCTATATCTCTGCTTGGCCGGGCACAGCGCAGTTTTTAAGGTACACGCCTCACACGAAGGTGTACGTACCTTGCAGCACGCACAGCAGCGTGGTGGGTAAGCTGTCGTGGGGTGTGTCCTTTGTGATGGAACTTAGACCTCGGGTTGTTCCCTTTTCAGTGCACAAGAGTTAGGCGGAAGAAAGGGCATATGTTTACATTGTCATGGATGGAACCTAAGGCATGTGGGGAGCTGTCGAGTCTCATCAGGGGGAGTTGTGGCAATGTTTACTTTTATGAGGGATTTTTTTTTAAGGTGGGGGGTTAGGCGATGATGCCGACTTGGAGAGGCCATTGGAAAGTTTCAATGCAAAGGCATATTCCTCCTGCAGTGGTGTGACGCAAAAAATGATGGAGCCCCTCAGCAGACTGTGGATGGTTAAGTTGCACTTAAACTCCGACTCTCAACTTTAAGGGACCACACCACCATCTTAATTACGAAAGATTGATCATAAGCAAGTCATTATGTAGTTAATACTACAGTGAGTATGGCACGCGCAGCGGAAATTACTAAACAACAGCTCACAATGTCAAAAACTAGATGTGCAACAGCATACAGCGGAAACTAGTCACACTAACATACAAGTATAAAGTACTGAAAGTCACGTAATTTCTCACAGGGAAATCGATGGGAGTTTCCCAACTCAAGCATACTGCAAACATGTTCACATGGCAAAAATATGCGGTCTCGTAGGTTTCGCCCGACTTGGTGTCATTTAGTCCCAAATTAAATCAATTTCTTGTGCGCACAATGTCCCAGGACCTGCACTAAAATGAACATATACATATACACACATACACAGATATACATATATATCAAATCAAGTTTCTTCCAGGCTAGGAAAGATGAGCACTCCAAGCTGCTTCGTAACATGATTATTTTATCAAAAACAATGGAGAGTGTGTTTGGGAAGCACTGGCAACACCCAAATTGAATCGGTAATCCTATCGCTCATCGCCTTGTTCAGAAGTGGGTGATTGCCGCCTCTTTCCTCACATATAAAGTAAAAGCGCAATTGACATACTGCCATAAACGTCAAGAACGGGCTGAGGCATCAGTATTGCGACATGATAGTAGCAGCCATATTGGAACAGGGTAGTTTACATCATGTATACATATATTCAGATGAATAAATGGGCCCTTAATCGATACATATTGCAATGCATACGCTGAATCAAGTATACACATAGCATGGAACAAGACAGATAATAAGCAGTATGTTCCCTAAACCGGTCCTGGCTATCCACAGGGACGGCCTTGCTGTGGCAGCTAACTTCCAGAGAGCTATGCTTGAGGTCAGTACCTGGATGACCTCGAACTGTCTTAGGCTCAACTCGGACAAGACCGAGATTATGACCTTTGGAAAACTCTCCCCTGAATGGTCTTCCAGTTGGTGGCCGGAAAAGCTTGGCCTTCCACCTGTTCCAGTGGAAAAAGCCAGAAATCTGGGAGTGATATTTGATAGCAAGTTGGCTTTTGACCTTCACACTAACAAGGTTGTTTCGTCATCATTCTTTGTTTTGAAAAAAATAAAGAAATTACTGCCTTATCTTCCTCCCTCAGCTGGGAAGACTTTGGTCTCCACCTTAGTCTTCTCAAAAATAGATTATGGGAACGCTCTCTTTCTTCACACCCAGAAGCGTGTCATAACTAAGCTGCAATCCATTCAGAATGCGGCTGCCAGGATTCTTTTAAACATTCCTCGCCGCAAATCTACTACTCATGGCATTCGTCAGCTCCACTGGCTGAGTGTTGAGAGCCGTATAAAATTTAAGGCCCTCTGTATTGCATATAAGGCAGTACATGGCATAGGACCCAGGTTCCTGACTGAAGCCTTTCAGCTTTATGTCCCCAGAAGGCAATTAAGATCGGCTAACATCAGTCTCCTCTCTGTGCCACGTACAAGAACGGCCACTTGGGGAGACAGGCGTTTTCTTGTAGCCACATCAAAACTTTGGAATCTTTTGCCACTTGCCATCAAAACTGCCCCATATCTGATGAGCTTTCGCAGGCTCTTAAAAACATGGTTGTTTAACCAGTAAGAGGATAGCTGAATTTAGTAGCTCCACAGCGCCAAGACACCTCAGGGTATTTGTTGCGCTATAAAAGTTGCGTAAATAAATAAATAAATAAATACTGTATGCATGTTCACGGTGTACACATAAATGCATTTATACGGCCCCGACAAAAATAAAGTGGTGGAGCAGCATGTGTAAATTCCAGAATGCCGACATACTTGTCATAAATTAATGCCCACGTAGCTGTCACAACGTACAATGAGTTCTAAATATAGGACCTGTGCAAGAGAATTCTATAGTAAAGTGACAATGTGCGAGGTAAAGTGCACATGCAAAGTGCTGAATAGAACCCCAATGGGACATTCCAAAGGATGGATTAATAATTCCACTGGTGATACTGACTACCCCAAATAAATCGATAATGCACATAGATTGCATGGCAGCAGCCTCTGAACAAAATACACAAGCGGAGTCTGAGAACATGTCCAATTAAATAAATAAAATGGAGAGAGATGCACTGAAATAGCACAAAGTTAAATAAATAAGAAGAGGCTTGTATCTTTCCACAGGGATAGTTTTGGTGAGTGGAGTCCCAATGTCAGAGACTGTCATGTGAATGTACCGAAAAGTGAAATTCTAGAAGCTAACCATGATTATGCAGATACATTCATTGAATGGAGAGACAAGGGTCTGATGATGTGAAGAATACACATTTCTTAACTGCAAACACCCTAAGATACCCATACTTTATCTACTCCCCAAGATCCACAAGAATAAAACCAATCCCCCAGGACACCTATTGGGTCTTCCATAGGGTCCTTGTTGAAAAATACCTCCAAATACGTAGACTTCTTCTTGTGGTCATTTGTTGTAGCCCTCCCATCACACATGCAAAACACCAAGGACTGCCTGACCAGTATTGGTGGCATACATTGCAAACCTGACTTCTTACTGGTACCCTTGATTTAGGAAGTCTCTACATCAGCATAGGGCATGATTCAGGGATTATGGGATGCAGACTTTTTCTCAAATCTACATCCATTTCATTACTCTTCCACACCAAGATGATCTTGGAAATGATCGAACTGTCTCACACAAACAACTTTTTTTTTGTTTGATGACAAATACTTCAAATAACAGCAGGGGACTGCTAAGGGTACTTGTTTGTCCCCAGTTTTGCAAATCTGTTTCTACAGTGGTGGGAAGAACAGCCAGTGGGTACCCTAGACACTTTAAATGCGCATGGAATTCTATGGATCAGATTCACAGACAATCTCTTCATGATATGGAATGGCACAATGGGTGAGGCGGAGTACTTTATAAATCTGTTGAATGTCAACTGCATCAATATTAAAATTCACAGGGGAATTCAGCAGTGCATCTGTAGAGGTCTTAGATGTCAAGGTGGAAATCATTGATAACAACATAACAATCAGGAAAATTACTGCAGGAAACACACTTCTGCATGCCCAGAGTAGCCATCCTAAACCCCTCTTTCAAAGTATACTCTAGGGTGAGAGGCTGCTTGCCCAACGCAACTGCAACACCAATGAGAGTTTTCATGTGGAATGTGATATAATGCTGAAAGGGTTCACGGCCAAGGGACAGTCTGAATCTGTACTTAATCTCTTCCACTTGAAGGCATATGCTGAATCAGGTTGACGGCCATTTAGCCTGTGTCTAAATTTCTTCTTGTCTTTCTTCTTTACCAGAAAATATCTGGAGTAAATGCCTGTTCCCCGTTATTTGTGAGGAACGACCTCCACTGCATGCTTCTGTAGCAGGATGTTGGCTTCCGATCCAAGCGTTTGCAGATGGTGATTGGATGGTTTTGGTGGTGTGGTCGGTGCAGGAATTGTGAATCTGAGACAATACCCATTTCTAACAATATATAATACCAAGGCATCTTCTGTGTTTTTTTGCCAATGTTCCAGAAAATGAAAGATGCTTCCACCTACCAGAGTGGGTAACGGAAGATGGGGGAAGGAAAGATTCATGGCTTGGAGCCTGTGTGTCAGTTTACCCCCTTGGGCAGGCTGTTGGATGGATCTTACTCTAGGCTGTATTCGCTGCGGCTATTGATAAGTTTGTTGCAGTTGTGGTTGCTGGCAACCTTGTTACAAGTGAGGGGGTTTGAACCCTCGGAGGGTAAAACCGCTACTCGTAGGGCTTAAAAGAACATCTTTGTTCTTTTGGCCTATGTAGGCTAACCACCTTAAGAGTCTCCCTCTCTGATTTCATCAGAGCTATATCGTCATCAGTGTGGCTGCCCAAGAGGGTAGAACCTGAGAGTGGATGAGGATCCTCGGTTGAGACTAGGGTTTACGACTTGTAACACAGAGCCAAGAATGCCTTTGTAAGGCTACGCCGTGACAGTATTAGTGTGCCGCCAACAAGGAAAAGTGCTACTCAAACAAATGATGGACAGAATGCTGAATGAATCATACATTCACCCCAAGTCAAGCAGATCTGGGTTAAATCCATTGTTCTTTTGCTCACCATGCCACCCTAGTTTGGACCCAGCCATATGCAAATCAGTCTTGACCCTGTGCCCCATGGGAACAGTCCAGACCAAGCTGCCAAGCCAGGTCCTCACTAGACCGGAACAAGCATCCTGAGACCGGTTTCTGGGTATTACCCTTTATCAGCCAGGCTAGCTTGAATCCAGTGGCACAGTGAGCAAGGGACCTACATCTGGGCATACCCATCCCACTTAGGGTGAAAAGTGCTACGCAAAAAATGATGGACGGAATGCTGAATACATTTCACATTCACCCCCAGTCAAGAGATCTGGGTTAAATCCATCGTTCTTTTGCTCACCATGCCAACCCAGTTTAGACCCGGCCATATACAAATCAGTCTTGACCCTGTGCCCCATGGGAACAGTCCAGACCGAACTGCCAAGCCAGGTCCTCCCTGGCATGGAAACAAGCAACCAGGGACCGGTTTCTGGGTATTACCCTTCACCAGCCAGGCTAGCTTGAAGCCAGTGGCACAGTGAGCAAGGGACCCACTTTTGGGCATACCCATCCCACTTAGGGTGAAAAATGCTACACAAACAAAACAAATGATGGATAGAATGCTGAATACATCATTCATTCACCCCCAGTCAAGAGATCTGGGTTAAATCCATTGTTCTTTTGCTCACCATGCCACCCCAGTTTAGACCCAGCCATATGCAAATCAGTCTTGACCCTGTGTCTCATGGGAACAGTCCAGACCGAACTGCCAAGCCAGGTCCTCCCTGGACCGGAAACAAGCATCCTGGGATTGGTTTTTGGGTATTCCCCTTCATCAGCCAGGCTAGCTTGAATCCAGTGGCACAGTGAGCAAGGGACCCACACCTGGGCATACCCATCCCACTTCAGGTGAAAAGTGCTATGCAAACAAATGATGGACGGAATGATGAATAAATCATAACTTCAGGATGTTTCAAGCAACTGGGTCCATAGAAAGCTACAGATGCGTGATTTCTCACAAAGTATCTTTGGAGAGCATCAAAATTCACAAGGCCAAACAGCCGCAGGGATGGGAAGCGTTGAGAAACAAAGAGATGCGTCAGTTTCTGAGACCATGAAGAGGCAATGTGACAGTTCTGCTGCACACAGAAGTGATGCGTTGAATCTGGTCTGTAGGGGCTAGTGATGCGTCGATGCCAAGACGATTCTCGTCCGGGAGTGATGCGTCGGGAAACCTTAAGAAGATATTCTATGAAAAAATGCTTCGGGATTCCCGCACGCGGGCTGAAAAATGCTTATGATTATCAATGGAGATCCCCTAAGAAATATATATATGGGAAACTGTTATAAATCTGCCAGAACCACCGCCAACTCTCATGGATTAAGTGCCTGTTAACTGAATGTCATCATTGCCAAATGTAAGGGTCTTGGTTACCAAACCTGTTCCTATGGCTACTTACCTGTGAGAGGTCAGAGCACGGCAGGGCCAGGAACTGACACATTTTCCACAATTCATGAGTGAACATTTATAAAATTATTGCAACTGCACGCTCGTTTCCACTACAGTGACAGGACTTTACAATGATGTCTTTACAAGTGAACAGCCACCCTCACTGAGAGAATGGAGTATGGTGACGTATCAAGATGGAGGACATTATTATGAGAGAGTAAAAGAGGAAATAGTCAGTTTCCTAGTCACCTGAGAGTAAATTGTCAAATGGGAAGCTGGACATGAGTGTTTAAATTGTGGTCCATGCAAAAGAAAAAAAGACTGGAATTTAAAAGGCTAATTTTGCTGGAACATATCTGTCAGGTACCGCGAGTGCCCCGATATTTGGTGTTCTTGTGTTCTACAAGGTGGTCACTATCATGAAAGGATGCACTCACCCGCAAGTTTTTCGGAAGGATGAAGAGACATTTGGTGGAAATAAATATATATATATATATATATATATATATATACACAAGCGAAGTCCAGTGAGTTTGGCTCACAACGCTGTACTCCTCCTCCAGGTACAGATCTCTCAAACACCAAAAGTTGTGAAATAACGTGTCTTTATTCCCTCCTCACCATCAGCATATATATATGATTATGTTAATAACCTTCCTTCTTTTATCAGAGATACAGGTCATTTTTGGGAAAAACTTAAAGAGGTCAAATGGGAAGATGATTATCACTTTTTAGTGATGGACATCTGTTCATTATACACCAGTATAGATCATCAGGCTGGTTTAAATGCTTTAGGTCATTTTTTATCTGACAGAAATGTTTGTTATAATGAACACACCAAAATGCTGCTGCGCATGACAGAACTCTGTCTAACCAATAACTTCTTTATTTTTAATAAGGAATTATATCAGCAGCTCAGAGGTGTTGCGATGGGGGCGTGCTTCTCCCCTAGCTATGCGTGTTTACACGTAGGCTGGTGGGAGAAGCACGTCCTGGCCCAGACTTTCAGAAAAGAGCTCTCTGAACACGTCATTCGATGGTGGAGATTCATCGATGACGTTTGTGTTATTTGGAAGGATTCCAAAGAATCTGCTTTGGAATTTGTCAAGAAGATTAACGTGAACTCGCTTAATCTTGAGTTCACGGCTCAAATTAGTAACATGAAAGTTGAATTTCTAGATGTTGAGATTTTTGTAGATGAGAATGTTATTTGTACTACACTACACAGAAAGATCACATCTGGAAATTCTATACTCCACGCCAGTAGTGCTCATCCTAAGCACCTTATTAAAAGTATCCCTTATGGGGAGTTTTTAAGAATTCAGCGAATCTGCAGCAGAAAGGAGGATTTGAACACTTGTCTTACTGAGTCCATGAATAGGTTTCTGGCCAGAGGGTATGACCCTAAAATTTTACAAACTGCATTGGCCAAAATTAGTAAAGGGAAAGCATTGGATGATGCATCTCATTTGGATGAAGCAGCTACACATCCAGTTGTTTCACTTAAACCTGTGGTGAGACTTATCACCACGTTCAGCAGTCAAGACAAAGAAATAAGAAAAATTGTCAGTAAACATTGGCCTATTTTAAAAACGGATTTGACATTAGCACCCGAAATTGCAGCACAACCAACCATTACTTTCAGGAGAGCACCCTCTATGAGGGATGCGTTGGTTAGAACAAGCCCTGAGACAGTTAGTTCGGTTAACTGGCTAACCAATAAGAAAGGTTTTTTCAAATGCACTTCATGGCGTGCATGCAAGTTTGGGATTAACAAACATACCTTTTTAGATCCTTTTTCTAATATGTCTAACCCAATTTCAGGCTATTTTACATGCAAAACAGATTTTGCTGTCTATGTTTTAGAATGCAATTGTCAGCTCTCATATGTCGGCAGTACGAAACTTCCTGTGTTTAATCGCATTTTGCAGCACTTATGGGCAATCGTTAATTCGGATCCTTCCTACCCGGTTGCCCGACATTTTAAATTAGTGCATCAAAATAATCTTCAGGATTTGAAATACTATGTTATTGACGCGGTTCCCAAATCGATAAGAGGAGGGAATCGGGAAAAGAAATTGCGTCAACTTGAAAGTCAATACATTGTACGTCTGAACACCAAAATGCCGAACGGTCTGAATAATGGAGAGGATTTAGTAAATTTCCTTTAAACTGTAGACTATAGTCTGCTGTTCTTATAATCATTGGGTAAATGTTTTTACTATTTATGATGACATTTAATTATCTTCTGAGTTTCTGTTGCATATTTAATGAAATTACTAGTATATCTAAATTGTGGTTTTCTGATATTTGTGTGTATTTATATCATTGTTGAATTTTAGGCATTATAGTATATTTATAATATTTATTGGTTTTATGAATTTCATCTAAAATTGTAGAGTTTTATTAGTTCAACTAGGTTCTTAGTTTTACTAGTATTGTCCTCTGGCAGTGGTGTAATGAATTCTCCAATTATAAAATATTTATCGTGACCTGTATTTTCTACACATGATTGTTACATTTCAGATTTTAGAAATACTATTTAAAAGTCTGTACCGTTATTTTTTAGCTGTTGTTCATGGTTCTTGACATCTTGTTTTGCTGTTTTTGCTTTATATTCGCATCGGCTCAATTGATTTTAGCTTGAACATTTTGACAAGTATTAGGATTATTTCAGTACTTAGTCATTACACTTTGGGTGTACCTCATTTTTTGGCTCTTTTTTTGCTCCCTTGAAGAAATTTCTATAAAATGAGAGAAATATATTTGCTGCTATTCATGACTAATTCGGGCACTAGCCCAGGATTTTATATTGTAAATATTGAATGCAGATAATTTAATATGTAATGTATAATTTAATGTGTGTTATTTATTTAGCACTTCAATTATATAGTCCTCTCTCTATTCCTATGAACTGTGGGGAGTGTTTCTAATGGAGCCATGTGCGATTTAAGGGTGTGGGCTCTCTAAGCATGTCATGTGATCAAGGCCGGGGCAACCTGGTTGAAACGCGTCATGTTGGAGGAAAATAAAATTGCACTTTAAAAAGAATACTACCTTTGTTGCGATCCGTTCCTGTTTTCGAAGCGCTGGGTGGTGTTTTGCCCTACTGCTGCGCTTCAAGGACTTGTTTGATATATATATATATATGATGTGTGTTGCTCACAACCTTATGTCTATGTCTATGACTCAGCGTGACATGTGACCACAACCTACCTATGAGAATGTATTTTCACTGAGCACTAGCACTTTAAAAATTGCCTCTTCCCCAGCGTGCGTCATGTGATCAAGGCCTCTGTGTAGGCCGAAACGTCATGCTGTGGTGTGCCGCTTCCTCGAGGAAATAAAAATTACTGCTCACTGCACCTGAGGTCTCCTCTCTTCTTCCTGCGCAGCGGTATCCAGGACTGGGCTCCGGGCGAGAGGTAGCAGGGATTGTCACATACATATATATATATATATATATATATATATATATATATATATATATATATATACTTGTGATGCGAAGCAAGTCATATCGCTGTCTGTAATGCGCGAGTCCTAGTGAGACAAAAGTAGGGGGAAGTCGGCTTGATCGATTTCCTTCTGCTGGTTTGAAGCCGACCGGGTCCTTGTTAGCCTTAATGGAGAGCTGTTTTTTTGCTGGTATATTGTAATCCTGGCGTCATGTCCTTTCTCTGATTTAGGCTAGGGAGAGGGACCTGAGTGGTCCCTCAGGCACCTCGTGTCGTTAGGTCCCTGATGTGCTGGGGTACTTGTGGGTTCTATAGCCCTCTCGTTCTTAATCCCACTAAGCTTTATTTTCTGGTCCTGTGGAATGTTGATGGGCTGTTAGATTGCTGGCCCCCTCAGTAGTTTGTCTTCCTAGAGATCCATTCTCTGGTGGGCTTATCAGCGAGCTTGTGCTGAGGGGTCTGTGCCTTTTATCCATGTGTATGTCTGCAACTATGACCTTTGTAATTCCCAATGGTTGGGTTGACGGATGGATAAGTTACTTACTTGTAATCCTAGTTCTCTTCCAGGGGTATGCTCATCAAAGTCATAAGCACTGAATAGTCCCGCCCACGTGCAGGGATCCCAGAGAAATAGCCAATAATATGCATACATCTACCTATAAATATACATAAATACCCATATATATATATATATATATATATATATATATATATATATATATATATATATATATATATATATATATATATTGGCATCCAAAATCCTGAAGTGCAGCAACTTGAAGCAACACAACAAACAGGTACAGACCACTCCAGCGCTTAAAATGAATAGTGCTTTATTTCTCCGTATCTGGTGGCACGACGCGTTTCGACCGGGGCAACCCGATCTTGATCACACGACGACACAAGAAACCTGCGACATTTAAATAAAGGTAGAAAGCATCCGCTCCTCCCCAATCGCCATGGACATAGTGATCAGACTGCCCATAATAACAACCATCCTATAGCTTATACATGAGCAATTATAGTTGATGTACAATATAAAAGTGTATAACAATTTATAAATAATGAAATATACACAATGCATTTAAATGATTTTACAATAAAGGGCAAGTGCCCAATGTCATCAAATCTTCAAATGGTCATTCACAAAGCCATATGTCATTATCAAGTCCATTTCAAAGCGGTTAGTGTGACCCCCTGTATCAAAAGTGAAAAAAGTTAATGTGTGAAAATAATAAGAATGGATCTTTACTTAATACATCCATGATTCAAAAATTGTAGCGATGCCCTATTCTATTCAAAGTGCAAGTGCCAAAACAGCAAATGACAAAATCATTGACTCAACAGGAACCATAAATACAATATATACGTATGGTCAAAAAAGGTTACAATAAAAAATCTCATCATGAAAAAATAAATATATATACATAAAATATATATATATAAAAATGGAAGGAAAGGAAAAAAGCCCAGTTAAATTTTTTAGTTCATTCTAAAAACCATGTATCAGTTCAAATCACAAGTTAAAACTCATGAATTCATTAACACATCAATAGACCAATTACAGAGCAGCAATGTAGACAAAAAGGCAGCAGGAAAAATTTGTTATATACATTTCATAAAAATCTGATACAAGGGGACAAGCCTGCCCCCTATATATAAGTGGTTACTATATTAAATATAATATAATAAATATATAATTTATTATAAAGGCTCTCCTTTTGAAATACCCGATTGTTGGTGGGGGCTGCTGAAGCTCTCTGTATCTTCCAGCCGGCAACTGGGACCGCGACCCTGCCGTTAGTCTCCCCCTGCCGCCATTGCCTTTCCAGACCACGGCACGGCCGCAGTGAGGGGGAGACTCCATTTCCCACCTCCCCTTGCGCCAGGAAGCTGCACACCCCCTGCCCAGCGCCCGGAGGCGCATAAAGTTTGGCGAGAGCCCCCGTGTCGCGGGATCGCGCGCGGGTCAAGGCTGGGTAATGCCTGGGACAAGGGCGGGCCGTCTAAGGCCGTCCGAGGACGGAAGAGGCCGGGCTGGGCCACCCCCCGTGGATGTAGAGGAGTGCAAGACTCTTGTTGCCTGTTAGACTGAGAAACAGTATACAAAGTAAGACATTAAGACTGTTAGTCACTGTGGACAGAATCAGGATGATTCACAAAATCTAACGTGGTATCTGCTAAGGTTATTATTTGGGTGTTCGGATGTGCTAGGGTAGTGTGTATCGAGGGAAAATAGGGTAGTTATTTCATTTTAGTAATAACTTCACTCTACCTATAGCATGGCTAGTTGCGTGAAAACCTGTTCATCAAAAGTTAAATCACATAATACCCCCACATCTCGAGCCACACAGCCGGAGCCTAATCTATCGCTCCCGCGAAATGCACAGCTCACCGCAATAGACATCATGCTGCGGAAAGTCAATGGGGTAGTTTCTAGCAAGATCGAGCTTACAGAGAGACGCCTCTCCCTA
This sequence comes from Lissotriton vulgaris, assembly GCF_964263255.1. Taxonomy (NCBI): domain Eukaryota; kingdom Metazoa; phylum Chordata; class Amphibia; order Caudata; family Salamandridae; genus Lissotriton; species Lissotriton vulgaris. The sequence continues at coordinate 261,214,477 of NC_141699.1, forward strand.
ACCCCATCAACCGACCTGCCTGCTTCTCAGAATAGTATTGACAGTGAGATAGTGGTGGTCTCCCCCCACGCTATTTTGGCGTCATCCGCGTATGATATCCCTTGCGCTCAGATGCCCGTTGTAGCAGAAACGCTGGTAAATGTACTGGATAAGGAAGAATCTAGCTGCAAAAAATGAAGTATAACCAAAGAAACCAGGTGCCAAAAAAACAAAAAGGAAGGTTACAGCTTTGTCATCAGAGTATATAGATTTAGAAGATATGGAAACCCAAGCAACAGAGGACCCTGTCCCGCCGAGGTGGATGGCTCAAATAATTGTGGGCATACAAAACCATTTAGAAATGTTTATTGCAAGACAGATCAAACCACTAGATAGCAGGCTAGATAGAATCTTAAATGAATTAAACAAACATGGTAGGACACAAGATACCGCTATGATCACTAAAACATCAACCAATACGGGTACTAGGGTCAATAGTACGGAGCCCCAATCATTGCCAGAAATTACTAACCAAGGTAATAAGAATCAGCCTGATAGCCAGGTACCAACTTCATCTAACACTACCATACAATTGGGGGTGGGTAACACCACGGGGATAGAGCCAAAGGGTGCAGACAGGGGAACGGGTGAAGAGCAATCCCAGTCAAATAATAACAAGCCTCCTACCCCTAAACCAGTAGAAGTTCCTCACATATGGCAGGGGAGCACTGGAAGAAGTTCGACTTCTGTGCCCACTATTAACTTACCACCTGAAGCCTGCCCCTATGTGGTTGTACTGGTGGGGGTCCCGGAACTCAGGCCAGAACAGAAAGAGACGCATAATGAATTAAAAAATAAAATAACAAACTGGTTAAATCTGAATAGTCCCTTTCCAGAGAATAAAAGTGGGGAGATCCTCCATGTGAGAAGAGTGAACTGGTTAGGTACAAGAATTAAAGACACAACAGGCAATTGCATAATAGTGAATTTTAGGGACACAAGTTTAGTGGAATACATATTGTACAATGGCCACATAAGCCCTATAAGTTCAATAAGACGTCTGCCATTGGGTTACTTGTATCCAGTGCATGGTGCCACGCTTAATGCAAGGCATCTGCCGGGTAGACCAGGGCTGGCTCCAAGAGCACATAATGTTACCAATTATAGCTGGGAGGGCCACATGCAGAATGTACAGGGTGCTGCGAATGGACAAATAGATTTAGCCCCCTTACGTCCCTGGACGCGAACGATTGACTGTCTAGATCAGCTCACCACAACTCCGATTCATTGGAGCTAGGAACCATTAGGGTACATGAAGCGACAGAATCCACGACAGGGTTGACGGATGTTATTGTCGCATCACAATCCCCGGATAGGAATCGGACTAATTTGCATGTACAGCATAAAAGGAGCAATATTCTGGAGTACGAGAACCAACATATTATGCAGGAAGGCCCCAATAGTGTAACAGGGCTAAGGGTGGTTCCAGCACAACAACCCATGTTAGCCCAGGGGGAACAGCCTGTGCTGGCAAGGTGGGAGGAAGGGTAACAAAAGCACCCTCGGGACCAACGGATAGGACAAATGAATACTCACTAGAGGGGGGACCGAAAATTCTGTCATGGAATGTAGCGGGACTGGCGGGGAAGTTTCACAACAAAGAATGGCGACAATATATTAGTGGGTTCCAGGTTATAGCTCTGCAGGAGACATGGGCGGTGGACAGTACCCTGTATCACATAGCAGGCTACAAATGTTTTTTGTGCCTGCTCAAAAAGCTAGATCAGGTAGGGCAATTGGAGGGTTAGCGCTATATGATGATATGATGATCTAAACCTAGAAGGAGTTTGGACATTGCCCCTCTGGTCCTCATTTACCCTTCAAGGAGCTGGATTTACTGGGAGTGGGTGGAGGTTGATTTTATTCAACATCTATAACATGGGGTTTGCAACAGGAACTAATTCCTCGATACAGGAATTAGATCATAGACTTAGTCAGGAGCTATAAGGCAAGAAAGGGGTTGTAGAACCTTCTGTCTTAGTGATGGGTGATTTAAATTGCCATTTATGCCCAAACTTGTTCCCATTGACTGGTGACTGGTCATCTTGTACAATTGAGAAGGGCTCTCATTTTGAACACACTGTGGAGGGAACAGCCCTTAGCAAGCTTCTAAAATCCTACGCGTTGGAACACACGATAGACATGGTTAGCTTGGAGGAAGATGAATCGTTGACCCCCACCTTTAAAGGTAGAGGTTGTTCCTCCTATATAGATTATATTGTGGTTTCCAGAATTTTTCGAAATTGCATTAACTCGGTCAGGATAGACTGGAGCATATTCAGTGACCATAATCCCTTGGTTCTTGTACTAATAGATAAAGGTAGGCCCAAGAGGGGTTTAGATGCGGATATTGAATTGAGAGCAACGGACCAGGGTAGACGACTGAGGTGGGCTAAAATTGATAGCAATTTTTTTTATAAATCTTTAATAGATAAAGGGGAAAATAGGATTGAGCAGTGCTTAAATCTAGAGATAGTGGGCAGCCCCCTGGTAGAGGCATTTCGGTCAGTCACTAGACTGGTTGAAAACCTATTAAAGGC